>NC_065582.1:4891844-5494344 GCF_024542745.1 Macaca thibetana thibetana | reverse complement strand
AAAAAAAATATAGAACTTTTCTATCACCCCAAAAAGTTCTTCATGATCCTTTACAGTCAATCCCCTTCCCTGGTTCCTGACTGTGGTAATCACTAATCTTATTTTTCTTTCCCTACTTTTTCCTTTCAGATAATGAAATGTAAATGAATCATACAATACAGAACCTTTGGTGTCTGGCTACTGTCCCTTAGCAGGGAGCTTTTGATTTTGTCCGTATTGTTGTGAGTGTCAATAGTTGGGTCCTTTTTATTGCTGAGTAGTATTCCTTTGCATGGATGTATTACCATTTGTTTATCCATCCATCACATGAAGGACATATGAGTTATTTCCAGTTTGGGGCTACTATGAATAAAGCTACTAGAAACATTCACATACAAGTCTTAATATAAACACATTTCTCTTTCTTTTGGGTAAATAAATACACAGGAATGGGACATAGGTTGTATAGAAAATGTATGTGTATGCTTAACTTTATAAGAATCTGTCAAACTGTTTTCCAAGTGGCTATATAAGTTTGCATACCAACCAGCTACGAAAGAGAGTTCTAGTTGCTCTACATCCTTACCAACACTTAGTATTGATAGTCTTTTTAATTTTAGCCAGGCTAATATGTATATAGTAGTATCCCCCTACGATTCCTATTTGCATTTCCCTAATGACTAATCATGTGGAACATCTATTTCATGTGCTTATTTGCTATCCATTTGTTTTGTTGTTGTTGTTGTTGTTTTGGTTTTTTTTTTTTGAGACAGAGTCTTGCTCTGTCACCCAGGCTGGAGTACAGTGGCGGGATCTCAGCTCACTGCAAGTGCCGCCTCCTGGGTTCATGCCATTCTCCTGCCTCAGCCTCCTGAGTAGCTGGGACTACAAGCCTGCCCCACCACACCCAGCTAATTTTTTTGTATTTTTAGTAGAGACAGGGTTTCACCATGTTAGCCAGGATGGTCTCGATCTCCTGACCTCGTGATCCGCCCACCTCAGCGGCCCAAAGTGCTGGGATTACAGCTGTGAGCCACCGCACCCGGCCTCCATTTGCTAGTGCATATCTGTATAACCTTAGGAAAGTTACTCAGCCTATGATGGCTCTTTTTCACTTTGCCTCTCTCATTTCACCTGTAAAATTTTTTCATTTTCTTTCTCCAAGTAACATTGGGCTCCTTCCATTGTAAAGCACACTAGTCTAACCGCCTCCCACCTCCTTAGCCTTACCATGATCTGCTGAGCAAATCCCAGTTAGCAAGATGGCGAAGACAGACTTACCCTCAGAAGAGGAGACCCTATGCATATGTTACCTTTTCTTTCCACTTCTCATTAAGTTAATCTCCCAGAATCACATACACATACATAGCAGGGGAGGAGGGAGTACTTCTTTTCCAACTCCAAAGCTCATATTTTTGTTTCTTCCAACTTTTAAGTTCAAGGGTACATGTGCAGGATGTGCAGGTTTGTTACATAGGTAAACATGTGCCACGGTGATTACCTGCACAGATCATCCCATCACCTAGGTATTATGCCCAGTACCCATTAGTTATTCTTCCTGATTAGCCCCAGTGTGTGTTGTTTCCCCTACCCCATGTGTCCATGTGTTCTCATCATTCAGCTCCCACTTGTAAGTGAGAACATGCAGTATTTGGTTTTCTGTTCCTGTGTTAGTTTGCTGAGGATGATGGCTTCCAGCTCCATCCATGTCCCTGCAAAGGCCATGATCTCATTGCTCTTTATGACTGCATAGTATACCATGGTATACATGTACCACATTTTCTTTATCCAGTCTATCATTGATGGGCATTTAGGTTGATTCCATGTCTTTGCTATTGTGAATAGTGCTGCAATGAACATACACAGGCATGTATCTTTATAATAGAATGATTTATATTTATTTGAGTATATACTTAGTAATGAGATTGCCGGGTCAATTGCTGGGTGTTTCTGCCTTTAGGTATTTGAGGAATCACCACATTGTCTTCCACAATGGATGAACTATTTTACACTCCCACCAACAGTGTAAAAAGCATTCTTTTTTCTCCACAACCTTACCAGCATCTGTTGTGGGGTTTTTTTGTTTTGTTTTGTTTTACTTTGTAATGATAGCCATTCTGACTGGTGTGAGATACCATCTCACACCAGTGAGAATTTTGATTTGATTTTTTTATTTTGATTTGGATTTCTCTAATGATCAGTGATGTTGGGCTTTTTTTCATATGTTTGTTGGCTGCATGTATGTCTTCTTTTGAGAAATGTCTGTTCATGTTCTTTGCTCACTTTTTAATTAAGTTTTTTTTTCTTGTAAATTTATTTAAGTACCTTGTATATGTTGGATGTTAGACCTTAGGCAAATGGATAGATTTCAAAAATTTTCTCCCATTCCACAGGTTATCTGTTGACTCTGATGACAGTTTCTTTTGCTATGCAGAAGCTCTTTAGTTTAATTAGATTCCATTTGTCAATTTTTGCTTTTGTTACAATTGCTTTTGACATCTTCATCATGAAATCTTTGCTTGTGCCTATGTGCTGAATGATATTACCTAGATTTTTTCCAGGGTTTTTATAGTTTTGGAATTTTACATTTAAATCTTTAATCCATCTTGAGTGGATTTTTTATATGGTGTAAGCAAGGGGTCCAGTTTCAATTTTCTGCATACGGCTAGCCAGTTCTCCCAGCACCACTTATTAAATAGGGATTCCTTTCCCCACTGCTTGTTTTGGTCAGGTTTGCTGAAGATCAGATGATTGTAGGTGTGCAGTTTTATTTCTGGGTTCTCTATTCCATTGGTCTATGTATCTATTCTTATACCAGTACCATTCTGTTTTGGTTACTGTAGTCTTCAGTATAGTTTGGAATCAGGTAGCATGGTGCCTCCAGCTTTGTTATTTTTGCTTAGGATTGTCCTGGCTATTCAGGCTCTTTTTTGGTTCCATGTGAATTTTAAAATAGCTTTTTTCTAATTCTGTGAAGAATGTCAAAGATAGTTTAATGGGGATAGCATTGAATCTATAAATTGCTTTGGGCAGTATGGCCATTTTCATGATATTGATTCTTCTTATCCATGGGCATGGAATTTTTTCCTTTTGTTTCTGTCCTCCCTGATTTCTTTGAGCAGTGGTTTATAGTTCTCCTAGAAGAGGTCCTTCACTTCCCTTGTTAGCTGTATTCCTGGGTATTTTATTCTTTTTGTGGCAATTGTGAATGGGAGTTCATTCATGGTTTGTCTCTCTGCTTGTCTGTTGTTGGTGTGTAGGAATGCTAGTGATTTTTGCACATACATTTTGTATCCTGAAAGTTTGCTGAAGTTGCTTATCAGTTTAAGGAGGTTTTGGGCTGAAACAAAGCGGTTTTCTAAATACACAATCATGTCATCTGCAAACAGAGATAGTTTGACTTCCTCTCTTCCTAGTTGAATATGTTTTATTTCTTTCTCTTGCCTGAATGCCTTATCCAGAACTTCCAATGCTATGTTGAATAGGAGTGGTGAGAAAGAGCATCCTTATCTTGTGCCAGTTTTCAAGGGGAATGCATCTAGTTTTTGCCCATTCAGCATGATATTGGCTGTGGTTTTGTCATCTATGGCTCTTATTATTTTGAGGTATGTTCCTTCAATACCTAGCTTATTAAGAGTTTTTAACATGAGGAGATGTTGAATTTTATCAAAGGCCTTTTCTGCATCTATTGAGATAATCATGTGGTTTTTGCCTTTAGTTCTGTTTATGTGATGAATCACAGTTATTGATTTGCATATGTTGAACCAACCTTGCATTCCAGGGATGAAGCCTACTTGATTGTGGTGGGTAAGCCTTTTTACATGCTGCTGGATTTGGTTTGCCAGTATTTTATTAAGGATTTTTGCATCGATGTTCATCAAGGATATTGGCCTGAAGTATTCTTTTTGTGTTACATCTCGGCCAGGTTTTGGTATCAGGATGATGCTGGTCTCACAGAATGAGTTAAAGAGGAATCCTTCTTTTTCAATTTTTTGGAATAGTTTCACTAGAAATGGGCCAGCTCTTCTTTGTACCTCTGGGAGAATTCTCAGCTGTGAATCTGTCTGGTCCTAGGCTTTTTTTGGTTGGTAGGCTATTTATTACTGCCTCAATTTCAGAACTTGTTATTGGTCTATTTGGGGATTCAATTTCTTCCTGGTTGAGTCTTGAGCAGGTGTATGTGTCCAGAATTTATCCATTTCTTCTAGATTGTCTAGTTTATGTGCATAAAGGTGCTTATAGTATTCTCTGATAATTGTATTTCTGTGGAATCAGTGGTGATATCCCCTTTATCATTTCTGATTATGTGTATTTGAATCTTATCTCTTTTCTTCTTTATTAGTCTAGCTAGTGGTCTATTTTATTAATTTTTCCAAAAAATCAGATCCTGGATTTGTTAATTTTTGAAGGGATTTTTGTGTCTCTATCTCCTTCAGTTCAGCTCTGATCTTGGTTATTTCTTGTCTTCTGCTAGCTTTGGGGTTTGTTTGCTCTTGTTTCTCTAGTCCTTTTAGTTGTAATGTTACGTTGTTAACTTGAGATCTTTCTAGCTTTTTGATGTAGGCATTTAGTACTATAAATTTCCCTCTTAACACTGCTTTAGCTGCATCCCAGAGATTCTGGTATGTTCTATCTTTGTTCTCACTAGTTTCAAATAACTTGATTTCTGCCTTAATTTCACCATTTACCCAAGAGTCATTCAGGAGCAGATTGTTCAGTTTCCATGCAGTTGTGTGGTTTTGAGTGAATTTCTTAATCTTGAGTTCTAATCTGATTGTGCTACGGTCTGAGAGACTGTTTGTTATGATTTCAGTTCTTTTGCATTTGCTGAGGAGTGTTTTACTTCCAATTATATGATCAATTTTAGAGTAAGTACCATGTGGCAATGAGAAAAATGTATATTCGGTTGTTTGGGGACAAAGCCCACATTTCTTTTTTGCAAACTCCATCAAGATAAAAGGCAAGATTATTAAAAGCAGAGCTGACTTGAGCTGTAGTGATGGAGAAGAGATCCATGGTTATGAAAGGTTAGTGTGTCCAAAAGGATAGGGAACAGGGAATTTTTTCTGGTACTGGAATTGTTCTGTATCCCATTTGTGGGGATGAACTTACACATGTATTAAAATTCATAGAAAGCACACCCCCATGAAAAATCCATTTTGCAGTATTTTCTTAAAAAACAGCTGCTTCAACAGAAAAATTTTCTGCTATCCAATGTGGATGACATTGAAATTGACCCAAAAACTTAAAAGTAAAAATCTAGGCTATCTTTTCTTCTCTAGAACTGTATTCGGTCATCCCTAGGCAAAGCTGTGACTAAGTAAAGGCCCCTCACTACCTGCCAACACCCTTTCTGAGCATCCCCTTCCTCTCTGGATCCTCCCACACAGCTCTGCAGACAGGGCATGCATGGGTCCATGCTGCCTTCACCATAAATGCACATGCTCTGTTCTTTGTGACATCCAGGCCCACTGCCCCTGGGCCCACTGCCCCTAATCCCTGCACTAGGCAGCTCCTCCCATTCTAGAACCCTAATCTATTTATCAAAACTCACTTCCTCAACATGAGGTTCTGCTCTCAGTTAATTGTGACAGTAGGAAGAGTTCAATAAACCCATCCTCACCATGTAAAGCTGTCAATAACCAAGAATAATTGAATGGGACAGAAATATCTGTCGGGAATAGGCAGATCATGGAGAATTGGAGGAAGGGAAGCTTTCACAACATCATTCACCTCGTTCCTTGTAGGTCCTGCCAATTCTGGCCTCAACATACACATAAGCCATCTCAGAGAGCTGTCACTCCTTTTCTTAAAAGTCTTCAGAAGAGTGAAGGAGGCTGTGCACATGTGGGAGCAAGGGCTCAATTTTGCTGTGCATTTAAACTGCTTCAAAAAATAAAGCCTTTTTGTTTAAGTCTTCACAGACTTCTCAGTATATATGCTGCATGGTAATTCTTTAGCATAGACAGGGCAAAGCTGACTATATTATTCAGTAGAGTAATAATAAAGTAATAATAGCAGGCTGGGTGTGGTGGCTCACGCCTGTAATCACAGCACTTTGGGAGGCTCAGGCAGGCAGATCAGAAGGTCAGAAGTGCGAGACCAGCCTGGTCAATATGGTGAAACCCCATCTCTACTAAAACTACAAAAATTAGCCGGGCGTGGTGGTGGGCACCTGTAGTCCCAGCTACTAGGGAGGCTGAGGCAGGAGAACCGCTTGTACCCAGGAGGTGGAGGTTGCAGTGAGCTAAGATCATGCCACTGCACTCCAACCTGGGGAACAGAGCAAGACTCCATCTCAAAATAAATAAATAAATAAATATGAATAAAGTAAAACAACAATAGCTAGTATGTTTTGAATATTTATTATATGACAAGCACTGCTCTAAGTACTTCATGTGTGTTATTGCATTTAATTTTCTAACAATCTTAAGTGGTAGATACTGTTATCATCTCAATGTTGCAGGTGAGGAAACTGAGGCAAAAGCTGTGAAAGCAACTTGCTGTGGTAGACACAAAGAAGTGCCACCCAGGACCCTGGTCAGACCTGGCCTTGTTGCCTGGCTGTGGGGAGGGGACCAACGCAGTGGGCCTTCTGCTGCCAGCTGTTCAGGTCAGCCCTAGATACAGTGTCCCTCATTAACGCCCTTCCCAGGCCACACCACAGCAGGCTTCAGAGCCAGGCCAGTGTATAAAGGTCTGGCCATTTCGGTCCAGTGCAGGAGCGCTGACTGTCTAGAGCTCCTGCAGGGCTGGCCCAGCTGCATTGGGCCTGCATCTCATTTCCACCCCATTTCTCTGCCCGGTCCTGCTTCTGCCATTGGCCTGCCCTGTGTTGATCCGTAACAAACACCCTGCACCCAAAACTTTGTCTCAGCACTGGCTTTGGGAGGACCCAACCTATAGCACTTGCCAAGGGCCACACAGCAGATAAGTCATAACCCCACAATTCAAACTGATGGTTTTATGCTCTTAAACACTATTGATACGCTGCCTCCAAATATATAAACAAATCTAGAACTCTCCTATAGCAATGGTTAAAACTATTACTAGGAGTGTCTGAAATTTTTTCTTTAATTTTCAATAACAGCTTATTGAGATATAATTCACATACCACAAAACCCATCCTTTTAAAGTATACATACAATTCAGTGTTCTTAGCACATTGCCAAAGTCGTGCAACCATGATCGCTATCTTATTCCAGAACATTTCATCACCTTGAAAAGAAGCCCTGTCCCCATTAGCAGTCACTCCCCATTCGTCTTTAATTTTGTCCACCTAAACAATAATTCATGTAGTTAATCTGTTCTTGCCAGCGGCGAAATTTATCCACTGTGATCAAAGATACAAACTCTCCTAATTTCACTGCCTTTTAAAGTATTAAATCCATAAACATGTTCAAATTCTTGTTTGGTAATCTCACTCCTGGGAATTTATTCTAAGAAAAAACTGACAAAAGATGAGAGGAAAACAAAATGGTTCGTTGCAGCATCATTTAAAAACTAAGAAACTGGAAACGAATGTCGTCCATCGTGGGTGATTGTATAAATTGTGGCACATTAACAAAATGGAATATTGTTCATCTATCAAAGACTAAATAGCAACAAGAAAAATGTTTGGTATAACATTAAGCATAAAAGCAGAAAATAAAATTGCATTTACAACTATGTAAACGATGTATGAACTGATAAGGGTCAAAAGGAAAGGGAGAAAAATGAAAACAGTCGCTGCAACAGGATGTTGGAACTGTGAATTATTTTCATTCTTCTGAGTTCCTTTATTATTGTCAAACCGTGGTCTTCATAATAAACGAGAATTGGAAGGAAAACATGCATATATCCACTCTTGCCAGGAAAAATTCTCACTCAGAAAGGGAAGTGGTATGATAGAAAATTATTGTTAAGGGCAAGGACTTTGGAGTCACCTGGACTTAGATTTCAATTCTGGCTCTGATGCTTCTGAGATGTGACAATAGGAAGTAGCCTAATTCTGTAAGCCTAATTTTCCACAACTGTTAACAGGGGCTGATACAGTCATACACTACCACACAGGGCTGTTGTGAAGAGAAGTGAGATGGTAGAGCCCAGCTCTCCTTTTTTTTTTCTTTTGAGACAGGGTCTCACTCTGTCACCCAGCTGGAGTGCTGTGGTGGCTCACTGCAGCCTCGACTTCCTGGCCTCAGTCAGCACCACTTATTAAATGGTAGTTACTGCTATTTTTGTTGCATAGGTAATGGTAATTAGAGTGATGGTGGTGGTACCAACAAGGGGACAGGGAATGGAAGCTTTTGTTTATGAGAATACCATTAACACTGAAAAAAAATAGAATGGCAGTATAATTTTCTACTGCATACACAGACAGAGGACTTTCTATCATCTCTACCAATTGATCACTCCAATTCAGACCAAGTGAGCATTGCTTCAAAGGAGAGTTGGGTTGGGGGTCCATCACTCCTTCCTAGCTCGATATACAGAGAAATTTGTACCTACAAGATCCTCCCAGTGTCCTTGTTGAGAACTTCATCCAAGAAACTCAAGTACTGCTGGATTTGTGTGACTCATCTTGTGAATGAATACAAAGGCCTATTAACTATTCTATGGTTGTAGTCATTGATATTATCACCATCATTAACAAAGAGTCTGTGTGGGATACTAAGAAAACGCTATTCATGTCTTTGTCTTCTCTGCTGGTCTGGATGAGCTGTCCTCTCCCCCCAGGCCCTTCCTGCCTTTGCACACAGGACACCATCCCTGCTGGTCCTGCCCACACAAGGACTCTCAGAAGTTCCTCTTACTCTTACATCAATTTGTCCTCACCCTTCCTCAGCATATAGATGTGCTGTCATGTCTCCCACCTTAATAAAAAACAAAAATTATTGCGTGATTCCACATCTCTTTCTAGATACAGACCATCTCTCCATTCCCCTTTACACAAAAACTCCTTGAAAGAGAATAGCAGGATGCTGAAAAGTATTGAAGCTGGGTGATGGGAAGATGTATATTATTCTTGCTACATTTTTTAATTTAGAAAGACTATTGAGCTGTAATTGACATACAATAAACTATATACAATTGGCCTCCACATCCATAGGTTCTGTATCCATGGATTCAACCAATTTAGATCAAAAGTATTTGAAAAAAAAAATGGATGGTTGCATCTATACTGATTATGTGCAGATTTTTTCCCTTGTCATTATTCCCAAAACAATCCAGTATTGTAACACAGCATTTACACTGTATTTGGTACTATAAGTAATTGATATGGTTTGGCTGTGTCCCCACCCAAATCTCATATTGAATTGTAGCTCCCATAATTCCCACATGTTGTGGGAGGGACCTGGTGGGAGTTAATTGAATCATGGGGGCAGTTTCCCACATACTGTTCTTGTGGTAGTGAATAAGTCTCACAAGATCTGACGATTTTATAAGGGGTTTCCTCTTCTGCTTGATTCTGATTCTCTCTTGTCTGCCACCATGTAAGACATGCCTTTCACCTTCCACCATGATTGTGAGGCCTCCCAGGCCACATGGAACTGTGAGTCCATTAAACTTTTTGTTTTCTTTATAAATTACCCAGTCTTGAGTATATCTTTATCAGTAGCATGAAAATGGACTAATACGGTAATCTTGAGATGATTTAAAGTATATGGGAGGATGTGTGTAGGTTATATGCAAATGGTATCTTTGAGGGTCCTGAAATCAATCCCCCATGGGTACTGAGGGATGAAAGTATATCATATGTACAATTTAATAAGTATTGGCACATGAAGATGCTTGTAAAACCATCATCGCATTCAAAATAATGAACATATCTATCACCCTTGGAAGCTGTCTAGGGTCCCTTTGAAATCCCTCCCTCTTGCCCCTCCTTTCCCGAGCACCTTTCTGTTGTTATACATGCATTTGCATTCTGTAGAATCTGTATAAGTGAAATCATACAATATGTATGTTTTTATTTGCCTTGCTCATCTCACACAGCATAATAATTTTGAGATTCATCCATGTTGCAGCATGCCCCGATAGTTCCCTCCCTGTTATTGCTGAGTACTATTTAAATATACCACAGTTTGTTTATCCATTCACCTGCTGATGGACATTTGGGTTATTTCCAGCTTGGGGCTATTACAAATAAAGCTTCTATGAACATTCAGGTACACGTCTTTGTATAGACACATGCTTTCATTTGTCTGGGCTAAATATGAGAATAGAATATCCAGATCAGATGACAGGTGTACATTTAAATTTTTAAGAAACTGCAATACTGTTTTGCAGAGTATTTGCACAATTTTATATTCCCACCAGCAGTGTATGAGTTCCAGATCCTCCATATCCAAACAACACTTGGCATATAGTCAGATTTTTTTATTTTCATCATTCCAGTAGGTGTGGTTTCTCGTTGTGGTTTTAATTTGCATTTCCCTAAGAAATTACTTAATAGGTACAATATACATTATTCGGGGATGGTTACTGTAAAAGCCTTTACTTCACTGCTATGCAATCAATGCATATAACAAAATTGCATTTGTGCCTGTAATTGTATACACATAAAAAATTTTGCATTTTTCTACTGACTAATGAAGTTGAGCATCTTTTCATGTGCTTATTTGCCATCCAGAAGCTTTCTTTGAACAAGTGTCTGTTCAAATCTTTTGCTCATTTTTTAATTGAGTTGTTTGCTTTCTTATTGTTGACTTTTGAGAGTTTTCTTAATATCATAAATACCAATCCTTTAACAGATATGATTTTCAAATATTACCTCCCAGTCTTTTTATTCTCTTGAGAGTGTCTCTTTAAGTGAGATATATATATGTATATATACACACATATATATACATATATACATACATATATACTTGTGTGTGTGTGTATATATATATATACACACAATGGAATATTATTTAGCCCCAAAATATTGTTGTTTACAGCAAAATATATTAATCTGAAGGACATTATGCTAAGTGAAATTAACAAGCACAGAAAGACAAATATTGAATAATCTTACCTCTTTGTGGATCTAATAAGTTGAATTCATAGACATAGAGAATAGAATGATGGTTTCCAGCAGCTGAGGTGGTAGGGTGGTGAGGAGGCAGGGAATGAGGAGCTGTTGATCAAAGCGAACAAGTTTCAGATAGAGATGGGGAATAGACTTTGAGATCTATTGCACAGCAAGGTAATCATCGTCATAATAATGTATTATATTTTTCAGAATAACACGGTAAATTTCAAATGTCTCACCCTAAAAAAATGACAGTAAGCAAGGTGATGGACATGTTTAATTAGCTTGATTTAATCATTTCATATTGTATACACATACAAGGTATCACATTGCACCCCATAAATGTATAAAATTATGATTTGTCCATCAAAAATAATATTAGTAATAAAAAGTTAATTTAAAAAATTAACAGCAGAATTTTTAATTTGGGTGAGTCCAATTTATCAATACTCTTTTTATGCATAGTGCTTTTGATGTCCTAGTGAAGAAATTTTTACCAGAGAAATTAAAGACCTAAATGAATGGAGAAATACACTTTATTCATGGGCATGCATGTATATGACTCAATATTGTTGATATGTCAATTAAATCTACTGATCTACAGATTTAAGAGAATCTCAATTACAATCTTAGCAAGGTTTTTAATATAAATTGAAAAGCTAATTCTAAAATTCACAGGGAAATGAAAGGACTTGGAACAGCCCAAACAACTTTTAAAATGGAGAATGAAGTTGAAGAGCTAACACTACCTGATTTGAAGGTTTATTATAAAGGTATAGTAATCAGGACAGTGTTATCTTGGCATAGACGTAGGCAAATAGGCTAATGAAACAGCGAGAACAGAATTATTTCCACATACGTGGATGACTAATTTTTGACAAAGGAAATCCTGCAGAAATCCTGAAGAAAAAATAATCTTTTCAGCCAATGATTCTGAAACAATTAGATATCCATTTGCTGAACGAAAAAAAAAGACCTTCAATCTATACCTGTATCTATGATTGCCATGGCTCATGCCTGTAATCCCAGCACTCTGGGAGGTCGAAGCAGGCAGATTACCTGAGCTCAGGAGTTTGAGGCCAGCCTGGGTAACATGGTGAAACCCCATCTCTACTAAAAATACAAAAATCAGCCAAGCGTGGTGTCACACGCCTGTAGACCCAGCTACTTGGGAGCCTGAGGCAGGAGAATCGCTGGTACCCAGGAGGCGAAGTTTGTAGTGAGTCGAGATCATGCCACTGCACTCCAGCCTGGGCAAGAGTGAGACCATGCCTCAAAAAAAGAAAAAAAAAAAAAATCGGGACTCCGGACGAGTTGGGAAAAAATGGGGAAACTAAGCAATGTGGGAGGAAGCTAGAGTTGGAGAAAAAGATACCTGTTAAGGATCCGGTGAGGTAAGGTTCTGTCCTCTGGAAGCTGAGACAGTGAACTGGGTAAGAACAAGAACCGAGCCAGTGTCCCTGGGAAGTGGCTGGAATCTTGGGAACACAATCTCAATTTTCCTTACAAAGTGACCTCAGCTGACATACCTCAGGAACAAAAAGAGCAATGTTTAAATAGAACCTGAATTATCCCCCTCTCCTATTAAGAACCTGGTGAGACGAGGTCAGGAGATTGAGACCATCCTGGCTAACACGGTGAAACCCCATCTCTACTAAAAAATACAAAAAAACTAGCCGGGCGAGGTGGCGAGCACCTGTAGTCCCAGCTACTCGGGAGGCTGAGGCAGGAGAATGGCGTGAACCCGGGAGGCAGAGCTTGCAGTGAGCTGAGATCCGGCCACTGCACTCCAGCCTGGGTGACAGAGGGAGACTCCGTCTCAAAAAAAAAAAAGAACCTGGTGAGAATACATACTCATGGCCTCTTCCTTGAAAAAAATCACGATTTGATGTGTAGGCCCCCTGGAGCTGTGCAGTGAAACAATGTTAATAACAGAAGATGAGGCTTCCATCTCTGCCAGATGCATTCATTATCAGAAAGAACGTAGACTTGGACATGCTACCTTCAAAACAAAAAGAGCGAGGGGTAGAGTCATACCCAGTTTTATCCTGGACTGCTCCTGAAAGGATTTATCAAGATATGTTAATGCTTTGGACAGGACATCAATTAGGTACATCTTTAATTTGAAAACAATAAATTTGGGCTGAGCGCAGTGGCCCATGCCTGCAATCCCAGCACTTTGGGAGGCCAGGGTGGGAGGATCACTTGAGGTCAGGAGTTCAAGATTAACCTGGGCAATATAGCAAGACTCCACCTCTACAAAAGATAAAAATTAAAAATCAGCTAGGCATGGGGGCACACACCTGTGGGTCCCAGCTACTTGGGAGGTTGAAACAGGAGGATTACTTAAGCCCAGAGGTCAAGGCTGAAGTAAGTCATGATCACACCATTGCACTCCAGCCTGGGTGACAAAGTGAGACTCTGCCTCAAAAAATAAATAAATAAATAAATAATAAATGTGAAAGTATTGTTTTAATTCTTTATTATAAGCATGCCTAAACCTAAATACACAGAAGAACAAGGACTAATTCAGTTTAAATCAGTATTTTTTCCATTTGAGAAACAGAGTACAAAATAGTGGTACTTTCACGATTCCATCAGTAACATTTAGGTAAGAAAATATCTTGTACTCTTGAAGTAAGGTTGAGGTGACCGCTGTTCTCCACCAAAGTCCATCCATCCTGAGATTGAATGACACTCAAAGAATGTTACTACACATTCCACAGCCCTCTGTGAGGAAATGGCCTTGAGTCACAAAAGAACTGCTGGAAGAATCTATCGTTCTTAAACTATGGCTCTCCCTCCCGTTTATTTCTCATAACAACAGAGCAAAACAGAAACCAAGAAACAAGATCATAACTCAGAACACTGCAGCTATTTTTTCACAATCTGCCCACTTCTTAAATAAACATGAAATATTGTAACTAGCTATATTCAGATACTACAGGAAACAGAAAGACCAGAAGAAAAACCTCAAACATCCGTCCTTCATCTTTCCTCTACATGAAATCTACTTTTCTTCCTAACTGCAAATGCCTCCTTGCAAGAAGTTAAAATTGGGCATAATGCAGTGCAGAATGACCAGGTTCACACTTTTTCAGAATTTGCATTTTTCACATAAACACACAACCCACATTATCAGGAAAATTACCATTTATCAGAGGGGACCAATCCTAAAAGATCTGTTAGAACACCAGAAATTGTATTGATATGCAAGCAACATGACATATCGAGGGTTCTGTGTGAGTGTATATTCCTTTGGATCTTTTAGGAAACCTTTGAGCTATACTTATGGTGATAAGGTATATACTATAGTATATAGTATGGTGAGAAGGTTTATACTTTCAGCTCTACTTATGGTGACAGGTTAGACTTATGGTGGAGTTGAGTCAGTGTCTTTATGGAACTTTGCGGGAACCTAACATCTCTCTTGTTGTCCAAAGCAACAATCTCAAAAATCCTGGTGAGCAGAACATCAGCAGCGAAGAGTGTACTTTTTCGCTCATGTATCAGTTGAAAGCAAATGAATGGCACCTCTGACCTGGAACCAACTAACCCTGCACTTTAAGTGGCAGCTTGGGGCAAACTGAAGGATTTGATGTCAATTACTCTGTTTTATGGGCTATATATGCTGAAAAGATTTTCATTCTGTTTTGAAACAAAATAAAAGGACCCGGCAGGAAAGTGACTATGCCCTGACGCTGTACAATCCAAACTTGTGTATTAACATTGTTTCAGGTTTTAACATCCCAACTTCACAGGCTAGACTTAAATTCAAAAATTTAACTTTTACCTGTAATCCCAGCACTTTGGGAGGCCTAGGCAGGCGGATCACGAGGTCAGGAGATCGAGACCATCCTGCCTAACACGGTGAAACCCTGTCTCTACTAAAAATACAAAAAATTAGCCGGGTGTGGTGGTGTGGGCCTGTAGTCCCAGCTACTCGGGAGGCTGAGGCGGGAGAATGGCGTAAACCCAGGAGGTGGAGCTTGCAGTGAGCCGAGACTGCGCCACTGCACTCCAGCCTGGGTGACAGAGCGAGACTCCATCTCAAAACAAAAAACAAAACAAAACAAAAACAAAAATTTTACTTTTAGTACACTTCTATGATTTCTTATAAATTTCCCCACTTTGATATTGAATAATGACGATGATGATAACAGCCACCTCTTTAAATAAATACTCACTATGGGCCAGGCCCTATGCTAAGCCCATTATATGCATCAATTTTTCACCACTGGTACAACCCTACATGCTAAGTATTACTATTCCCAGTTTACAGACGAAGAAACTGAGGTTCAAAGAGATCAGCCAACCTGTCCAAAGTTACACAGCTAAGTAAGGGGTAAAGGGAACTGACACCTAAGTCTGTGCTCCTTCTTTGCTAATTCTTCGACTTCTTAGATATCAAACTCTGAAATTTTTCTCTTTTTTCCTATAATCTGCCATCTTTCTACCCTTTTCCTACTTCTCTTCTACTGAGGCTGTTCAGGAATATCTCATGATGAACTCCAGCTCTAAATTCATTCAAAAAAATATTTACTGAGTGCTCACATTAATGCTTCATTCGGTCATCTGCAAAGGTTTCTTAAGAGCCCACTGTGTGCCAGATACTGTGCTGGGTGCTGAGGATTCATCAGTCCACAACATTGACAAAAATTCCCCGCCCATGTGGAGCTCACATTCCAGAGAAGGCAGAGAAAATAAACACAGAGATAAGAAATACAGGGATGGCTCAAAGATAACAAATGCTAAAGGAAAACAGGATAGGGGAAGGGGGAGAGAGAATATTAGGGAAGGTGTGCACGTGTGTAGGACTGCAATTTTAAATGTTATGAAAACATAATATTTGAGCAAAGACTTTCTGGGGTATGAGGGTTAGTTTTATGTGTCAATTTGCCTAGGCTATTATTAATTATTATTATTAATTCAATTATTTAATCAAACACTAATCTAGGTGTTACTGTGAAGGTATTTTGTAGATGTGGTCTGTTTTTGAACGGCATTTCTAGCGGCCCTGGCCTTTCATTACACTGGACACTTTACTGATTACCAACTCACTGACTTTTGGGAGTCTGTGGCATTTAGGAACTATGTTGACATACTTTATTTTGAACTGCCTTCACAAAAACTGTCAAGCAGGGAGGACAGGCAATATCACCCTTATTTTACAGACAAGAAACTGAGACTCAAAGAGGGAAACTAACCCGTAAGAGATAACAGAATTAATAAATAGCAGGGATGGGTGTCAAGCCACCATCCTATCCTTCTTAACAATATACTGGAAAGGAATTCACAATCATTTCCAACTGCTCACCTTCCAGCCACCATTCACTCTTCAACCTGTTGTATCTCAATCTGACATACCCCTAACTCGGAAGTTTTGCTTATTTGGGGTGGGTGAAGTGGGGACTGTAGTTTTCCGTGAATTACATACATTAAGGGTGTCTGTCAGTCAAGCGGCGCGTTAAGGAGAAGTCTCATTCCCCCAGGACACTGTCTTCAGAACAAACACAGTAACAAAAAACCAGTTGAAAAGGACATGGTAAGAATCCCGGGTTCAAGGATTACAAAGTCCATAGCTCAGAACAGCCTCTAAAGGAAGCACGCAGGGTAAAATACCCAACAGCCTCCTCTACGTTCCTCTAAATTTCTCACTGAAATCCCTTAAAGAGAAAACATTCACCACAACAATAACATGCGGGATTGTCAGCCTATCCCACACTCTAGGAGGGATTCCCACAACTCCAAGGACGAGATGACCGAGGACAGGAGCCAGCAGGAACCACCTGTGCTGGGCCCCCGCAGTGAGGGGCAAACATCTCTCTCCCGGTTCAGAGAAGCAAGGTCTGTGCACATCAAAAACCCAGACAGCCGACTCTCTCTGTGGTGCCTGCTGCTTTTTTGTGAAAGAAAAACATAAGCTGTTCCCAATACCTTCCCAAGCAGCCGACAAACAACCGCCCTTCCACCTTAAACTTTCCCCATACTGGGCGGAGCCCTAAGTCACAGGAAACGCCCGGCAGGAAGTCGGGCTGCCAGGGCGGTGGCGGGCGCGGTGCCTCCTGGGAGTTGTAGTCCACTCTCGGAGGCGCAGGCGCAGTGGTGAAGGCGGGGAGCTGGGGGCAGCACCACAGAGGACTGTACTTTTTCCTGAATGACACAATGCTCCTTCCACATGCCTGGGGGAATTGGTTCCAGGACCTCTGCTGATACCAAATCCGGAATGCTCAAGTCCCTAATATAAAATGGCGTAATATTTGCATATCGCCTACGCACATCCTCCGTGTACTTTAAATCTTCTCTGGATTATTTCTAATACCTAATGCAATGTAAATAATTGTTATACTGTGTTGTTTAGGGAATAATGATAAGGAAAAAAGTCTGTACGTGTTCAGTACAGATGCAATTGATTAAAGGCTATTTTCGATTTCTGGTTGATTGAATCCACCGGTGGGGAATACTGTGGATACTAAGGGACAAATGTATGAAGGGTGGCAGAAAGTCAGGGGGTGCCGTTAGGAGACCTCGTTTCACAGAGGGAGGGTGATCTGGTGAACGTCGGCCGCACAGGGAGACTTGGCTTGGAAACGGGTGTCGGCCTCCGTCCAGTCTCAGATCTGAAATGGACTGAGATAGCCCCCAAGTGGACAGAGTGAGGTGAAGAATAACCCACAACATCTGCAAACAGGACTGTGGAACTGTGACAAAACGTCATAAATCAAGGAAGGTCAGCCAACGCAGACTCAGAGAAAGAACAAACCTCAAAGTCATCCACTTATAAACAGAATTTTTTTTTAAATGTTGGCTTCTTCAAAAAATATCCCCCCCCCCCCCCAAAAAAAAAACAACAAAAAGCACCAACCCATATTATATATAGGACTTGTAGGCAAATGAAAGTATGGCATAGTCTGGAATCATATACATCAAAATGTTAAAATTAATCTTCTTTGGATGAGAGGGTTGCATTTTATAAAACTTACGTGTATTTTCCTCATTGTTTACAAGGATGAAATACTTTTTTGGTTTGAAATATTTTAAGTATAAAGAAAAACACATAGCAATTTTTAAACACCTTGGTATCTGCTGTTTTATCAGATTTACTTCAGATCCTTCCTCTCTTCCTTCCTCCCTATTTCTTTCTAGAAAAGAAAATAAAACCAAAAAAATTACAGAAAAAAACCTTTATGGCCATGCACAGTGGCTCATACCTGTAATCCCAGCACTTTGGGAGGCGGAGGCGGGTAGATCACAAACTCAGGAGTTCAAGACCAGCCTGGCCAACATGGTGAAACCCTGTTTCTACTAAAAATACAAAAATTAGCTGGGTGTGGTGGCACACACCTGTGTTCCCAGCTACTCGGGAGGCTGAGGCAGAAGAATAGCTTGAACCCGGGAGGCAGAGGTTGCTGTGAGCTGAAATTGTGCCACTGCACTCCAGCCTGGGTGACAGAGCAAGACTCTGTCTCAAAAAGAAAAAAAAAAAAAAGAATTTGACTAATGACTAATGAAATGGGTTGTGTGGAAGACCTGGGTAACCAAATAAAATGCATAACTATGCAAGTCAAATGCCTGCCACCCAATTTTCATCCTTGTGGAATTTTGAAATTGGCCAGATAGCCAGTCTCAGAAAATCTCCATCTCAAACACACACACACACACACACAAACACACTTTACAAATAGTGTCCCTTATGTAGCCCTTTGTCCTCTGCAGGGAAATGCATACATACTTACACAGATTCTGCAGAGTATTTATGTATGTGTCTGTGTGTTTTTGTTTTTTGAGACAGGGTCTCACTCTGTCGCTCAGAACTGGAGTGCAGTGGCACTCATGGCTCACTGCAGCCTCAACCTCCCCGGGGTTAAGGTGATCCTCCCATCTCAGTCTCCCAAATAGCTGGGACTACAGGCACACACCAGCATGGCTGGCTAATTTTTTGTATATTTTTGTAGGGACAGGCTTTCACCATGTTGCCCAGGCTGGTCTCAAACTTCTGGGCTCAAGTAATCTGCTTGCCTCAGCTTCCCAAAGTGATGGGATTACAGGCGTGAGTCACCATGCCCAGCTCAACAAATTTTTTAAATCAAAATCATATCAAGTATCTTATCAGACTACAATGAAATCAAACTAGAAATCAATAAAAAGAGAAACTTCAGAAACTACAAATACGTGGAGATCGAACAACCTGCTTCTGAACAACCATTAAGAAAAAATTTTTTAATTTCTTAAATGAAAATATAAACAACATACAAAAACCTGTGGGATACAGCAGAAGCAATGCTAAGAGGGAAGTTTATAGCAATAAATGCCTACATCAAAAAAGTAGAAAAATATGTCAAATACACAACTTAATGATGCACCTCAAGGACTACAACAGCAAGAATAAATCAAACCCAGAAATAGTAGAAGGAAAGAAATAATACATATCAGAGCAGAACTAGGAGGTTGAAGATTATATGGTATATGTAACGTCTTAATAAATTTTGACAAGAAGGCCTTTTTTCTTTACATTAAATAGAAGGATCTCACAAGAGAGAAAGAGAGAGAGAGAGCTACTACTTAAATAGAACATAGTTAAATTAGTTATTGGGACTGTGCTTTAACCTAATTAATCAGGTCCTTTTAGGGGAGGGGAGTGAGACAACCACTTGGGAATTTAAATCTACAATCAAGGAATCTATAGTCGGAGCCAAAAGATGAGGTTATTAATCAGAGAACTTAGATAGAACCCAGGAAATTCAGAGGAGGGAAAGCTGGAATTTTCTAAAAGTTAGGTATAAATAAGCCAATATGGAGTCCAGCATACAGCATCTTTTTTTGTGATTTTTATTTCTTCAATTACTTAAGATTTGACTGTTAGTAGTATTTATATTATTGATACTATCTTTATACTATTATTTGTTTTATTTGGATTTATTTGAGTATTATATTGATTAAGATAATAATACTATGTAATACTACGTAATAAATAACAAATAATACTACATAAAAGGTAACAAAGACATAAAATAGTAACAGTCAATTCTCAGTTTTCTGTACTAAAGGAGGGGAAGGCCGAGTACAAATCATTAACAGCTTTAATCCCTCTAGCTGGGTGAAAGTCATGGTCCTTGCTTTTAGTGGCAATGGCACCTCAATCCTGACCCAGCTGTCAGTCAGGCATCTGAACTGCTGAGATAGTTTCCATCACAAATAAAATATCTAGTGAAACGCTGGGTGCGGTGGCTTATACCTGTAATCCCAGCACTTTGGGAAGCCGAGGTGGGCAAATCATGAGGTCAGGAGTTCGAGACCAGCCTGACCAACATAGTGAAACCCCATCTCTACTAAAAATACAAAAATTAGCCGGGCGTGGTGGCACGCGCCTGTAGTCCCAGCTACTTGGGATGCTGAGGCAGGAGAATCACTTGAACCCAGGAGGAGGCAGAGGTTGCAGTGAGCTGAGATCATGCCACTGCACACTCCAGCCTGGGAGATAGAGTGAGACTCCCTCTCAAAATATGTATATATAGTGAAAAAGAAACTTCAAATAAAAACAGTTCTGTTTTGAGTATATCAACAGCAAAGTTTGGGTCTAATATAAATATTACTACTATAACCAGGCATGGCAGCTCATGTCTGTAATCCCAGCACTTTGGGAGGCCCAGGCAGGCTGCTTGAGGCCCAGGAGCTCGAGACCAGCCTGGCCAACATGACAAAACTCCATCTCTACTAAAAATACAAAAATTAGCTGGGGATGGTGGTGTGGACCTATAATCCCAGCTTCTTTTTTTTTTTTTTTTTGAGACGGAGTCTCATGCTGTCGCCCAGGCTGGAGTGCAGTGGCGCGATCCTGGCTCACTGCAAGCTCCGCCTCCTGGGTTCCCGCCATTCTCCTGCCTCAGCCTCCCGAGTAGCTGGGACTACAGGCGCCCGCCACTGCACCCGGCTCATTTTTTGTATTTTTAGTAGAGACGGGGTTTCACCGTGGTCTCGATCTCCTGACCTTGTGATCCGCCCGCCTCGGCCTCCCAAAGTGCTGGGATTACAGGCGTGAGCCACCGCGCCCGGCTAATCCCAGCTTCTTAGAAGGCCGAGGCACAAGAATTGCTTGAACCTGGGAGGTGGAGGTTGCAGTGAGCGGAGATCATGCCACTGCACTCCAGCCTGGGTTTCAAAAAAAAAGAAAAAATTTCTACTGCTATGGTGCCTTTGCCTTTGAAAGTTCAGCAGCAAACACTTGCGAAATGTGTACTACAGAAAGGGGTTGTGTGCTGAGTGCCAAGAAAATGCAACTCCCAACCAGTGCAGCTCACACCTCATGGGTGAGGCACCACTGCAGGGAGCCCTGAGAACCCTCCTAGGCATGGGTTGATTTTCCCAGTCAGTGGATACTTCAAAGACAAGTATTATCTTGTTCACATTTTATTTTTGAAGGGGTCATCACCTCACAAATGCCATGGATCACAAAAAATGAACAGGGCGTGGTCTCTGCCTTTGGGAGCCCATCATCCACTAATATATATTCTGATTATCATAATGATGCTATTAAGTAAATTAGGAATGATTTTTCAAATTTAACAAGAGGAAACCGAGGCACAAAGAGGTTAAATAATTGTATTTTTCCAGTGTAACTAAATAATCTCCCAATAACATACTAAGGCTCAGTTCTACTAACTTAAGTCTAGTTTTCCTTTCTCCCGCTAAACTATTCAATGTCTTACCTCATGGTTATCTTTTTTACCCAAGAAATCAAAGCACTTTGACCACGTTACCCAATCCGTTTTTCTGTGCCTAGTTCAATTTTATCTTTTCTCAGTTCGAGTTTTTCGAAACCAATTGTGCACTGAGACATTTACTTTAGTGTGTTTTGTAACAGAGTGAACCCTGCTTAAAAGATTTCCATTTCACGGACTCCCCAGTTGACCTGTACTACCCACAACCTCAGTAATAATGTATCTGACTAGTGCTGTTGGCGCACGGAGGCTTTTCTCCAATAGGCCAGCTTCCTTTTTCTTCCATTAGTTGAGATGTTAGTTTTCCAGAGTTACTTGTTGTCTTCAAACCCACTGGCACCATTTGTACTTACTGTTAACATGTAATTTAATTAAGCTGCGTGCGAGGTAAGAAGCTATGAGTCCAAAACAAAAGTGACTTGCTATTTCAATGATAATCATTGAGTGCTTTGAGGAAAGGCAAGAAAGCTAAGTGGCTGAGAAATACTGTTTAATTAGACTATACACAGAATACTTTTCAAATACATTAAAGTGGCCGGGCGCGGTGGCTCACGCCTGTAATCCCAGCACTTTGGGAGGCCGAGGCGGGTGGATCACGAGGTCAGGAGATGGAGACCATCCTGGCTAACACAGTGAAACCCTGTCTCTATTAAAAATACAAAAAACTAGCCGGGCGCCTGTAGTCCCAGCTACTCGGGAGGCTGAGGCAGGAGGAACCCGGGAGGCGGAGCTTGCAGTGAGCCAAGATCGCGTCACTCACTCCAGCCTGGGTGACAGAGCAAGACTCCGTCTCAAAAAAATAAATAAATAAAGTTTTTGATCCACTTTAAAGAAACAGACCCTGGAAATTGGAGATGATACATATGGGGGTGATTTACGCAAGAAAGACTTCATAGGGCCAGGCATGGTGGCTCACGCCTGTAATCCAGCACTTTGGGAAGCCGAAGTGGGCGGATCACCTTGAGGCCAGGAGTTCGAGATCAGCCTGGCCAACACGGGGAAACTCCGTCTCTACTAAAAATACCAAAAAAAAAAAAAAAAAAAAAACATTAGCCGTGCGCACACACACAAAAAAATTAACCGGGCATTGTGGCACATGCCTGTAATCCCAGCTACTCGAGAGGCTGAGGCAGGAGAATCGCTTGAACCCGGGAGGCAGAAGATGCGGGCAGTGAGCCGAGATCACACCACTGCACTCCAGCCTGGGCAACAAGAGCAAAACTGTCTCAAAAAAAAAAAAGACTACATCGAAATGAGGTCAGCAGATCTATACAAAGGGAAAATACCTTGGCCCCTGCCTATAAAAGATGGATAAATGAGTGTATTTTTATTTTCAGTTACAATGTTTAACATTTGTTTCTATTTTTCAACTCTCCGCTTTTACTAACTCTTATAATTATACAACTACCTACTAATGTAAATCACAGAAGAGAGCTTCTGCGGTCTTCTTTGACATAACTGAAAATAATCTTCAGGAATTTAGAAATTAGGATTGAAATTCCCCCTGGATTAGGCAGTGAAGCTGATGACTATATTGGATGATTTGCTCAATTTTTGATTCTCTAGTTGACTTTGCAGAAATTTTTTCCGGGGTGAATTCTAAGTTAACAGATTTTTTAAAAATGCAATCCTACTTTTTCAAATCCTGAGACATTATCACACTTCCTTAAAAGAGCATCAGTGATAGAAATGGATTCATTAATAAACTGAGAGACCATCTGAATTCAGATGAAACACTAGCTTTATTTCCATAATGCACCCATTATTAAACATATGAAGTTTTCTTTCAAGAGCCTGAGCTTTAAACCTACTGCAGATTAGACCATTAAGAGGGGCTGATGGGTTCTACACGCATGAAGACCCACTGAAATTGACCAAACTGAGAGAGATACTAAGTAGCCAATAAACCTCACTAGCAATCTCTTAAAAATGCAAACCAAAACAACAGAAAAATGCCATGTTTTTCCTATCAGATCAACAAACTTTTAAAAGAATATTTGTATTGGTTGGGATGCGGAGAAATGGATACAGTGGGAAGGTTTATTGGTATTCTTTTAAAGGAGATTTAGCATGATATTAAAATTATAAATACTCTTCAAGTTAAAAATTCTGCTTCTTATTTATCCTAGAGAAACGCTTGTACATGGGCACAAAGAGGCATGTAAAAGGACATTCATTGCTTCATAATTGCAATCATGAAAGATCAAAACCAATCTAAAAAGCAGCAACAGGAGAACAATGACATAAAATATGACTTATTTATAGGATGAAATATGTTGCAGCAGTTAAAGAGAACAAGTTAAATCTAATATGAAAAGCTGTCAAGGACATACAATTTATTGGGTGGGGGAAGGAGTAAACTATGGGATAGAAATATATCATATGATATGGTTTATGTATGAACAAAAATATTAATGCATAGAATGCATTGAAAAGGGTCTGGAAGGATCCACCTGAAACTAACAACAGTGTCTACGTCCAGGCGGAAAGACTGGGATTGAGGCGGTGGTCAAGATGGATTTTGCTCATCTTACTGTTTTAACTGAAAGTGTATTGATGTATTGCTCACACATTTAAAACATATATATAAAATAAAAAGCATTAGGAAAAAAAACCAAAGTTCTCAAACAGGTTCAACACAAGAGAAAAAATATAAATGGCAAAAGAAAAAGTGAGAAAAAGTTCCAAAAATATTTTTGAAGAAAATTTTTCAGGGATTATTAAGAGCTGTCTCTTTGGATGCTGGAACTATGAATGATTTTTTTTTAACTTCTCTTTCTACTCTCCCATATTTTTAAAGTTTTCTATAATGGAAATACATATAAGAAATGTTTAAAAGGCTAAAAAATGACTGGTAAATCCTAACTAGCATGCTGTCACCTTTAATTCTTACTCTGACAGAGAGCATATAGTCCATTTGGAGTATGTGGAAATTTCTGATGAAAAATCCCCATGGAAAAGTGATATTTCAGGTGAGTGGCCCTGTCCTGATGTCATGTAACAGACCAACACACTGATGTGCTAGAAACCAATTCTAAAAAATTTTACATTTTAATTCTTTTTTTTTTAAAAAAAAGCCCTGATTTGTAGTATTTGCTGATTTCCATAGTGTTATAATTTGAATTGTGTCCTCAAAAAGATATGTTGAAATCCTAACTCCCAGAAGCTCCGAATGTGGCCTTATTTGGAAATAGGGTCACTGCAGATACAATTAGTTAAAATGAGGTCACACTGAAGTGGGATGGGTCCTTAATTCAATACAACTAGTGTCCTTATAAGAGGAGGAGAAGAGATGCAGACTGACACACCCACCAGGAATGCCATGTGACTCTGGGGGCAGAGATTAGAGCAGCGTCTGCGAACCAGGGAGTGGCAGGGATTGACGCCCCCACCAGAAGCTAGGAAGAGGTAAAGAAGACTTCTACCCAGGATCTCAGAGGAAACATAGCCCGGCTGACCTTGGTTCCAGATTTCTGGCCTCCAGAACAAGAAGAGAATAAATTTCTATTGTTTTAAACCACACACTTTGTGGTACTTTGCCATGGCAGCCTAGGAAACTAATACACATGGTGTAAATAGAGGTTGAGTATCTCTAGTCCAAACATCCAAAATCCAAAATCTTCCAGAATCTGAAACCTTTTTTGAGTGTCAACATGACACAAGGGGAAAATTTCACACCGCCCTCATGGGATGGGTAGCAGTCAAAATGCAATCAATGCACAACAGCAAACATGGAGAATCAACCTAAGTGTTCATCAGTGGAGGACCGAGTGATGAAAATGTGTATACTCCATGGAATACTAGTCAGCCATAAAAAAGAATGAAGTCATGTCTTTTGCAGCAGCATGCATGGAACTGGAGGCCGCTATCTTAAGTGAAATATAACAGAAACAGAAAGTCAAGTATCACATTTTCTCACTTCTAAGTGCCAGCTAAATAACATGTACACATGGACATAGAGAGTGGGACAATAGACATCAGAGACTCAAAAAGGTAGGAGGGTGGGCGGGGGTGAGAGATGAAAAATTACCTGTAGGGACAACATGCACTGTTCTAGTGAGGGTTTCTCTAAGGGCCCACACTTCACCAGTATGCTATATAGCCACGTAAGGTAACTACAGTTGTAGCCCCCAAATCTACAAAAGTAAAATAATTTTGTAAAAACTTGGTTTCACGCGCCGGGTGCGGTGGCTCAAGCCTGTAATCCCAGCACTTTGGGAGGCAGAGGCGGGCGGATCACGAGGTCAGGAGATCGAGACCATCCTGGCTAATACGGTGAAACCCTGTCTCAACTAAAAAAATACAAACAAAATTAGCCGGGCGTGGTGGCGGCGCCTGTAGTCCCAGCTACTCAGGAGGCTGAAGCAGGAGAATGGCATGAACCTGGGAGGTGGAGCTTGCAGTGAGCCAAGATTGCACCACTGCACTCCAGGCTGGGCAACAGACTGCACTCCTCCTTTTTTTTTTTTTTTTTTTTTTTTTTTTTGTTGTTGTTGTTGTTGTTGAGACAGTCTTGCTCTGTTGCCCAGGCTGGAGTGCAGTGGCACAATCTCTGCTCACTGCAACCTCCACCTCCCGGGTTCAAGCAATTGTCCTGCCTCGGCCTCCCGAGTAGCTGTGACTACAGGTGCGTGCCACCACGCCTGGCTAATTTTTGTATTTTTAGTAGAGATGGGGTTTCGCCACGTTAGCCAGGATGGTCTCAATCTCCTGGCCTCATCATCTGCCCGCCTCAGCCTCCCAAAGTGCTGGGAATACAGGCGTGAGCCACCATGCCTGGCCAATGAACCTCTCTTGTTTCCATCCACCAGAGAGGTACTGGGCTTTGAAATCAGTCAGACCTGAGTTCAAATTCCAGCTCTGCCACTTACAGTCTATGTAGCTTGGTACAAACTGCTTAAACTCTAAAGCCTCAGTTTCCTCATCCATGTAAAGGTATTAAGAAAACTTAACTCAAAGGGCAATTATGAGGATTGATAGCATTGACACAATACCTGGCATATGATGAACACTCAATAGACAGTAATCAAGCTGTGGTGGCCACTCCCTGGTGTGGAGGTTGGAATGAGGAGGCTGAGTGCAGAGTGCAGAGTCCAGTGGCAGAGCTTCTTGGCCAGGTCCGACTGCGGAGACGGCAGAGAAGGAGCCAGGGAGGTGCCCTGTACCCCAGGTCCCTGCTGTGTGCACCTTGAACTGGGGAAACTCCTGCCTCCTCTCCGTCTGGTGTGAACTCTGCTTCCTCCCAAGGAGTTTGAGGCCTGAATTCACCCATGGTTTATTCACCCCTGACCAAAGCAAATGTTCATGTTGAGAGGAAACAACAAATGTGAAAGGTCAAGACAGAACACAGAGCATTTCTGAGGAAGTCTGTGGTGTCTGAGGAAGTTTTGATGGGCTCTGGAAGCCTGGCTTTGCCTATCCCAGGGCAAGCATAGCACTCTAGGAAGTAGTACCTGGGTGGGGCTGTTGGTAGCAGGGGGGTGGTCATCTGATTACGAGGGAAATGCAGAGTTTATTCGATCTGATCACCGGGGAACTGCCTGAGAGACTTCCCCTGTCATAATTCTAAGCATTGCCGAGGAGACTTTATCTT
This sequence comes from Macaca thibetana thibetana, assembly GCF_024542745.1. Lineage (NCBI taxonomy): Eukaryota > Metazoa > Chordata > Mammalia > Primates > Cercopithecidae > Macaca > Macaca thibetana. The sequence continues at coordinate 5,467,055 of NC_065582.1, read as the reverse complement.
TACAGTTTCCAGTGTAAAGGCCAGAGGATGCTGGTTGTTGGGAGTGGTGAGGGGCACATAAGTGTACATTACTCAATTTTGTCTGATTTTGTATACACTTGAAAATCTCCATAATAAAAAGCAGCACCAAAACCACGAGCGATGGTGTGGCCTATGGGCCCAGCTACTCGGGAGTCTGAGCGGGGAGGATGGCTTGAGCCCACGAGTTCCAGACCAGCCTGGGCAACACAGTGAGACCCCCACGTCTAAAAAACCAGCAACAAACAAAAAACAGAAAAACCAAAACAAATTCTTTTTTTTTTTTTGAGACGGAATCTCGCTCTGTCACCCAGGCTGGAGTGCAGTGGCGCGATCTCAGCTCACTACAAGCTCCGCCTCCCGGGTTCACGCCATTCTTCTATCTCAGCCTCCCGAGTAGCTGGGACTACAGGCGCCGCCACCTCGCCCGGCTAACTTTTTGTGTTTTTAGTAGAGACCGGGTTTCACCGTGTTAGCCAGGATGATCTTGATCTCCTGACCTCGTGATCCGCCCGCCTCGGCCTCCCAAAGTGCTGGGATTACAGTCACCGCACCCGGCCCCAAAACAAATCATGTTAAAAGAAACGAAAATTTAAGAAACAACTAACAACCAGGAATAACCATCTCCTTTGAGAACCCCACCACCACCCCACAATACACATAATCATGAGAATCTGTATTAAGGGTGTTTCTCACCCTTAATACAGGAAGTTGTCATAGAAAAGGAAGTATGCAGACTCACTCTGTGTCTCTTAAAGTTCCAACGTTTCCTTATTCATAAATGACAAAGAGTGCTCTTCAGATTGACACATCAGGTTGCAGCTCTTCTCTGCTTGAAATCCCTCAGTAGCTTTTCAGGGTAGTGTCCCCTCCTTGGAAGGGAATAGCAGTTCCTTTATGACCAGGATCCAGCACACGTTTCGCCTCCCATTTGTACTCTCCACCTCTTGTGTGCTGGTCTTCTCCCTCCAGCCCTAGGGAATGATGTGCCTTTTCCCACCATTTGCCCTCTGCCTCTTTCCTGGGTCCAGGCTGTTTCCACTTCCTGGAATGCTCCCTTCCCCACTCCCACGCCCTGCCCATCACCTACTCATGCTACAGGTCTGTCCTGAAGCCCTGCCTCTTCTGCAAGATCTCCGGACCCTCAGCAGAGACCTCCCTCCGTGCTCCTGTTACAGGACCCTCCCTTAGTTCAGCTGCAAGATCTCCGGACCCTCAGCAAAGACCTCCCTCCGTGCTCCTGTTACAGAACTTTCCCTTAGTTCAGCTGACGAGGGGCTCCTTGCCCGGCCCACAGCCACGAAAACGGAGGCTTGAAGGATGAGTAAAGCAGGGTTTTAATGGGTGAAAAGGGAAAAGGGAGGAAAAGGAACCCTCTGCGAAACCAGAGTCCCTGCTCGTGCCCTTCCTGTCTGCCAATTTGAATCCCACATTCCACCCAGAAAGAGATGGGGCCGGGCCCCTCCCCAGTGCGAAGGGCGTGAACTTGCCGAGGGTCCACCCGGGTGCACAGGCCTGTCTCACTCCCATTGTCCATAGTCATTACCTCTCATCGTTTCTATCTTTTCCCTCGGAGAGAGGTGAGCCTCTTAAATGCAGGAGTGATTTTGTTTCTTTTTGTCTTCCCAGTGCATGGCACATCGTTGATGTTTGTTTTTTTTTTTTTTTTTTTTTTTTTTTTTTTCTCAGACAGGGTCCAACTCTGTTGCCCAGGCTGGAGTGCAGTGGCGCAATCTCGGTTCACTGCAGCCTCCACCTCCAGGCTCAAGCGATCCTCCCACCTCAGCCTCCCAAGTAGCTGGGACTACAGGCGTGCACCACCGCACCTAGCTAATTTTTGTATTTTTAGTAGAGATGGGCTTTCACCATGTTGCTCAGGCTGGTCTCGATCTCCTGAGCTTGAGTGATCCACCTGTCTCAGACTGCAAAAGTGCTGAGATGACAGGTGTGAGCCGCCACACCCAGCTAAAAACACAAATAAGTGTAGTAACAGTGTGAAGATTGCAAAATATTGCTGAGAATACAGTTCACTAGTATCATCATCATACAGCACAAAACAAATTCTGGTATTAAGAATATCAGCCAGGCGTGGTGGCTCACGCCTGTAATCCCAGCACTTTGGGAGGCCGAGGCAGGCAGATCATGACATCAAGAGATAGAGACCATCCTGCTCAACATGGTGAAACCCCATCTCCACTAAAAATACAAAAATTAGCTGGGTGTGGTAGTACACACCTGCAATTCCAGCTACTCAGGAGGCTGAGGCAGAAGAATTACAGCCAGGTGCGGTGGCTCACGCCTGTAATCCCAACACTTTGGGAGGCTGAGGCACGCAAATCACGAGGTCAGGAGTTCGAGACCAGCCTGGCCAACATGGTGAAACTCTGTCTCTATTAAAAATACACAAATTAGATGGGTGTGGTGGTGGGTGCCTGTAATCCCAGCTACTTGGGAGGCTGAGCCAGGAGAACTATTTGAGCCCGGGAGGTGGAGGTTGCATTGAGCCGAGGTGACAGGGTGTGTGAGACTCCATCTCAAAAAAATAATAATAGTAAAAAAATAAAAATAAGATTATCGTAGCTCTAACACATACATAGAAAACTCACTCTATTAGAAATTAAATTATACAAATATTACTGACAATCACTTTTATAGCTGATATTGTAAACTCAAAGACAAGAAATAAATTCATCACCAGAAAACATAAAACAAGTACTTAGCCTTATGGTTGAGAAGCCTGTAGTTGCCTTTTACTGAATGGCACCTCAGTTCTTGGGATAAAGTTTGAAACAGCAACTGGAAGGACAGTTTAACTTGAAAACGGTTTTATTTTTAGAGTTGTCATGTTACAAAAGCTCTTCTCACATAGCTAAGCTGTTGGAAAGAGACAAGGTTTTGTGAAAGTTTTTCATTAAGTGTTTCATGTTATCCTCACTGTAACCCCAAACAATGACAAATGCTTCCTAAGCCGCTGTAATGCCGATTCAGCTGATAAATTAATACAATTCTCCTTCTTTAAAGTCCTAAGCCAGTAAATGCTTGTTAACATTGTTAATAGGAATGAATGAAGATGGATGGACCACCCAAAGATTCTCCTATTCCAAGGTAATCTTCAAAGACAAAACATCAATTTCACTGTGTTTTTTGCTTATCCAGGTCAAGAGTTACCGATACCAAGACATCAAACTGCACAGAGATTGGACCTAGAGCAGCAGGAGGTAGTATATAAAACACCAGTACTGGAGGGAATTGGGAGAGGGAGCAGAAAAATGATTCATCTGTATCAGGTGTGGTCTGCAAGTTGTGGGGTGTAGAATGTAGCTTGTGGATAGAGGAAGAGTATTAGAAAAAATTAATGCTCATTCAAGTTTATTTTATGAACTAGCCAAAAAGTCACACATGGATATTCACAGTAGGTAGAATAATCAGAGCAGAAATAGCACTTTTGGCACATAGTTATTGGGGTTGAGGGAGAATTCATTTTAGCTTTAATTTTAAAATAGCTTTAATCACTTTTATCTTAATTCTTCTAAAGCTTTTAATTTTAAAAAAGCTTTTAATTTTTATTGTGGCAAAATATACATAGCATAAAATTTGCCATTTTAATCATTTCTAAGTGCATAGTTCAGTGTCACTAAATACAATCACCTGATTGTACAACCATCACCACCATCCATCATCTCTAGAGCTTTTTCTCATTCAACTTCCCAAACTGAAACTCTGTACCCCTTAAACAATAGCCCTTCATTACTCTCTCCTCCCAGTACCTGGGAACCATCATTCTACTTTTGGTTTCTATGAAAATGATGTTCTAGAGACCTCATATAAGTGGAATCATACAGTGTTTTTTGTATCCAGCTTCTTTCACTTAGCCTTATGTCAAGGCTCATCCATGTCGTAGCATGCGTCAGAATGTCTCTTTTTAAGGCTAATACTCCACTGTATGTCTGTATCACATTTTGTTTATCCATTCCTCTGTCAGTGACTGCTTCCACCATTTTGGTATCATGAATAATGCTGCTATGCAAATGAATTTGTAAATATCTGTTAAAGTCCCTGCTTTCAATTCTTGTGGGTTTAAACCCAGAAGTGGACTTGATGACTCATAGGGTAATTCTATGTTCCATTTTTTTAAGGAGCCACTGTACTCTTTTCCACCATGACTATACCATTGTGGAGTCCACCAGCAACGCACAGGAGCTCCAATTTGGCTACATCCTCACCAAAACTTATTATTTCCCGGGTTTTTTTTTAATAATTGCCATCTGAATGGGTATGAAGCGGTATCTTATTGTGGTTTTGATTTCCTTACTAATCAGTGATGTTGAGTGTCTTTTATGTGCTTGATGGCCATTTGTATATCTTCTTTGGGAAAATGTCTATGTAAGTCCTTTGAATATTTTTTAATTCAGTTGTTTATCCATTGCTTTATATATTCTGGATATTGATCCCTTATCAAATATATTATTTGAAATATTTTCTTCCGGCCGGGCGCGGTGGCTCAAGCCTGTAATCCCAGCACTTTGGGAGGCCGAGACGGGCGGATCACGAGGTCAGGAGATCGAGACCATCCTGGCTAACACGGTGAAACCCCGTCTCTACTACAAAATACAAAAAAACTAGCCGGGCGAGGTGGCGGGCGCCTGTAGTCCCAGCTACTCGGGAGGCTGAGGCGGGAGAATGGCATAAACCTGGGAGACAGAGCTTGCAGTGAGCTGAGATCCGGCCACTGCACTCCAGCCTGGGTGACAGAGCGAGACTCCGTCTCAAAAAAAAATAAAAATAAAAAAAAAAAAAAAAGAAATATTTTCTTCCATTCTGCAGGTTGTCCTTTGATTGCACGAAAGTTTTAAATTTTGATGAAGTCCAATTTGCTTATCTTTTTATTTTGTTGCCCATGTTTTTGGTGTCAGAAAGTTTTTAGTTTATAATTTTAAATATATCATGTTTCCTGCCTCATATGTACCACTGGAAAAGGTCCCTTTTATGTGCTCAGCTTCTGTCAGAGGTACATGTATTTTGAAGTGGAGAACAAAGATAATTGCAAAATTGGCATGGAGAACTAAGGTAATTATGAAAGTTCCAGATACAAAGAGAGAAGGTTCAATATGCTAGCAGTTCTCTACCAATCCATCCTGGAAGTCTTCTTTTAGGATTGCCTAAATAATGCAGGGGATGGGTGCAAGACACACAAGTGTTCCAGAAGCATGTAAACAAGGTACAGAGAAGAGGATACAATAAAATAAGATGAGATAAGAATATTAGGAAAGCCTTTGTTCAGAAGGTTGCCTACAGAGGCAAAAGGGACAGTTTCACTTTGCTGAGGGAAACAGGATGGTAAGAACCCTCGCAGGGAAGACCTCTGCTTGTCCTGACACACAGAGAAGGTGTAAAATAACTTAATGGAAGACCGTTAGGTTGAGATAGCTCCCATGGCCTGGGTTCCTACACAGACAAAATGAAACAAGCTTAGCCAGTCACAAGTGTCCAGCTGAGTATTACCTGTGTAATGAGAGGCCTTCCACCAGGATAGTTCAAATAATGCAACTGCCCAAATTTTCACCAAATAGTTTCTCTACTCTACTTCTACATTCACCCTATAAAAGCCTTCCCTACAAACACCTCCAGTGCGTCCTCCAACCACTTTCACTTTGGAGCTGCCTGATCCATGAATCTCTGTTTGTTCAAATAAACTCTTTAAAATTCTAATACGCTTAAGTTTATCCTTTAAAAAAAAATTGAGATGGGATCTTCCTATGTTGCCCAGGCTGGTCTTGAACTCCTGAGCTAAAGGGATCTTCCCGTCTCAGCCTCCTGAGTAGCTGGGACTACAGACATGTGCCTCCACACCCAGCTTACATTTATCTTTAAACAAGGGTTTGACCTCTTTCTGAAATTTGTTTATGTTAAGACATGAATCCTAGTGATATTGCAGGCTTATTTTAGACCATCAGACACTTTGGTCGCTGGACCACTATTTGCCCTTTGTGACCTGATCTCCTAAGAAATTCAAGTGTAATTCAAGTTTGTTAACCCTCTGCTGATCAGGGGAGGTTGCTCTGGGTACAAGTTCAAGAGAGGCACTCATACCTTCCTACCAACTTCTCCGGAGATTCAACAGGGCAAATCTGGCCCTCTTGGGGCCTAGGACAGAGCAAGGCCTCCTCCTGGGGCTGAATCGCTGAATTTCTTCCCAGCCCTGTGCCCTCCCTATGTGAAGACACGGATGCTGGGTAGACAGTCATCAAAGACATGTCTCCCCTAGTGTCTGGTCCCTTCACTCCATATCTCCTGGTCATTTCTGCTGACCAGACTACCCCCTCCCTGTGCTGACCTTGGAGAAGTGAAGCCTGCTCCCAAGGTGCCTAGACTTTTTGCTGCTTCACAATCACACAGTTTCACCTGGGATAGGAGATGGCAGGAAAATCATCAGTGATTTCTGTTCCCCTCTGAGGGTCTCTAAATAAGTTGATCATTGCCTCTCATGGCTTTATTACCTGGCCAGTCTCCTGGAGAGATGAGAAATGTTTCCACTAAGGACAGGATGCACTGCCTGACGTGAGCTTATTGCAAGTTAAGTCTCCAACCTGGTTCAGAAGGGCCGTCTGCCTGCTGCTCAGATCTGCTCATGGGTTGGGTGCTCCTAACAGCTTCCGCTCCAAAGCCCAGACCAGGAGAGAGGCGGCTTCACCAGTGGAGGGCGCCAGGCTCTGTGATGAGCCGGGAACTGCAATGCGGCCACCTGGGCAGAAGTGGTGGTGGTGGGGATACTGAGTGGCAGGGAGAGTGAGATGCTTAGTATGAAAAGCATTCATCACAGTATTTAAGTGAGGACACCTGGAAGCCATGAAATTCACTAAAATCAATCTGTTGCAGATCATCTGTGATTTGCAATTTTATAATTTGATTTTTGTTTTTTCCTTCTAGCAAAACTTCCTTGTAGCCAGCATGATGGGAACTGAGGGAGGTGGTACCAGCCTAGTAAACCATACAAGTTTCTAGTTGAGAGTTTTAGCCTTTATAGAGAGTCAAAATCCAAACCTCTGACCTGTCTTCTCCTGACCCTGCTTTTAACCCCATATCCCTCCTACCTGTTTCTTTCCCACAGCTCCTCTATCCTATACAAATTCAACTGGTGTCTGTTTTTCTTTAATCAGAGTCAAGCCCTCTCGAGAAGGCAATAATAAAGCATGAGAAGGGAGAAAAGCATGAAGGTTGGCCGTATGGTTATGACAAAAAGCAAACAAACAACAACAAAAATAATAAATCACATTGCATGCAAGTGAGTCTACCAGGAATTTTTGCTTCATTTACAATATTTTTAGGAAAGAAAAAAATAAGTACAGGACTGTGATTTTTATTTTACAGATAGAAAACCTAAGATGTATAACTTTTTCCCCAAAGTCACACTGTTAAAAACAAATTGAGCAGTATCATATTGGGTATTTTGGGGAAGAATATGGAGAATAAACAAACTGTTCCTGGAACTTGAGTCTTCAGACTTCCAGATCAGATTCAGTTCAAAACGCTAGTCCTTTTACATAGTCCTCAGTCTTTGTGTCAAAATGGAGATGCACTGGCCTGGGCAACATAAGAAGACTCTGTCTCTACAAAAAAACAAATTTTTTAATTAGCCAGGCATGGTGGTGGCCAGGCTGGTCTTAAACTCCTGAGCTCAAGGGATCCTCCTGCCTCAGCCTCCTGAGTAACTGGGACTACAGACATGTGCCTCCACATCCAGCTTACATTTATCTTTAAACAAGGGTTTGACCCCTTTCTGAAATTTACTTAAGACATGAACCCTAAGTGATACTGCAGCTCATTTTAGACCGTCAGGCATTCTGGTCTCTGGAGCTGTAGTCCCAGCTACTCGGAAGGCTAAGGCAGGAAGATCACTTGAGCCTGAGAGGTTGAGGTTGCAGTGAGCCATGATCATGCCACTACACTCCAGCCTGGGCAACAGAGTAAGACCCTGTCTCAAAAAAAAAAAGTAGATGAGTTTAAATAGACTAATTGCTAGTCTGTGCTGTAGGAAGGTTTATGGTTGATTCATCTTTGAAAATCTTATCTACTTGTTTAAGTCAGTTAGTTTCCCTGAAACATGATACTGGTTGCCTAATACCTACAGTTGCTATTCAATATCATTTTTTTTTCTCAAGAGATAGCAGAGAAAATGACCTTAGCATTTTAGGGTGGGTTTTATTTGCTCATATGTAAACATCTATATCACACATCGTTTGATGTAAAAAATGTTTGCCAAACAAAAAAGCATGCCATGCTCATGGATTGGAAAGATCAATATCATTAAAATGGTCATACTGCCCAAAGCAATTTACAAATTCAGTGCTATTTCTATCAAACTACCAATGTCATTTTTCACAGAGTTAGCATAAGCTATTCTAAAATTCATATGGAACCAAAAAAGAGCCCAACTAGCCAAAACAATCCTAAGCAAAAGGAACAAAGCTAGAAGCATTACATTACTTGACTTCAAAGTATACTATAAGCCTACAGTACCCAAAACAGCATGGTACTGGTACAGAGACCAGTGGAACAGAATGAAGAGCCCAGAAATAAATCCACACACCTACAGCCATCTGATCTTTGACAAAGTCAACAAAAATAAGCATTGAGGAAAGGACTCCCTATTCAATAAATGGTGCTGGGATAACTGGCCAGTCATATGCAGAAGAATGAAACAGGACCGCTACCTTTCACTATATTAAAAAATCAACTCAAAATGGATTAATTATTTAAATGTAAACCTCAAACTATAAGAATTCAAGAAAACCTAGGAAATACCATCCTGGACATCAGCCTTGGGAAGGAATGTATGACTAAGTCCTCAAAAGCAATTGCCACAAAAACAAAAATTGATAAGTGGGACCTAATTAAAATTTTTTGGGCAGGGTAGAGTCTCATGCTGTCTCCCAGGCTGAAGTGCAATGGTACAATCTTAGCTCACTGCAACCTCTGCCTCCTGGGCTCAAGTGATTTGCCCCCCTACAGGTGCACACCAGCATGCCTGGGTAATTTTTTTTCTTTTTAGAGACAAGGTTTCACTATGTTGCCTAGGCAGGTCCCAGACTCCTAGGCTCAAGCAGTCCCCTCACCTCTGCCTTCCAAAGTGCTGGGATTACAGGCATGAGCCACCATGCCCGGCCAGGACCTAACTAAAGAGCTTCTGCACAGCAAGAGAAACTATCAACAGAGTAAACAGACAACCTACAGAATGGGAGAAAATATTCACAAACTATGCATCTGATGAAAGTCTAATATCTAAATCTATAGGGAACTAAATTCAACAAGCAAAAAACGATGCCATTAAAAAGTGAAACGCCATTAAAGGCGAAAGACATGCAGAGACACTTCTCAAAAGAAGACATACAAGAAGCCAACAAACACATGGAAGTGCTCCATATCACCAGCCATCAGAGACACGCAAATCCAAACTACAGTGAGATACCATCTCACACCAGTCACAACAGCTATTATTAAAAAGTCAAAAAATAGGCCGGGCGCGCTGGCTCACACACCTGTAATCCCAGCACTTTGGGAGGTGGAGGCGGGTGGATCATGAGGTCAAAAGACCAAGACCATCCTGGCTAACACAGTGAAACCCTGTCTCTACTACAAATTCAAAAAATTAGCCAGGCGTGGTGGCGTGCACCTGTAGTCCCAGCAACTTGGGAGACTGAGGCAGGAGAATCACTTGAACCCGGGAGACAGAGGTTGCAATGAGCCGAGATCATGCCACTGCACTCCAGCCTGGGTGACAGAGTGAGACTCCGTCTCAAAAAAAAAATAAATAAATAAATACAAAAAGTAACAGAGGCTGGTGAGGCTGAAGAGAAAGGGGAACGCTTATGCACTGCTGGTAGGAATGGTAAATTAGTTCAGCCACTATGGAAAGCTGTTTTCAGACTTTCCAAAGAACTCAAAACAGAACTCCCATTTGACTCAGCAATCCCGTTACTGCATATATATCCAAAGGAAAATAAACTATTCTGCCAAAAAGACAGATGCACTGGTATGTTCATTGCAGCACTATTCACAACAGCAAAGGCATGAAATCAACCTAAATACCATCAACAGTGGACTGGGAAAAGAAAATGTGGTACGTATACACCATGGAATGCTATGCAACCATAAAAAGAACAGAATCATGTCCTTTGTGGCAACATGGGTGCAGCTAGAGGACACCATCCTAAGTGAACTAACACAGGAAAAGAAAACCAAATACTGCTTGTTCTCACTTATGAGTGGGTACTCATGGACATAAAGTTAGCAACAATAGACACCCGGGACTACTAGAGGGGAAGGGAGGGAGAGGGGGACAGGGATTAAAAAACTATTGGGTGCTATGCCCACTACCTGGGCGATGGGGTCATTCGTACCCCAACTCTCAGCATCACACAATACACCAATGTAATAAATCTGCATAGGTACCCTCCCGAATCTAAAATAAACATTGAAATTAATTAATTTTTTTTTTTTTTTTTTTTTTGAGACAGAGTCTTGCTCTTGTCGCCCAGGCTAGAGTGCAATGGCGCAATCTCGGCTGACTGCAACCTCTGCCTCCCAGGTTCAAGCGATTCTCCTGCCTCTCCCTCCCGAGTAGCTGGAATTACAGGCTCACGCCACCACGCCCGGCTAATTTTTGTATTTTCAGTAGAGACAGGGTATGCCATAGTGGCCAGGCTGGTCTTGAACTCCTGACCTCGTGATCTGCCTGCCTCAGCCTCCCAAAGTGCTGGGATTACAGGCGTGAACCACTGTGCCTGGCTAGAATTAATTAAAATTTTAATTTCATCTTATTAAAAAACAAAGATAAATTTACTTCTTTCCAATTTCAATATACATTATACTGACATACATACCATATTATATGGTGAATTATATTGATTGAATTTCACATTTTAAACTAACACTGAGTTACTGTGAAAAACTCCATTGGATCATAATGTAGTATGTTTTTAATATATTTTAATACAATTTGCAAAAATTCTGTTTTAAAATTACAACTATGTTCCATAAACAAATATGTAAAAAAAAAAAAGTTTGTATTATTCAAGTGAAGATTATAGAGATCCTTTTTTAAGGTAATAAAACACTTTATTTTAAAAATTCAAATATGCTTCTAATGAAAACTCCTGTCCATTTATTAAGCACCCACAGAGTGCCAGGCACTGTACAAAATATTAGAAAGACTTGTTAGTGCTCTTTTAGAGCAAAAATCACTATTCCATGGCACTTTGCATGATGCTGACATTTTAGATCCATTGTCATAAAATGACCAAGATCTTCAAGACTTGCTCGAGAAACAAGTTTCCAATCCATAGTAGACACAGATCATGCAGGTTCATGCAGAAGTCAACTGGTGATGTCTGTCAACTGTTTCACTTCATGTCCTCTCCCTCTGAAACCTCCGCCTCCTCCTCCCCCTCTGAAACCTCCGCCTCCTCCTCCCCCTCTGAAACCTCCGCCTCCTCCTCCCCCTCTGAAACCTCCGCCTCCTCCTCCCCCTCTGAAACCTCCGCCTCCTCCTCCCCCTCTGAAACCTCCGCCTCCTCCTCCTCCCCCTCTGAAACCTCCGCCTCCTCCTCCTCCTCCTCCTCCTCCTCCTCCTCCTCTGAAGCCCCCACCTCCGCCTCCTCCTCCACCTCCCCCTCTGAAACCTCCGCCTCCTCCTCCCCCTCTGAAACCTCCGCCTCCTCCTCCCCCCCCCTCTGAAACCTCCGCCTCCTCCTCCACCTCTGAAACCTCCGCCTCCTCCTCCTCCTCCTCCTCCTCCTCTGAAGCCCCCACCTCCGCCTCCTCCTCCACCTCCCCCTCTGAAACCTCCGCCTCCTCCTCCTCCTCCTCTGAAGCCCCCACCTCCGCCTCCTCCTCCACCTCCCCCTCTGAAACCTCCGCCTCCTCCTCCCCCTCTGAAACCTCCGCCTCCTCCTCCCCCTCTGAAACCTCCGCCTCCTCCTCCTCCTCCTCCTCCTCTGAAGCCCCCACCTCCGCCTCCTCCTCCACCTCCCCCTCTGAAACCTCCGCCTCCTCCTCCCCCCCTCTGAAACCTCCGCCTCCTCCTCCCCCTCTGAAACCTCCGCCTCCTCCTCCACCTCTGAAACCTCCGCCTCCCTCCTCCTCCTCCTCCTCCTCTGAAGCCCCCACCTCCGCCTCCTCCTCCACCTCCCCCTCTGAAACCTCCGCCTCCTCCTCCTCCTCCTCTGAAGCCCCCACCTCCGCCTCCTCCTCCACCTCCCCCTCTGAAACCTCCGCCTCCTCCTCCCCCTCTGAAACCTCCGCCTCCTCCTCCACCTCTGAAACCTCCGCCTCCTCCTCCTCCTCCTCCGAAGCCCCCACCTCCGCCTCCTCCTCCACCTCCCCCTCTGAAACCTCCGCCTCCTCCTCCCCCTCTGAAACCTCCGCCTCCTCCTCCCCCTCTGAAACCTCCGCCTCCTCCTCCTCCTCCTCCTCCTCCTCCTCTGAAGCCCCCACCTCCGCCTCCTCCTCCACCTCCCCCTGAAACCTCCGCCTCCTCCCCTCTGAAACCTCCGCCTCCTCCTCCCCCTCTGAAACCTCCGCCTCCTCCTCCCCCTCTGAAACCTCCGCCTCCTCCTCCACCTCTGAAACCTCCGCCTCCTCCTCCTCCCCTCCTCCGAAGCCCCCACCTCCGCCTCCTCCACCTCCCCCTCTGAAACCTCCGCCTCCTCCTCCTCCTCCTCCTCTGAAGCCCCCACCTCCGCCTCCTCCTCCACCTCCCCCTCTGAAACCTCTGCCTCCTCCTCCCCCTCTGAAACCTCCGCCTCCTCCTCCCCCTCTGAAACCTCCGCCTCCTCCTCCACCTCTGAAACCTCCGCCTCCTCCTCCACCTCTGAAACCTCCGCCTCCTCCTCCTCCTCCTCCTCTGAAGCCCCCACCTCCGCCTCCTCCTCCACCTCCCCCTCTGAAACCTCCGCCTCCTCCTCCTCCCCCCCTCTGAAACCTCCGCCTCCTCCTCCCCCTCTGAAACCTCCGCCTCCTCCTCCCCCTCTGAAACCTCCGCCTCCTCCTCCCCCTCTGAAACCTCCGCCTCCTCCTCCACCTCTGAAGCCCCCACCTCCGCCTCCTCCTCCTCTCCCTCTGAAACCTCCGCCTCCTCCTCCACCTCTGAAACCCCCACCTCCGCCTCCTCCTCCACCTCTGAAGCCCCCACCTCCGCCTCCTCCTCCTCCTCTGAAGCCCCCACCTCCGCCTCCTCCTCCTTCCTCCTCTGAAACCTCCGCCTCCTCCTCTCCCTCTGAAACCTCCGCCTCCTCCTCCACCTTCGAAGCCCCCACCTCCGCCTCCTCCTCCTCCTCCGAAGCCCCCACCTCCGCCTCCTCCTCCTCCTCCGAAGCCCCCACCTCCGCCTCCTCCTCCACCTCCGAAGCCCCCACCTCCGCCTCCTCCTCCACCTCCGAAGCCCCCACCTCCGCCTCCTCCTCCACCTCCGAAGCCCCCACCTCCGCCTCCTCCTCCACCTCCGAAGCCCCCACCTCCGCCTCCTCTTCCTCCTCTAAAACCACCACTTCTGCCACCACCTCTGCCACCTCCCCTTCTTCCTCCTCGGCCTCCCCTGCCACCACATCTTGGAGGTCCTTTCTCACCTGGAGGTCGAGGTAAAAACCTCTGCAGTGGCAGCAGCTTATATGGGTCTACATAAAACTTCTATAGTTTCTTAAAGGATGACGCCTTCCCATTTTCTGACATTTTAACTGAAAAATAAAAATCTCTAAGTTGTCCAAATATTTCATCCACTTTTCCAATTTGTTCTTTCTTTTCTAAGTAAAAAGGAGCATTGAAATAAGGCACCTTATTTTCTTCTGTAGTACGTTTACAAACTATGTCATCTCCCCAGGGATGCAGGAACTCTCCTAATAAGACTACACGTTCTGGCGGTCCTTGGTCTTGGCCTCTGGTAAAGCCTCTGCGGCCACCCCCTCGTCCAAATCCTCCCCTGTCGCCACCTCTGATATTTCCGCCGCCTCCACCTCAGAAGCGGTTGCTGCTGCCACCGCGGTGGAAACCGCCACTTCCACCACCTGGATCAAAGCCTCCACGATCCCCGCCCTGAAAAGACATTCTCTCTCTTCCCGATCCCACATGCACCTCTGGCCCTGGTCTTGAACACACACCCCTAGAGATCTTGTTGAACATGTGCTTAATCTCAACTAGCTTTAAATTCAGGAGTAGCAACTCCATAGCAATTCCACTTATTTCTACTTTTATTAATCATACTGGTCACCTTGAAGAAGCTTCATTGCTATCATCCAGTTTAGACTGGAATGTCACAAATCTCTAGACTGAGTAGTATAATACTCACTATTCAAATAAAATCAAATTATTGTAATGTTATGACACCTCCAAAGACAAAAAGCAAACCCATGGATTTAGGTTAAGGAACAGAGACAAGTATTCCTCCTTACTATCTTTTAGGGCAGACATATCCCAGCCAGGATGATTGCAAAATGAAATGGAAACCGTATGGTAGAAGGGGACTTGGGACTCACACAGATTGGATTTTCATTCCAGCTCTTACATATGCAAGCTGCGTGACTCTGGGTAGATTGCATATTCTCTTAGAGTTTCAGTTTCCTCATCTGTACAATGGAGGTTAATGCTTACATGTTATGGCTGACATGGGGATAAAAGAGAACCAGTACGGATGCATGGGCAGGGCCTGGTCCATACAGCAGCTGGCATCAACAAATGGAAGCCCCTTCCCATCTTGTCTTTGCTTGCACTACAAAATCCGGAATATGTGGGTATGAAAAGTAGTCTTATAAGAGACAGAATTGGAAACTTTTGCAAAAAGGGGTTGAAAGGATGTCACATCTTGTGGCATGAGAGTTGTTGGCACACACTTGAGCTTTGTGCTGTGAGATATTCGTGGAACTTCAGTAGCTTTAAGAGAACAGTTTAGATGTCATCTTATTCACCTGCCATAGAACTTCCTCTTCTTTTCAAAGATTTCTGGACAATATCTTTTACAGCTCTTATAATGCACTTCTCTCCCTATTGTTTGGACTATTCTAAAAGATACAAAGTGGTATTTCACCAGCAGATGCTACTGCAGTTTATATGATGATTTCAAACTGAGAATCCCTTTAAGGTTATGCAGTAGGATTTTTTGGAAATAGGATGAAAGTACTTTAAGTCTAAAATCCTATGAAATAGGTTTACAGCATATAATTATTTGTTGCAATGTCTATCATACTGCAATGTCTATCATACTATCTTATATCCACATACATACTGATTTCCTAATACATATGTGTGAAAGTGAAAGTTATTGAGGGCAGAGACTGTGCCATATGTTCCCTGCACCCCTGGTGCCTATCTCAGCACATGATACACAGTAGATGCTCAATAAATACTTTACCTTAAAAAATGCCCGGGCCAGATGCAGTAGCTTAGGCCTGTAATCCAAGCACTTTGGGAGGCCAAGGTGGGCGGATCATGAGATCAGGAGATCGAGACCATCCTGGCTAACATGGTGAAAGCCCATCTGTATTAAAAATACAAAAAATTAGTCAGGCATGGTGGCAGGTGCCTGTAATCCCAGCTACTCAGGGGCTGAGGCAGGAGAATCGCTTGAACCTGGGAGGCAGAGGTTGCAGTGAACCAAGATCGCACCACTGCACTCCAGCCTGGGCAACAAAGCGAGACTCCATCTCGAAAAAAAAATGCACTAAGAATAAATCATAGTAGACATAAAAATACGTATGAATCCAATCTACAGACATGATCAGAGCTCAAAATCCAGTCTTCAACATTTAAAACCATATCTATCTTTCAAGACCCATAGTGCAATGCAACATTTTCCCCTGGAACTCCTCTGATCCTCCCACAACCCCAGGATATAATCTTCCCCACTTTAGAGTTTCCACAGCACTTTGTACCTCTTCTCTTAAATCCCTTGTCACTCTCTGCCTTACGTTATAATCTGTCCAGTGACTTAGATATACATAAACTCCTGCCTGTTCCTTGTGTTGTCCTTAAGTGTCCCCCAGTGCCAACAGACTGTGGGTCCTCACCAAATGCTTGCTGAATTCTCTCACCCCTTTTTCAACAGCTAAGCTCTGAAATCTTAAAAGTAGACCAAAAGTTTATTTATTTATTTATTTAGAGACAGAGTCTCACTCTGTTGCCCAGGCTGGAGTGCAGTGACGCGATCTCGGCTCACAGCAACCTTCCTCTCCCGGGTTCAAGCGATTCTCCTGCCTCAGCCTCCTGGGTAGCTGGGATTACAGGTGCATGCCACCATGCCTGGCTAATTTTTTGTGTTTTTAGTAGAGACAGAGTTTCACCATGTTGGCCAGGCTGGTCTCAAACTCCTGAGCTCAGGTGGTCCGCCCACCTCAGCCTCCCAAAATGCTGGGATTACAGGGGTCAGCCATGGCGCCTGGCCACAGAAAGTTTTAAAGTAGCTTCAAAACCCATTTGCAAATAGGTGTATTCACAACAAGATGAAAACAAGAAAACATTGAGCTTCACATAATAGAAGGGCTCTGCCTGGATTTGCATGTGGGCCCCATCATTTGTTTGCTGTTGGGCCATGGTCAGGTTACCTAGCTGCTCTCTGCCTGCTACATAGGCTTGATGCCTGTGCATCCCTCATCTACAAAATGGGAACGATAAGAATAACTAACAATGAGAAGTGGAGAAAACATATGTAAAGGCCTTTGAAGAGAGCTCGTCAAAGCGCTGTTGTCCTCAATAATTGTCAGCTACCATTCAATAATCATAATCATAATCATAAAAATACATTGACTCAAAGAAAGATTCCTACTTCATATCCAGCTTCTCAAAAGAATATCAGACATTGGACCTGTGAAAGGAATGACACTGAGATGTAGTTTCACATTGCTAAGTTGTTTTTTTCTCTTTGCCATTCAATTTCTGTAGTCCCCACTTTAAGTTCATGGTCCACCTTTTTTCTTTCTCCTAAACTTTCTTCCCTTCTGGTAAGATTATCTCTGCCTTAAAAACGGCCCTTTTCATCCCCCTACCCCCTTACCCTTCCCAGAAGTTGGTTAATGGGCACAAAAATACAGTTAGATGGAAAGAACAGAAGAAGTTCTGGTGTTCAACAGCACAGGAGGGCAACGATCTTTAACAATAACTTATTATATATTTCAAAATGGCTAGAAGAAAGATTTGGAATGTTCCCAACACAAATAAATGATAAATATTTGAGGTAATGGATATGCAAATTATCCTGATTTGATCACTACACATTTTATGCATGTATCAAAATATCATGTGTACCCTAGAAATATGTACAATTGTCATGTATCAATGAAAACAAAAAAGGGCCTGTTTCTCTTTGCCTTCCTCCCCGAATTTCCTTCTGTCCCAGATATATGTTGTTCCTGGCACTCTCTGACCCCACGTTCAGCCAGCACTGAGCCAGCAGGAAGGATCTCACAGGTCATATCCTGAGGTCCAACCCTCCACCCCTTCAGGTAATAATCCTCCCGCTTTCGTCATTCATGTCCATTGGCTCATAGATATTTTGAGTCTAGTGCCTTCTTACCAGCCCAGGCTGGTCTCAAACTCCTAAGCTCAAGCAATTCTCCCACCTCAGCCTTCCAGAGTGCTGGGATTATAGGCATGAGCCACTGTGGCTGGCCCCTTTGAAGCTTTGAAGCCAGGCATGGACTTATCCTCTCTATCCAAAGTCCTAGATGGCATCTTCTTCCAATAGAAGGCTGTTTCACCTACCTTGACAATCCGTTATTCAGTATAGCCACTTTCATCGATGATCTTAGCCAGATCTTCTGGATAACTTGCTGAAGCTTCTACATCAGAACTTGCAGCTTCATCTTGCGCTGTTGTATCATAGACGTGATTTCCTTCCTTAAACCTCATGAACCAACCTATGCTAACTTCAGACTTTTCTTCTGTAGCTTCCTCACCTCTCTCGGCCTTCATAAAATTGAAGAGAATTAGGGTCTTGCTATGGATTAGGCTTTGGCTTAAGGGAATGTTGTGGTTGGCTTGGTCTTCTCTCCAGACCACTTAAACTTTCTCCAGACCAGCAATAAGGCTTTGTTTTCTTTTTCTTTTTTTTTTTTTTTAATATTATAGACTTGGTTTATTGTAAAAGCAATTCAAGAATACCCAGTTAAAATCTGCTCCCAGTGCTACCCAATACAAGCAAGAAGCAGTTAAGCACTTTTACATTAGGAACAAGGACATAAAACAAGAGACCGCATCAAGCCTATGATTCAAACTCAAAAAGAGAAAGGACTCAGGTCTCTTTCCGGTCAGTACAGAGGGTATCACGAGATTAAATCTCTGTGCCAGGTATCATAGTACTGTTACAACACCGAGGTATAACTGGGCAAATTAAAGTCGAAGGGAAAAGAAGATCTCCCTACTCTTGTGGGTGTACGTAAGTGATTGAAATTCTAGAAACAACTGCCTTTAATGACAGCAATATATAAGACAAGTCTTAATTAAAGAGAAAGAAGCTTATAAAATTCTCTATCAAGGTCCCCCTAAATCTTCAAAGCCCCTCAAACTTCCTACCCTCCCCCTAAGCTAAGGCTACTCTGCTGGTATATAAGATGCAATCTTAATCTGTGGCTTACTGACAAATTACGGGCACTCCTTCCGAGTAGCTTTGATCTTCTGTACATTTAAAAAAAAAAAAAAAAATCCTGGTCGCTTGCAGTGGGTCACGTCTGTAATCCCAGAACTTTGGGAGGCCAAGGCACGAGGATCACCTGAGGTCAGGAGTATGAGACCAGCCTGGCCAACATGGCGAAACCCCATCTCTACTAAAAATACAAAAATTAGCCAGACATAGTGGCACGTGCCTGTAATCCCAACTATTCAGGGATTCTCCTGAGGCAGGAGAATCACTTGAACCTGGGAGCTGGGAGCTGCAGTGAGCCGAGATCACACCACTGCACTCCAGCCTGGGTAACAGAGCGAGATTCTGTCAAAAAAAAAAAAAAAAAAAAAAAAAAAAAAAAAAAATCCCAACCACATGCTATGTAATTCATAGACCCAATTTTGCATTCTAGGTAGAATTTCGTTATTACTCTAAAACTCCAGCTGCACAGTGGCCATTTCCCTCCCAGACTTAGTTCACGATTTAATCTTTCTGCTGTTTTCTTAATAAAAACCTTAGAGTCAATTATTACGAGTGATCGACCTATGAACTATTATACACAACACTGTGATTGCACTTTTTTGAGCACTGAAAGTATTTAAAATAAAACTTCTTACTTCCAACTTTTGCACTCCTCCAAAATGAAGGGCCAAAATACATAGATTTTGTAATTGGAGGGAAAAAAATCTATCTTCCCAAGCTAAGGCTTTTTTTTCATAGCAACTTTTGCCAGGACAAGAAGTTTTATGTCTGTAATAAACCCTTGAAAATAAGGGCTTATTCTAGAAACATTGGAAGACCGTTAAAACATAGAGGTGCTAGCTGGTGCCATTTAAATTCACAACCAACTATTCCTTTATAGCTTATATTGAAGAGTTAATTCATGCTCATTTTGTTACTTTAAAAAATACTCCTTAGCTGGGAACGGTGGCTCATGCCTGTAATCCCAACACTCTGGGAGGCTGAGGCGGGAGGATCACCTGAGGTTGGGAGTTCAAGACCAGCCTGACCAACATGGAGAAACCCCGTCTCTACTAAAAATACAAAATTAGCCAGGCACGGTGGCACATGCCTGTAATCCCAGCTACTTGTGAGGCTGAGGCAGGAGCATCACTTGAACCCAGGAGATGGAGGTTGCAGTGAGCTGAGATCACACCATTGCACTCCAGCCTGGGCAGCAAGAGTGAAACTCTGGGCCGGGCGCCATGGCTCAAGCCTGTAATCCCAGCACTTTGGGAGGCCGAGACGGGCGGGTCACGAGGTCAGGAGATCGAGACCATCCTGGCTGACACGGTGAAACCCCGTCTCTACTAAAAAATACAAAAAAAACTAGCCGGGCGAGGTGGCGAGCGCCTGTAGTCCCAGCTACTCGGGAGGCTGAGGCAGGAGAATGGCGGGAACCCGGGAGGCGGAGCTTGCAGTGAGCTGAGATCCGGCCACCGCACTCCAGCCTGGGCGACAGAGCCAGACTCCATCTCAAAAAAAAAAAAAAAAAAAAAAAAAAAAAAAAAAAAAAAAGAGTGAAACTCTGTCTCAAAAAAAAAAACAAACTCTATAGGCCAGGCGCGGTGGCTCACGTCTGTAATCCCAGCACTTTGGGAGGCTGAGGCAGACGGATCACGAGGTCAGGAGATCAAGACCATCCTGGCTAACACGGTGAAACCCCGTCTCTACGGAAAATTACAAAAAAATTAGCCGGATGTGGTGGCAGGCGCCTGTAGTCCCAGCAGCTTGTGAGGCTGAAGCAGGAGAATGGCGTGAACCTGGAAGGTGGAGCTTGCAGTGAGCCGAGATCCCGCCACTGCACTCCAGCCTGGGCAACACAGCAAGACTCTGTCTCAAAAAAAAAAAAAAAAAAAAAACTACAAGAATTAGCTGGGTGTAGTGGCACATGCCTGCAATCCCAGCTACTCAGGAGGCTGAGGCAGGAGAATTGCTTGAACCCAGGAGGCAGAGGTTGCAACGAGCCGAGATTGCACCACTGCACTCCAGCCTGGGCAACAGAGTGAGACTCCATCTCAAAATAAATAAATAAATAGTCTTTGGAAACCATTATTACTCCTGTAGGCACATAGGCACGTACTCTAGTTACATCATCTCTCCCTGTAAAAATAAAGGTATAATCATGATTATCTCTATTTATTTGCTAAATTCAACTACCCATACACATTTATTAATCTGATCATTTTCCAGCTAACTCATGATCTTATAGTATTCTCTCCAGGTGGAGAGAATTTTCAGCATATAGAAGTAGGGGCAAGTCTTATAAGTAAGAACGATCTTGAAGGCAATTTTTAAATCTAGTCTTTAACGTGTTCATCACAAATAAGAACGACAAACTAGAAGTAACTTCCAAAACTAAGGCAAAGGTAAACTTCCAAAACTAAATGAAGGTAAACCACTATAAAGCTTATTTCTGTCATGCACAGTATGAACCTACTCAGTGATTTCCAACCAAGACTTAAAAATTAGTCCAACGGAGTCCATGGGGGAAAATAAAGTCACTTCTGGTTTGCTCCTTTCCAATTCCTCAGATAATCAGATAATAACTATGGTGTGCCCAGAGGGCGTGGAGTACTCCCCCAGGCACTATCCATAGTAATTAGGGCTTTGTTTTCTTATCATGTGTTTTCACTGGAGTAGCACTTCCAATTTCCTTTGAGAACTTTTTCTCTGCATTTACAACTTGGCTAACTTTGGCACAAGAAGTATAGCTTTCAGCCTGTCTGGGTTTTCAGCATGGACTTCCTCATTAAGCCTAATCATTTCTTGCTTTTGACTGAAAGTGAAAGACATGTATCTCTTCCTTTAATTGGAACACTAAGAGGCCATTGTAGGATTACTCGTTGGCATAATTATAATATTGTTGAGTCTCAAGGAATAGGGAGGGCTAAGGAGAGAGAGAGATGGAGAAATGGCTGGTCAGGAGAACAGTCAGAACACACACAACGTTTATCAATTAACTTTGCTACCATATAGGGGCCTGGTTCATGGCACCCCAAAATAGTTACAACAGTTACATCAAAGATCACCTATCACAGATCACCAAAACACAGATAATAGTAATGGAAAAGTTTGAAGTATTGTAAGAATTACCAAAATGTGACACAGAGTCACAAAGTGAGCACGTGACGATAGAAACGTGGCACAGATAGACGCTCCACGCACAGTTGCCAAACTTTGGCACAGATAGACGCTCCAGGCATGGTTGCCAAACCTGACTTGTGAAAAACACAGTATCTGCAAAGTGTAATAACATGAGTTATGCCTGCACTCAAAAGAATGAAGGGACAGATCCAGGAAATGGAAGGAAGGACCGGTCCTTTCCAAGTACAACAATATCATCAGCATAATCTCGCTGGAGTCCTTCATCGACGAAGGCAAAAAGTATCCTCCACACATTTATATTAGAACCTACACTCCTGGTAAAGGGGTGGGGGGTTTTTTTTGAGACGGAGTCTCGCTCTGTCGCCCAGGCTGGAGTGCAGTGGCCGGATCTCGGCTCACTGCAAGCTCCCCCTCCCGGGTTCCCGCCATTCTCCTGCCTCAGTCTCCTGAGTAGCTAGGACTACAGGCGCCCGTCACCACACCTGGCTAATTTTTTTTTTTTTTTTGTATTTTTAGTAGAGACGGGGTTTCACCGTGTTAGCCAGGCTGATCTTGATCTCCTGACCTCGTGATCTGCCCACCTTAGCCTCCCAAAGTGCTGGGATTACAGGTGTGAGCCACCGCGGCTGGTTGGTTTGGGGGATTTTTTAAGGGGATGGCCCCTTTGTTCTTTCCTGTATTTTGATTTCTAAATTCCTTCCCCCACCCACACCCGATATGAAATTTTGCTCTTATTGCCCAGGCTGGAGTGCAGTGGCATGATCTTGGCTCACTGCAACCTCCACCTCCCAGGTTCAAGTGATTCTCCTGCCTCAGCCTCTCAAGTAGCTGGGACTATAGGCACCTGCCACCATGTCTAATTTTGTATTTTTAGTAGAGACAGGGTTTTACCATGTTGGTCAGGCTGGTCTTGAACTCCTGACCTCAGGTGATCTGCCCGCATCAGCCTCCCAGAGTGCTGGGATTACAGGCGTGAGCTACAGTGCTTGGCCTCTAAATTCCTTTTATGGAGCCCCATTTTCATGGCTAAAATGTCCTGAATTGACTGTGGCCTGTTGGGAGGTGGGATGGAGGAAGCTCCTTATGGAAAATGAGCAAGGAAGGGAAGCACACCGGAAGCAAGAAAGCGTCATCAATGTTTACATCAAACACTCCACGAAAAAGAGAAAGCACAAGTAGCCTGTTTTCATAACTGACCATCGGACTGCGGACTGCACCTGCATCTACCAGATTCTTCTGAACAGTCCCTATTTTAAATTTTTGACCTGATATTCCTGAACACAGTGCTACTGGGCAGACCTTTGTCCAGGTTTAAGCTTGAGAAAATAAGGTCTTCATCCAGCGGGAGGCCTGGTGAGGGTCATGATTCTGCCCTGGGGCATCTGCCGCTTCTGCCCTGGAGGTAAGTTGGCATCTGCTATTTACCTCCACACTTTAACAGCCAAGGACGGGCTGAGCACAGTGGCTCACACCTGTAACTCCGGCACTTTGAGAGGCCAAGGCAGGAGAATCACTTGAGGCCAGGAGTTCAAGACCAGCCTGGGCAACATAGTGAGACCTTGTCTTTATAAAAACAAACAAAAAAACAAAATGGAGGATGGGTGGGTGGCAGGGAGCAGATTAACCTGGGAAACCATTAATCTGAGAGCTGGAAGGAACCTTAGACCAGCCCCTCATTAACAGATGAGACTCTCCCCTGGGACTATAGCCTAACGCAATGCATTGAGCTTCTCTAGAGATTTGAAAATAATCAATCCTGAAACCCCCAAGCATACTGCTACTGTTTGCTATCTAATGTTTTCTAAGCCAGGCGTGGTGGTTCACACCTGTAATCCCAGCACCTTGGGAGGCTGAGGTGAGCGGATCACCTGAGGTCAGGAGTTCAAGACCAGTCTAGCCTACATGGTGAAACCCCGTATCTACTAAAAATACAAAAAATTAGCCAGGCATGGTGGTGCACACCTGTAATCCCAGCTACTCAGGAGGCTGAGGCAGGAGAATCGTTTGAACCCGGGAGGTGGAGGTTGTAGTGAGCTGAGATAGCGCCATTGCACTCCAGCCTGGGCTACAAAAGTGAAATTCTATCTCAAAATAATAATGATAATAATAATGTTTTCCACAAGCAAGGGGTTACTTTGTACTGCGAACTGGTGTGAAGGGATCCACCACGTGTAAGCTTTTGGAGCTGATTTTATTATCTGTGTTGTCCCCAGTTGTGAAGGGAAGATGGGACACCAAAATGGGGGCATTGGTGCCAGTGCCTCAGGTAAATAGGCATCTACAGATCTGAGAACAGACTGCTACCATTCATTATAATCAATGCTACAATAACCTTGTAGGTTTGGTCCTCCTCTTCAGAAATTACAATGTCTTCCCTACAGTTATGCATAAACATCTTTTATGTACAAGTGTTGGGAATTTTAATCTCCAGATACAAGGCCATGGAAAAGGTTTTAAATATGCTACATATTATTCAGCAAACATTTATTAAACTGTCCATGGGCCAACCACTGTTTTAGGCCTGTGGGACAGAAAGATCAATAAATACGAGGCCTTTGGCTAGAGAAACTCACAGTTCTTGGCCTGGAATGAACAACCAACAAATCATTGCAATTCTAGGTGATGTGCATTATAGTAGCATTATAACGATCTTTTCTTTTTTGTATTTTCCCCCAACTGACAATGGCTCAACAAAATGTAACTGGAGGTCACAGAGATCCAACATCTAAAACAATTCTTCTATGCTGCCTCTCCGGGTTCCCCTGCCAAGATGCAGGTACTCCAAGAAAGACAACGCCTTTATCAAATCCACTCTCTCTTACTTGAAGTCAGCCTGAGGTCGTAGGATGCAACTTTCCCCAGATAATTTTGCCCCATCCTTCATAAACCTTCAAATCTAGCCTGTGACAGGTTTCAAAGACAAAACAAAACAAACAAACAAAAAAACATTTTCCTGTTATTCACATTTTTAAAAACACCTGTGACTTCATCACTTTATTCTTTTTCCACCAGTGTAGAAACCACAAATTGGCTTTGAAAATAATATATAATTAATATCATCAAACATCAAAAATATCAGGCAGAAAAAATAACTTTGAAACTATAGAGTTTGTCTAAATAAGACATTTGAAAAGGCAAACTTTTAAAATATCCTAATAGAAAATTGTTCAAAATACGGTGAAGCAAACAGAAAAAAACTTAGCAACCAGTATCATGAAAAGAAAATAAATACAGTGAGCTGAGTTTTGGGTGTGTTTGTCATGAAAATGGAAAATGAGAAAGAGCCAGTATGCAGTGATCTGAATAAAATATGTTATTACTAACATATTTTAATAGTAAGCGAACTGAAATATATTCATCCATTCATCTACTTGATGACCAAAAGGAATAATGCTTTAGATTTGGGTAACTTTGGTTAAAAGGATGAAAAACCTTTTGAGCTATTTAAAAAGCAAGTAATTGGGCCAAGCGTGGTGGCTCATAATCCCAGCACTTTGGGAGGCCAAGGTAAGAGGATCACTTGAGCTCAAGTATTTGAGACCAGCTTGGGCAACGTAGTGAGCCCCCACCTCTACAAAAAAATTTTTAAATTAGCCAGGCATGGTGGCCACACCTGTAGTCCCAGCTACTTGGGAGACTGAGGTGGGAGCATCTCTTGAGCCCAGGACTTTGAGGCTGCGGTAAGCTATGGTTGCACCCCTACACTTCAGCCTGGGTGACAGAATGAGACCCTGTCTCAAAAAAAAAAAAAAAGTAACTGAAATTAAATGACAACAACTGTAGGATTAATTTAATTTAATTTGGAGTAATTTAGGAAAACGTGTTTCCTAAAGAAATGATAACCAAAGAATGACAGACACTTCCCTAAACATCTAAAAAACTGCTGATGTCTTTGTTTAGATAGCTGTCACTGACAAAGGACTGAAAATGATGGCTTTTACTTTTATAAAAAATGTAAGACTTCGGGGTAAAGATGGCAAAATGAAGTTAAATAACAAGCTCCACCTCTCTTAACACCTAAAGACAGCAGAAAAACACAAGTCACCTGGAGTAACCAGACACAGAAACAGGTCAGGCTGTAAACTTCAGAAGGAGACTATGGTCAGCAAAAGAGAAAGAAAATGTTGGCAAGGCCCACCCAGGTGCCAGACCCACTCCCACCAAAGAAAAGAGGTCTGGAGCCACTGGGCAGTACACTACAGACAGTGTCTAGGGCCGCAAAGCCATAAGGACCTCCAAGGACATTTCAGATCTGAAAAAAATGCTATCCTACCAAAATAAAAAATATAAGAATAAAAATTAATTAAAATGTTAGGTCTGTACTATAAAAACCCTTTCAAAAATTTTACAGGAAAATTATATTTAGGCTGGGTGCAGTGACTTACACCTGTCATCCCAGCACTTTGGGAGGCCAAGGCAGCTGGATTGCTTGAGCCCAGAAGTTCCAGACCAGCCTGGGCAACATGGCGAAACCCCATCTCTACCAAAAACACAAAAATTAGCCGGGCATGGTGGCACACACCTGTAATCTCAGCTACTCAGGAGGCTGAGGCGCAAGAATTACTTGAACCCAGAGGCAGAAATTGCAGTGAGCTGGGATTGCACTACTACATTCTGATCTGGGTGACACAGCGAGACTGTCTCAAAAAAAAAGATTAGCATTGACTTCACTTTTACGGAAGTCATTTTTTTCTGTTAAATTCAAGTAAAATACAACCACCCAAGTAAAAAAAAAAAAAAAAATCTTGTTGAATTAGCTCAACGGTAGAATGGAGATGATGAAGATGAGAATGGAAAACAGAAATGACTCAATCTGAACAGAGAGATATGGGCTGAAAAAAATGAATAGAGGTCTCAGGAACCCTTGAAATAACAAAAGTTCTAGCGTTCATTTCACTGGAGTCACACAAGGAGAAAAGACATCATGAGAAGCTGAAAAAAAGCATTTGGAGAAATAACAGCTGAAAACATCCCAAATTTAGTGAAAGACATAAGTCTTCAGATTCAAGAAAATCTGGGTGAACCCCAAGTTAAATAAATCCAAAGCAGTCCCTACCGAGACATCATAATCAAACTTCCGAAGGCAAAAGGCCAAGAAAGCAATCTTGAAAGCAATCAGCAAGAAATGAAATGTTTCCTGCAAGGGAACAGCAACCCGAATAACAACAGAAATCATCCAAAATCATAGAGGCCAGAGGAGGTGACATGACAATTTGCAAGTGCTGAAAGAAAACATCAACTGTGCATTCTATATTCAAAGAAAATATTCTTCAGAATGGCAGGGGAAATAAATGAAAACACACCCACACCAAAGAAAACAAAGAGCATTTGTCACTAGCATGCCTACCACTAAAGAATAGCTGAAGTAATTTTTCCAGATAGAAAGGAAATGATAACAGAAGGCCAAGAACTTCAGAGGAAAGAACCATGGAATGAGTAAAAATAAAGATAAATATAATAGACTCGCCTTCTTCTTACGAATTTCTGAAATCATATTTGATGACTGAAGCAAAAATTGTAACAGCATATGTTGGAATGCTCAATATAAAAAAGGAAATATTTGAAAGAATTATACCTAAAAAGTACAGAGGATAAAGACCTAAATGAAAGTAAGTTTTCAATGCTCCACTGCAAGTAGTTAAATCTTGATAGCAATAGGCTAAGTTATAGATATATACTGCAATACCTAGAGCAACCACCAAGAGAACTATGTAAAGTGATATGCTCAAATACAGTATAAATTAAACAAGATGGATTTTAAAAGTGATCAAGTATCCCATGGGAGACTAGAACAGGGAAACAGGATAAAAACAGAAAACAAATAGTAAAATGGCAGAATTAAGCTCTAACACATTAAGAATTACTTTAAAGGTACATGGCCTAAGTACATCAATTTACCTTTGATGTAAAGGATGGAGATGGCAGTTTAAAGAAAATAAAACATAACCCAACTACGTGCCATCTACAAGAACCTCACTTCAAACACAGCATAGCTAAGTTGACACACACAAAAGAAAAAAAAGAAAGAAAAGAAAAGAAAAAAGATATATCATGCTAACATCAGTAATAAACAAGAGTTGACCAGGTGCGGTGGCTCACACCTGTAATTGCAGCACTTTGGGAGGCCAAGGCAGGTAGATCACCTGAGGTTGGGAGTTCGAGACCAGGCTGACCAACATGACGAGACGAAGCCCCGTCTCTACTAAAAATGCAAAAATTAGCCGGGCGTGGTGGCACATGCCTGTAATCCCAGCTACTCAGGAGGCTGAGGCAGGAGAATCATTTGAACCTGGGAGGAAGAGGTTGCAGTGAACTGAGATTGTGCCACTGCACTCCAGCCTGGGCAACAAGAGCGAAACTCCGTCTCAAAAAAAAAAAAAAAAAAAAAAGCAAGAGTGCTTGTATTGATAACAGATAAAATAGATTTCCAAAAAAGGTTAATAAGGACATTACATAATGTAATGAGAAACATTACATTATAATTTAAAAATCATTATGTAAAGAGACACATTACATAATGATTTAAAAATTAGCAAGAAGACGTAGAGATACTAAATGTGTATGCATCCAACAACAGAGCTTCAAAATGCAAACAAATGCAAATTAATGCTTTTTATACAAATGAGCACTGTAGTAGTCTCATTTATGCAGAATTATTTTTGTCTATCCATCTTTCCTCGTCTATTTTTCTTTTTTCTTTTTCTTTTTTCTTTTTTTTTTTTTTTTTTGAGACGGAGTCTCACTCTGTCGCCCAGGCTGGAGTGCAGTGGCCGGATCTCAGCTCACTGCAAGCTCCGCCTCGCGGGTTCCCGCCATTCTCCTGCCTCAGCCTCCCGAGTAGCTGGGACTACAGGCGCCGCCACCTCGCCCGGCTAATTTTTTTGTATTTTTAGTAGAGATGGGGTTTCACCGTGTTGGCCAGGATGGTCTCGATCTCCTGACCTCGTGATCCGCCTGCCTCAGCCTCCCAAAGGGCTGGGATTACAGGCGTGAGCCACCGCGCCCGGCCGAATATTTAAACTTTTTATTGACATTTCAAATTAGATTCTAATTAGATTTTAGAACAGCATCTCATAGAAGCAGATGTACTCGATTATGTGAACTCTGCGGTTTCATTTCAGCAATCTGTTTTGTGAAGGGACACAAATCCAACCAGATTTTAACAGTGTATGAATACTTATTACTTAAATTACAATTACAGTACCCTCCACTTGCCATTTGAATAAAGGAGAGCATCCTGTCTCTGTTCTGGGGCACCGACTATTACAGGTGTGTGGAAATACCGATGCCCTCCTCGGCCGTGGGGCAGGCTCATTGGGACCTGGAATGCTGGAGCCCTTGGGCCATTCACCTCTGGTCACAAAAGCCATTGTCCGTTTACCCCCAACTGCTATAGAAATATTATTTTCAGCGGTTAAGATGCAAAAGAAGCAAAGCAGGGGGAGATTTGTTAATCCTTTACGTATAAGTTATGTTAGTAAACAAAGTGGACTTTCTGGCCAGGCGCAGTGGCTCACGCCTGTAATCTGAGCACTTTGGGAGGCCGAGACGGGTGGATCATGAGGTCAGGAGATCGAGACCATCCTGGCTAACGTGGTGAAACCCCGTCTCTACTAAATATACAAAAAATTAGCCAGGCGTGGTGGCGGCACCTGTAGTCCCAGCTACTCGGAGGCTGAGGCAGGAGAATGGCGGGAACCCGGGAGGCGGAGCTTGCAGTGAGCCGAAATCCCGCCACTGCACTCCAGCCTGGGCGACAGAGTGAGACTCCGTCTCAAAAAAAAAAAAAAAAAAAAAAAAAATAGCCGGGCGTGGTGGTGGGCACCTGTAGTCCCAGCTACTCAGGAGGCTGAGACAGGAGAATCGCTTAAACTCGGGAAGCGGAGGTTGCAGTGAGCCAAGATCATGCCACTACACTCTAGCCTGTGCGACAGAGCGAGACTCTGCCTCAAAAAACATATATAAATAAAATAAAATAAAAAATAAAGCAAACTTTCTCCTGGCTTAACTAAAAAACTATACTAGTATTTATGGCTTTTGGAAAATGGAGATGCCAATTTAAATATTATGAAGCAGAGCAACTGATGATTAGGTAAGAACCAATTACAACTGCAGAATTGTAGGGGTTATGGGTTACATGTATACAAATATTTCATAGCAATAATCTTTTAAGACTATGTGATGAGACTCCACAGTTAAACAGAAATTAGAACAGAATTAATACTACTGTGTATGCTCTCAGTTCACCAATTTATCAGAACTAGCTTTATGATTCAGGAGGGCATCTGTTCTTTTGCAATTGGAAGAAAAAAATATTTTATTTTTCTATTCTTTAGATTTGCTTCACTAAGAGTATTTCCAAGGCTAAGTGAGGGAGTTACAAGTAGCACCAAGAGAAAAAAGCAAGGTTGAGCAGCCTTTAAAACATGGTCTTAAAATATAGAAAATGGAGCCAGGTGTGGTAGCTCATGTTTGTAATCCCAGCACTTTGGGAGTCTGAGGTAGGAGGACTGGTTGAGGCCAAAAGTTTGAGACCAGCCTGGGCAGCACAGCAAGATCCCTATCTTTACAAAAAGAAATAATAATTCTTTTAAAAAATAGCTGGATGTGGTGATACATACCTAGAGTCCTAGTTACTTGGGAGGCTGAGGTAGGAGGAGCTCTTAAGCCCAGGAGTTCAAGTCTGCAGTGAGCTACGATTGCACCACTGTACTCCAGCCTGGGCAGCAGAGTGAGACCCTGTCTCTCTCTCTATTATATATATATATAAAATATATATATATATACACACACACACGTATATAATATGGAAAAAGGAAAGGGCCAAGAATATCAAAGACATTATTGAAGAAGAGGAAAGATTTGTCCTGCCAAATATCAGAACTTTTATAAAGCTACGGCAATTAAGACAGTATGGTCTTAACTGAAAAACCGACCAATGAAGAAGAGAGCTCCCTAACAAATCTCCACAAATTTAATCTTTGATATGTGATGTTGGTGACATGGCAGATCAGCAAGGAAAAGAAGGACTTTTCTTTTATTTTTTTTGAGACAGAGTCTCGCTCTGTCACCGAGGCTAGAGTGCAATGGCGGGATCTCGGCTCATTGCAAGCTCCGCCTCCTGGGTTCACACCTTTCTCCTGCCTCAGCCTCCCAAGTAGCTGGGACCACAGGCACCTGCCACCAGGCCCAGCTAATTTTTTTTTTTTTTGTATTTTTAGTAGAGACGGGGTTTCACCGTGTTAGCCAGGATGGTCTTGATCTCCTGATCTCGTGATCTGCCCATCTCGGCCTCCCAAAGTGCTGGGATTACAGGCATGAGCCACCGCACCCAGCCTAGGACTTTTCAATAAATGGAATAGAAAAGTAATGGTTATTGATCTAGGAAACAAAATGAAATTATATTCCTACATCACTCTATATACAAACATTAAATTCCAGATGGACCAAAGACTTAAATGTCAGAAACAAAACTTTAAAACTTTTACTAGAAAATGTAAGTGAATGAGACACAAAAAGGCATTTAACCATTAAAAAAGATTAGAAATTTTGACTATCACAAAATTAAGAACTTGTTACATCAAAAAGTGAAAAGATAGGCTGGGCACAGTGGATCATACCTATAATCCCAAAACTTTGGGATGTTGAGTCAGGCGGATCACCTGAGGTCAGGAGTTTAAGACAAGCCTGGCCAACATAGTGAAACCCCATCTCTACTAAAAATACAAGAAATTAGCCAGGCATTGGTGGAAGACACCTGTAATCCCAGCTACTTGGGAGGCTGAGGCATGAGATTGTCTGAACTAGGGAAACGGAGGTTGCAGTGAGCCACTGCACTCCAGCCTGGGTGACAGAGCGAGACTCTGTCTCAAAAAAAAATAAAAATAAAAAATAAATAAAAAGAGTGAAAAGATAAACTATAAACTGGAAGAAAATATTTGCAGTACCTAAAACCTACACAAGATTAATACCATATCAACAAAGCATAGGGAGCTCCTGTGAATTCATTTTTAAAGTAGCAACCCAACAGAAAATTGGGAAAAGATATTAATAGGGATTTCACAAAAGAGAAAACAGCCTCCAAAACATAAAAATTTTCTCACCATCATTGGTAATCAGGAAAATGCACAAGATACTGCATATCTATTCTCTCCACAAATATTAAGAACTCTAACAATACCAAATCTATTAGTCCATTTTCACGCTGCCGATAAAGACATACCCGAGACTGGGAAGGAAAAGAGGCTTAATTGGACTTACGGTTCCACAGGGCTGGGGAGGCCTCAGAGTCATGGCAGGGGATGAAAGGCACGTCTCACATGGCAGCGCCAAGAGAAAATGAGAAGGAAGCAAAAGCGGAAACCCTGATAAACCTATCAGATCTCATGAGACTTATTCACTATCACAAGAATAGCACACAAAAGACTGGCCCCCATGATTCGATTACCTCCCCCTGGACCCCTCCCACAACATGTGGGAATTCTGGGTGATAAAAAAATTTAAGTTAAGATTTGGGTGGGGACACAGACAAACCATATTATTCTGTCCCTGGCCTCTCAAAATCTCATGTCCTCACATTTCAAAACCAATCATGCCTTCCCAACAGTCCCCCAAAGTCTTAACTCATTTCAGCATTAACCTAAATGTCCACTGTCCGAAGTCTCATCTGAGACAAGGCAAGTCTCTTCTGCCTATGAGCCTGTAAACTCAAAAGCAAGCTAGTTACTTTCTAAATACAATGGGGGTATAAGTAATTGAGTAAATACAGATGTTCCAAATGGGAGAAATTGGGCACAACAAAGGGGTCACAGGGCCCATGCAAGTCCAAAATCCAGCAGGGCAGTCAAATTTTAAAGCTCCAAAATGATCTCCTTTGACTCCATGTTTCACATCCAGATCACACTGATGCAAGAGGTGGGCTCCCACAGCCTTGGGTAGTTCTGCCCCTGTGGCTTTGCAGGGTACAGCCCCCCTCCCCAGCTGCTTTCATGGGCTGATGTTGAGTGTCTGCAGCTTTTCCAGGCTCACAGTGCAAGCTGTTGGTGAATCTACCATTCTAGGGTCTGAAGGATGGTGGCCCTCTTCTTACAGCTCCACTAGGCAGTGCCCCAGTAGGGATTCTGTGTAGGGGTTCCGACCCCACATTTCCCTTCTGCACTGCCCTAGCAGAGGTTCTCCATGAGTGCCCCACCCCTGCAGCAAACTTCTACTAGGACATCCAGGCATTTCTGTACATTCTCTGAAATCTAGGTGGAGGTTCCCAAACCTCAATTCTTGACTTCTGTGCATGTGCAGGCTCAACACCACATGGAAGCTGCCAAGGCTTGATGCTTGTACTCTCGAAGCCACAGCCTGAGCTCTATGTTGGTCCCTTTCAGCCATGGCTGGAGAGGCTGAAACGCAGAGCGCCAAGGCCCTAGGTTGCACACAGCACAGCAATCCTGGGCCCAGCCCACAAAACTATTTTTTTCCTCCCAGGCCTCCAGGCCTGTGATGGGAGGGGCTGCTGTGATGACCTCTGACATGCCCTGGAGACATTTTCCCCATTGTCTTGGGGATTAACATTCAGCTTCTCATTATTTATGCAACCAACTTGAATTTATCCTCAGAAAATGGGATTTTCTTTTCTGTCACATTATCAGGCTGCACATTTTCCAAACTTTTATGCTCTGCTTCTTTTATAAAACTGAATGCCTTTAACATCACCCAAGTCACCTCTTGAATGCTTTACTGCTTAGAAATTTCTTCCACCAGCTATCCTAAATCATCTCTCTCAAGTTCAAACTTCCACAAATCTCTAGGGCAGGGGCAAAATGCTGCCAATCTTTTTGCTAAAACATAACAAGAGTCACCTTTGCTCCAATTTCCAACAAATTCCTCATCTCCGTCTGAGACCAACCCAGCCTGAACCTTATTGTTCATATCACTATCAGCATTTTTGTCAAAGTCATTCAACAAGTCTCTAGTAGGTTCCAATCTTTCCCATATTTTCCTGGCTTCTTCTGAGCCCTCCAAACTCTTCCAACCTCTGCCTGTTGACCAGTTTCAAAGTCGCTCCACATTTTTGGGTATCTTTTCAGCAACACCCCACTCCACTGGTATCAATTTACTGTTTTAGTAGTCTGTTTTCACACTGCTGATAAAGACATACACCAGACTGGGAAGAAAAAGAGATTTAAGTGGATTTACAGTTTCACATGGCTGGGGAGGCCTTGAAGTCATGGCAGGAGGCAAAAGGCACTTCTTTCATGGTGGCAGCAAGGGAAAGTGAGGAGGAAGCCAAAGCAGAAACCCCTGATAAACCCATCAGATCTCATGAGACTTATTCACTATCATGAGAATAGCACAGGAAAGACTGGCCCCCATGATTCAATTACCTCACCCCGGGTCCCTCCCACAACATGTAGGAATTCTGGGAGATACAATTCAAGCTGATATTTGGGTGGGGACACAGCCAAACCGTATCACCAAATATGGAGAGACTGTGGATCAACAAGATTATCTCGAACTAATACAGGAGGTGAGAGTTTAAATTAGAACAACCACTTTGGAAAACAATTTGGATTATCTTATAAAGTTGAGCATTCTCACATGTTATGACACAGTAATTCCTCTACCATAAGCCCTGGAGAAACTCTTGCCCATGTGTACCAGAAGCAGTAAAAAAAGAAAAGAAACACTCATGTAATGCCATTCATAATACCAAATTTCTGGAAATAAGCCAAATGTTCATTAATAGGAGAATGAGTAAATTAATAAGAGAATGGGTAAATTAACAGGAGAATGGGTAAATAAATTATACACTTAAAAAACTGAATAATATGTTATTTAGGGCAATCATATATATACAATAAAACAATTTTATTTTTTAAGGAATGGAATCCTAAACATAAATTCAGGGTAGTAGTTACCCCTGGGGCTGAAGGGTGTGAATCAGGAAAAAGGACAGAAGAGGAGCAGACGTTAGGATCGGATCCTAGTTCTTGGGTTGTGTGGTGGGCTCACAAGTGATTACCATTTTATTCAAATATATTTACATAGAGGCTTAGGCACAGACAAGGATGAAATAGGAACCAAGGTATGCTATGAGCCAAGGATTATGATTAATCCAGTTTTTGCACTTTAAGTCATTTGAAAAACAGAAAAGCAAAACAACAAAATAATTTTATTTGTTTATTTATTTATTTATTTATTTTTGAGACAGAGTCTCACTGTTGGCCAGGCTGGAGTGCAGTGATGCAATCTCGGCTCACTGCAACCTCTGCCTCCCAGGCTCAAGTGATTCTCCTGCCTCAGCCTTCCCGTGTAGCTGGGACTATAGGCACGCACCACCATGCCTGGCTAATTTTTTGTATTTTTAGTAGAGATGGAGTTTCACCTTGTTAACCAGGATGGTCTCGATCTCCTGACCTTGTGATCTGCCCGCCTCAGTCTCCCAAAGTGCTGGGATTACAGGCATGAGCCACCGCGCCCGGCCCAAATAATTTTTAAGAAATTGAATATAGGGTGCTATGGTCTGAATGAGTCCTTCTACAATTCATCACCAGTGTCATAGTATTAGGAAGTAGGGCCATTAAGAAGTGGTTCAGTCATGAAGGGAGAGTCTTCGCGAGTGGATTTAGGGAC
Organism: Macaca thibetana thibetana; assembly: GCF_024542745.1. Taxonomy (NCBI): domain Eukaryota; kingdom Metazoa; phylum Chordata; class Mammalia; order Primates; family Cercopithecidae; genus Macaca; species Macaca thibetana. Next base: position 5,431,663 of record NC_065582.1, on the reverse strand, counting down.
CTTACACAAGGACTGGAGGGAGGGAGCTTCCTGTTTTGCCCTTCTGCCTTCTGCCATGTGAGGACACAGTGCTCAAGGCGCCATCTTGGATGCGGAGAGCAGGCCGTCACCAGACACCACTCCTGCTGGCACCTTGATCTTGGACTTCCAGCCTATGGAACTGTGGGAAATACATTTCTGTTGTTTAGAAATTACCCAGCCTAGTGTATTTTGTTATATAGTAGCACAAATGCACTAAGACATAGTGCTTCTTGTCGTTTTCTTATTCTACAATTTTCTTTGTGGCCTCTTTAGCAGTATGTCATTTTACATTTGATTCTTCATAATATCTCTTACTTTTGGTTTTTCACATTTCTGTTCCAAGTGTGTTCTTAGATATTGTTCACTGTTTGTTAGTAACCAGGTCAGAGAGTCCAGAATACATTCTTTTAAGGGTTCAGTTTCTGCAACAACATAAGTATCAATGCCTCCTGTAAACCAGGTATTTCCTTGCCAATTGCAACTGCCATCTGGAAGCAAAGTGGCATTACGGTCATGAGTGTGGGGTTGATTTTTAATGTCTCTGGGGTATGGTTAAATGCTGCTTTCTAATCACACAGACTCATCGATGGCTTGGCACACTCGGCACATCTCTATTTTTCCATGCTGTTAGAGAGGGAAAGTACAGACTGTGAAGTTGGACCAGCTGTCACAACCACAACATTTGGGGAGCTTTGGTTTTTTTTAACCTTTAGCTGCTTAACTGTCACACATAGCAGCTCAGGTGAAAGGCGTGTGTATTGTGGGGACTTTCCCTTGGTGCTCTGTGGCGCAGAAGAGCAGACCTACGTAGCAGCATTGAAGTATTTTGTGCATCAACAGGACATTTAAAGGAACAAATTTTTATTGTACCTTTTAGTTCCTGAAGACAAAACCACAGTGACAGTAACTAGGTCAAGGCATTGTACTCAAAGCGGGTCAGCCTTGGTCTTTGAGAGTGAGTCCCCTTAACCCCACTGTCAAGACTCATTGGCCAGACGGGAAAGTTCAGGTGCAACATGCAGTGAACAGCAAACACGGTGGTGGGCGCTTGCTGTCACGTGCTGCCATGCCTGCCACGGTCAGCAGACCTGTCTTCTCATTGACAACAGGCAGGTAAACAGATGTTTATCAACCGAGAAACATCTTCTTGGAGAGTTTCTTGATTCTTCCCAGTCATGGCAGGATGGAGCTCAGGACGATTGTTGAACAAGACAGAAACACAGGTGGAATTGTACTCCTCAGCAGGCCTAGGTTAGAGCAGCAGGCCTATCATTGTTCCTTGAAGCTCAGCCACTCCTGGGACATAGCATAATGCCCCTAATGATCTGAAATGTGGTGGAGAGTGGGTTGCTAATCCCTGTGTCCAGGGACAAAAAGAGACATAAAGAGCAAAAAGTTATAAAATAAGTGGGACTAACATCTGCTTATAGTGGGAGGTAGGGATTCAAGATAGAAGAATCTGGCTGCATGTGGTAGCTCACACCTGTAACTTCAACACTTGGGAAGGACAAGGCAGGAGGATCGCTTGAGCCCAGGAGTTTGATATGATCCAGGCAACATGGTGAGTCTCCATCTGTACAAAAATGTTTTTAAAGAAAAGTAGCTGAGTGTGGTGGCACATGCCTGTAGTCCCAGCTACTTGGGAGGCTGAGGCAAGAGGATCACTTCAGCCTGGGAGATTGAGGCTGCAGTGAGCTGTGATCGCACCCCTACACTCCAGCCTGGGTGAGACCTTGTCTCAAGAAAACAAATAAACAAACAAAAGAACTCAGATTTGACACGAGGTACTAAGCAGTGATGTTTTTTTGGGTTTTTTTAGAGACAGAGTCTCGCTCTGTCACCCAGGCTGGTGTGCAGTGGCGCAATCTCAGCTCACTGCAACCTCCATCTCCTGGGTTCAAGCAATTCTCCTGCCTCAGCCTCCCAAGTAGCTGGGATTACAGGCGCCCACTACCATGCCCAGTTAATTTTTGTATTTTTAGTAGAGATGCAGTTTCGCCATATTGACCAGGCTGGTCTCAAACTCCTGACTTTGTGATCCGCCCACCTCAGCTTCCCAAAGTGCTGGGATTATAGGTGTGAGCCACTGCACCCAGCCAGCAGTGAGATTTAAACAATGTTTTCCACTGATGGGCCCCAGTGTGAAACCATGTCATTTCATGAGTGTGCAAATAACTGGGTAGACCCTCTCTTATTTGCAAATGATAGGTCACATCTCATATATATTATAATCCATCGGTCTCCAACCCCCGGGCCACAAACTGGTACTGGTCCATAGCCTGTTAGGAACTGGGCTGCACAGCTGCACAGCTGGAGGTGAGTGGCAGGCAAGCGAGCAAAGCTTTTTCTGTATTTACAGCTGCTCTCCATCCTTCACATTATTAACTGAGCTCAGCCTCCTGTCAGATCAACAACAGCATTAGATTCTCATAAGAACACAAACCCTACTGTGAACTGCACATGGGAGGGATCTAGGTTGCGCACTCCTTATGAGAATCTATTGTCTGATGATCTGAAGTGGAACGGTTTCATCCCAAAATTGTCCCCCACCCCTCCACCTGCTGTGGAAAACTTGTCTTTCACAAAACCAGTCCCTGGTGCCAAAAAGCTTGGGGACCACTGTTATAATCCATAATATGCCATTATGATCCAACGTAATATCATTTAGCTCCTGTATATTCTGCCAAAAGTATCTAGAAGACCCAAAGTCCTACAGATTAATGTTTCATGCAGGGAGAGTGCTTTTTTTTTTTTTTTTTTTTTTTGAGATGGAGTCTCACTCTGTCACCCAGGCTGGAGTCCAGTGGTGCGATCTCAGCTCATTGCAACTTCCACCTCCTAGGTTCAAGAGATTCTCCAGCCTCCGCCTCCTGAGTAGCTGGGATTACAGGTGCACACCACCACGCCCAGCTACTTTTTTGTATTTTTAGTAGAGACGGGGTTTCACCACGTTGATCAGGCTGATCTCTAACTCCTGACCTCGTGATCCACCCACCTCAGCCTCCCAAGGTGCTGGAATTACAGGCGTGAGCCACTGTGCCCAGCCGAGAGTGCTAATCTTTAAAGCTGTAAATTTCATATTCACAAGAGCTGTAGGCAGGGCTGATCTGAAGACATATCATGGCAAGTTTCTTTCTCAAAATGCCATTTTGATATTTTCCTGGATGATGTGAGTAGTGGAAGCATTGTTGATGCTATAGGGCTTTAAAAACCCTGTTCACGGCCTGGCGCGGTGGCTCATGCCTGTAATCCCAGCACTCTGGGAGGCCAAGGCAGGTGGATCACCTGAGGTCAGGAGTTTGTGACCAGCCTGGCCAGTGTGGTGAAAGCCCTTCCCTACTAAAAATACAAAAACTAGCCGGGCATGGTGGCACACACTTGTAATCCCAGCTGCTCGGGAGGCTGAGGCAGGAGAATTGCTTGAGCCGGGGAGGCGGAGGTTGCAGTGAGCCGAGATCATGCCACTGCACTCCAGCCTGGGTGACAAGAGTGAAACTCAGTCTCAAAAATAAATAAATAAATGAATAAATAAATAAATAAATAAACCCTGTTTACATCATCCTATAAAGAGCCCCCCCGCCCTTTTTTTTTTTTTGGACACAGGGTCTCTGGAGTCTCCAGCCATCCTCCAGGCGTGCACAACCACGCCCAGCCTATTCACTCTTTTTTATTTCCTACTTTCTTTTCTTTTTCCTGGCCTATTCACTTTTAATGACAAGGTATTTCCAACACGGAATAGTCTTTGACAGTATTAACTGACAGATATTCGTGTATGAGTTGCTTCTGTTCATCCCAAAAAGACACAATTACTAAAGCATACATTTGTAACAATAACATTTTGATTTGAGTAGGTTAAATCTGAATAACTAGAAATATCCTTCAAGGAGAAGGATGAGCTGCATTCTTTGTCTTGAAAGTTTTTCTCGCTCTGTGGATCTGAAAAATAGGGCAGCTGGCCCAGTACTGTCGGGCCACACCAGAAAAACTGTGGAGCTTCTGAATCATGTGAAATTATTCTCAGAATCCCATCTTCCTTCCTGTGTGCCAGGCCATGACTTAAATTAGTGAGAAGCACAAGTAAATCCTTTGGCATTGCCAAATGACCATCTAAGTAGTGCCAAACAGAATTTGGATACTAAGTTAGCCTGACAGTTTGCTAAGTATTTCCTCCTCTGAATTTGGGGTTGTCAGAGAAGACTGGTTATTTTTTTCTTTAAATCAAGGGTCCGGTCTGAGAATGTGGAACAGCAGAGACTTGGATCAGAGAGCTAGCAATATAGTCATTACAGAAGAAGTCTTATAAGGGCCATCTGGATATATTAGCTCCCCCAGAAGAGCTACCGTTTTATTATTGTCATTAGCCATGAATTACCCCAAAGCATAGCCAGTGTAACGGAAAAATGTTACGTTTTTCTTAGAAAAAACAGTCCCCACTTCAGGAAGAACAAGCTCTGTTGCTTGGGGTACATTTGCTGACAGGGCGGAAGTGGAGCCAAGGGTTTTTTGGTTTTTGTTTTTTGTAGTGTTTGGCTGGAGTAGAGTGGTTATTGTCTAAAAGTTTTCCATCTTGCCAGGCTACCCGTTTCCTGGTCCTTAGCTAGACGTAGCAGGCTTTCTTTGGCTTTTTATTTTTATTTTTTTAATCCATGCCCATTGGTGTTTCTGGGTTGCCAGCTTCTCCAGTGTGTGACCCACGATACGGGAGACTAAAAGAAAACTCAGTGACTCACTCACTGCCGTGTCGTGACCTGCGTTCCCAGGTCCCCACGTAGCCTTCCTTGCTCCATCCACTTTCAGAGTCTTCTTATATTTGTCTTGCAAATAATGTCTAGGCTTTCTAGCTACACTTAGCAGGAGGAATACAGAGAAAAGCACACACTCCCTTTTGGTCTTGTAGTATTTTTATATCAATTAAAGGGGAATTTCACTGGGGGTGAGAAACACAGCATCAATTTCAGTTGTCTCTAGAGACACAGAGTGATCTACGTCAGGGTTTTCTCCAGTGGAAACTCTGTATCTGGTTCATTTTTAAAAATCAACTTTACTGGGGTTTGATATTCATACAATAATGGATACTTTACATACAATAAAATGCACTCATTTAAGATTAGTTTCATGAGTTTTCACAAATGTTTACACCTATGTAGCTATTACCACCACCAAGATATAGGACATTTCCCTGACCTCTCCAATCTCCCTGTGCCTCGTTGTAGCTGAGACACTGCTAATCCCTGCCCCAGGCAAGCATTCATCTGATTTCTCTTGCTTTGGCTTGGTTTTTGCCTTAATATAAATGAACTTCTAAATAAATGAACTTCTCTTTCATTCAGCAACATAATTCTGATATCCATCCACATTCTGTGTATTAGTAGCTCGTCCTTTTTGACTGGTGAATGCTATTCCATTGTATGACTATACCTCAATTTGTTTGTCCATTCTCCCCTGAGTGGACGTTTGTGTTGTTTTCTTTTTGTGCTGTTATGAATATGGTGCTTTAAACATTCATGTTCAAGCCTCGTAGATGTATACTTTTGTCTCTTTTGAATAGCTAGGAGTAGAGTGGCTGGCTCATTCGGTAAGTGTATGTTTAACTTAACAGCCAAACTGAATTCCCAAGCGGCTGCCCAATTTTGCATTCCCAAAAGCAGTGCATGAGAATTCTGATGGCTTCGTATCCTTGGGGTCTGGCTCTGGTCCCAGCACTGCTGAGAATCCCTCTGAAGCCAGCATGGTTCCAGTGCTCAGCTCAGCCAAAGGTACCACTTACTAAAACAAGTGCACACGAACACCATCTCACTCTTCATATTCCCACGCACTGGAGACCTGGGCTAGGACAGGCTATGGGATCTGCCCCGCACACGCCAAGAGCCACTCTTCCCATTTGACTTTTAAAATCTCGGTTTTTAATCCCACAATTCTTTCTCAAGTCTACTTAGTCATCACGGGGCGTCTTCCCTAAGATAAAACTCACACTATCAAGTTTCACTAAAAAGCTTAGCCTAAAAGAGATATAGACATCATTTGGAGGAGTGAGGGTAGCGAGGAAAAGCAGAGCTATCTGATGTCAGTCATCTGCACAGAGAAAAATAAGGAAGATAATTTTGTAGCCGTTTTAATTCAAATAGACCTTGAGAGGCTTTGTAAGCTACTTACCTTCAAAATGTGGTGTGCCTCATGGAGGTTATTAATACAAATACAAAATCTATTTTTCTATTACAAATGAGAAAAAAGGGAGCTAGGTACAGTGGCTCACAGCATTTTGGGAGGCTGAGGCAGAAGGATCGTTTGAGCATGGGAGATCAAGACCAGCCAGGGCAACATAGTGAGGCCCCATCTCTACAAGTAATTTTTAAAAAAAAATAGCTACGCGACCGGGTGCAGTGGCTCATGCCTGTAGTCCCAGCACTCTGGGAGGCCAAGGCGGGCAGATCACCTGAGGTCAGGAGTTCAAGACCAGCCTGGCCAACATGGTGAAACCCCATCTCTACTAAAAATACAAAAATTAGGTGGGTTTGTGGTGCGTGCCTATAACCCCAGCTACTCGGGAAGCTGAGGCAGGAGAATTGATTGAACCCAGGAGGCAGAAGTTGCAGTGAACTGAGATCATGCCAGTACCCTCTAGCCTGGGCGACAGAGCAAGACTCAGTTTCAAAAAAATAAATAAAATAGCCAAGGGTGCTGGCATGCACCTGTAGTTCCAGCTATTCGGGAGGCTGAGGCAGGAAGATCGCGTGAGTCTGGGAGGTTGAGGCTGTAGTGAGCTGTGATTGCATCACTGGACCCCAGCCTGGGTGACAGACGGACACCCTGTCTCAAAAAACGAAAAAAAAGTTTTTAAAGATTTTACACTAACGAAATTCTCCTCAATTCAACTAATTAATTCAACTTCAAGTAATTTGAAAACAGTTTTCACCAATGTCTCTTCACAGCTGTAGTCATTCAGGAATTTAAATGTTGGGTGGAAAATGTCCCAGCCATCCACACTAGATAGTCTGTTTCCCATTTTCTAGCTGTTGCCCAGTTGCTAGGAATCCTAATGAATTGATACTTCTCTCCTCTGACAGCCAGGCCCAACCAGCCCATGGAAATCTCAGCCAAGGCAGCACTACAAGAGACCCAGAGCAGGGGCTGCATGAGCTTGGTCCTTTCTGGGTCTCAGTTTCCCCATATTTAGATTGAGGGTATTTCCAAAATTAGATCTCAGGCCCTGGGCCCCGTGTTCCTCCAGCTGCACACTTAAGATGTTCTGTCGGGGCCGGGCACGGTGGCTCAAGCCTGTAATCCCAGCACTTTGGGAGGCCGAGACGGGCAGATCACGAGGTCAGGAGATCGAGACCATCCTGGCTAACACAGTGAAAGCCTGTCTCTACTAAAAATACAAAAAACTAGCCGGATGAGGTGGCCGGCGCCTGTAGTCCCAGCTACTCAGGAGGCTGAGGCAGGAGAATGGCGTGAACCCGGGAGGCGGAGCTTGCAGTGAGCTGAGATCCGGCCACTGCACTCCAGCCTAGGTGACAGAGCGAGACTGTCTCAAAAAAAAAAAAAGGCAAAAAAGATGTTCTGTGGGGCAGACAGCAGGGCAGGGTCTGGGATGGTGAGATGCTTTCTCAGGGTATGACGCGTCCCAGAAAGACGACATTCTCACAGTGTGTGACATCTATTATTTTTGCCAGGATTTTGTAGAAAATGCAAATCTGGCAAGAAGAAAATTCACCTGGTGGATTTCCAAGTGAATCAGGAGCCGATTCCCAGGCATCTTCCCAGCGTCATGAAGGCGTGGCCCCCAGTCCTCTTGGAGCTGGGCATGGCTAAGCAGGTCTGGGAGGCAGAATTCGGAGGTGGCCCCCAAATCCCTGCCCCCTGGTGGGCATTCCTGGGGTGCTTGCCTCCCCCTGCAAGTGGGCAGGACCCTGGATCAGGGTAGAGGCTCTCTGGCAGAAATGAAGAGGTTTTGCAGATGTAACTAAGGTCTCTCATCAATTGACTTTGAGTTAATTTTTTAAAAAGGAAACGATCCTAAGTGAGCTTGACCTGATCAGGTGAACTTTTTAAAAGAGTCCAGGCCTTCATGGAAGGAAGCAGGTGTTTGAAGTGAGGAAGATCCTCCTGCTGAGCTTCAAGAAGCAAATTGCCTCATTGTGAACTGCCTGTGTGGGGCCAGGTGGCAAGGGTGAGGGCGACCTGCAGATGCTACGATGGGCCCTGTCCAACAGCCGTAAAAGAACAGAGGGACTTCAGTCCCACACTACAAGGAAATGAATTCTGCCAATAACCTTTATGAGCTTGGAAACAGTTTATTCTGGAGTCAAACCTCCAGATGAGAACACAGTCCCAAGGCCAGGCACAGTGGCTCACCTCTACAGGGCCCAGGCACAGTGGCCACCCCTGTAGGGCCCAGGCACAGTGGTCACCCCTGTAGAATATGTAAGTCTGGCAAGAAGAAAACTCATTTGGTGAATTTCCAAGTGAATCAAGAGCTGATTCACAGGCTTTTGGGAGGCAGAGGTGAGAGGATTACATGAGGCCAGGAGTTCAAGACCAGCCTGGACAACATAATGAGACTCCTTCTCTACAACACACACACACACATACACACACACACACACACACACACACACACACAGAGCCCAGCCAGTACCTTGATTTTAGCTTGGTGAGACTGAACAGAGGATCCAGCTAAACTGTGCCTGGACTTCACGCCACAAAAACTGTCAGAGGCTAAATTTGTTTTAAGTTTGTGGGGTAAATCATCACCCATCACTAGAAAATGAAACACAGCAAGGCTCTTTCAGTGCTAGCATTCCCCCAGCTCTCTGCAGCAATTGTTTGCACCTTGACCTCACAGCACTAGCACGTGGGAGGGCAGGGAATCCAACCTCTCATGAGCTCCAACGATCTGATGGAGACCACGGAGGATCCCGTGGGAAGTAAAGGAGCCTTAAAGCAGGACAGAACTGACTGCCTATTAAGTCCTAAATCATGTATTTCATACGCATATTTTATCTTCACAACTGCTCTGCAAGGATGGAAATGAGGTTAGTTATGATAATCATTTTAGAAGAAAACTGAGGTTAACTAAAATGCCCAAGGTCATGTAGCGAATGAGTGAATTCAGGATTCACAGCTTGACCTTGCTGACTCCAAAGCCCTTGAACTTTCCAGGTTACAATGCTGCTTCCTATTTCTCTCCTCCACTTTGTTTCGGAGTCCCAGGCCACACCATACTCTACCCCGGAGTCCCCGTACCCAAGTCTGCTGTGTGCCTGTGTAGTTAACTCCTTGCCTAGAGCTATGTTTGTGGCCAGAACTGTCCTTGCTAGAACTCTTGCTCCTGTTCTTTTGCTGATACCCACACCCAGCACCATGTGGTGAGCCCAGCTCAGCTCCCTCAGCTGTAGCAGCTGTTGCTTCTTTACTTTCTGCATCCTAAGGTGACGGATAAGTAAGAAAAGAATGGTATTGAATGGAAAATCAAGAAGAAAAGTACAAAAATATGATGTTTTAAATTTGTTGTCAAGCAATTCAGAGATTTAGTTAACAAATCAGTATATGCATCGAAGAATAGGGACCTGCCAATTTTCAACCAAAGTTGACTCTCCAACCTATAGCAGAGAGATGATGGACACTGACTCCCACACAGTGAAAAATCCACATATAACTTTTTTTTTTTGAGATGGAGTTTCACTCTTGTTGCCTAGGCTGGAGTGCAATGGCACGATCTCGGCTCACTGCAACCTCTGCCTCCCAGGTTCAAGTGATTCTCCTGCCCCAGCCTCCCAAGTAGCTGGGATTACAAGCATGTGCCACCACACTCAGGTAATTTTGTATTTTCAGTAGAGACAGGGTTTCTCCAGGTTGGTCAGGCTGGTCTGGAACTCCCAACCTCAGGTGATCCGCCTGCCTCAGCCTCCCAAAGTGCAGGAATTACAGGTGTGAGCCACCGCGCCTGGCCAAAATCCACATAGAACTTTTTGACTCCCCAAACTTAAACATTAATAGCCTACTGTTGACTAGAAGCCTTACTGAGAACATAACCCATTGATTAACCCATATTTTTTGTTATACATATTATATACTATATTCTTACAATAATATAAGCTAGAGAAAAGAAACTATTAAGAAAATCATGAGAAAGAGAAAACACATTTACTGTCCATTAAGTGGAAGTCGATCATCTGAAAGGCCTTCATCCTTTTCATCTTCATATTGAGTGGGGCGAGGAAGAGGAGGAAGATGAGGGAATGGTCTTGCTGTCTCGGGGGTGGCAGAGGCAGACGAGAATCCATGTGTAAGGCCCTGTGCAGTTCAAACCCATGTGGTTTAAGGTTAGTGTTTAGTGCCATGGTTTGAGTATGTCCCAACCGACACTCATGTTGAAATTTGACTCCCAACGTGGTGGTGTTGGGAAGTGGGAAGGTGTTGGGTTAGGGGGTAGACCCCTCATGAATAGATTACGTCCTCTCTTGGGAATAAGTGAGTTTTCACTCTTGCGGGACTGAGTTTCTGAAAGGCAGATTGTTATAAAGTGAGCTCCACCTCTCGTACCTGTCTCTTTTGCACACACCATGAGTTGAACAGCATGAGGCCCTCACTAGGTGTGCTGCTAGCCTCTAGAATTGTGCATGAGCCAAATACATTTCTTTTCTTTTCTTTTTTTTGAGACAGAGTCTCGCTGTTGTTGCCCAGGCTGGAGTGCAATGGCACAATCTCGGCTCACTGCAACCTCCGCCTCCTGGGTTCCAGCAGTTCTCCTGTGTCAGCCTCCCAAGTAGCTGGGATTACAGGTGCCCACCACCATGCACGGCTAATTTTTGTATTTTTAGTAGAGATGGGGTTTCACCATGTTGGCCAGGCTGGTCTTGAACTCCTGACCTCAGGCGATCCACCTGCCTCGGCCTCCCAAAGTGCTGGGATTACAGGCATGAGCCACCATGCCCGGCCAATTTCTTTTCTTTTTAAATCACTCAGTGTCAAGTATTCTGTTACAGCAACACAAAGCAAATTAAGACAATAGCTTTCCCACTCTATCCTGGGACTAGGTTAACTTCCTTTTAATTCATTTATTTTTAAGTTCTAATAAAATTTAGTAATAAAAACTTTACCTATTTATCATGCACACAATATGTTTTCAAATATATGGTTTTGAAATATATATACATTGTGGAATGGTTTGATTGAGCTAATTAACATATGTATTACTTCACATATGTATCATTTTTTGTGGTAAGGACACTTAAAATGTACTGTCTTAGCAATTTTTAAGAACACAATACATTATTATTAACTGTAGTCACCATATTGCACAATAAATCTCTTGAACTTACTCCTCTTTGGCTCTCCTTTAAGTTGGTTTATTTAAAAGGTGGCCATATAGTTCTCTGGCCATCTTGAAGGCAGCCATTAGAAAACAGGGTCTCGGCTAGGCACAGTGGTTCACGCCTGTAATCCCAGCACTTTGGGAGGCCAAGGTGGGCGGATCCCTTGAGGTCAGGAGTTTGAGACCAGCCTGGCCAACATGGTGAGACCCTGTCTCTGCTAAAAATACAAAAAAGTAGTGGGGTGTGGTGGCATGCACCTATAATCCCAGCTAGTTGGGAGGCTGAGGTGGGAGAATTCCTTGAACCCAGGAGGCGGAGGTTGCAGTGAGCCGAGATGGCACCACTGCACTCCAGCCTGGGCAAAAGAGCGAGACTCTGTCTCAAAAGAAAACAGGAGGGGAGGGGAGGGGAGGGGAGGGGAGGGGAGGGAAAAGACGAGGTCCCTGACATTGATTCAGATGGTTCGTAAGGACCGGAGATCATCTGCTCTTCTGCTCTTTTGTCCAGCTCCTCTAAAGGAAGGGCCATTCTGCAGCCCAATCCTTCCTGACCTTCTATCTGCTTGGCTAATGCTCCCTACGCGGGCTGCTCACAAGGCCGGAACTCTAAGAACCGGATGTGAGTTGTACCCTCAGGCTGTTTTACAGGCGTCTGCTGTCTGCTAGACCCTGGCACATGCTTTGGCTTGTGTTTGTAATTTAGTGTCCTTTTGGGGAAGCGTGTAGTGGGGGACTAGTGAAAAGAGGAAAGCGATGGGAATCAGAAACATCTGGATTCATGTTCCAGCTCCACCACTTACAGCTGGATGACCTTAGGAGTGTTCTTTAACCTCTGGGCATTCATTTACTCAGTTATAAAATTGGGCTAATAATACTTTATAAGACTCGAGTGAGAATTAAGGGAGATGATGTTTATAAAGTGCTTGGCATGGAGAAGAGTAACTACAATGACAAGCATGTGTGGCAAAACGATGTTAGCTGACATGCCCTCATCACCTGCATGCCCTCTTCCTTCTACTCTTCTTCCTACTCCCACGCTGCCAGTTTGGCTTTTACGCATGAGACCTTCATGTCCCCCAGGAGAATTGTCTCAGCAGAACTAGAGGACAAGGTCATTCAGTTATTGGGTTTCATGTTTAACAGCCAGGTGTGGCACAGAAAGATAACACAGACCTGATTCTACCCACCCCTGCCCAGCCTGCCTCGGTAAACATGCTCCAAGCAGGAGAGGGAGAGGACCTGGGGACAGGAGCACTGGAGTGAGTCACTGGTGTGGGCCTCAGAGCTCAGTCCACGCTGAATGGACTGAGCTTGACCTGACTGACAAGTTTTCCACGAATGAGTCTCAGGTAACTTGACTGAGAAAATTGCATTTCTGGGATGCTGGAGCTGGTGGATCGAGAAATGCGTGCTCACCATGCAAAGAATGTTATCACCTCCTGCAGAGCAGGGATCACCTATAAAGATCTTAGACGCTGCTTTTTGGGCCATTTGCTGCCAAGAATGGGCAAATTTGGTAATGCAGGAAACCGTGCTGCTTCCCTTCAGGAATAATGCAGGGGACTGGCTGGGAGCTCCTTGCCTTTGATAATGTTTTCAAAACTTTCCCATCATATTATGAGACTGGGTCTACCTTGACAGGTGAAGGAAGAAAATATGAGTTGCCAGGTCCACGGCGAGATGCTCCTCTCGTCTGATCTGTGTAAGATGGGGGAAATACCCCATTAGACTTTTGAGAATAGTAGCAATAATAATAATGGCTTTCATTTATTAAGCACTTATAAGTCTACACTTTTCTTTTCTTTCTTTCTTTTTTTTTTTTTTTTTTTTTTTGAGACAGAGTTTCCCCTTGTTGCCCAGGCTGGAATATAGTGGTGCGATCTCGGCTCACTGCAACCTCCGCCTACTGGGTTCAAGAGATTCTCCTGCCTTAGCCTAGCAAGTAGCTGGGATTACAGGTGCCCGCCACCACACCCAGCTAATTTTTTGTATTTTTAGTAGGGACAGGGTTTTACCATGTTGGCCAGGCTAGTTTCAAACTCCTGACCTCAGGCAATCTGCCCGCCTTGGCTTCCCAAAGTGCTGGGATTACGGGCATGAGCCACTGCACCCAGCCACAGTCTACACCTTTTTTTTTTTTTTTTTTTCTTGAGACGGAGTTTCACTCTCATTGCCCAGGCTAGAGTGCAATGGTGTGATCTTGGCTCACTGCAACCTCTGCCTCTTGGGTTCAAGTGATTCTCCTGCCTCCGCCTCCTGAGTAGCCGAGATTACAGGAGCCCACCACTGTGGCTGGCTTATTTTTGTATTTTTTTAGTAGAGAAGGGGTTTCACCATGTCGGCCAGGCTGGTCTCGAACTCCTGACCTCAGGTAATCCACCTGCCTCGGCCTCCCAATGTGCTGGGATTACAGGCGTGAGCCACTGCACCTGGCCCTGTCTACACTTTTTAATGAGTAAACAAATATCCATTCTTTCTTCCACTAATGACATAAATTTAAGGGAATAAAAATCTATAATTGCCTTATTTTTTTATCCCTGACGGACTAGAATCCTGAAAATAGGTGGCTGAACTGAACCTTTGAGTGAGTGTACACCCAGGCATATGCAAACGCATGCACATGTGCACACGCATGAGCATGTACATGCCAAGTCAGCCCACTGCCCCTCCTGGCCCTACCAGCCTCTGCCAGCACAGCCCTCTGTGCAGCCCCCATCAGCCCTTTCCTTCCTCACAGGACATGGTTCTTACACTTGAGTTAAAGGAGGTCTACAGCAAACTCATGTTCAAATGGCAGCTTAGTCTCTTTATATACATAATCCTATTTCAAAGCAATCTAAGAAATAGAAAGCATTGCTTTCGCTCTTATCTGTGATATTTGCCTCCTTCTGGAACGTACCTTTGCCCAACAAATTATCTAGCGTAAGTTAGGTCTGATAAGCTGCTAACTTTAGCTAGAGAAAAAGCTCATTTTGAAGACTTCAGGTGTGATTTTTTGAAAAAATTATTCATATTGACTATTTGGAAACTAAAACTACGTCCTTGCTGAAACTTTAGACAAATGCTCCTTGTTGACAAACAAGGATATGCTTGAGCTGAAGGTGATGTGACTGACGTATTTATCAGGGAGGCAGTGGCACTGAAACCACAGAGGACAGCGGCGGCTGCCTCAGGCTTTTCCTTGCAGGTTGTATCTTTGGTTACTTTTGCTGGAATAGTTCTAATACTGACCTTTTAGTTACAACTAGAAAATACACTGCTTTAACCTCCTCTCTGTCAACAGCTGAGCTGGAAAGAGCTGAGCGGCTCGGTGTCCAGATGGTGAATTAAAAGAGCACACCAAGACGAAAGTGACGATCCAGGCTTTCATCACCTCCGGTGGTGGCGTAAGCAGGAGGCAAGGGGCGAGAGTGTCGCCTCCTCCACATTTTCTTTTTCCCCCAGAACAGCACCAGGAGCAGGTCAGATGGATCAACAGGGGTCATCTCACCAATGAGGCAAGCGACCCCGGCAAAAGGCTCTTGTAGATTTGTTGGGGAGGAAGAGGAGGGTGAAGGACTAGGGGTGTTAAAATACTGAATGCTGAGTCAGAGTGATGAAAAATGTCTTCGTGGCCCCCAACAGCATGGTCTCAGTAGAGACCCCAAGAAAGACCTCAGCTCATGGTCTGCAGATAAGGAAGTCTCTGAGTTGTGTGTCTGAGCTAGAAATGCAGACACGTGCAGCGTCACGGCTGGCCAGGGGGACCCATACTGTGGGTCGAGTCTGCGGTGAGGAGGGCAGCTCTCCCCGCCCAGGCCTACCAGGAAAAGCCTTTGGAATTGCCTCAGGTTGGGCCTGAAAAATCACATATAAGATTTTGGCTTCCTGGCCTTTTGGCCAGATGCCTTACTCCTCAGCTTGACTCTCTTGGGTTGTAGAACCCAAGATGTAACCGGATGTGGAAAGAGACTTATGACACCACACAAAGGAATCCAGAATGTCTTACTGAGTATCATTCTGAAACCACCTTTGCAAAAATTATAACTGAGAAAATGACGACAGTGAAAGAGATCTGACCTCACCGACTCCATCTTGCTTCTGACCTCCAGGCTGCCCTTGTTCATTCCCCGGCATAGGCTGAACTGACTTTGAGAGGAGTTTAGTTTATGGTTTGATGATAACACGATAACAGCCCTTTCCCAAAATAAGTCCCCCTCTTGCCTGGGGATTAAACTGTCCTTATAGGACTAACACATTAGCCATGAGATTAGAAATGATGGTTTAGGAGTCATTGTTGAAAACCCTCAGGTCAGTGCTTAAGATATTTTGCAGACCCTGCATTCCAGTGCACCAGCTGGCACCACCCAGATCAATAAACTAGCTCATCAGGTCTTGTGGCCACCTTCCAGGAACTGACTCAACTCAAGAGGACAGCGTGGACCCCCTATGATTTCATTTGTGAGTCAACCAATTAGCACTCCCCAATTTCTGATTCCCTACCCACCAAATTATCCTTCAAAACTCTGATCCCCCAGTTTTCGGGGAGACTGATTTGAGTAATAATAAAACTCTGGTCTCCCCTAGAGCCAGCTCTGGGTGAATTAAACTCTTTCTCAATTGCAATTCCCTAGTCTTGATAAATCAGCTCTGTCTGGGCAGTGGACAAAAAGAACCAGTTGGGTGGTTACAATTCTGTGTCCTAGACACACATTTACTCATCTGTTGATTTTTTCCGCAGATACTTCCTACAATAGAAGTGTTTCCCAAAATAAGTGTTTCCCATATGATCTTGATCTTTTTTACAAATACGATATTTTTCCTTAAAAAACAGGCTGGGAGATCTCTCAAGATGGCCGAATAGGAACAGCGCCAGTCTGCAGCTCCCAGCGAGATCAACGCAGAGGGCGGGTGATTTTTGCATGTCCAACTGAGGTACGCAGCTCATCTCATTGGGGCTGGTTAGACAGTGGGTGCAGCCCACAGAGGGTGAGCCAAAGCAGGATGGGGCGTTGTTTCACCCCAGAAGTACAAAGGGTTAGGGAACTCTCTGTTCTAGCCAAGGGAAGCTGTGAGGGACTGTGCGGTGAGGGACAGTGCACTCTGCCCCCGATTCTACACTCTCCCATGATCTTTGCAACCTGTGGGCCAGGAGATTCCCTCCGTTACCTACGCCACCAGGGCCCTGCTTTTCAAGCACAAAACTGGGCGGCTGTTTTGACAGACACCGAGCTAGCTGCAGGAGTATTTTTTCTTACCCCAGTGGTGCCTGGAATGCCAGCAAGACAGAGCCATTCCCTTCCTGGAAAGGGGACTGAAGCCAGGGAGCCAAGTGGTCTAGCTCAGCGGATCCCACCTCCACGGAGCCAGGCAAGCTAAGATCCACTGGCTTAAAATTCTTGCTGCCAGCACAGCAGTCTGAAGTTGACCTGGCATATTGGAGCTTGGTGAGGAGAGGGGCGTCCGCCATTACTGAGGCTTGAGTAGGCAGTTTTCCCCTCACAGTGTAAACAAAGCTCAGGAAGTTCAAACTTGGAGGTGCACACTGCAGCTTGGCAAAGCCACTTCAGCCAGACTGCCTCTCTAGATTCCTCCTCTCTGGGCAGCGCATCTCTGAAAAAAAGGCAGCAGCCCCAGTCAGGGGCTTATAGATAAAACCCCCATCTCCCTGGGACAGAGCACCTGGGGAAAGTGGCAGTTGTGGGCACAGCTTCAGGAGACTTAAACATCCATGCCTGACAGCCCTGAAGAGGGCAGCGGCTCTCCCAGCACAGTGTTCGAGCTCTGCTAAGGAACAGACTGCCTTCTCAAGTGGGTCCCTGGTCCCTGTGTCTCCTGACTGGGAGGCATCCCCCAGCAGGGGTCAACAACCACCTCATACAGGAGAGCTCCAGCTTGCATCTGGCAGGTGCCCCTCTGGGACAAAGCTTCCAGAGGAAGGAACAGGCAGCAATCTTTGCTGTTCCGCAGCCTCCGCTGGTGATACCCAGGCAGTCTGGAGTGGACCTCCAGCAAACTCCAGCAGACCTGCAGCAGAGGGGCCTGACTATTAGAAGAAAAACTAACAAACAAAAAGGAAAAGCATCAACATCAACAAAAAGGACATCCACTCAGAAATCCCACCTGAAGGTCACCAATATAAAAGACCAAAGGTAGATAAATCCATGAAGATGGGGAGAAACCAGCACAAAAAAGCTGAAAATTCCAAAAACCATAATGCCTCTTCTTCTCCAAAGGATCACAACTCCTCACAAGCAAGGAAACAAAACTGGACAGAAAATGAGTTTGACAAATTGACAGAAGTAGGCTTCAGAAGGTGGGTAATAACAAACTCCTCTGAGCTGAAGGAGCATGTTCTAACCCAACACAAGGAAGCTAAGAACCTTGAAAAAAGGTTAGAGGAATTGCTAACTAGAATAACCAGTTTAGAGAAGAACATAAATGACCTGATGGAGCTGAAAAACACAGCATGAGAACTTCGTGAAGCATACACAAGTATCAATAACCTAATCGATCAAGCAGAAGAAAGGATATCAGAGATTGAAGATCAACTTAATGAAATAAAGCATGAAGACAAGATTTAAAAAAAAGAGTGAAAAGGAATGAAAAAAGCGTCCAAGAAATATAGGACTATGTGAAAAGACCAAACCTACATTTAATTGGTGTACCTGAAACTGATTGGGAGAATGGAAACAAGTTGGAAAACATTCTTCAGGATATTATCCAGGAGAACTTCCCCAACCTAGCAAAACAGGCCAACATTTGAATTCAGGAAATACAGAGAACACCACAAAGATTCTCCTCGAGTAAAGCAACCCCAAGACATTTAATCGACAGATTCACCATGGATGAAATGAAAGAAAAAATGTTAAGGGCATCCAGAGAGAAAGGTTGGGTTACCCACAAAGGGAAGCCCCTCAGACTAACGGCAGATCTCTCTGCAGAAACCCTACAAGCCAGAAAGTTTAACATTCTTAAAGAAAATAATTTTCAACCTAGAGTTTCACATCCAGCCAAGCTAAGCTTCCTAAGTGAAGGAGAAATAAAATCCTTTACAGACAATCAAATGCTAATAGATTTTGTTACCACCAGGCCTGCCTTACAAGAGCTCCTGAAGGAAGCACTAAACATGGAAAGGAACAACCGGTACCAGTGACTGCAAAACCATGCCAAATTTTAAAAACCATCAACACTGTGAAGAAACTGCATCAACTAACAGGCAAAATAGCCAGCTAGCATCATAACGACAGGATCAGATTCACACATAACAATATTAACCTTGAATATAAATGTGCTGAATGCCCCAATTAAAAAACAGAGACTGGCAAATTGGATAAAGAGTCAAGAGCCATCGATGTGTTGTATTCAGGAGACCCATCTCATGTGCAAAGACACACATAGTCTCAAAATAAAGGGATGGAGGAATATTTACCAAGCAAATGAAAAAAAAAAATGCAGGGATTGCAATCCTAGTCTCTGATAAAACGGATTTTAAACCAACAAAGATCAAAAGAGACAAAGAAGGGCATTTCATAATGGTAAAGGGATCAATGCAACAAGAAGAGCTAACTATCCTAAATATTTATGCACCCAATACAGGAGTACCCAGATTCATAAAGCAAGTTCTTAGAGACCTACAAAGAAACTTAGACTCCCACACGATAATAGTGGGAGGCTTTAAGAGCCCACTGTCAATATCAGACAGACCAATGACACAGATAATTAACAAGGCTATCTAGGACTTGAACTCAGTTCTGGACCAAGCAGACCTAATAGACATCTACAGAACTCTCCACCCCAAATCAACAGAATATACATTCTTCTCAGCACCACATCGCACTTATTCTAAAATTGACCACATAATTGGAAGTAAAACACTCCCCAGCAAATACAAAAGAACAGAAATTATAACAAACAGTCTCTCAGACCACAGTGCAATCAAATTAGAACCAGGATTAAGAAACTCACTCAAAACCACACTACATAGAAACTGAACAACCTGCTCCTGAATGAGTACTGGGTAAATAACCAAATTAAGGCAGAAATAAATAAGTTCTTTGAAACCAATGAGAACAAAGACACAATGCACCAGAATCTCTGGGACATAGCTAAAGCAGTGTTTAGAGGGAAATATATAGCACTAAATGTCCAGAAGAGAAAGCAGAAAAGATCTAAAATTCACCCTAACATCACAATTAAAAGAACTAGAGAAATGGCCGGGTGTGGTGGCTCACACCTGTAATCCCAGCAATTTAGGAGGCTGAGGCGGGTGGATCACCTGAGGTCAGGCATTCCAGACAAGCCTGACCAACATGGTGACACCCCATCTCTACTAAATACAAAAAATTGGTCGGGTGTGGTCCTGCATGCCTGTGATCTTGGCTACTTGGGAGGCTGCGGCAGAAGAATTGCTTGAACCCAGGAGGGAGAAGTTGCAGTGAGTCAAGATTGAGCCATTGCACTCCAGCCTGGGCAACAAAGCAAAACTCCATCTCAGAAAAAAAAAAAAAAAGAAACAAGAGCAAACAAATTCAAGAGCTAGCAGAAGACAAGAAATAGCTAAGATTAGAGCAGACCTGAAGAAGATAGAGACATGAAAAACCCTTCAAAAAGTCAATGAATTCAGGAGCTGTTTTTTTTAAAAAGATCAACAAAATAGATAGATCCCTAGCCAAACTAACAAAGAAAAGAGAGAAGAATCAAGTAGACACAATAAAAAATGATAAAGGGGATATCACCAATGATCCCACAGAAATACAAACTACCTTCAGAGAATACTACAAACACCTCTACACAAATAAACTAGAAAATCTAGAAGAAATGGATAAATTCCTGGACACATACATCCTCCCAAGTCTAAACCAGGAAGAAGTTGAATCCCTGAATAGGCCAATAACAAGTTCTGAAAATGAGGCAGTAATTAATAGCCTACCAATCAAAAAAAGTCCAGGACCAGACGGATTCACAGCCAAATTCTACCAGAGGTACAAAAGGAGCTGGTACCATTCCTTCTGAAACTATTCCAAACAATAGAAAAATAGAGACTTCTCCCTAACTCATTTTATGAGGCCAGCATCATCCTGATACCAAAACCTGGCAGAGACACAACAAAAAAAAGAACATTTCAGGCCAATATCCCTGATGAATATTGATGCAAAAATCCTCAATAAAATACTGGCAAACTGAATCCAGCAGCACATCAAAAAGCTTATCCACCATGATCAAGTCAGCTTCATCCTTGGGATGCAATGCTGGTTCAACATATGCAAATCAATAGATGTAATCCATCCCATAAACAGAACCAATGACAAAAACCACATGACTATCTCAATAGATGCACAAAAGGCCTTTGACAAAATTCAACACCCTTCATGCTAAAAACTCTCAATAAACTAGGTATTGATGGAACGTATCTCAAATTATGAGAGCCATTTATGATAAACCCACAGCCAATATCATACTGAATGGGCAAAAACTAGAAGTATTCCATTTGAAAACCGGCACAATACAAGGATGCCCTCTCTCACAACTCCTATTCAACATAGTATTAGAAGTTCTGGCCAGAATAATCAGGCAAGAGAAAGAAATAAAGGGTATTCAAATAGGAAAAAAGGAAGTCAAATTGTCTCTGTTTGCAGATGACATGATTGTATATTTAGAAAACCCCTTGGTCTCAGCCCAAAATCTCCTTAAGCCGATAAGCAGCTTCAGCAAAGTCTCAGGATACAAAAATCAATGTGCAAAAATCACAAGCATTCCTCTACATCAATAATAGACAAGCAGAGCCAAATAATGAATGAACTCTCATTCACAATTACTACAAAGAGAATACAGTATCTAAGAATACAACTTACAAGGGATGTGAAGGACCTCTTCAAGGAGAACTACAAACCACTGCTCAAGGAAATAGGAGAGGACACAAACAATTGAAAAAACATTCCATGCTCATGGATAGGAAAAATCAATGTCGTGAAAATGGCCATACTGCCCAAGGTAATTTATAGATTCAATGCTGTCCCCATTAGGCTACCATTGACTTTCTTCACAGAATTGGAAAAAACTACTTTAAATTTCATATGGAATCAAAAAAGAGCCCACATAGCCAAGACAATCCTAAGCAAAAAGAACAAAGCTGGAGGCATCATGCTACCTGACTTCAAACTATACTACAAGGCTACAGTAACCAAAACAGCATGGTACTGGTATTAAAACAGATATACAGACCAATGGAACAGAACAGAGGTCTCAGAAATAACGCCACACATCTAAAGCCATCTGATCTT
Source organism: Macaca thibetana thibetana (assembly GCF_024542745.1). Taxonomy (NCBI): domain Eukaryota; kingdom Metazoa; phylum Chordata; class Mammalia; order Primates; family Cercopithecidae; genus Macaca; species Macaca thibetana. The sequence continues at coordinate 5,410,063 of NC_065582.1, read as the reverse complement.
TGACAAATCTGACAAAAACAAGCAATACGGAAAGGATTCCCTATTTATTAAATGGTGTTGGGAAAACTGGATAGCCATATGCAGAAAACTGAAACTGGACTCCTTCCTTGCACCTTATACAAAAATTAACTCAAGATGGATTAAAGACTTAAACGTAAGACCTAAAACCATAAAAACCCTAGAAGAAAACCTAGGCAATACCATTCAGGATATAGGCATAGACAAAGACTTCATGACTAAAACACCAAAAGGAATGGCAACAAAAGCCAAAATTGACAAATGGGATCTAATTAAACTAAAGAGCTTCTGCACAGTAAAAGAAACTAACATCAGAGTGAACAGGCAACCTACAGAATGGGAGAAAATTTTTGCAATCTATCCATCTGGGGCTAATATCCAGAATCTACAAAGAACTTCAACAAATTTACAAGAAAAAAACAACCTCATCAAAAAGTGGTTGAAGGATATGAACAGACACTTCTCAAAAGAAGACATGTATGCAGCCAACAAACATATGAAAAAAAGCTCATCATCACTGGTCATTAGAGAAATGCAAATCAAAACCACAATGAGATACCATCTCACACCAGTTAGAATGGAATCATTAAAAAGTCAGGAAACAACAGATGCTAGAGAGGATGTAGAGAAATAGGAGCGCTTGTACACTGTTGGTGGTAGTGTAAATTAGTTCAACCATTGTGGAAGACAGTGTGGCAATTCCTCAAGGATCTAGAACCAGAAATAACATTTGACCCAGCCATCCTGTTACTGGGTATATACCCAAAGGATTATAAATCATTCTACTTTAAAGACACATGCACACATATGTTTATTGCAACACTGTTCACAATAGCAAAGACTTGGAACCAACCCAAATGCCCATCAGTGATAGACTGGATAAAGAAGATGTGGCACATACATAACATGGAATACTATGCAGCCATAAAAAAAGGATGAGTTCATGTCCTTTGCAGGGACATGGATGAAGCTGGAAACCATCATTCTCAGCAAACTAACACAAGAACAGAAAACCAAACACCGCATGTTCTCACTCATAAGTGGGAGTTGAACAATGAGAACACATGGACACGGGGGGGAATATCACACACCGGGGCCTGTTAGTTAGTGGGGGGCTAGAGGAGGGATAGCATTACGAGAAATACCTAATGTAGATGACGGGTTAATGGGTGCAGCAAACCACCATGGCACGTGTATACCTATGCAACAAACCTGCACTTTCTGCACATGTACCCCAGAATAAAGAAAAAAAGTAAAATACAGGATGGGCACGGTGGCTCATGCCTGTAATCCCAGCACTTTGGGAGGCCAAGGCAGATGGATCACAAGGTCAGGAGTTCGAGACCAGCCTGGCCAATATGGTGAAACCCCACCTCTACTAAAAATACAAAAAATTTAGCCAGGTGTGGTGGCACAGGCCTGTAATCCCAGCTACTTGGGAAGCTGAGGCAGGAGGATTGCTTGAATCTGGGAGGCAGAGGTTGCAGTGAGCCGAGATCATGCCACCGCACTCCAGCTGGGCAACAGAGTGAGACTCCGTCTCACCAAAAAAAAAAAAAAAAAAAAGTCTTTGAATTCACCTATAACCTGTAGGCCCATGCTTCCAGATGTCCTTCCTGCCTTTCCAGGTCAAACTGTTACCAATGCCCTGGGTTCCTGTAATGTCCCATGTTAGAAATCAAGACAGATCACCAGACATAGCAGCAAAGAGAAAGTTTACCTGAGCTTGTGCTCAAGGGAGCCAGCATTGAGAAACTGCGAAGAATGGGCCGCTCCCCGAGATCAGCGTGTGGGTTAGTTTTGGGGTCTTTGTAAAGGAAAGGGTTACTTCAGGGCACATATAGGAGGGGCTTTTCTCGTGCTTGCACCGTGGTTCAACATGCTTCTTCATATGTCGTATGTAGTTCAACATGCTTCTTCATACGTCGTATGTAGCCTTCGTGTTTTAAATCTCCACCCCTGAGTATGAATTTTAGTCTTAAAATGAGGAAGGAGTAATTGTATGTTGGAGTTTAACTTTACATGTAGGGCTCTGTGGAAGTCCCCAGCTCCCCTGAAATAAGAGCTTACAGTTAATCGCTCCTTGGGTCTTTTGTGGCTGACTGGCTGAGAGTTAGATAAGCTAGAGCTTGAGTGGGGGCCTCCTTATGCTTTTCCTCCAGACCATCTTAAAGTAGGAAACCAACCTGTCCGCCTGTCTCAAAACTGATGTTTATATGTATTGATTTACATATTTGCCTGTAACTCCTGTCTCCCTAAAATGTATAAAACCAAACTGTAACCTGACCACCTCAGGCATACTTTCCTAGGTCCTAATGAGAGCTCCCTGGGTCATGGTCACTCATAATGGCTCAGAATAAACTCCATTAACACTAAGGAATGAATTCCAAGCATAAACCTTTCACCCCAGATCTGTTTCTTTCTACCACTTACTCCACCATTGTGATAGTTCTTCCTCTCCACACCCTACTGCTTTGTAAATACCCAGCGGGGAAATCAGTGTTCCTTCCCAGAGCAAGGTCTAATCCAGGATCCCACATGGGTGTTAAGATCAGTCCCTAAAAAGCTGAGCTATGCTGGCTTAGCTTGGCCTGGTCCCTGTGTAGTCTGGGCGAAGCAGAATGTGCCATCTCCTTAAGACCTCCATTCCCCAGGGTGCTTGGGTCCAATTAAATTGAGTTGAACGTAGCCCTTACACTGACCTGCCTTGGGATTGACCAGAATCATGTATAATTTTTTAAGCTCTTGAGTCACCAAGATTTCTCTTTTTTTCCTTTTCCTTTTTTTTTTTTTTTTTTTTTTTTGAGTCAAAGTCTCGCTCTGTTGCCCACGCTGGAGGGCAGTGGCATGATCTCAGCTCACTGCAGCCTCTGCCTCCCCGGTTCAAGCGATTCTCCTGCCTCGGCTTCCAGAGTAGCTGGGATTACAGGCGTATGCCACCACGCCCAGCTAATTTTTGTATTTATGGTAGAGATGGGGTTTCACCATGTTGGCCAGGCTGGTCTTGAACTCCTGACCTCGTGATCTGCCCTCCTGGGTCTCCCAAAGTGCTGGGATTACAGGCGTGAGCCACAGCTCCCAGTGAGTCACCTAGTTCTCTTTTGCTTTCCTTTTTGACAGATAAGTAGGTAGAGTTTAGGAGGCTGGCCAATTCATTATCTAGGATAAGGTAGAGTTTAGACTTCTCATTCTCTGGAATTTTCTTGGACTCAGTTTACTCCTCTTGACCTAGAATGAAGAGAAAGCATCTTACCAGGTTGAGTATGGAAAAACTCAAAAATATTTTTCCTCAGCTTTCCCGCAACACAGAATATTTCTGTGCCCAGATGTGTGAGGTTTCCCCTCGCACCAAGCAATTCTACAGCAGCCAATAGCAGCTGAGTGTCCGCTAATTCAATTCTGACGCCATCCTCCTGGAAACAGCAGATGGATGTTGTGGGATCAGATCCCACAGGTCAAGGACTCAGTCCCCACGACTGTCCTCCCCGCCCCACTTCTGACGATAATCGGAAGCCGCAGTTTGTTTCGTCTGTGCTTCTGACTGACCTGCTACCAACTGGGGTTTGCACACCCCCTTGCTGGGCTCAATTAATTTGCTAGAGTGGCTCACAGGACACAGGGAAGCACCTACATTAACAGATTCATTATAAGGAATATTACAGAGGATACAGGTGAAGATATGCATAGGGTGAGGTATGAGGAAATTGGAGGGCAGCTTCCACGCCCTCCCTGGGCACCACCCTACAGGAACCTCCATGTGTTCCGCTCTCCAGAAGTTCCTCAAACCCTGTCCTTTTGGGTTTTTATGGAAGCTTCGTTACATAGATACAATTAATTCATTGTTAGCCATTGGTGATCAACTTAATCTCAGCCTCTCTCTCTTCCCAGGAGGTTGGCAGTGGGGCTGGAGGTCCCAACTCTCTAATCCTGCCTTGGTCTTTCTTGTGACCAGCCCCTATACTGAAGCTACCTGGGTGCTGCCAGCCTTCAGTCAACTCATTAGCGTACACAAAGACAGCACTTTGGAGGTTCTAAGGGTTTTAGCTGTATGCCAAGAGGCCATGGAAGACCAAATATATATTTTACAGGATCATGTAGGTGTTCCTTGTTTGTCTCACCAACCATCTGACAGGTTCCTCGAGAGCCTGAGATGAGTGTCTCCACTCTATAGTCCCAGCACCTAGCACAATGCCTGGTAAACAAATTGTAAGCACTCTATAAATGTTGAATGGAAACTTTAGATACCTCACGGATTGTCTGTACGTTTAGGGCTAAACCTGCTAACACGGCTGCCACAGTAACACAGGATCTCTCTCTCTAGATGGCTTAGCGTGGTGGCTCAGAGCACAGAGTCCACAGTAAGACTCTTGAGTTCAAATCCTGACCCTGCCATTTCATAATACACTGTGACCCTGGTCAGGTTACTTCAGTTTTCCCTCAGTGAATTAAGGATATCTCCTAAGGTTGATAAGAGGATTACATGAGTTAATGTTTAGAAACCACTCAGCATAGAGGCTGGCACAAAGCTGAGAGCTATATCAAGTGTTGATAAGTGTCAAACTTGTGGGGGATATTTAGAATAATTTACATGGTTCTATAGTACTTTAACTTCTTAGACATCTTTCCTGCTGTTATCTCTTTAAAAATTCTCATATCACTTCTACTTCGAAGGAAGATTATTAAATGAGTTATGGGCGCTCACTGCCTTGGACTGAGCTCTTGCATCAGGCCCACCAGACCAGACCAAACCAAACCAGAATGGAGTTCCTCGTGCTAGGTGCCACATAATCAAACTGAACTTTGAATGGGCCAGTTTTCAAAAAACACAGGAGATTCACAGGAACCAATCAGAAGGGGCCTAGTTTCCCTGAGCCAGCATGGCAACAAGTTCCCTCTGTTTTCACTCTATAAGGAAAGTAACTTTGAAATGACCAATCCACTGTTTGTTCCCTGTTTCAGCCCCTTTTTGCCTTTAAAGCTGTAAATGAAAGGCAACTGAGGCAGGTCCCAATCAATTTAGAAAGTTTATTTTGCCAAGGTTTAGGATGTGACTGTGGCACAACCTCAGGAGGTCCTGACAACATGTGCTAATTTGGTGTGTGGGGCACAGCTTGGTTTTATACTTTGCGGAGACGTGAGACATCAGTTGATACGTGTAAGATGTATGTTGGTTTGGTCTGGAAAGCTGGGACGACTCAAAGTGGGGGTTTTCTGGTCACAGGTAGATTTAAAGATTTTCTGATTGGGGATTGGTTGAAAGAGTTATTAAATAGGAAGGATGTCTGGGTTACAATAAGGGGTTGTGGAGACCAAGGTTTTATCATACAGATGAAGCCTCCAGAGGACATGCTTCAGAGAGAATAGATTATAAATGTTTCTTATCAGACTTAAAGAGTCTGTTCTATCCGTAATTCCAAAAGGGAGGAAGGTATAATGAAGAATATCTGTTTCCCTCTTCCCATCATGGCCTGAATTAGTTTTTCAGGGTTAACTTTGTAATGCCCTTGCCAAGAGGAGGGGCCTGTTCGGATAGTGGGAGGCTCAGAATTTTATTTTTGGTTGCTCAGCCCATCAGAGCACCTGTCTACTTTTACAGAGATGCTGTCTAATTCATGAATTGCTAATTAATCGAATTAGATCTTTATGCTAAATTTGTTGTAATTTTGTCTTTTGACAATATTAGTGTTTCTATTTTAGGGAAGCAGAAACTGGAGTTCAGATTGGGTGTGGCAGCCACCTAAAGGATCCCAGAGCCGTTATTAGCCAAACTACACAAAACCCAGTCGAGAAAAGTGGAGATGGGAGCTGGGGCAGGGAGGGGCGGATTCTGAGTTGAAATGAACTGTGATTGCAGTTTGTGAAAAACATTTTTTCTTTTTTTTCCTTTTCGAGATGGAGTTTCACTCTTGTCACCCACGCTGGAGTGCACGGGCGTGATCTCCGTGATCTCTGCTTACTGCAGCCTCTGCCTCCTGGGTTCAGGGATTCTCCTGTCTCAGCCTCCAAAGTAGCTGGGATTACAGGTACCTGCCACCATGCCCAGCTAATTTTTGTGTGTGTGTGTATATATATATACACACACACACACGCACACACACACACACACATATATATATATATACACATATATATGTGTATATATATATATATTTTTTTTTTGGTAGAGATGGGGTTTCACCATGTTGGCCAGACTGGTCTCGAACTCCTGACCTCAGGTGATCCACCTGCCTTGGCCTCCCAAAATTCTGGGATTACAGGTGTGAGCCACCACGCCCAGCCTGTGAAAAATATTTCTTAGTCATAGTTTGCCTGTGAGTTTCACATGCTGAAAAACGAGGTGCCCAACAAACTCCAAAGAAAGTGCAGATGTCAACTTGGAATTTTCTGGAATTTACTTGACACAATTTTCAATTATGCCCCTCTCCATGGAGGTTTCATAGTTGGTATCAGTGCAGTGACATGAGGGACATTTACATCAGGGCTTGAACATAAAGTAGATGGGCCTATGGCTCACAGATAAATGTTCACAAGCTTCCATCAGTGACTTGGTCGGCAGTGGTGGGAATTTAGGAGAAATTTATGAAGAGAATTTTAAGAGAGCAGTCAGGGTGGTAGGAAAAATTATAGGAAAAGGATGCAAACCTTCTCGGAAGGCTGGGAGTTTGCATAGCTTCAGAAGAGAGTCTGGCTGAAGGCAGCTGAATTCGCTGAAGAGCTTAGGTTAGGTAACAAGGGGATGTAAAGAAACTGATCTAGATAAGTTAGTTTACTTAGGCCTCAGAACCTGGCCTTTAATCATCCGCGTGGGACTACTCTCTCTGGGAAGGGTGACCATGTTAATTACCCACAAGTGTGTTGACCCAAAGCCTTTGTCATTAGATCTGTACTAAATAAATGCCTGCAGCACCAACTTGCCAGGGCCAGGGCTGCTGACTCCTTACAGCACCCTCTTCAGGGTCTGTGCACGGCCTAGTCCCCTAGCCCGCTCTTTCACTGGATACTGGTGTCTTGAGTGTATTCTTTCATCCGTCATTCAGCCAGCGTCTGTGGGTTGGACCTGGCAAGAATCCATATAAATCATGTTAATATTTTAGTAGGATAACGTTAGGGACACAAATGTATTAGAGTGGCCCTGAGTCTAGCCCATCTTTCTTTTTCATGAGTTCGTTGAATGAACCAAAATGTTACCAGAAAGGGGTCCCAATCCAGACCCCCAAGAGCGGGTTCTTGGATCTCGTGCAAGAAAGAAATCAAGGTGAGTCTATCAAGTAAAGTCAAAACAAGTTTATTAAGAAAGTAAAGGGGCCAGGCACGGTGGCTCACACCTGTAATCCCAGCACTTTGGGAGGCCGAGGAGGGCGAATCACAAGGTCAGGAGATCCAGACCATCCTGGCTAACACGGTGAAACCCCGTCTCTACTAAAAGTACAAAAAAATTAGCCAGGTATGGTGGTGGGTGCCTGTAGTCCCAGTTACTCAGGAGGCTGAGGCAGGAGAATGGTGCGAACTCAGGAGGTGGAGCTTGCAGTGAGCCGTGATGGCGCCACTGCACTCCAGCCTCGGTGACAGAGTAAGACTCCATCTCAAAAAAAAAAAAAAAAAGAAAGTAAAGGAATAGAGAATGCCTACTCCACAGGCAGAGCGGCCGCTTGAACTGCTTGACTAAGGATACTTATTGTTACATCTTGATTATATGCTAAACAAGAGGTGGCTTATTCATGAATTTTCCAGGAAGTGGGGGGAACTGAGGGTTCCTCCCCTTTTTAGACCATGTAGGGTAACTTTCTGACATTGCCATGGCATTTGTAAACTGTCGTGGTGCTGGTGGCAGTGTCTTTTAGCATGCTAATGTATTATAACTAGTACCTAATGAGCAATGAGGATAGCAAGAGGTCACTCTCGTCTCCGTCTTGGTTTTGGTGGGTTTAGCTGGCTTCTTTACCGCAATCTGTTTTATCATCAAGGTCTTTATGATCTGTATCTTGTGCCAACCTCCTGTCTCATCCTGTGACTTAGAATGCCTCACCTCCTGGGAATGCAGCCCAGTAGGTCTCAGCCTTATTTTACCCAGCCTCTATCCAAGGTGGAGTTGCTCTGGTTCAAACGCCTCTGACAAAAACACTGTTTGGTTCAACTATTTCAATGTTTCAATTCTGCTCTATATTTGAGGATGTGTGAGGGGCTGGAATGGGATAGGGAGAGAAGAGGGATAAATCAAGTTCCAATTTTGTATGATTTTTGTACTAATACTAGACATTCAAATAAAATATAAAGGATATTTAAATGGAGTGAATATCAGAGAGATATGCCTTGACAGTTCATAATGTCAATCTAAAGAAAAAAAAAAACAGAAGTAGCATTAATATAGAGTTTATTTGGTCCAGGGTGGACGACATCTGCACAAGACACACTTCCCATTTGCCCTGGAGAGTGCTTCGTTCAGCCTTTGTTACAAGCAGATTTTTCATTGTTGTTTGTTTTGTTTTTTGTGGGGGTCAAACCACTTTATTGAGGGGAATGGGGTGGCAAAGCAGCAAGGACGATGAGATCTGACGTCCTTGGCTGGGAGCTCCCGGGATCTTCAGGTGCTGAAAGCTACAAGCAGATATTTGAAAGGCAAAGGGGACAAGTTGTGGGCTGATACAAGTTGTATGACAGGAAGTCTCATTGGTTTACAAAAATAATATTAATGATTGGCTATACATTGTTAAGCTATAGTGTGTGGGTTATAGCGTCAAGTACATTATTATTAGGTTAATTTGTAGCTATTATGGCAACAGCAAGAAGTTTCAGAAGATGAATATATCACTCAAAGGGGAAGTACAACGTGATTGCTGGCTCATCTTAATGTCTCTCTGGGCCTCACGCAGTGCCTCAGGTCTATAATCCCAGCACTTTGGGGGGCTGAGATGGGCAGATCACCTGAGGTTAGGAGTTTGAGACCGGCCTGTCCAACATGGCGAAACCCCATCTCTACTAAAAATACAAAAATTATCCAGGTGTGGTGGCACGCCTGTAATCCCAGCTACTCGGGAGGCTGAGACAGGAGAATGGCTTGAATCCAGGAGGCAGAGGTTGCAGTGAGCCAAGATCGCGCCACTGCACTCCAGCCTGGGTGACAGAGCAAGATTATCTTTAAAAAAAAAAAAAAGTCTCTCTGGGCCTGATAATTTTAAAGGACTCACCTTCCTTGAATAAAAGCTATTTTCTTTCCTCATTTATAAAGACAAGATTTAAAAAAATTTTTTCAGACTACAAAGTTGATTAATAAAGTGACAGAAAGTAAATTAGAAAGAACAAATCTGTCCATTAAAAGCAGATACTTTTTATTTATTTATTTACTTACTTTTTTATTTGAGACAGAGTCTTGCTCTAAGCTCAGGCTGGAGTGCAGTCGGTCATGCAATCGTAGCTCACTGCAGCCTTTGATTACTGGGCTCAAGGGATCCTCCCACCTCAGCCTCCCAAGTAGATGGGACTGCAGGCAGCACCTGGCTGATTTTTAATTTTTTTTTGTAGAGATAGGGTCTTGCTATGTTGGCCAGGCTGGTCTCAAACTCCTGGGCTCAAGCAGTCCTCCTGCCCTGGCCTCTCAAAGTGCTGGGATTACAGGTGTGAGCCACTGTGCCCAGCAAAAGCAGATTTTAAAATATTTACATCATTTAATTTTTGTATCAGCCAGGTTTAGGGTAAAGGGATTGTAGAGGCCAAGGGAAAACTTCTTCACCCACGGAAGGTTCACTGAAAAATCAGCTGACAAAAGGCAGATTAATAGGCGAAAGGGCATCTGAATGTATTAATATGTATGGGAGTCCTACAAAATAGAAGAACTCAAAGAAATGGCCAGATGGTTGACCTTTCTATACCGTCTCGAGGTTAGGGAAAGAATGGGGCCTCGGAGCCTGGCTAAAAACAGGTTATGGTGGTAAATCAGTTTCTAATGGCAAGACAGGTTACGGGAGGGAGAGAAGAGGAGGCCTGGTCTGCAAAGGTGGTCTTGTTATGTAGATGAAAGCTGGCAGGTGGCAACCCTCAGAGAGAATAGATGGGAATGTTTCTTTCAGCTGTTTAGAGGTGTCACTCTCAGTTAATCTTTTCTAGATCCAGACAAGGGAGGAACTCAAAGCCTGACTGTACCACTGCTGATTTTCCCGGCAGATGCAAATCTCCCCCACCAGAGACCTTTGCAGGGCTGCCCATGCTCGCAGGCCCTCTGAACAGCCATCTCAAAATATGTCAAAGAAAGGTATTTTGGGGTGAAATATTTTGGTTTCTTTCAGGGTGATGAGTTAGACCACAGGTGACATGCACACGCCAGACAAATCTGAACTGTTTCTCATTCCAGGGTCTTGAGTTCATCGCAGGGGGCAGGTACCCATGGGGGGCGGGCAAGAAATGGGGAGGGCAGGTAGGAGCTCAGCGAGGTTTTGGTACCCGCTGCTTCTCTCTCTCACCCCCTGCTGTAATGTAACTAATTCTCACAGACTTATAAACAATAGAAACTCTCAACAGAAACCACTTGCAAATTTTATTTCTCAGTCCTTTCTGTTTGAACTGCATCAGCAACACTCTGGAGGCAAATGTTCAAAACAGAGACACAGCTGTATTGGCTGGAAACAGGGAACTATTTCTATATGGTGCTTTCGACTATATTATGTTCTGAAACAAAAACCATATTTTTAGCTTTTTAGTAGAATCATCAGTTAATTTTGAAAGCCTTAAAAATGGGGAAGGACCTTGGAGAACTTAAAGGTCAAAAAATTAAATACTATTGTAAACTGAAGTGTGATGACATTTATAAATTGGGAAAGGGGAGCTTGCTTTCTCCTAGAGGGTTGCTGCCTGCAGGCAGCCATTCTGACAGGCTGGAAAGCGTAGCCTTGGGCCAGAAGCTGGAAACACACACTTCAAAAGCGGGGTAAAGGGAACAGGAATTTATGCTGAGCAGGTTTAAGTATACATATTCAACCGATTACAGGAGGAGCTATGAATATTCAGGAAGAGGAGGCCCCTGCATGTGTAGTAGGCTAACATGCATGCAACACGTGTCCCATGTTCACTTTGGGGTGGACACTTAACATTTAAATGCATTACAATTAGGCCTTATACATCACAAGATAAAGCAGGGACACACAGGCTCTGTGTGTGCAGCCTCTGAAGACTGTCCGGAACCACGCTGGGTTGGGGGTCTCTTATCAGGAGGGAAGCTGGTTAATTGTTATGTGGACACTGCGAAAGGGTGGGGAAGCCTCAGGTAGTTGTTGATATCAGCACTGGAGTCTTTTGAAGGAGCCGGTTTTGGCTGGGTGCGGTGGTTCATGCCTGTAATCCTAGCACTTTGGGAGGCGGAGGCGGGCGGATTGCCTGAGCTCAGGAGTTCAAGACCAGCCTAGGCAACATGGTGAAAATCCATCTCTACTAAAAATACAAAAGAAATTAGCCGGGCATGGTGGCACGTGCTTGTAGTCGCAGCTACTCAGGAAGTTGAGGCAGGAGAATTGCTTGAACCTGGGAGGTGGTGGTTGCAGTGAGCCAAAATTGAACCACTGCACTCCAACCTGGGCGATAGAGCAAGACTCCTCTCCAAAAAAAAAAAAAAAAGGATAAGAAAAAAATATAAGGAAAGAGCTGGTTTCTGTTTATCCCCTAGGGAAGAAAGCCTAATGGGGTTAGCAAGGTGGGGGTGTGCAGCAAGTTACATCTGACCTCTGACCTCCCATCCCCTCACAGCCTAGAAATTAGTTTTCAAAGTTACATGGGGAGTCCCCTTGACCAAAATAATGTGAACCCAGAAAATCTGAGACAGGTCTCAGTTAATTTAGAAAGTTTATTTTTTCAAGGTTGGGGAATGCGCCCATGATACAGCTTCATGAAATCCTGACGACACATGCCCGAGGTGGCTGGGGCACAGCTTGGTTTTATACGATTTAGGAAGACATGAGACCTCAATCAGTATTGGTAAGAAGTACATTGGTGTGGTCTGGAAAGGCGGGACGGTTTGAAACAAAAGCAGGAAGACTCAGGCGGGGAGGGAGGGAGCTTCCAGGTCACACGTAGGTAGATACAAACTGTAGCATGATTTTGAGTTTCTGATGAGCCTTTCCAAAGGCGGCAATCAGATAGGCCTCTATCTCCGTGAGCAGAGGGATAACTCTGAAGAAAATGGGAGGCAGGTTTGCCCTAAGCAGTTTCCAGCTTGAATTTTCCTTAGTGATTTTGGAGGCTCAAGGTATTTTCCCTTCACAATGGGATCCATTTAATCAGTTGTGGGGGGCTTAAGATTTTATTTTTATTTCTCACTATAAGTGAACATAGGATATGGAAATATAATAAACTCCCATAGAAGACTGTTAGATTACAGATGTTTAACAGAGTATTAGATTTTGTCTCGTCTCTGGCATGTCCCTTGCTACCACCTTCCAAGACTTCAAATCTCCATCACTTCTCCAGCATGGGGTCCTCCTTCCCCCATTCTCCACCTTCACTAGGCTCTTCTGCACTGGCCAGTTACATTCAGCTACTGAACAAAATCCCTAATCCCAAACTTTCTGGAGACATGAACTTGAGGTTTCCTCCTGTCTTCTTGTTTGGTGGCCCTACGATTAAACCTCTTTCTCTGCGGTCGTCTTGGTGTGCTGATTTGATGCATGCATTGTAAATACTGCCTACAAGTAGAAAGACGAGTCCTTAGCTACAGGATATATATATTTTTATATATAGTCATTATCTTAAGCAAATTAATGCAGGAAGAGAAAATCAAAGATGGCATGTTCTCACTGATAAGTGCGAGCTAAACACTGGGTACTCATGGACATAAAGATGGCAACAGCGACACTGGGGACTCCTAGAGGGAGGAGAGAGGGAGGGGGCAGGGGTGGAAAAACTAACTGTTGGGAACTATGCTCACTCTTCTGATGACAGGATCAGTCACACTGCAAACCTCAGCATCATGCCATATATACCCATGTGGCAAACCTGCACATGTGCCCCCAAATCTAAAATAAAAGTTGAAATTATATTTTTAAAAAGCATATATATGTATCTGGTTTTTGTCCCTGTTCCTGGCACAGAGTTCCTGGCACAGAGTTTCCTAAATCCTTGGAATTGCCTAAGCGATGGGAGTCTTTTTTTCTTTTTTCTTTTTTTTTGAGACAGAGTCTTGCTCTGTCACCCAGGCTGGAGTGCAGAGGCGTGATCTCGGCTCACTGCAACCTCTGCCTCCCGGGTTCAAGCAATTCTCCTGCCTCAGCCTCCCGAGTAGCTGGGATTACAGATGCCTGCCACAACGCCTGGCTAATTTATTTTCGTATTTTTAGTAGAGATGAAGTTTCACTGTGTTGGCCAGGGTGGTCTGGCCTCAAGTGATCCGCCCGCCTCAGCCCGCCAAAGTGCTGGAATTACAGGTGTGAGCCACCATGCCAGGACTGATGGGAGTCTTTTGTTATTCATAATGAATTCCTTTTGATCACATCTGCATTTATGCTAATTAGGTGGTCTAGAGTGTGGCCCCTAGGTACTCAGGATGCGGCTGGTCATCAGAAAGACTAAATGTTTAAAAGGTTGGAATTTTCACTCTGCCCCTGACCTTTGCCTTATGCAAGGGAAAGGGGAAGCTGGAGATTGAGCTGTATAGAAACTCCAGGCTGGTGAATACATCGGTTTTGGAAGGCTGGTGCCTGAGAGGTGGCAGGGCTGCTCCATGCCCCTCCCCTACACCTGGTCCTATGCCTCTCTTCCATTTGGCTGTTCCTTAGTTGTATTGTTTATCTTAAGTTGGTAAATGTAAGTAAAGTGTGTTCCTGAGTTCTGTGACTCATTCTAACATGTTTTGAAACCTGAGGAGGAAGTTGTGATGAAGCCATCCCCACAGCATTAACAAGAATGAAACACGGTTATATTTCAGCATCTATCAGGCTGCGCTCTGGCCCCTTCCTCATTGCTTAAAGTCTCGTAGCACCTGCCACTGATCATTTGCATTCCCATTATTCCTATAGACAGGATCTCTGACATTAGAATCATAAGACTTTTGTTTGAGGATTGCTTAAGATGTTTTTCTCAGACCCTGAATTTCAGCGAAGCAGCTGAAACCAACCACTGTGAAGACCCCCAGAGAGGAATCAAATCAGTGTGAGAATACAGCTTCTTCATCTTCCTGTCCCATGACTTCACACCGCACTACTCAGCCAATCCACCATCTACACACTTCTGCCCACTCCAAAACCCTTAAAAGCCAAACCCAGGCAGGGCGTGGTGACGCAGGCCAGTAATCCCAGCACTTTGGGAGGCTGAGGCAGGCAGGTGGATTACAAGGTCAGGAGATCGAGACCATCCTGGCCAACATGGTGAAACCCTGTCTCTACTGAAAATACAAAAATTCGCTGGGCATGGTAGCAGGCGCCTGTAATCCCAGCTAATCGGGAGGCTGAGGCAGGAGAATCGCTTGAACCTGGGAGGCAGAGATTGCAGTGAGCTGAGATCACACCACTGGACTCCAGCCTGGGGACAGAGTGAGACTCCGTCTCAAAAAAAAAAAAAAAAAAAAAAAAAAAAAAAAGCCCACGCCCCAAACTCCTTGGGGAGATGGATTTGAAGGTTTCCTCCTGTCTTCTTGTTTGGTGGCCCCACGATAATACCGCTTTCTCTGTGCAGCTGGGGGTCTGGTGTACTGCCTTGATGCCTGCGTTGGGTGATGGACCTATTACAGTTTCAGCAGGAACCCCTGAATTATAGCCAGTGGGTCAGAGGTGCAGGCGGCCAGGCCTTGCAACGAGCATCTGAAGTTGTGGGGGTCTTGTGGGAACGAGCCCTTAACCTGTGGGGTCTGTGCTAACTCCAGGTAGACAGTATTAGAATTGAATGTAGGATATCCAGCTGGTGTCTGGAGAATCAGAGAATTGATTGTTGGCATTGAGAAAACATTCCAGACACCATGAAAGTAGGAGAGAGGCAGATGGAAGTTTAAAGTCCAGACCTGAGTTAAAGAGAAATAATAAAAACTGCTGGCCAATGCAGTCTTCTCACTTGGTTCATGGGTAAGACAGAAAGGACTGTGACATAGACATCAGCAGCGTTTCTTCAGGTGTGATCCTAGGAACAATGGCATGGGGATCGCCTGAAGTGCTTGTTAGACCCTGAGGAAGATTCTCTCCCTCGCCGATCTCTAAGCAGGCACCTCTGAACTCTCTTCTCCACGAGGTTCTGACTTATGGACTTCTTTGTTCACCTTTGCACTGTCCAATTATAGCCAGCAGCCTGCTAAGTCAGTTTAGCCAGAACGCCCCAACCTTGACATTCGATTGGGTTCCTCGTCCTCCACCAACCTCCAGGTGATGTCTGATCACTCTGGCCTGCCAGGCAAGAAGCCTGTTAAGAGTCGATTTAGCTGGAATCCCCCTGTATCCCTGAAGTCCCCTGGGATCCTCCCACCACCCCCACCAACTCCTCAGCTATAAATTCCCACTCTTCCTTGTTGTATTTGGAGTAGAGCCTAATTTCTTGCCCTGAATGACTGCAAAACCCCATCGTGGCATTCTCTACAGCTATCGCAATCCTCCCCCTGAACAATGTCTGCCTTATCCTTCTTTATCAAGTGCCATGTACACTTTTTTTCTTTAACAACATGAAGATTCCTGAATCTCTGCATCTCTTTAACAACATGAAGAACCAGAATCCCAGAGTATGAAGACCTGGCATTGTCATTTTTAACATGATGACAATGATGTATGTTAAAGTTTGAGAACTATGGCCTGTCAAAATGAAGAGTTGCGGCCGCGTGTGGTGGCCCACACCTGTAATCCCAGCACTTTGGGAGGCAGGAGGATATCGTGAACTAGGAGTTTGAAACTAGCTTGGACCAACATAGCAAGATCCTGTCTCTACAAAAAATTTTACAAAACTGGCAGGGTGTGGTAGCACACACTTGTGGTGCCAGCTACTTGGGAGGCTAAGGTGGGAGGATAAGTTGAGTTTGGGAGGTTGAGGCTACAGTCATCTGTGATTGCGCTCCTGCATTCTAGCCTGGGCAACAGCAAGACTCTGTCTCAAAAAAAAAGTAGAGTTGTGAACAGTCTCTACACACTCAAAGTGCCTTTTACTTTTTTTTTTTTTGAGATGGAGTCTCACTCTATTGCCTAGGCTAGAATGCAATGGCACAGTGTTGGCTCACTGCAACCTCTGCCTCCGGGTTCAAGTGATTCTCCTGCTTCAGCCTCCTGAGTAGCTGGGACTACAGGCACCCGCCACCATGCCCGGCTAATTTTTGTATTTTAGAAGAGGTGGGGTTTCACCATGTTGGCCAGGCTGGTCTCGAACTCCTGACCTCATGATCCTCCTGCCTCGGCCTCCCAAAGTGCTGGGATTACGGGCGTGAGCCAGTGTGCCCAGCTGCCTTTTACTTTTATATACAATATTAGAGCTGAAAGGGCCTGAGTCTTCAAATGTGGACAACAGAAGTTGTAATTTGGCCAAGATCACTTGATCAGTGGCCTAACAGGCTAGAATCCAAATATCCTAGGCCACACACCCACATGCGTACTGCATTTGACTTGAATCTGTTATCCATTATTTCTTAATCGTCCATGCAATGGACCCACAGACTTTCACACGTGAACATTCATTTTTTCTTGCTCTGGATCAACTGAAATTCACACAAATCTGAAAAGAAATGAATTAACTTGGAGTGTTTATTTTATCTATGGAAAGTTCTGACATCTCACTGATAATGATGACACAATAATCGGCACAATGAACATGTTTTGTAAAAGGGTTTCTAAGGGACAGTTCAGTGCCATTTCTAGTCATGGCTGCTTCTCACTGCCTGAGTCTCACCAAGGAGGGAAATTTCTTGAGTTCAAGTTTATTTCAAGTGGTAAGTGAAATTTTATTTTAGTGGATTAAGTATTGCTTCCCGAATGCGGTTTCAACCTGCAAAAGGTTAGATCCTGAGGAATGTGTGGGTGTGTGCATGTGTGATAAGCCTTTCCTTGGAAGTATTATCCTTTTTTTTTTTCTTTTTGAGACGGAGTCTCGCTCCGTCTGTCACCCAGGCTGGAGTGCAGTTGTGCGATGTCAGCTCACTGCAAGCTCCACCTCCCAGGTTCACACCATTCTCCTGCCTCAGCCTCTCGTGTAGCTGGGACTACAGGCGCCCACCACTATGCCTGGCTAAATTTTTGTATTTTTAGTAGAGACGGGGTTTCACCATGTTAGCCAGATTGGTCTCGATCTCCTGACCTCGTGATCCGCCCACCTCAGGGATTACAGGCATGAGCCACCGCGCCCAGCGTATTATCCTTTAATCTGGGATTATGTCTCTACTCATTTGGGGGTTGAGAGGAAAATGAGGAGGTGGGAGTTAAAATGTCTTTCTTGTTATGAATAATGGTTGACTGCTTTAAAAAATGTTATCTGGCAAAAATGAACAATGGATTTTTTTCAAATCCATAAAATCAAAAGTTTGTAAACACAACTAAGTTATATCACATTATCTTTTTTTTTTGAGATGGAGTCTCACTTTGTTGCCCAGGCTAGAGTGCAGTGGTGTGATCTCGGCTCACTGCAACCTCTGCCTCCCGGGTTCAAGCGATTCTCCTGTCTCAGGCTCTTGAGTAGCTGGGATTACACATGCCCACCACCACGCCCAGCTAATTTTTGTATTTTTAGTAGAGACAGGGTTTCACCATGTTGGCCAGGCTGTCTCAAACTCCTGACCTTGCTATCCGCCCTTGCTATCCGCCCGCCTCAGTCTTCCAAAGTGTTGGGATTATAGGCATGAGCCACCGCCCCTGGCAACATCATTTTATTACTATGTTCCCACATACTGAATCTCATTTTAGCATAAAATCAATGTCCATACAGAAGAGCACACACCCAACATCGTCACCCTTAGTTCACATCATTTCTATAATGGTCTCTTGATACCCCTTCATTCTTCTTAGTCCCACCATTTTCATGACCAAACGTGTGCCCCTCCAATTCAGACAACCTGTTTCTGACCACAGCCCCCATCATTTAGTGTTAGTGTTCCACTCCTCCCACAACAGTGGATCTTCACGTCCATCAGCACTATTGGATCATGGATCACATGTCTTATTCCCTATTAGTCCCTTCTTTTCATTTCTCTGTCTATCCAGCTTAGAGTCCATGGTTCATCAATTCAGAAAATCATTTTGCAGTACTCCAAAATCTGTGGCTCCTCTGTCTTTTTAAAATCAGTGTGGGCAAAAGCCCAAAGTTGGACAAAGCCAACACATGTGATATCCATGGCAGCACCCAAACAGCCGAGTGTCACCGGGTAGATTCACACAGCCGCACAGCCTGGAACCACTGCACATTTGTAACCGTTGGTTTCAACCGGGCCCCTACACATGGCCCAGCGACCTTACTAATCTCTGGTCAACTCCCATTCGTGACAATGATTGTTTCAAGCCTGCCTTACTTTTCTAGCCCTCGATCTATCATCTCCCTAACTTTGAACAGAGTTCTGTCTTCTGCTTCACAGAAAATACATAAGTTACACTAAGGGAACTTCCTGCCACAAAACTACAAATTTAACTTCACACCAGCCCATTAAAAAAAAAAAAGGTTCTTTGCCTCTTCACACCCCACCCCCAGCTATGCTAGAATTTACTGCTTGGGGTTCTTAGGAACCCTGTACTGTCAGTTACCTTTCCCTCTAGTATTTTCAGTCTTAATCTCCTAACTGGATCCCCACCATCTGCATTAAACCTATTCAAATCTCTCACTTAAAACAAAACCCCCAAGTCTTTCAACTTACCTTCTCCTCCAGCTCCTTCCCTTTCTCCTGTGTGGAAGCTCCAGTGTATCTAACCTGTCTCCTTCATTATCCGGGCAAACCAGCCCCTGATATTTCATGTAGGTTCTTTTCTATTTCTCTAAGTGTCAGCCGGTCTGAGAAATAAAGGGAAAGAATACAAAAGAGAGAAATTTTAAAGCTGGGTTTAAAGAGGAATTGACAGCAAATTCCTCTGTCAAAATCCCAGCACCCAGAGGAGGCCATCAGTAAACATCAGCGGCTTGTTGTACAACCTCTTAGGTTGTTCTTCCCATTAGACACATTTAAAATTTATCTTGTGGAAAAAGTTTCAAATTCACAAATACGGTCACATGTAAGGCCTGAGATCTATGCAAACAAAGTATCTTCCTGGCATTGTGGTCATTTCAGGGTCAGGACCTACTGCGAGGACTTGGGAAGCGTAAGTGATCTGTCGGCCCTGTTTAGTAACTGCCACCACCTCAAAAACTAGGCTAGAGTTCTGGTGCTTCCTCTTTGACTCTTCCAAATCATGCTTCTGATTAAAAACATGTTAACTTCCAATTAGTAGCACAACATCAAAAACAACAGCAACAAAAAACTCAAACACATTGGTAATTTTAAGTTTGAATGTGTATTTTGAAATAAAAATGGAAAATAGCAAATTTGTACAAAATTGTCACACAGGAACACACTTTAATGAGATACCATTACATGCTACGTGTATTTAGAAAAGTTACAGATCTAGTAAGAAAAACAGTCATTGACAAATGCGAGTTCATTTTTTGAGCAACAAGAAATCTCCCGTGAAATGTCAGACTGGAAGCCAGTGAGACTTGGTGAGTGACGGCTCAGCACATGTGAGGTCTGGAGCTTGCCTCCCAGGCTGGGTGCTCAGCTCTGGCCTGCGGCTGGATACCATCTAGAGTCCTATGTGGTCTTTTTCTTTCAGTAAACAGTATAAAATATACTATTTTCCTTTGATTGTAAACTTCAACAGAAAATAACATGCTTAAGAATTGTGCTACAAAGAGTACTATGATTTTTTATTGTAACTCACCACATTTAGAACATTTCCACTTCACAAGTTTCTGATTTGCTTCACTTTCTTACTTGGCAATGGTGCCCTGATGGCATCGTCCACACACACCAGTGTGTATGGAGAAGCGGGCTGCAGGCCCTTCCTGAAACCATGCTCCATGGCTCTGCCTTCACGGAACAGGCCGAGTCCTGTCTCTGCTCAAGATCAAACCATCTGCTCGCAAGTTAGAGGCAGCTCAGCCCATCCATTTATTGCTTTCCTTATATTCCATTTTTTATTATTTAAGTTGTATTTTCATATGTCCCTATATAATTTACTCACATTACCTGGCTAATAATCAACAGTTTGGGCTTTTTATATCACAGCTCTTCAGATAGACTGCTGGTATGTGAAGCTCACCTGATCTGCATAGGGACAAATCAGAAGGTATTTTTGCTGGTAGATCAGCTGCACTGTAGCACCTTACAGTTAAAACTCCATCCTCTAGGAGTGTTATGTTTTAGTCTTAAAAGAGTCAAGTTTGTTCACACTTCCTCTCACATAAAATACTTAGTTTCTTTCTTAATATTAAACATTATTTTTATTATTATTTTTTTACAACAAAAGTGTTCAGGACAGACATCGCAAAACCATAATCCCAGATAAATGGTCTAAAAATGCAGTTAGGTCACCTTTGTATATCAATACTAAACAAAAGGTTTGAGCCTTTGACCATGCCCATAGACGCCTAAGTTCTTCCACATCATCATTTCTATAGTTTGACAAAACTAGAATACACAGTCTTAAGTGGGGGGAATATCATAAAAACTCATTACTTCAATGTTTAACTTTTTCACGATTACTTGAAAATTCATAGCACAGCATCACTGCAACTTGCTAATCATGAAAGCTGTAAATTAACAATCACTGCCTCTCATAATGACTGCACCAGTATCCATTTTTATTTATTCCTAATTTAATTCAATTGCAACTACCTGGCTCTAAGTTTGAGGTAGCTTCACAGTGGTTCCACCTGATGGAAGGAGTATGACTTAAAGTACCCTCTGCAGTATGAGACTAGGTCAAAATGAGAGGGAAATAAGTACCAAATATACCGTCTTCTCACTTGGCATACAAACTGAAAAAAACCACCAACCAACCATTTCTTTAGTGATAAAAATACAGTTCTTTTGTGAGCATGGAAACAATACATGGAATCTGTTTCTTTGCATGAAAAGTAGCATCAAGGGAAAAGGACTCAAATTCTGTTGCCACCTTTCGGTTAACCCGGGTAAGAATGTGCATAAATTCAAGCTTGTCGGCGTACTGTTTCAGCATGGCACAAAGCGACTGGATGAACCAGGAGCCATCCTTTGAATTTCGCCAAGAATAATAACCTAAAAGGCAAAATACAACGAAAATACCATGGATAGCTGATTTTAGTTGATTCTATAAATTATTATGTAGTCATAAAGGCAAGAATAAGCATAAACCCACAAGTCTTATTAGTCAAAGAAAAAAAAAAGACACCTTTGGTTTCAGAAGAAATGATGCTGAAGAAGGAAGAATGTGTGCTATGCGTACAGCCCCTGCTTTCAGCAAAGACAGGGGCCGGGACCAGCTTCATGAACACTGAATTATTCAAAGTTTTACTTTTTGGACTCCCCTTTCAATAGGCAAGAACAGCAAACACACAGAAGATGCAAAAGTAAAGATGTATAAAAAGGATCATTTTAAGTAGCACAGTGTTCCAATCAGATTTCACCTTATTTGAATACTGACTTAGTCTAGAAATAAATTGCTTTGAGTGTCCTGCTTGTCTACAGAGCATCTGAATAAAGTATAATAAACACACTACCGAGTATTCAAAAGTTCTAAAAAGGGAAAATAGTGTATTTATCATACTTTGTTTTCTAGGTTAAATGTTAGACCCACTGCTTTTAACTTAGAGGTACTTTGCTTGGAAAGATGCCTAGAGGATAAAATAAACCATATTGAGCATATTTTAAAATGCCACACTGCTTAAGAATACATTTACTTTAAGTTTCCAAACTCTGACACCCTGAGTTAGTTGTGTAAGTAAATGGTGGTATAATCAACAAATATTTATTTAGACGATGTGCAGCGGAACTGTAAAAAAGTGGAGGTTAACGGCATATTCATGTATCATTTTTTACCTTCTTTATTTTCTCCCACTCCACATCTATGCTCCTGTATACTAGTCATGTTTATCTTTTTTATTTACTACCTTTCAAATAATTCCTGAGAAACACACCTCTCTTCTTCTGTAAGATGCAGCGGAAGCTCTGACTTGACCTCTGTTGCCACATAAGTCCAATGAATGACATCGTGCTAGTCTACTCTATGTATGCATATTTTGTTTTCTTTTTTTGAGACGGAGTCTCGCTCTGTCGCCCAGGCTGGAGTGCAGTGGTGCAATCTCGGCTCACTGCAACCTTTGCCTCCCAGGTTCAAGCAATTCTTCTGCCTCAGCCTCCCAAGTAGCTGAGATTACAGGCATGTGCCACCACACCCAGCTAATTTTTTTGTATTTTTAGTAGCGACGAGGTTTCACCATGTTGGCCAGGCTGGTTGTGAACTCCTGACCTCAAGTGATCTGCCTGCCTTGGCCTCCCAAAGCACTAGGATTACAGGCGTGAGCCACCGTGCCTGGCTATGTATGCATATTTTCTAGCCAAACTTTTGGCTAAAGATAACTTTTTGAGACTTCTCTTTGATGAAGGTTCCCTAAAATATAAACAAGTTTTGATATCTTTAGGGATATCAAAATCTTGACAGTCTCTGAAACACACTCTTCATTGTATAATTCTGATTAGTCACAGTGTAATTCATTTAAAATCCACATGTAACATTCATTATGTGTAACTTTCTCACCAGGTGCTGTGGAGTATGCATACAAGAAGTCGGCCTCCACTGGGATTTTATGACACGCCATGTCATCCTCAACACCACTGTCTGTCTCAATGCCACAGTCCAGTTCTGTGCCACGGCAGGCCTGGGTGTTAGAAAATAAATATTTATTTATAAAAATTTGTGTGTGAACATGTAACTTATTCCTAAAAACGTTATGTAAAAATGGATGTTAATTATGCTGAGCCTTTTTGATATAAGTATAAAATTAAAATTTACTCTGTATCTTTTAAGTGGTAGTTTAAATAAATGAAAAATAACAATAGTTCATTAACTTCAGGAAAAAAACCACAAATCCTTTGGATAATTTCCAATTAAGAAAAGTAACCCCTGCTTAATCGTCAACAACCAAATCACTCAGTTATACATTACCTGAATAATGAAAAGTTTGGGTTTTCCAGTTAGACTTCTACAACAATCCCCTCTGAAAAAGCTTGTAATTTTTTTCAGGTCAAGAGGTCCATTTGTTCCAAAAATTATTCCTTCTTCACCATGGCTCAGAAGCACACAAACAAAACTGCTCCTTTTGCTGTGATCTTCTTTAGAAACTGGAAAGACATTTGCAAATAAAAGGAAAAAAATCCATGACTTTATTCAACAACTTCAGATATACTGTATGGGAACATGATGAAGAAACTGAGAATAAAACTGAGAGATCATCTTAATCTAACCTGGGGCACAGCAACACATCTCAAACTATTTTAGGAAGTTGGCATAAATAACTTTTTTAAAATTTCTTACTAAAGTATGTAAGATTAGGTTTATGTACAGTATAATTCCACAATTCTCATATTATACATGTAATTATTGCTAGACCATAATATAAAATTGTACAATGAAGTTCACTCTTCTAATTGTTTCTTCTTACCATTACGCATCAATTCCACAATTTCTTCACGTGTAAGATCGTTTTTATTCCTGACTTCATATTTCAAGTTTATGAATGTTTCCCTGAGGTTTGCTGCATCAACATCTGTACCAGACCGAGATGCCATTCCTTGGAACAGAAAGAATTACTTTTAATTGTATTGAAAGCAAAGAATAACTACTTTGAAATGAAATTAACTACCTAGCAATTCAAAAGTCCACAATAAATTCTTCCTTTTAAATGGTAAGAGAACTCTAACTACTTTGAGTTTGGTGACACAAAATCTCTTCAACTTTGTAGCTTATATTTTATAATATAAGCTTATCAGTGTTATAGCCAAAATGATCTTTCACAGCTGTTTAGGCAGGTGAAAAACAGAAACAAATGTCTAACACTAGGGGCTTGGTTAGACAAGTTACACTCACTTATATAATGGGATATACTATGTTGTCATTTTCTTTTTTTTTTTTTTTTTTGAGACGGAGTCTCGCTCTGCCGCCCAGGCTGGAGTGCAGTGGCCGGATCTCAGCTCACTGCAAGCTCCGCCTCCCGGGTTCACGCCATTCTCCTGCCTCAGGCTCCCGAGTAGCTGGGATTACAGGCGCCCGCCACCTCGCCCGGCTAGTTTTTTGTATTTTTTAGTAGAGACGGGGTTTCACCGTGTCAGCCAGGATGGTCTCGATCTCCTGACCTCGTGATCCGCCCGTCTCGGCCTCCCAAAGTGCTGGGATTACAGGCTTGAGCCACCGCGCCCGGCCTATGTTGTCATTTTCACAGATAAAATGTTGCCATGGGAAAAATCATCATATTTAAAAAAAATAAAACTAGAAAACAATATGATCCTATAATACACACACACATCTGTTATACTCAGAGGAACTGCATGTCTCTGATTCTAACTTCCCAACAATTTTAAGATAGCATTACAACATTTATAGTGTCTTCAAGGAAAACCCCCAGACATTATTACGGTTCATCAGGTATTCTGCTACGGGTAATCTCTATCCTTCCAATCACCATGAGAGTTGTATTATTACTAGCTTCACTTGTGCAGATGTGGGACATGTACTAGGGTTAACAAACCAGTCTAAAGTGACAAAGCTATGCTGGGCCTGTAGCCAGGGCTCCTGGGCTTTCTACCACTCCACTAGAGAACCTTCTACATTAAGGTACAGATGGACTGCATGATGCACTCAGATTTCAAAATGCTAAACCTCGGTGAGAAACACCCCTCAGAATTGAGTGAATTTGATGGTATGAAGACTAAACACAAAAAGTCTACACGTATCTCCAAAACGTTGTTGATTATCTCAGCTGTGTGACAAGGTCACTGGCTTCTGGTGCTGTATTGGATGCCTTTTTATTTTTTATTTTATTTATTTTTTAGACAGGATCTCACTCTGCGGCCCAGGCTAGAGTACAGCAACCACAGCTTACTGCAGCCTCAACCTCCCAGATTCAAGCTATCTTCCCACCTCAGCCTCCTGAGTGGCTGGGACTATGGGTGCACACCACCACATCCTGCTACCTTTTTTTCTATTTTGTACAGATGGGATTTCCCTATGTTGCCAGATTGATCTTGAACTTTGGTGCTCAAGGATCCTCCTGCCTTGGCCTCCCAAAGTGTTGGGATTAGAGGGATTAGAGGCGTGAGCCACGGCAGCTGGCCCAACACCAGCCTGCCAGAGATCTCATGAGAACCCAACTTTTACATTGCAAAGTAGGAAAGGAGCTCACTGAGGGCAAAACCCGGACTGCTGGTCTAAATATGTGGGGGAGGTGCTAGTGGTAGTGGAATGATATACTTGTTTTTGGTTTTTTAAACAATAGAGCCAACAGTGCAAAATTCTATAGGAAGAAGGTATCCTAAAACTAGAAATGTGAGGCAGAATATCTGGAAGTAAATTTCCAAATATGCATAAAGCAAAAGTAAACAAGGTGCTGTGTTAATGGTCGAAGGTGGCATCTCAACTTATAGCCAAAAGCAATAAAAGTGGTGCCATTTAGAGCTCCATTTTCAACTATTCTCTCCTCACTCCTTATAACTAATCTGACACAAACCCTGCTATCTTCCCAGTGTGATCTGGCTTCCTTCCCTTTCCACTACCACTCTGATAGGTACTGGCCCACATTAGATCTACTATAGCTTCTCTAATTAAAAATTAACTCTAATATGATTAATATGCCAATTCAAAGAATTATCACAGCATCAATTTAAAAGGGAAACAGCCATAATGTTCATTCATACAGT
This sequence comes from Macaca thibetana thibetana, assembly GCF_024542745.1. Taxonomy (NCBI): domain Eukaryota; kingdom Metazoa; phylum Chordata; class Mammalia; order Primates; family Cercopithecidae; genus Macaca; species Macaca thibetana. The sequence goes on along the minus strand of NC_065582.1, from coordinate 5,384,202 downwards.
AAATTTTTGAAATTAAGTGAATGGTATTTTGGGGGATGCAGTATCATATAATCACGATAACAGATATGAAAATTATGCAGCCATATGAAAAATGCTATTACTTTAAGTGAAACAAGAAGAATACAACATTGCTTACATGTTATGAATAAAAGCAAGCTTTAAAAAGAACTGTCAAGAAAAAAATATCAATACACCAAATATTAATTAGCTTTTCTGGCACTGTGAAGGATTTTATTATCTATATTTCTGAAAAAAATTCTCAAATGTAGTACTACATTCAAGTTGTACCTAGTACAGAAGTCAAGAGGGGAATCTGGTGACAAGGCCATGGTAAGTTTAATGCGAGCAGTTTCAGCAGTAGAGATAGAAAATAGAAAAAGACTCAAGAAGGAACAGAAACAAGTGAAGAGTACAGGCTTAAACTACAGGTATTCAAAATTTAACGAAGAAGGGAAGGAGATAAAATATCAAAGGAATTAAAAGGAGCAGAGTAAAAGAAAAGTCTCTCTAAGATGGTGAGCTTTGTAGGGTAAGGGAAGACAGGCAACAGAGCACATGAAGATACAAGGAAGTGAAGCAGAACAGAAGACGGATTTAGATTTTGGGCTTTGGAGCCACACAGACCTAGCTCTGCCGCCATACTGTGTGACTGTGCAAGGTTTTTAACCTTTCAGAATTTCATCGTTACTTTCCAGGTTGTCATAAAATTAAATAAGGCAATGCTTGTGATATGTCTTGCAGTTTCTGGGGAAAAAAATAAATACTACCACTTAACTGTTTTTTGAGAACCTTACGGGTTCAAAGAGGGAGTAGAAAGAAGAAAAAGCAGCAAGGACTACAGAGAAGTCAGGGCAGAAGCAGCCAAGCATACAGATAGGAGGCCAGCTGATGGAAAAGGAGGCTGTGACGTTGAGCAGAAGAGGAAGCATTCACATGTATCACAGGACCTGTAGGTCCTGCCCAATCTCTACTTCACAACTAGTCTGTGTCACAGTTTACTGACCAATAATACCTCAATAATACTCCTTTTAGTATCAAATGTAAATGGCGCAAATATTTGAAAAGGATTAAAAATTACGTAAGATACGTACCAGTGCTTTTATGAAAATTCTTATTATTAATTATTATACATAAACCCATCTCAGGATAATCCATTTTATAACTGTTGTCCAGGGATATTCCAGAGTCCACTGATTTGCTTCCATGTATGATTTTTCTGTTTAGAAATCAAATAATAACTTCATAAAGGTAGAAATGACCATGCTTTCTGTTTACATTAGTGCAATTTTTATAACTCACAGTCACAGTTAACACTTGTTGAATGTTATAAAACAGGCTGGCTGTCTTCATTTCAATTTCACATCAACCATTATACAGATGAGAAAATGACCTGACATGAGGCTAAGAAATGTGCTAAAGGTTATGCAAATATTGTGTCACAGCCAAGAAAGAAGGAAAGTATCTGTTGGACTTCAAAGTTCAGGCTTTTTTTTTTTTTTTTGAGACTAAGTCTCACTCTGTTGCCCAGGCTGGAGTGCAGTGGTGCAATCTCGGCTCATTGCAAGCTCCGCTTCCAGGGTTCACACCATTCTCCTGCCTCAGCCTTCCGAGTAGCTGGAACTACAGGTGCCCGCCACCACACCTGGCTAATTTTTGTATTTTTAGTAGAGACGGGGGTTTCACCTTGTTAGCCAGGATGGTCTCGATCTCCTGACCTCATGATCCACCCACCTCGGCCTCCTAAAGCGTTGGGATTACAGGCATGAGCCACCGTGCCTAGCCGAGTTCAGGCTTTTAACTTCCATGTTTTACATTTTCCTCTAAATTCCATCAAATACCTTTATAATTTAAAAATTACTTATTAACTTTGTGAAATATTTTATCCTTTGAGGTAAAAGTAAAAATCTTAAAAATTACCCTGAAATGATCGGAAATCAACAAAATGCAAATATAACTCAAAGCACAATATTTATCACAATTCATAAATTATTCCTTAAACCCCATGAGCTTAACAAATTAGTAATTCATGAATATATAAAAGCATTATTGTAAATAATTGAAACTATCTGTCTGGAAGTCACTTATCTAAAAAAATCTCTGCTATCTAGATTAGGGATCAGTAAACTTTTTTTTTAATGGGCTAAATATTAAGTGTTTTAGGCTTGTGGCCATCTGGTCTCTGTTACAGCTACTCAATTCTATTTTTTTTTTTGAGACATGGTTTTACTCTGTCACCCAAGCTGGAGTGCAGTGGTGCCATCATAGTTCACTGCAGCTTTGAACTCCTGGGCTCCAGTGATCCTCCTTCCTCAGCCGTCCGAGTAGCTACAACTACAGACAGGCATGCCCCACAATGCCCAGCCAATTTCTGTATTTTTTTGTAGAGACAGGATCTCGCCATGTTGCCCAGGCTAATCTTGAACTCCTGGCCTCAAGTGATCCTCCTGCCTTGGCCTCCCAAAGTGCTGGGATTACAGTTGTGAGCCAATGCGCCCAGCCATAGCTACTCAATTCTGGTGAAATGGGCTTAGGACAACATGTCAGGGAATGGGTGTGCCTATATTCCAAAGAAATTTGATAAAAACAGGCGTCAAGCTTGATCCCAGATCTAGACTAAAAGTCAGGAAAAAACAGGTCTAGGAACTGCCAAACACTAACACCTACAGTCCATATACTCATGCACTTAGAGTATCTCACATTATACACAATTCCAAAAATACTGTTGGAAAAAGATTAAATGTAGTAAATTAAAGGAGTCAAGGTCAGAAAGCAGTTATTATTTTTAACTAGAAGTGAAGAGCTTCACATTTATAGATTAAATTTAAATCCTAAAAGCGTGACTTGACCTTTGTCATATAAATAATGGATCACAGAACTATAATTCCCAGCTCCCAACGCCTATTCCCCACTTGCTCTGGCTGCCTCCTAAGGAGGTAGGTACTTTACAAGCATATGATAGCTAGTCCAAGAGGGGATACTCCTAACAAATGGCAGAAGCTGTGAAAGCCGGGAATGTGAGGGCAATTTATCACAGGATCAAAACAACCCTAAACCTGTCTGGGGCTCCCGTACAACTCGTTATTGAAGTGGTGTTCTGTATGACATGAAAAGGGAGAGCCAGGCAGGGTGGCTCACGCCTGTAATCCCAGCACTTTGGGAGGCCAAGGCAGGAGGATCCCTTGAGGCCAGGAATTGGAGACTAGCCTGGGAGACACAGCAAGACCCCCATCTCTACAAAGACAAAAAACAAAAATAACCAGGCATGGTGGCACATGTCTGTAGTCCTAGCTACTTGGGAGGATTACTGGAGCTCAGGAGGACAGTGAGCCATAATCACATGACTGCACTCCAGCCTGGGTGATAGAGCAAGACCCTGTCTCAAAAAAGAAAGAAAGAAAAAAAGTAGTAGGAACATGTGTAAATCACTTTCAAAGGATTTTTTAAAAAGAGATGGGGTCTTACTCTGTTGCCCAGGCTAGGGTGCAGTGGTGCAATTATAGTTCACTGCAACCTCTGGCGTGTAGCTAAGACTGACTACAAGCACACCACGGTGGACTAATTGCTTTTGTTTTTTGTAGAGACAGGGTGTCATAATGTTGCCCAGGCTGGTTTCGAACTCTCCACCTAAAGTGATCCTCCTGCCACAGCTCCCAAGTAGCTGGGATTACAGGAGCAAACCATTACACTGGCTAAAATGATTTAAATAACAACAACAACTCTCTAAAATGGGACTGCATTTCAAAAGCTTACTTTCTAGAAAAATCCCTTTGCTAAACAAAAATTGTGAAATCTTTGCTGGTAACTTGTTAATAGTATTTCTGTAATTGTATTGTTTAGTAATAAATTAGTTTGTAATTTCCAGGGCAGCCGAGAATAATAATACTGGGTTTCAGAAATAAACTTTCAGAATTTAAAGTATTACAAGAGATTCCAAATAGATAATAACAGACATGAATTAAAAAGCGAATTTGAGTTTTATCTTTTCCCTTTTTCCATCTGCTAGTTATTGGAAGCATTAGTAAGCAGAATATTCCAAAAAGACACAGGGAAAAAAAAGGGTAAAATTCATCCATAACTAGGTAATTCCTTCCTGGACTGCAAATCGGCATTGGATTTTAGTCATAAAAACTCATAAACAAGAGGTCAAAAAACTCCTCCCAAACCCAAACCCTCTAATCCTATAGAGTGATTCAGGAGGGTAGAAAGCACCTGGGCTTGGGAGTCCTGCCTCTCCTGTAGTGTCCTTTTGGTTCCAGGACTAGGTTTCCAACTATGGGTCACACACCCTACTAGGCCTTTCCTTTCATCTTCCCTTCAGTTCTGTAAAAGCTTTAGCTCCATGTTAAAGACAAGGTTTAGAGAAGAGGTTAGTTTACGCAAAGCCACACAGCTGTCTGAGGTAGGAAGTCAGCTTGGTCTCTCTGGCCTGAAAGAGAGACCACTCTCTTTCTGCTTTTCCCACTCCTCAAGGTTTGCTGTATTACACATCCCCATCTTTGTCTGATTATAAAGAATTCCATTTAAATACTCACGGTTCCAAACTTTTAATGGATTTTGAATCCACTGAGTTTTCAGTGTTCTCCATGGATACCTTTATTAACTAGAATACAAAGAAAATAGAAGTTAATAAAAAAATCAGTCATAAAACCACTGCATTATATTAATTATCCCAGTGATTATTTTTCCAAATTAATGCCTCAGTTCCACCTCTACTGTTAAAGGTGTATGTGAGTCAGTTCTGGGGATAATGATTTCTTAGCAATGGTACATACAATTTAGTCTCTCTCTCTTTTCAACTGAGCTATGAATTATATATAGTGAATTACATAAAGCATATAGATAGTATACAGCTCGATTTTTTATATTTACATGTCCTCATCAGATTAAGATATAGATTACAGTTTATTTCTTTTGTAAGACAACACAGCGGGTCATTTCTAAGAACTGCAACTCAACACAGTTAAAACAAAAATCAAACACTTCCCACCACAATGGTATAACTCACATAACACAATTCTACAATGCTTAGATTCCCAAGATAAAGTATCAAGATGTTTCAAATCTCCACTAATTTTTTTTTTTTTTTTCTTTTGAGGCAGGGTCTCACTCTGTCACCCAGGCTGGAGGGCAGCAGCGCAATCACGGCTCACTGCAGCTCACCACGGCTCACTCCTGGACTCAAATCCTCCCGCCTCAGCCTCCCGAGTAGCTGGGATTACAGGCGTGCACCACCGTGTCTGGCTAATTTTTGTATTTTTTGTAGACATAGGGTCTTGTTGCATTGCCCAGGCTGGTCTCCAACTCCTGGGATCAAGCGATCTGCCCACCTAGGCCTCCTAAAGTGCTGGGATTATAGGCAAGAGCCACCGGACCTGGCCTAGTCTTTATTTTTAAACTGGGTTTTGGAAACCCAGCATCTCATTTAGGGTAGTAAAATGGCCCACGAAACGTAAAAGTCAAAACTACAGTTTCTGCTTTCATTCTTCCATCACACAATTATATCTCACAAGGTGAACCTGTTCTTATAAGCAAAGCAACGATCACTTATTGAGCACTTAATATACACCAGATGCTCTGCAAGGCACTCATTTTTAATCTTTTCAAAATTCTAAAGGTCAGAAAATCCAACTTCTGGTGGTTAAGTGACTTTGCCGACAGTCACAAGTAAGTGACAGGGTCCTCTTCCCACTCTGCTAGGCCGCCTCTGAAGAAGCCAGCTCCTTATACTTTTCTGCCGTTCTACCAGGCATTCTCTGGCTTTTCAGAAGCAAAGGTACTTCCCATGGCAATCCACCTCCCTAAATAGAGGAAAACAAGACCAAAGGCAAAACCAAAAACAAGAACAAAAAATATTGAATGACCTTCTCCAGGCTCTAGAAACCCTGACAATGTTAAAAATTCCAGTCAAAATACAACTTTAACCTCACTCCTACGATACAATCAGAAATACCAAAATAATACACGATCCTCTAACAGGAATTGCTAACCCACAAAAGTCATTCTAGAAAGTCCTAGGTAACGGCCGGGCGCGGTGGCTCAAGCCTGTAATCCCAGCACGTTGGGAGGCTGAGACGGGCGGATCACGAGGTCAGGAGATCGAGACCATCCTGGCTAACACGGTGAAACCCCGTCTCTACTAAAAAATACAAAAAACTGGCCGGGCGAGGTGGCGGCGCCTGTAGTCCCAGCTACTCGGGAGGCTGAGGCAGGAGAATGGCGGGAACCCGGGAGGCGGAGCTTGTAGTGAGCCCAGATCCGGCCACTGCACTCCAGCCTGGGCGACAGAGTGAGACTCCATCTCAAAAAAAAAAAAAAAAAAAAAAAAAAAAAAAAAAAAAGTCCTAGGTAACTTCCCCACTTTTAAAATTTTAATCTTTAAAACTGTGGTAAAACAGACTCAAAATTTACCATTTTTAAGTGTACAGTTCAGTGGCAGTGAGTACAGTTACATTGTTGGAATCCATCCCAGAACTTTATCTTTCCAAACCGAAACCATTACCAAGGTCCCCAATTTCAAGGTCTCTTGGAAAACGTAATTTCTTCCCTTCTATTAAGACAAAGCTAAGCTCCTTCCTCCCCTCTCTCCCAGTTTTGTGTGCACCCCTAGTGGGGAAAGGTGCGTTAATAATACAGAGGAGAGCCAGCGCCACCATCTCAATTTAAACACAGGAGACGGGGATGTTTGACCTTCTCCAAGAGCCAGTCTATGCTCTGCATTTCGACGAAGCCTTTGCTTTTCTACCGTCTTACCTCCTGTAGGCCTTCTGGAAAACCAAGGGAAGATGTGAGTGTAATTGGGATAAATAATCTTTTAGTTTGTCAGTCAACAAATACTTTATGCCAGATATCATCCTGGGAAATAGGAAGAGTGGAAGACAAGACAAAGTTCCTATCTTCCAGAAGTTCTTACTTTAGATAGAAGAATAATTATACAGTAGTATACCTGCGGGGCAGGGGCGGGAGGTACCTCCCAAGTCCCCCAGTAGATGCTTGAAACCAAATACAGTACTGAACCCTACATGCAGCATGTTTTTTCCTATAGATACAGACCTATGAAAAAGTTTAGTTTATAAATTGGGCGAAGAAAGGGATTAACAACAAAAACTAATAAGGGTTATGTGAACATAAGCACTGCCATACCACGACAGTTGATCTGATAACCAAGACAGCTACTACGTGACCTGCCATTCGTCACTCAGTACATACTACATATTAACATATTTATTAATAGTGGCTGTCTGGGTGATGGCATTACTGACAACTACCTACTCCTAACATTCCTCTATATCTTCTATTTTTTTCTATAACATCTGCATTTTTTAAGTCAGAAAATAGCAACAAATATTATTCTATAAAATAATATCAACAAAGGTCAGGATTGTTCTAGCCAATTTCAACTCTTGGCCCTGTTTCAAGAGTGACAAAAATAAGGGTATTCTCCTATCAAAGTAACCACCCTTCCCTGCCTCTATCATGTTCCCGTCTATCTGCCTTCCTTTTTTTCTTTTATATCTTTTATATGTACAATAAACATGTATCAGGTAGCAGGAAATCCCAAACTTCCTTGAACCATAAATATCATAGAGACCAACTTGTCCCATGCACATCAATTCAAAGCGGACAGACCACAGACAAAATCATTAGCCACCTGTGGTTGAGAAACAAATTGAGGTTGACTTGATTAACTGAGAGAATAGTACAGGGTAGCTAATAAGTCTGGAAACACAGGTGAACACATAATAGTTTACTGATATTGCATTATAATCCATGAGAAAATAGGTTTGTTTCAAGACTTTATGGCCAATCTATAGAAAATCTAAAGTGAAAATCCAGTGGGCCTCATCAAAGATACACAGATTGCACATAATGGGCAATGCGAATTAAAGCAACATTGAGATATCACCACACCCCTAGCAGAATGGTCAAAATCCAGAACACCACGAACACCAAATGCTGGCGAGGATGTGGAGCAACAGGGATGCTCAGTCAGTGCTCGTGGAAATGCAAGATGGTACAGCCAACTTGGAAAACAGTTTGGCAGTTTCCTACAAAACTAAACGTACTCTTACCATATGATCCAGCCATATGGTAAATACGCACTCTTTGGTTTTTACCCAAAGGAGCTGAAAACTTATGTTCACACAAGCCTGCACACAGATGTTTATAGCAGTTTTATTCATAACTGTCAAAACTAGAAGAAACTAAGATGTCCTTCAGTAGGTGAATGAATAAATAAACTATGGTATATCCAGAGAACAGAATATTATTCAGCGCTAAAAAGAAATGAGCCAGCAAGCCAAGAAGACATGTAGGATACTTTAAATGCATTATTACTAAGTGAAAGAAGCCAGTTGGAAAAGTCCATATATACTGCATGAGTCCAACTATCTGACAATTTGGAAAAGGCAAAACTACGGAGACAGTAAAAAGATCAGTGGTTGTCAGTGGCTAGGAGGGAGGGAGACAGCACAGATAATTTTTGTTTTTTTTTTGAGATCGAATTTTGCTCTTGTTGCCCAGGCTGGAGTGCAGTGGCACGGTCTTGGCTCACTGCAACCTCCGCCTTCAGGTTTCAAGTGATTCTCCTGCCTCAGTCTCCCAAGTAACTGGGATTACAGTTGTATGCCACCATGCCTGGCTAATTTTTGAATTTTATTAGAGATGGATTTCACTATGTTGGCCAGGCTGGTCTCGAACTCCTGACCTCGTGATCCGCCCGCCTCAGCCTTCCAAAGTGCTGGGATTACAGGCTTGAGCCACTGTGCCCGGCTAGCACAGAGAATTTTTAAGGCAGTGAAACTACTCTGTGTGACACTATAATGGTGGATACACGTCCTTGTAAAATTGTCCAAACACACAGGACAAACACCACCAAGAGTGAACCTGATTGTGAACAATGGAGTGTGGGTGATGATGACCTGTCAGTGTGTGTCAGTGTACACACTGGTGCAGGATGTTGATAATGGGGGAGACTACGCATGTAGGCGGGGGGTGGGCAGGAGGGATATAGGATATCTCTGTACGTTCTTCTCAGTTTTGGTTTGAACCTAAAACTGCTCTGAAAAATGAAGTCTAATTTAACTTCTGAAGCTGAGCTTGGAGCTCCTGGCAGTATCCTTTCTAGCCCCCAGTCTGCCTCAGATTGGCTCTCTGAATGCATTTGCCAAATGCAGGGCTCACAGTCTGTGCTCAGGAACCCCCGAATGTGGACCAGCTTACAGACAACCAAGGCTCTGAAGATCTCTTTTCAACACTTCTGCAAACAGTCTAGTAATTCTCACACCGAAATACTGACTTTCAATAAACTTGTGTCTTTTGCCAGCAATAAAACTGTGGGATAAAATTATTCTCTCCTTGTGACTGGTAGTGCAAACTTTAAATAGTGACCAGCTTTTCAGAGTACTTATAGTATTTGCTTCTTGGCTTAGACCAATCTAAGATCTCCTCTAAATATTAGGTGACTTAACTTCAAAGTCATTTTCTTTCTATACATCAAGTTAATAAAGTTAAAACAGTCAGAGAGACCAATCAATACAAATAACTATAAATTAATCGTTTCTGATATTAGTCACAACAGATAATTTGTTTTAGTAAGAGAGCTGGTCACTGAAAGAAAAAACGAATTCTTCTACAACAGGATTTAAAATATTGTCTATTTGATAAAGATTTCTCAGGGACAAATACTACAGTGCACTTCATCAACTTCATCATTAGTATCTGAACAACCTACATTGCCTCAGTGATCAGTTTATTTTGATACACTTCTAAAAATTTATATGATGGTAAATGAAATCCTTACAGCATCAGACATGCGCACATTTGCTCTCTACGTGTCATCATCCGCTTTTTCCACATGAAAGCACCAAATCCACACTCCTGGGAGCAGAGCTTTGGTTCCCACAAGACTCACTAAAGTGCTGCTTAGCATGACATCACCTCCATTAGCTAGTGCCCAGTGGAGTACAAATTATTCTGAGGAAGGTGATCTCATCTTAGAAGGATAAAAAAATCATATCATATGGGACATATTCACTGCCTTAAATGAAAACAGAATTTAGGTTTTCAGAACATTCTTATTTGACAAAACATAAACAGGAAAAATAATTGGGATTTAAAAAGTTTATCCTGGCATAGCAATGGACTTAACATGAATTGTTTCTTACTGGGCTGATGTAATTCTTTTCATCAATTCAGGATGCTGCTGCTAAGAAAGGAAATTTCTGAACGCATATGTTTATGGCAAAGTTGTCAGTAGACCAACTGATATTACTTAGAAACCTGGAACTCAGGTCTCAGAATCACTTGTCTAGTTCCTGGATCCCTTAACACTTGCCACCAACGCTGTAACAGTCAGGTCTTCAAACACTAAAAAATACTGTCAGTATAAATTTATTTCACTCTAAAATAGATATTTAGATATTTCAAGCTGTGTTTTCCTACACAAGTAAAAAACTGGAATGTTCTCCCTATTTACATGGTGGCGAGCCAACTACTCATTACAACAATGAAGTAAAGCAGAATGCAACATCTACAGCATTAAGGCAGAGAAATAAAAATTAATTTCTAAAGTGAAATTTCTATATTAAGCTAAAAGTATTAACAATTTGAAACAACCTGTTATTGAAGAGTGAATGTGTGAAAGTGTGCCTGTGGTGGGGAATTCAAAAGGAGATGTTAAATTAGGATTGCCAGTCTCTAAAACAGTCTCTAAAACTGGCAATCCTAATTTAAATTTTAAATCTCTAGAATTCTTAATCAGCTCATCTGTTACCCATCATTAGGCTATTGCTGGTTCCTGTCCTACAGGGAAACTCTGAGGTAAGAAATAAAATCTGGTTTCTGCCCTAACGGTTTTTAAATCTCAAAATGAGACCTAAAAAACAACTCTGTTGGTTTCTGAATCATGTCCACGAATGTAAATGCTTTTAAGAAACATTTACTAGTAAAGATTTACCAAGACAGTAGCCAAAGGAAGAACAGTGCCGCATGTGACGTGCGAGGTGTGTGCAAAACGCTGTGTGATGACTGTCCCTCTTACTGCTGGCTCAGACAGGCTGGGTACTGAACTCAAAGTACAAGCGTATTATTCGTGAGTCCTCCCAATGACACTCTGAGGAATAAGGATCCCCACTGCAGAGTTCAGGTGACTGAGGCTAAGAGAGGTTAATGAACTTTAAAGCGGCACAGCCAGGATTCAAACTAGGATCTTCCCAACTCAAAGAGGGAAGACTCCCACTATTCTGTAGACAGTTTAGTACTATATGAGTGATAACACTTAATTTCAGGGAAGGAAACAAAAATCCATAATCTCAGAAGCTTTAAATAAGACAAAGAACATAAATAACATGATAGAAAGTTACTGCAGAGATACCAAAATAACACAATGCACTGAATTCTAATGAAGGAAAAAATGGCAAAAATGAGTATGGCATTTCTGATGCGACTAGGTAGTTTATTTTTATTTTTTCTTTCCTTCTTTTAAAAAAAAATTTAACAAACTCTGCATGTGGCATTCAATTTACTTCTAAAGTGAAATAGGCCAGACATGGTTCGCGCCTGTAATCCCAGTGCGATCCCACTTTGGGAGGCCAGAGAAACCCCATCTCTACAAAAAAGTTAAAACAAGTAGCCTGGCATGGTGGCACACACCTGTAGTCCCAGCTACTCAGGAGGCTGAGGCAAGAGGATCACTTGAGTGTAGGAATTGGAGGCTGCAGTGAGCTACGATCGCACCACTGCACTTGAGCTTGGGTGACAGAGCAAGACTCTGTTTCTAAAAATAATAATAATAAAAGTAAAATAATTGGTTTTATGCTCAGCATTCCGTATAACTCATTAAAACATATTTCCTATATCTCTGTGTTCCTCGAAAGGAAAAGTGAAGCCTGTCCAATAGGACTTCTGGGGAGATTACACTTCTGTCAAACAACTTGAAAAGTATCAGGATTATATTTATTACCTGTAGAGAGGAAAAAGTCCCAAAAGCAGTCACGTTTCCAGATTTAGCAAATGAAACAGAAAGAACATCTGTTTCACAATAGTCTGGACAAGAAAAGACTTCAGTTGTAATGTACCAGAGGTTTTATCAAAATCTTTCCCCATCTGGTCTCTGAATTCATTTGGGTACATACAAGAATTATCAAACTGGCTATTGTCACTGGACCTGGTGAAGTCAATCTTTTAATATTTACTACGTAATTAAGGTAAAAATATGAGAACAGGAATGTAAAATCAAATACAGAATAAACTGAAATAAGTTCCATTGTACTATACAAACAAACCATCCTTTCCTTTTCTCTGGCATGGGCCATGTGACCAGGAAGACAGTATAGAGCACTCCCCACTATTCAAAGCCTCTGAGTTTACGACACAAGTCAGAAAGAATGGCACTTACCATGTGCAAAAGGTCTGTCCTCCCTGTGCCAAGTGAAGTCCTAGGATAGTGTTTTTGGAGGGACAAAAGGAGAAAACGGGAAAGCCTTCACAGATCTAAATGATTTATATAAGTGTAAAATGGAGGATCTTGAATGCTTTTTTATAAAAATTACAGATAACATTAAAGGCTCACCACTCCCACCAAGAATGACTACTTTGCAGAATCAGATTCAGGTTTAAAACCGCTTGAAGAAACCCTACTGTCTGGAAGACTGAAACTGCCAAAAGTCAGATTCAGTAGCATCTATTCATTTGATATTTGCACCATAACAATTTACTGAACACCAACTGTGTGCAGAGTACTATACTAGACCCTGAGTGTATCAAGCAGTGGACGAGACAAACCCTATCTCTATGCAGGGCTTATACCGATGTTCACTGGCATTCAAAAGTGGCTCAACAAAGCAGATGCCAGACGGTGTCCAATACATATCAGGTAGCTTGATTGCATTATTGTAATGCAAAGAAGCCCTACAGGCAACATGTGAAGGTAAGAACAAAACATGCAGAGAAAGAACATTATATAAATCTAAGAATTCTCACATCTTTTTTTAGGCCCAAATACCAGTGCTTCCTATCTTTGGGGCAGAGCTTAAACATCTAATAGTAGGCACCAGAAGCAATGTAATATATCATTCATGAAAATAAAGACTGCTTTGTAGGGGGCTGAAGCAGTAGGAGATTGTGTTAAATGAGGTCTGAAAGCAAAACAGTGAAGAAGCATTATAACTGCCTATATCAGATGCCAGTCTCTTCAAAAGGCAAGAGTCAAGGCCTTTATTCAGGATAGCAAAAGCAAACCTGATTTAACTAGGTACAATGTCTAATGTCTCTTACTCTGAACAGGTTTTATTGCCATACTCCAATAAACTGTTCGTGCATTCACTAAAATATATTTTCACTTTCAAAAACCTTCTTTTACAAAAAGGCAAAGCAAAACCAAAGCCCAAGCATCGGGCTGTGATAGAGATGATTTAAGCTTTACATTTCACTTTTAGAGATGATGTAACCACAGCACGCACACTCACAGTGGCTGAGCCCATTTTGATACAGTCTAGTCTAACCACCTTTCCTGGCCCTCTTTCTGCTATCTTGCAGGTTTACATGGTTTCAGTGACTCCATGTCACCTCTACCATTTCTTTTCTAACTATTATTTGCTAAATAATCCTAAACCAGGTCTACTTTTTCTAGATAGGGCATAAAAGTAAAAACACAACGGATGGGCATTCACTGCGTTGTGCCAGGGCCCGCATTTGGTGAAAGACTCTAAGGACACCAAGATAAACCAAGTCCATCCCTCCTGGAGTTTGCTTGCAAATCTAGCAGGGAAGGCAGTAAACAAGCAACTGCAGAGGATATGACACATCTCTCTTAGGGAATGCTGGCTGCAGAAAGAACACAGTAGAGGAAGATTGAACCTTGAACTGTTTTAATGAAAACAGAAGTTTAAGTAGCAGCTCTTACTTCTAATCAAATGTGATGGCGGGAGAAGGGGGAATGCAGAGGTGTGGCAGACACTAGCTATGAAGGTCAGCATTGCTGTGCAGAAAGTGAATCGGTGCTAAAGATAGGGAGGGGTGGGGGCACTCAGGACCCAACACGTACTGGGGTTTGTCAGCCGTATTAAGTGCTGGGTTTAACCTAAGGGCAAAGGACGCGCTTTCTAGACTTTCATTTCATAAAGATCCCTCTGTGCTGTGAAAAGTGGACTACAAAGGAGCAGGCGGGTCTGGAGGTGGAGAGACCAGGGAAGAGGCTGCTGTGGAGATGGAGAGACGTGGACAGATCTGGCAGACGTTTACAAGGTCGACAAGGCTTGGTGACTAAGCGGGAAAAGAAGTAGGTGGGCGAGAGGGGGGCGAGAAGGATGTTTTCCGGTTTCCTGCTTGGGTGCCACTTACTGAGAATGGGGGAAAGACGCAGGTGCAGGGCACACCCACTGAAAACAACAGCGCCGAGCGTGAGCAGGGCTCGCTCACTCCTCACGGCCTGGGATTTCAAGGCGACGCCAATCAGCTGTGGCCACGGAGACACAGCCACAGGGATGAGCTGTGAGCACTCACGAAACTCTGCAGGGCCGAAAAGGAATTGGATTTTAAACCCTGCAACTAGCTCTCTGGAAGAGCTAAACCACACAGTCAACCCGGGATAGTCCAGGCCCCAGGCATGGAAGGCAGCAGAGACGGAAGCCTCGCCCAAAATTGGAAGGATCAGCCCCGAGGGCGAGTCCCTCACAGTCAGCACCCGGCCGCCCCAGCCCTCGCCGCACCGCTTCCCGGGGCCACTCCTCCGCCGGCGGTAGCACCGTCTGCTTTCCAGCTTGCCGCTGCCTCCCGCTGCCTGGCCCGGCCTCCTGGCCCCAGGCCCGGCCGCCAGGTCTCTGGCCCTCGGAGTTTGGTGCCCGTGCCCGACCTCCCGGCCCCGGCCTCGGTTCCCCCGGGCCGGCCTCCCGCTGCCTGGCCTCCCCGGCCCCAGGCCAGCCTCCCGCCCCCGGGTCAGGTCTCCCCTCCGATGACCTGAGGCCTTTCCTTAGGTTACTCCCAGGTCCCTCTCCCTAAATCAAAAGCCTTAACCCGCTGCCTGGCTGCCCCGGCCCCGGCCCCGGCCCAGCCTCCCGCCCCCGGGCCAGGTCTCTCGCTCCGCGGGCTTCATTGCTCGCTGCCGCCCCGGGTGAGGTGGCAAAACAAAGGCTCCGCCACCCAGGTCCCCGGGCGGGCGCTGGGCCTGGGAGGACGCAGAGAGCGGGGACAGGGCTGACCGCCCGGAGCGAGCGCGGCACTCACCGCACAGCCTCCTCACACCTTCCACAACCGCCTCACAGCAGCAGCCACCAGCTACGATCCGCGTCTGCACCGCTTCAGCGGCCCGCCGCCGGGTGACGTGCTCCAGCGCTAGCCCCGCCCCCGGCCCGCCCCTGTTGGCCCCGCGCGCCCCCTCCCTGGGGCCCGTCCCCCAGCTCCCGCCCGCCCGAGAACCCAGGGCCGGGCTGGGCCCCAGGAGCCGCCAGCCCGCTGCAGCCCGCGCCCGCGCCCGCGCCCGCGCCCGTCCTCGCGCTTGGGTCCCGCCCCGAGGCCCCGCCCACCGAGGCCCCGCCCCCGAGGCCCGCCCCCCGAGGCCCGCCCCCCGAGGCCCGCCCCCGAGGCCCGGCCCCGCTCCCCCGCCCCGGATTTGAAAGCTGGGTCTTCCTGAGAGTCCGCGGGCTTCCGCTCCCAGCGCGGGATTCTGGAGGTAATTTGAGGAAGACTTGGAAACCGCGCCAGGCCCAACGGGGACCTAGAAGGGAGACAAGGCCAGGCCTGCTGCCCAGTGTGAGCTCTGAGAAGAAGAGGAGCGGGCCGGGACGCCCTCCGGTAATTTCCGTCCCCCCTCCGGTGACCTGAGGCCTTTCTTGGGGTTACCCCCAGGTCCCTCTCCCTAAATCAAAAGCCTTAGCCTCCTGTCGCCAGGGTGCCGGGCTAGTAATAAGCAGGTCCACGCATGCTGGACACACGGGCTCAAGCCACTCCGCGCATCAGTCAGTACTACAAACCGTACGCAGTAGTGTACTTAATCCATATATAAACGTTACAGGTTAAGCATCCCACAGCAAACAAAGTAGCCTTTAACATCACGAGGAAAAAAAGAGATAGGACAAAGAGATGAACAACCAATCCAGAGGGAGTGAAGAGGAGAAAAAGAAGCCTGGTTTGGGCCCGAGAGGTCCTTCTGCAAAGACAGCGTCAATTAAGACTGTTTGGAGCTGCCGAAGGCAGAGTCCTGGGTGAGAACTGACAGTGGAAGAGGGCGCTTGTTTGTGTCCTTACCTGAGTGGATGCGGACTAGTTTTTTACTTGTTTATTAAAGTATAGTATCCTTGTTGGCAAATGCCCTATGAAATATAAAATGGGGTCTTTTCCTAAGATGGAGTTATTAATAGTTACGTGAAGGGTGTGCTATACACTGCCATACTGATCCCCTTCCTATTTTGGGTCATGAACTCATTTTAGACCCTGAAGCAAACTGAATCGTTTTCCGCAGAAGAATTCTCCAACACGTGAGCACGACATTCTGCATCAGATTTCAAAAGGTTCTTGACATTCAGAAGTCAGATCAGGGACCCCATGGCAGAGCCTATTTCTAACGCTTGCGCCTATTCGACTATAGGGACTATATTCTGCACAGAAATATACTTAGTTTTATGTATCGTTACAACTTGCTGAGAGTTTATTGCATGCTTTTACATTTTCATAACACATTTGTTTGTTTCATCCTTTCAACAATCCCTCGGGGTAGGAATTACAATTTAAAGAGTTTAAGGCCAGGCGCGGTGGCTCATGCCTGTAATCCCAGGACTTTGGGAAGCCGAGGCAGGTGGATCAGGAGGTCAGGAGTTTGAGACCAGCCTGGCCAAGATGGTAAAACCCCGTCTCTACTAAAAATACAAAAAGTAAAAATAAAAGAAAATAAAAAAATTAGCCGGGTGCAGTGGTGGGTGCCTGTAATCCCAGTTACTTGGGAGGCTGAGGCAGGAGAATTGCTTGAACCCGGGAGGCAGAGGTTGCAGTGAGTCAAGATTGTGCCACTGCACTGTAGCCTGGGTGACGGAGCAACACTCCATCTCAAAAAAAAAAAAGTGTTAAGTAGTTTGCTGTTGCTGAAAAAAGAGTCACAGGAGTTAAACTCAGATCCCACAAATACGACTTAGGCCTTTCTTTATCCCTCCCGAATTGAGTGAACACAATGTTTGACAGTCTTTTTCTGCCTCAATAAAACTGAGAAATAGGACCCACTCCCGACCCCGAACAGCGGCTCTGCAGAGCAGTAATTTGCGAAGAGGGGACTAGTGTGGTTGAACTAGTCCTTATCCCATTGTGATACCCAAACCCCTTCCTGTGCTAAACTTTCTTGCCAAAATGAGCAAGCATCAGCAGCAGTTTTCTGGATTCCTGTAAATCATACTAATTTACTTAGTCTACGAACTTTTGTTTTTGAGACAGAGTTTCACCCTTGTTGCCCAGGCTGGAGTGCAGTGGTGCAGTCTTGGCTCACTACAACCTTTGCCTCCCAGGTTCACATGATTCTCCTGCCTCAGCCTCCCAAGTAGCTGGGGATTACAGGTGCCTACCACTAGGCCCAGCTAATTTTTGTATTTTTAGTACAGATGGGGTTTCACCATGTTGGCCAGGCTGGTCTTGAACTCCTGACCTCAGGTGATCCACCCACCTCAGCCTCCCAAAGTGCTGGGATTACAGGCGTGAGCCACCGCCCCCAGCCAAACATTTTGATTATAGCAAAACAGTAGGCTGGAGGCAGTGGCTTCTGACTGAAGCCAGTAATTTCTCTTTACAGGGGTATCCCAGAGGTGACAGAACTTGATCTGGGCCTGGAAGGGGAAGAATTCGGGAAGGGCAACGTGGGGCATTCCAGGTAAGAGAAATGTGTGCCGGGTTGGGGGAGGTTTCTGGAGTGGCTCAGGACAAAGGAGAGGTCATTATCAATTCATTTGGTGAGATGGTGGAAGAGTAAGAAATGAAATAGGTAAATGATTTAGGGCCAGATTCTGGAGGGGAGTTTAGACTTCCCATGACGTTGGTTTACCTGTGTGAGCTGAATGTTGCTATGAATCATTATCCCTGTGAAAAGTGATGAAAATGGTTTTAAGGGTGATTGGTCTGCCTGGCAGAGTTACGCTGTTTGGATGGGAGATCCTGTGGGGAGGATAGAAAGGAGGAACTGGGAAAAAAAAAAGCACAACATATCACTGTGTGTTTTCTTACTCCTTACAAGAGGATTTGGGGAAATTTAAATATGAGTTACTTTTGCTGAAGCGTAGAAAGGCAAAGTGACTGAAGCAGGAGAAAAAAAGAAAATCCAGTCACTTATACTTAATTTCTTAAGGTGTTATTCATCCAGAAAGTGAACTTATGTAATAATATTTTTGTAAATGCTTTTTGATCACATACTTTATAATAAATACTTTAACAGTGGGAGAAATAGTACAAATGCATTCCAAGAGGCTAGAAAAGGGATTATATTAAGAAAATACTGTCAAATACCAGGATATTACCAAATCGTAGAACTAGAGTATTGGCAGACAACACAAAATACTGATGAATCTAATCTCAGGGTAGAGGGAGAAGTTGGAGTTGGGGAATAGGAATTGACCAGTGATGAGAGAAAAAGAAAAGAAAAGAAAAAAGGGAGGGAGGAAGGAAGGAAGGAAAGACGGAAAGGAAGGGAGGGAGGGAGGGAGGGAGGGAAGGAGGGAGGAATAAAGATAAAGAAGGCAACTGAGAGAACTAGGCTAGGAAGAACCATGACCAGGCTGGCTTCAGGTCCCCCCAGAAACCAGTAAATATGAAGCATGTGCCCCCTCCTTCAGCTGCTCCTGGGACCCATGCCATCAAGTGTCACAGCTGGGCAAGTCTGGGCATAAACACGGGAAAGCTGGGGCTATTTAGGTCAGCGTCATCTCACCCCTTCCATCCCCGCTGCCTCTTCTCCCACTGTAGTTACTTGAAAAGGACTAACATAGCCTTTTTTCTAGCTCAACCACCTTCGGTTGAAAGATCGGTATCAACCACGCTTAAATAATCAAACATGGTTAAACAAACATTCTGTGCAATGCTAAGAAGTAAATAATAGAAACTCTCTGAGCCCAATCTTTAATTTTATTTTATTATTTTTTTTTTAGTAGAGATGGGGTTTCACCATGTTGGCCAGGCTGGTCTCGAATTCCTGACCTTGTGATCCTCCCGCCTGGACCTCCCAAAGTGCTGGGATTACAGGCGTGAGCCACCGCACCCGCCCTGGCAGAGCCCAATCTTTTAAAATACAATAAATGTTTTCCTTTGGAACTTGGAAACTATTACCAAAAACAGTTACAGTCCCGGAGTGGAAAGGAGCTTTGATACAAAATTATGTAAAAGAAAGACAACACTCTTTCACCACCGGGAATTAAAAGCATTTCTAATATGGTGACATATTCCCCCAGAGGGGAGGGATGAGGAATGTGATAGTCCCAAACCAGAATGCCAGATGCCTTCCTGTTCTCCATTTCCTTGGCTTTTTGTAATTCAACCCTCCTGCTGGGACTAGACCGAGCCCCAATTGTCTTCTGATCTCACCCCAGCTGTTAAAATTTTCAGACTGTGCAGACATGAAGGGGGCATGGTATGTACTGAACTTCTCTTTCTTCTTCTGTTGACGCTCATCGTTTCCCCAGTTCAGTGAGTCTTAAGCTGTTTTTTCATTGTGACTTCATGATGTTCATGTATGGCATACTCCCATGGTCCTAAGGGAGGAGACCACCCCTCATATTGCCTTATGCCCAATTTCTGCCTCCTAAGAAAGAAGAAGTAAAAACTAAAAGGCAGAAATGAAATCCACAGGCAGACAGCCCGGCGCCATGCCCTGGGCCTGGTAGTTAAAGACCGACCCCTGACCTAATTGGTTCTGTTTTCTACAGATTACAGACATTGCATAGAAAAGCACTGTGAAAATCCCTATCTTGTTTTGTTCCGATCTAATTACTGGTGCATGCAGCCCCCAGTCATGTACCCCCTGCTTGCTCAGTCATGACCCTCTCACACGCACCCCCTTAGAGTTGTGAGCCCTTAAAAGGGACAGGAATTGCTCACCTGGGGAGCTCGGCTCTTAAGACAGGAGTCTTGCCGATGTCCCCGGCCGAATAAACCCCTTCCTTCTTTAACTCGGTGTCTGAGGAGTTTTTGTCTGCCGCTCATCCTGCAACAGTCCCACCAAGATTTTTACAAAATCAAACAATTTTTCATGATAAAATTTCAGTGTCACTAAGTACGAACATCACATAGTCATTTGTAGTCAGTGATCGGTTAGATACTAGCTAAATTCAGATGTGATTACATTCTCTATTTATTTTCTTCACTAATAATCAGTGGACTTTGTTAAAAGTTAAATTTCATTATAGAAAGTCAGTTTCTCAATTAGGTTTATCTAAGGGTAGCAGATTTTTAGCTGTATGTGAAGCAGATCAAAGTAACTCAATACTCAGAATCTAGCAATAAGGAGCAATATCACTTTGTATTGACAAGTTAAAGCGGTTTTTTTTTTTTTGTTTTGTTTTGTTTGAGACAGAGTCTCGCTCTGTTGCCCAGGCTGGAGTGCAGTGGCACTATCTCAGCTCACTGCAAGCTCCGCCTCCCGGGTTCACGCCATTCTCCTGCCTCAGCTTCCTGAGTAGCTGGGACTACAGGCATCCGCCACCATGCCCGGCTAATTTTTTTTGTATTTTTATTAGAGACAGGGTTTTACGTGTTAGCCAGGATGGTCTCGATCTCTTGACCTTGTGATCTGCCTGTCTTGGCCTCCCAAAGTGCTGGGATTACAGGCGTGAGCCACCGTGCCCGGCCAAAGCAGTTTTTTAAAAAATTGCTTTATCTCCTCAATCCAGTTGAATTGATATTTTTCCTAAGCATACCTGTTATGAAATTTATGTTAGTACCTTTAGAATTATATTTCTGTTTCCTAGTTTATAATTTTTATGTGAATTAGGTAGAACTCTGAGAGAATAATCTTTCTTAGGTCTGTTATGATTGATGTCAGATTTGAAATCTGTGGATAATATGCGTTTTTTTTTTTTTTTTTTTTTTCTAACAAGGTCATGATGCTCTACCCCCGCCCTTTTTTTTTCTTTTCTTTTCTTTTGAGATGGAGTCTTGCTCTGTTGCCCAGGCTAGAGTGCGGTGTCATAATTTCAGCTCACTGCAATCTCTGCCTCCTGGGTTCAAGCAATTTTCCTGTTTCAGCCTCCCAAGTATTTGGGACTACAGGAGCCCGCCACCACGCCTGGCTAATTTTTGTATTTTTAGTAGAGACGGGGTTTCACCATATTGGTCAGGCTGGTCTCAAACTCCTGACCTCAGGTAATCCGCCCGCCTCTGCCTCCCAAAGTGCTGGGATTACAGGCATGAACCACCGTGCCCGGCCTACCCTCTCTTAATCTTTTTTTTTTTGAGATGGATTCTTGCCCTGTCACCCAGGCTGGAGTGCAGTGGTGCGATCTTGGCTCACTGGCACCTCCGCTCCCAGCTCAAACTATTCTCTTGCCTCAGCCTCCCAAGTAGCTGGAATTACAGGTGCCTACCACCACGCCCAGCTGATTTTTGTATTTTTAGTAGAGATGGAGTTTCACCATCTTGGCGAGGCTGGTCTCGAACTCCTGACCTGATGATCCACCCGGCTCAGTCCCCCAAAGTGCTGGGATTACAGGCGTGAGCCACCGCGCCTGGCCCCCTCTCTTAATCTTTTAGGGAGATTCTGGTTTTCCTTCCAGGAAATACTCGTTTGCCAATGAGTTTGTGTTGCTGCAAAGTTTTCTGCTAAAATTCAAGACGATGTTTATCAACTCAATAAGCACAAACGTATTCTGTTAAATGATTTAGTACATATTATTTCACTTAAGCCCTAATATATCTATTTTCCACATAGGTAAATTATGGCAAAGATGATATTAATGAAGAGAGGAACTCTATTAATTACCTGTTTCTATGTCAAAGCCAGCCCCAAACTTACTGGCTTAAAAAAGACGAAACAACCAAATTTATTTTTTCTTATAGCTCTGTGGGTTGGCTGGGCAGTTTGGTAGGTCTCTGTGGGACTCAGGCTTACTAATGCATTGAATTCAGATGATGGCTGGATGTCTGGAATGGCCCAACTCATGTATCTGACTGCTTATGCTGGCTGTTGGCTGCAATTCCTTGGTTCTTTTCCATGTGGACTTTCATCCTCTATGAGGCTAGAGTTATGGCATGGCAATCTCAGGGCAGGATTTTAGGATAACCAAGTCTGCTGCAAAGGCACTCATTAAACCTCTGCTTGCTTCACTTTTGTCAATGTGATGTTGGCCCAAAACAAGTCATATGTCCAAGCCAGGGTCACTATGAGAGTGAGTTTAGGTGCAAGGAGTTTGTGGCAAGGAGTTTGTGGCTGATTTGGCTGTTTTTAATCTAGAGTGAAAGTTTTCCCACTCTTCTTCTAAAAACCTATTCTTTTTCTTTTGTAAATGAATTATAATCCCAAATTGGAAAATTATTGCCTGGCACCCTTACTCTGGTATGGTTGACATGGAAGTATTATATAGAAAGAAAAATCATCCATTACTATAGACATCCAAAACTAGCCAATATTGTAATTCTCGTTCATATTCCCAACTAAAAGTTGTGTTGAGAGAGAAGAGGAAGACATGGACAGAAACAGAGGAAAAGGGAACGAAGAGCTGTACGTTGGTATCTAGAAATGAATTCTACCCCGAGAAATAATAGCACAAGAATGGTGGACAAGGTCATAGCATGTGATACAATAAAATGGGTATAGTAAAAACCATAATGATACAAAAAACACATATATTTACATGAGGCTTTGTAATTTAGAGATCATTTGCTTATGTCTTATGACCTTTCTATCTTCAAGGTAAGTATATAAAGTACTCAAGATAATATTGATTCCTATTTTTCAGTTGATTAAATAAGATTCAGGGAGCTTCATTAACCTGTCCAAGGTCATAATACCGTTAGAGGAAGAACCAGGATCTAAGAATTTCTGATAACCATCCTTGCTCTCGTTCTGTGGTAAAACTTCATGCCAAGAATAAACAAGGAAATAAGTGTCAGGAAGTGAGTTTTGAAACTTTATCAAACAAAATATATTCTAAATAAAGAAATTAATGGCCTTTTTGTTTGTTGTTTGTTTTAGTAGTAATTGATAGAAATATTACATGGGATAGGATTTATTCTCTCCGTACTTCTGAACCAATGAACAGAAAATGGGAAGAAAAACTGAAGCAAATTGAAGAACGAGCATCTCATTATGAGAGGAAACCATTGTCCTCAGTGTATAGACCAAGACTGTCCAAGCCAGAGGAACCACCCTCCATTTGGAGACTATTTCATCGACAAGCTCAAGCTTTTAATTTTGTTAAAAGCTGTAAAGAAGTAATTTCCTCCTCCTCCTCTTCTTTGTCCTCCTCTTCCACTTCCTTCTCTTGTTTCTTCTTCTTCTTCATTATAATTTTTTTTTTTTTTTTTAAATCTATTATTTGTCTTCATTTCAGGCCATGTATTCTACCAAGAGAATTTAATGGGAATCTTAATGGCATGTGATTTAGGAAAAATATCCCTGTGAATCATTTACCATTTAATTTATATTAGTAATGAAAAAGAATGACACGTCCAGTGCCCATTAGATTTTAAAAATTGTAATGACATTTAAATGAAGCTTTATGCTTAGAGGGCGGGGAACCATGTTTTTTTCAACACATTAAGCAAGTGGGAGAAAGGAGTGTCAGCCTTTCAAAGAACATGGTGCTCAAAAACAAAAATCACTAAATCAAGCAACAGATGTGTATTTCACATTCTTTTTTTCTTGGGCACTGTGGGGAATATAAAGAAATGTGAAAGAAAAGATAAGATGCATATATGATAGCAGAAATGTACTGTGAGTCTGATCACTGTTGCTGTCTAAAAGCTCCAAGTGCTGGAAGTTTTAGAAGGACCTCTTTTCTCTAGTCAGGATATGCTTACTCAAATCTCATGAGAATGGTTTAAGAAATACCTTTCTTAGTCATTTTGGGTAAACCTAATTCAAGCAGCAGCAATTAAAATACTGACAGATTCATCTGAACTTGAATTTTAAAAAGATATAGATAGGGGTATGCTTGTTGGACTTGCTAATCACCAGTCTGTAAAATTTATTTCAAAAAGATTTTTGTTAGGGTTAAGTAACTGAGTCCTGTGATTTTTTCACTCATGAAAAGAAAAATGTGCTCACCAGCTACCTTTAGCTAAGAGGAAACAAAAGAACTTGTGGATGTATTGCTCTATTAGAAGAAACTTTATGGCAGGAGGCATGGACAATTATATTTAAACCACTATCACAGTAATTAACCTTTAAAAAAATGGTTTCGGCTGGGTGTGATGGCTCACGCCCATAATCCTAGCACTTTAGGAGGCTGAGGCAGGCAGATCACTTTGAGGTCAGGAGTTCGAGGCCAGCCTGGCCAGCATGGTGAAACCTTGTCTCTACTAAAAATACAAAAAATTAATCAGGCATGGTGGTGGGCGCCTGTAATCCCAGCTCCTTGGGAGGCTGAGGCAGAAGAATTGCTTGAACCTGGAAGGCAGAGGTTGCAGTGAGTCAAGATTGTGCCACTGCACTCCAGCCTGGGCGACAGAGTAAGACTCTTGTTTCAAAAAAACAAAAAAAAAAAGTCTCCTACATACATTTTTATATGTACTAGGGAATTTACTAATTAATTTTAGCCCAAATCATTAAAAGATAAGTTTAATTTCATAAAACTATCATAGGAAATCAAATGAGTAATATTTTTAAGAGTGGTTTCTCTCTCTTTTTTCTCTTCGGTCTGCATATTCTAATTGTTTTCACCTTTTATATGAATGATTAAAAAATAGGTATAATTAGATTTTGAATGGCATAAACCTAGTGACTATTTGTCTTGTATTTAATAATACAAATGTTCAAATTACAGTTTCTGAAAACTTGAATGAAAAATTCTTTATGAACATTCAATAGCTACAGTTGAATTTAGGTTTGCATTTTGTGAATTTTTCTAATCTTTTTTGATTTTATTTAGGACGTTCACGTATTTGCTTTGGAATACAAAGTAGGAGATGGACAACGTATTTACCTTGTGACAACCTATGCTGAATTTTGGTTTTACTATAAATCCAGGTAGGTGGCATGCAGCAGAACCACACATTAAGCTAGAGTTCCATTTCCTTTGCCTAGGAATTTTGGTGAAATTAGTTCAGGCTGAATTGGCCTCCACAGTTTGTGACCACACTATTAGTTGCTCCTTTACTCTCAGAATTGAAATCTGGAGTTTTCTTGTCATAGCAATGCTTGAGTATCTCACCAGGTGCTGGGAGAAAATAGTCATGCACGTACATAGTCATGCATGTACACGAATATATGTGTGTACTCAAAGGGAGTTTTGAAATCTCTCTTTTGCAAACAGGTATTAAATTATACTATTAATCACAAAGGAATATTTATGTTATTTACCTAGTAATAAAGAAATATCTGCTTTATCTTGACTTTATTATTACTATTTTAAATTGTTATTAGCTTTTTTATTTTTTTAAGACAGAATTTCACTCTTGTTGCCCAGACTGCAGTGCAGTGCCATGATTTGGCTCACTGCAGCCTCTGCCTCCCGAGTTGCTGGGATTACAGGTGTCTGCCACCATGTCCGGCTCATTTTTATGTTTTTAGAGATAGGGTTTCACCATGTCGACCAGGCTGGTCTCTAACTCCTGACCTCAGGTAATCCACCCACCTCGGCCTCCCAAAGTGTTGGGATTACAGGTGTGAGCCGCTGCACCTGGCTTATTAGCTTTATTTTAACTGAGTGATCTACTCAAGTATTTCTCTTTTTTTCTTTCTTTTTTTTTATTTTTTAAATATTTTTGAGATGGAGTTTCACTCTTGTTGCCCAGGCTGGAGTGCAATGGCATGATCTCGGCTCACTGCAACACCTGCCTCCTGAGTTCGAGTGATTCTCCTGTCTCAGCCTCCCAAGTAGCTGGGATTACAGGTGCCTGCCACCATGCCTGGCTAATTTTTGTATTTTTAGTAGAGACGGGGTTTCTTTATATTGGTCAGGCTGTCTCGAACTCCTGACCTCAGATGATCTGCCCGCCTCAGCCTCCCAAAGTGCTGGGATTACAGGTGTGAGCCACCGTGCCCAGCCGTATTCAAGTTATTTCTCAGACTTGTGTAATGTATGGAAAAGGAGAGTAAATTGTTATGTATGCCCTATATTGATTTAGAATACTTTTATTCGAAAGTTGCTAAGTAGCTTCAAATATGAAACTGGATTTATTTATGTTTATATACATGCAACACCAGTTAGAGTTGAATGAAAATCATTAGGATAACGTGACAGATGTTTTGCTGAAACTGTCTCATCTTGCAATGTAAATATGGTACTGACTGCTCCAGGATGTGTATGGGTGTATGTGTATGTGTGTGTTGAGTTCCTCCACTACCTGTGCCACCTGATGATACAATTTTCACATAACTTTTCCCTCTTCAAATTACTACAAGTCCTTAATTTGTATAGGGTGCCATCTGAACTTTAGTCCAAATTATCATTTGCAAATTAAGTCAGCATCTCTCCCTATTTAACCCATGTCAAAATCATTCCTCTTAATGCCAGAAAGAATGTAACTGCAAACAGCCTTGAGAGCTTATCAAAGTCAGGTGATTCAGAATTTTTTAACCAATTTTTAAAATATTATCTTCCAATGAAAATACAGAATTTAAAAATTCTCATGGAAAATTAATGGAATCTGAAGAATATGGCATCCTGAAAAGAACATTTTTTTTTCAAAGAAAATTTGTTTCATGGTGACACTAAAAACAAATATAGAGGTATTACACAATATCAAACTCATCTGTAAATAAATAGCACTGTAAGATTGACTGTATTTTCCAGTTAAATAATGTTACAGGATATAATTGTTGCATTTTGCTTGATGGAAACCCTTGATACGATGAGCCATAAACCTATGGTGAACAGTTCACTTTATCATGTTCTTATTTCATACTTGTATGTAGTGAAAGCACAGTTAACACAGTATTTGCAATGTAAGATAAACTGCCACGATTTAAAAGGAATAAGATAGAGGCTGGGCATAGTGGCTTACACCTGTAATCCCAGCACTTTGGGAGGCTGAGGCAGGTGGATCACCTGAAGCCAGGAGTTCAAGATCAGTCTGGCCAACTTGGCGTAAACCCTGTTTCTACTAAAAATGCAAAAATTAATCAAGTGTGGTGGCACGTGCCTGTAGTCCCAGCTACTCGGGAGCCTGAGGTAGGAGAATCGCTTGAACCCAGGAGGAGGAGGTTGCAGTGAGCTGAGATAACACCACTGCACTCCAGCCTGGGCAACAGAGCTGACTCAGTCTCAGTCAATCAATCAATAAAGGTATAAGATATCAATTTAACAATCTTGAATTATTCAATTTAGAAAAAATCTCTTACACTGCTATGAAGTTATTCCTGAAAATGCTGTGTGCAAGCTTTATTTTGATTTGGAATTTAACAAACCTGCCAACCCAGGAGCTGATGGGAAAAAGATGGTTGCATTACTCATCGAGGTAAATGGCCGACTCAAGTTTTCCTTATTTCTATCTATTCAGCTCTTCATTGGCTTATTCATTCAGTGAATTCAACCTACATAATATGTAAGTTCTGTATCTCTTCTTTTTCTTGCTACTGTTCCTTTTGACTTTGATTTTTTAATATTACTTCTATGAGTAAACTGTGAAAAGGAAGGAAGGTTCAATTTATGTTCATATAGTTTGCGATTTTACTGTCTGGTAAAAAAAAATGCTTTGAAAAAGATGTCAGTTTGGAAGTTTTCTATATATTAAAATTATATATTAATTCTCTGAATTCCATTACAAATAGCTGACTTTGGTAAAAGCCAGGCAAAATAATTTTTACTGTAAAAATTGGGTACTGAGATGAACCTCAAGAACACTGACTACAAACAGTATCAGATTTTTGGAGCTTGTCGGAATTTTGGAAATCATCTTATCTTGTCCTTTTCGAAATGAGGAAATTAAGGCCCAGACGAAACGAATTCCTATTCAAGGCCCTACAACCAGTATTGGTAAAACCTTGTCTATAAATATAGTTATCACTGTTTTTAACTAAGAGAAAAATATTGTAGCTCTTTATTTTTGATTTAGCTGTGTCAACCAGGAAGTTACTAATAAAAGGAATAGCATGGACCTGTGCAGCTAAGTTCTATTAGGATTATTTCAAAAAAATTTTCAGATTGTATCACAGGAAGTTGTGTTAAAATTGTACTGACTATTCTTCAGCCTAAGTGTAGGTGCTGACACTTATTGACTAGCTGTTTTTCTTTTAAATGTTAACTGAATAATAATGTTATAGATTACCCATTTTATAACTTTTAAAATATATCCAAATTAAAATGTTTTTGATAAAGAGTATCTGCTAGTATTCTCTGTTGGACCTCTACATGCTTGATTTTAAATCTTTTTGAAAATGTATGTGAATGCTATTTAAAAAATATACAGAATATTAGCTTTATCCTGGCTTTGAAGCAGAATAAATATATATAAATTCCCCCACCTCCCCCCAAAAAACCCCCAAATTATGTTTTTCTTAAAATAGCCATTGAACCCTTAAAAATAAATTTAGATGCTTATTTCATTACAGCTGGTAAATTCTGTTTAATTTTTAACCTAATCATTATTATCATTATTATTATTTTTTTGAGACAGAGTCTCTCTCTGTCACCCAGGCTGGGGTGCAGTGGTATAATCTCAGCTCACTGCAATCTCTGCCTCCCAGGTTCAAGCAATTCTCCTGCCTCAGCCTCCCGGGTAGCTGGAATTACAGGTGTGTGCCACCATACCTGGCTAATTTTTGTATTTTTAGTAGAGACAGGGTTTTGCCATGTTGACCAGGCTGGTCTTGAACTCCTGGCCTCAAGTGATACACCCATCTCGTCCTCCCAAGTGCTGGGATTATAGGCGTGAGCCATGGTGCCTGGCCTAATTATGTTTTTAATAATTCATAAATATTGACTTTCTTCTAAAGTCTAAAGTAAGATTTCTTGTGTAGTTTCTCCGTGGGCTACAAGGAACCTCGATTCAGATATTTTCACTGCCACTTAACATTACATATTAACAAAGAAGTACCACATTGCATTAGAAACTAGAAATATTTCTAATGAACACTGGAGGAAATTTCATTTGTAACACTATTAATAAACACTGGTATGGCAAAGACTATGTAGATGTTTAGAATTTTTTTCTCCTTATTCTTTATACCACTTTTTCCAAATGAGTCTTGAGTAGCTAATCTTTTGCATCAGCAAAACTGTTGGAAGAAACTGTATAAATCTAAGTTCAAAATTATACAGCAGTTTTATTTAACATGTTTACCATGTTGATAGAACTGTTCTCATTGGATTACTTAATATAATGCTTTTTATAATGATTGCATTGAAATTAATTTCATTTATTGGTTACTTTGTATGCAATAATTTTATAATCCAGTAAGTACTTTTTCCTTTGAGTCTTACTGTGAGGAGGCATAATTAGGTTAGCTATTATGTTAATTTAGCAGATGGTTAATAATAATTAGTGATAATGTAAAATACCCTTTGGTTCAGTAGCTAAACTGGCACATTTCAATAAGCCACTTCTCCCCAGTTAGAATGAATTCTGGTGCTAATGTATTTTATTAGGACCACGTTTCAGGGCAACATTATCCAATCATATAAGTTTAACTCCTGGATTTTATAATTTAATTATTTAAGTAACTTAAAGTTTTAATTAAAGTTAATCTTGGGAAAGAGAATTTAGGAGTGTATGATTACTTGTCCTACCTAAAGTGTCACTGAATTTATTCTCTGTGGCTCCGAAAGTACAGAAGTCAACTTCATTCATCAGTTTTTAGTCTCTACTAAGTGTCAGGCACTGTGCCTAGGCACTAGGATTATCAAGTGGTAAGTCAAAGAGACATAATTTCTGATGGCATACACTTTGTAGTCTAATGGAGGATAATAAATTAGGATAGATTTAGCTGCCATAATAAAGACCCAAAATTAAAGTGGCTTAAACAAGACAGAAACCTGTTTCTCCCCCAAGTAATATCTAATGTGGCTCTGTACTGTTAGGGACTAGGCTTGTTGCTTTGCTGTCCCTAAGATGTTGCCCTTCTTCCATTGTCCAGGATGGCTCATACCACTGTGTCTGCATTCTAGACAGTACAAATGGAGAAGGGGAGGGCATGCCCTTTGCCTGTTAGAGGATCACTTAGAAATGGCATACTTTCCTTCTCACATCCCATTGGCCGACTTAGTGGCCACACCCTGCTGTAGAGGAGCCTGGGAAATGTAGTCTTTGTTCTGGATGGCCTCCAATCTAGCTAAAAATCGGGATTCTGTTTCTACAGAGGGAGAGAACAAATATGGAGGAAGAGCCTCTGTAATATAGATAAAACATGTCAAACTAATCACATAAATCAACCTAAAATTGTAGCTGTGTAAGTCTATAAAGAGAGAAAGAGTATATAGGGGGAATTTGATGTAGAGAGGGAAATCAAGGAAGCCCTTTCTGAGAAAGTGAGAATTTACAGAAGAGTAAAGCCAGAGAGCATGAGGGGAGTGTGGTGTTGTAAGAATGCCCAAACATTATTAAAAATACAATTTGTGGCCTAACTTTTAGGTATCCAAAGTGACGGCAGTTCATAAACATTTTTGCTCATGTCAAGATAATATTGCATGGTAGTTCTTAGTAGCTTCATTTTGCAAATGAGAAGATTGAAGCTTTAGGGACTTGTCCTAAGACTGCACAACCAAAACTTTTAAGCAGTTACATGTGCCAGGCACTGTGCTAAAAATTTCATTTCCTTGTTTGTTCCTTACAGCAACTCCAAAAGGTAGCTGCTATTGTTATTCCGGTTTAGCAGCTGGGAAATGTTAAGGTTTAGATTTGACCAAAGTCATAGAGCTGGCAGATGGCAAAGCCCAAACTGACACTGAGCTGTCTCTGACTCCAGCCCCGTGCTTGCTGCCTTTCTACTGTGCATGGCCTTCTTGCTCAGTGCCATGTAGTCTCAGAGGCTGTATTCTTAGAGCTGAATTCAGGCTCAGTATGAATTAGACACTTTCTGGTAAATAAAACCATCACAAAATAAATTAATGACTTTTTTTTTTTTTTTTTTTTTGGAGACAGAGTCCCTCTCTGTCACCCAGACTGGAGTGCAGTGGCACCATCTTGGCTGACTGCAACCTCTGCCTCCTGGGTTCAAGTGATCTTCCTGCCTCAGCCTCCTGAGTAGCTGGGATTTACAGACACCCGCCACCACGCCTGGCTAATTTTTGTGTTTTTAGCAGAGACTGGGTTTTACCGTGTTGGCTAGGCTGGTCTCAAACTTCTGACTTCAAATAATCTGCCCGCCTTGGCCTCCCAAAGTGCTGGGATTACAGGCATGAGCCACTGTGCCTGATCAGAAATTAATGACTTTTTAACTCATAGATTATATTTAAAGAGATGCTTATTTGCTCATAGAAAAATTTTAAGACAAAAAATATAAATTATTTGCATTTTACTTGTGTTTTTAGTATGTGTGTAAAGCGCTTCGAGAGTTATATGGTGTTAATTGCTCAGCTGAAGATGTTTTGAACTTGGATTCTAGCACTGATGAGAAATTCAGCCGGCATTTAATATTTCAGCTCCATGATGTGGCATTTAAAGATAATATTCATGTTGGTAAGTATACTGCTTTTTAAAAACCATGGAGTTGTATTCAAAACTCATATGCTCTTGTTCCTCTTAAAATTTTGTGCATACATATCAACTTTTATGGTCATTAACTTATCCTAAAAAATGTGATGTGGGCTGAGTGCAGTGGCTCACGCCTGCAATTCCAGCACTTTGGGAGGCCAAGCTGGGTGCATCACTTGAGGCTAGGAGTTTGAGACCAGCCTGGCCAAGCTGGCAAAACCCTGTCTCTACTAATTAGCCGGGCATGATGGTGCATGCCTGTAGTCCCAGCTACTCGGGATGCTGAGGCACAAGGATTGCTTGAACCCAGGAGGCAGAGGTTGCAGTGAGCCAAGATGACACCACTGCACTCCAGCCTAGACAACAGAGTGAGACCCTGTCTCAAAAAAAAAAAAAAAAAAAAAATGGCAATGTGTTTCTTCATGTTTTCAAGATGTTCCTTTAGCTTTAGACCTGCTTTCTGTTCTAGACACATCAGCCTATTCAGGACTTCTTTGGTATTTGCATCTCTAATCATAGATACTGGGGTGGCTATCCATGTCCAGATAGTGGTTTCTGCTCCAACAGGATTTATTTCAGTTTCCTGGAAAGTTCATGAGAGGCCTTTCCATTTCAAGCCTTATCTGCAATGTTGCTTCTGGATTTCTGACCTTTGCTTCGGCCTTGCTTTGGGGCTTCGGTCCCAGGTCGTATCAAAGATGACTTGTTTATTGTTCCAGGCAGAGCTTCAGGGTTGGGATAATTCTAGAGGTACAAGTCTGAAAGTGAAACTAGATTATTATCTCAGGCCTGGGCATTTAGAGATGTAGGCCCAGGTGTTAAACATTAAGCCAGTCCAAAGGAGAAACACAGGTAGAATGGGAACTCCATAATGGAGGTCTGAGCAGAAGCCAAATCCTGAGAGCTTATCAAAGCAGGGATAGGGCAAGGGTCCAAACAGCAGATGATTGACTGAAGCTCAGGTAACAGGTAATTCGGTTCAGAGCTACTAGTGTCTTAGAGTTTCACAGCCACCTACAATAAAAGGTGTGGACATAGTCACTAAAGCACTGGCATGAAAGTCAAGAACCTGATTTCTGGCTTAGGGGAAGGTGGCCACAGAAACCCAGCGTGCTGTTTTCATAAGGCTCTCATCACCTGCCTGTTTCCTGTTAGCTCAGCTGGACGAGAAGTTCCATCTCGGTCTCTCTCCCTAATCCTGTGAGAAACACACTCACCCATCCAAACCTAAAGAATGAACTTAGAGGCTCGGAGAACGGTGAAAGTGAGACTTTTTTTTTTGAGACGGAGTCTCGCTCTGTTGCCCAGGCTGGAGTACAGTGGCACGTTCTTAGTTCAGTGCAACCTCTGCCACCTGGGTTCAAGTGATTCTCCTGCCTTAGCCTCCCGAGTAGCTGGGACCACAAGCGTATGCCACCATACTCAGCTAATTTTTTGTATTTTTAGTAGAGATGGAGTTTCACCATGTTAGCCAGGATGGTCTTGATCCCCTGACCTTGTGGTCTGCCCGCCTTGGCCTCCCAAAGTGCTGGGATTACAGGGATGAGCCCCTGGCCTGTTAGGACTCTGTCGCCATCAAACTGTGTGAGAAGCTGTTTCTGTCATGTCTGAAACCCTAGGCCTTACTTAGATTAGTGTTCCTCTGGGTTGCAGAGAATGTCCAGAGTTATTGTGTCAAAGCATTTACCACTTCCTATGGTCATTTCCTGTTTTCTTTGTCATCTCCTCTATTCTACTTAATGTTTCTCTAGGGCAGGGACTGTTTCTTACTTTTGTATTTCCAGAGCTTAGCCCATAATAAAAATATCATTATCAATAATATTACTAATATTATTAATATAAGAATAACAACAACAATAGTAAATACAAGTTGGCAGCCTCATCTCCCGCCACCCTGCCCTTTTCATTCAGCTCCTATCATGGGCCACATTTTCTGTAGTGCTTGGGCCTCTGCACTTGCTGATGCGGCTGTCTAACACGATGTGGTCTGTTCACCTGGTCCTCCTTACTGTTCGTGCATTCATCCAGAAGGTATTAATAAATACCTTTAGGGACTTGTCCTAAGGCTGCACAACCAAGGCTTTTAAGCAGTTACATGTGCCAGGCATTGTGCTAATTTCTTAATTTCATGTTCTTGTTTACTGCTTATAGCAACTCCAAAAGGTAGGTGCTGCTGTTATTCCTGTTAAGCAGCTGGGGAATGTTAAGGTTTAGATTTGACCAAAGTCACAGAGCTGGCAGATGGCAAAGCCAAAACAGAAACTGAGCTGTCTCTGACTCCAGCCCCCGTGCTTGCTGCCTTTCTGCAGTGTGTGGCCTTCTTGCTCAGTCGTATCTGAATAAATCCCTTCCGAATGAATGCGTGAATAGTGAGGAGGCACTGCTGTCAGGGTGTGGAGGCAGAGCACCAAACAGGCTATTTCTTTGCTTGCTGTTTACTGGTCATCGTCTGCTCTATGACTACTAGCCACAGGCCGAAAGCTGAGAATCTCTTGCTCAGGAAGGAGAGAATAGAAATTTGTGAGGTACCAGCAGTTTTTGCTACAGGTATCTTCTGAAAGCAGATGGCATTCATCTGGGCTTTCAGTCAGATTTCATTGTATAGTCAAAGGTAAGAAAGGCTTTACAGTCAGAACAGCATAAGCAAAGCTATGGAGATAAGAGTGTGTGGCTAATAATGGGGGACAGTGAATGGTCTAGTGTGGCTGGAGAGATGTGATCAGGCCTGGTAACTGGGCTGTCACCTCAGCCCCTTTGCCCTAGAATTAGGAGCTGCCAGAGCCAGAGGTGCAGAGAATATGAAGTGATTCAGAATTTTCCCTTTTTTCTTCCCTTAGTGTATCTTTGGATGACATTTCTAGTTGCTGTTGTCAGCCTTTCAGAGAAGAGAATTCAGTTAAATGTAAGAGATCCTAGCTCTTGATCTGCCTAAAACTACTCTTCTGCCAGTTTGCTGTCATACCTCAAATTTCTGACTGACTCGTCTTTTGAGTTATTTCCAGCAAATAAGATAGTTCCTGTCCTCATGAGGGTTGGGAGCAATAAGATCCTGGAAGGGAAGTAGAAAGCAGTGTGGTTTGCTGGGGCCAATGTGTTAGCATTGATGCTGGTGACAGGCCTCATGTCATGGTCCTGGCCATGGTTGCTTCATGCCAGGGTTCCAAGGCCTGTGGCCTCCCCAGCACTGCCATTGCCTCCGTTTCTGCAACCGTGCACTCTCTTCTCTTGTTGTGTGGGGTCAAGTAACTGCAATGTTAAGTTTTCAGGAAAATTAGCTTTATCAGTTTGGGTTTAGATTGCTTTGTTGTCCTTTGATGTGTTGTGATTTCTTTCCACTTGGTGTTTACTTTCTCTCCCTCATTCCAGAAGGAATCCATCCCATACCAGCATATCATTGCGAGACCAAATGCTTTTGCTTTGATTTTGACATTTAGTGCTTTGTAAGAAATTGGATTTGTTTCTTTGAGTAGGGAAGTAATTTTTTTTGTTGTTTTGTTTTTGTTTTTTTGTGAGACAGAGTCTCACTCTGTCACCTAGGCTGGAGTGCAGTGGCATGATCTTGACTCACTGCAACCTCCTCCTCCCAGGTTCAAGCAGTTCTCTTGCCTCAGCCTCCAAGTAGCTGGGATTACAGGTGTCCAGCACCACGTCCAACTTATTTTTATATTTTTAGTAGAGACGGGGTTTCACTATGTTGGCCAGGCTGGTCTCGAACTCTTGACCTCAAGTGATCCGCCCACCTCAGCCTCCCAAAATGCTGGGATTACAGGCATGAGCCACCACAGCTGGCTGAGTAGGCAAGTAATAAAATCTAATGTGAAGAAAGAAAATTTTGAATTTAGAGCATGCATTTGTTATAATGTAAGGACCCAAGCCTTTCTGGTAAATAAAGTGAAGAATGAATCTAAACAATAACAGTTCTACAGATTAAAATTAAATTTTTCTTACAATATTGCATTTCTTAAGTATTGGTATACGTGAAGCAACTTAATAGCCAAATTATTTGATTTCATGGTGTAAAATGTGAGAGTTGGAAGAAGTTCTGGATTTTCTTACCAACTTTTCATGGTACAGATAGGACTACTGTTACTCAGAGTTCTTAGAATAAATGTTGAAGTACAGTAAATGTATCGAATTGCTTTTGTTGTGGATGTTAGCTCCGAGGCCGTAGTCCATTTTGTGTCCAGTTTGAGGCAGAGGTAGGAGCAGCAGCCTGGGGGCTGACGGCTGTGAAAGCCAGGGTTTGCAGGGGCATGTCGTGGCAGGTAAAGGAGAGAAAATAAGCTCTTGAGAAATTTGCCAGCACCCCGACTCCCTGAGATTTCCTCAGTGCTTCTGTCTGTTAGCTGAGCAGCAGTTTCCTTATATAAACCTTCATTCTTCATTATTATTATTTTTATGATCCCTTAAGGGCACGAGGCCCTTCATTCTTTAATCATTGAATGTCCCAGTATGTGTTAATAAGTAGTGTTTTCTGGATGACAGCCTCTTAGGCTCAGGCCCCTACCGGCAGCATTGACACATCTTCTCAAATGAACTTTCCCTTCTAAGATGATTTGTTTACATCTGACACCAGGCTCCCAAGTCAATGGACTTGAAAAGGTAAACGATTTCACAAAAGGAAGGAAGTCACAGGACTGGCGTGTAACAATTTATAGCAACTTGGTTTTGAAACCAGAAATTAAAAAATGGTTTTCTGTATAAAATTGTCATGTGTGGATTCATGGCTAGACCTTAAGATATGGTGTGTGGAAAAGAAGAATCGGGTGAATCATAACAGCTTTTTTCCTCAGGTAATTTTTTGAGAAAAATTTTGCAGCCTGCTCTTGACTTGCTTGGCAGTGAAGATGATGATAGCGCTTCAGAGACAACAGGCCACGGATTTCCCCATTTTTTGGAAGCACCTGCAAGACAAGGATTTTCTTTCACAGAGAAGGCTACAGGGGAAAGCTGGACATTGAATTCAGAGAAACTGGAGATGCTGGGGTCAGCTGAGCAAAGCAGTCCTGACCTTTCGTTTCTAGTTGTGAAGAATAACGTGGGAGAGAAGCATCTTTTTGTGGATCTTGGTAAGTAAGATTGACAGCTGTCTCTATCAGACGGTCCTGGTGCTTTCGTGAGTGACAGGTTGGTGCCCACTCGTCACCGTGCTTGGGATTCTCGCTTCTTCCACTGCCCAAGTCCCCAGCAGGATGCAAGCAGCGAGTTCAGGTGCTGGGAATCTGTGAGGTTTTTCTCCAGAGATCTTAGAGGGGTCCAGGCCGGCCTGAGCTCCAGCAGAGGATGGCTGTGGCTGCCTTCTGCTCTGCGTGTCCAGAGGATTCCTGTTGAGGGAGTTTTACAGGAACAGTTGGACCAGCTTCTTCCAGGACTGCTGAGAGGTTAAGTCAGAGTACAGACATTTAAAAAACAGACCCAGTGTAAAAGCAGTACTCACGTGGCGCAGTGAGCCTGGCTGCTTTCCTCGCCGAAGATCTCAGTGGTCGTGGCAGGGCCCATTTCATCAGCTTTCGTGCTGTGTTGAAACCAGTGATTTCTTAACCCAGTGTGGCTTTGCTAGGCCTTGGTCTCAGAGCCTGAGGATGTCAGAAGCCCTGGGCTGACAGGACTTGAGCATAATTCAACAACAGGCCAATCAAGACCCTAACATAACAGCTCCCATTTGGTGAACTGCACCTCATTTTTATACTGAGGCTCTAGCTTGTGATTTCAAAAGCCATGACAGCAGCAGGTTTTTTCTTTTTCTTTCTTTCTTTCTTTTTTTTTTTTAAGACGGAGTCTTGCTCTGTCGCCAGGCTGGAGTGCAGTGGCGCGGTCTCGGCTCACTGCAAGCTCCGCCTCCCGGGTTCAAATGATTCTCCTCCCTCAGCCTCCTGAGTAGCTGGGATTACAGGTGCGCACCACCACGCCCGGCTAATTTTTGTATTTTTAGTACAGACAGGGTTTCACCATGTTGGCCAGGCTGGTCTGAGACTACTGACCTCATGATCTGT
Source organism: Macaca thibetana thibetana (assembly GCF_024542745.1). NCBI lineage: Eukaryota > Metazoa > Chordata > Mammalia > Primates > Cercopithecidae > Macaca > Macaca thibetana. Next base: position 5,346,463 of record NC_065582.1, on the reverse strand, counting down.
CTGCCTCAGCCTCCCAAAGTGCTGGGATTACAGGTGTGAGCCATTGTACCGCCAGACAGCAACATTTTTGCTGCTGGCTTTGAACACCTCGGAGAGCTTCAGTGTGTAAAGGCTGAGGGAAGGTAGGTTTAAGGTATAGGTCAGAATCCCAGGCCAACAGTGTACCGAGATTAGGGACGTGTTCCTGCTGGATTTCATGTTTTTCTAGCACCCCTGGCAATCGAGCACCAGAACTTGGAAAGACAGAGGAGTGTGAGGTGGAGCAGTCACACAGGCAGAGGCTCCTCCTTCCAAGCCTGACAGGTTTTGCTTTATGAGCAGGATGTCGTCTCCGGGCGGGACTAGCCTGCAGTCAGTGAGGCCGAGTGCAGAACAGGAAGTTGATCCAGGGAGAGCAGCAGTGGCCAGCACCTGTCTCTGCTTCTACCCCAGTATAACACAGTACCCCAGGTCACAGCACACCTAACCTTGGAAGTCAGGCTACCGGACTAGCAAGAAAATCTCCCTGGTCCTCTTGATACATACGCCTGGATTTACTCACATATCCAGAGAGGGTGGGGAAGTCGTTTCCTAAACCATCCTTGGAAAGTTCAGAGATTTCATAGTATATGCTGAAATCTTGTTAAGAAACTTTTTTGTTGAAGTATAACATTTATACAGAAAAATATATACTTGATTACAGAATAAACACCCCTTGTCACCACACTACCCAAGACAAGAGATAGATGACCAGGACCCCCAACTTCATCCCCCTTCCAGTCAGGACCCCTCCCTCTGTCCCAGGGTAACAACTATTCTGTCCTCTAACTGTGTGCGTTAGTTTTGCCTGTATTTTACTGTGTAATTGGAATCACATACAGTTGACTCTTCAACAATGCAGGGCTTGGGGAACCAACTTCTCTGTGTAGATCAAAATCCATGTATAACTTTTGACTTCCCAAAATCTTCATTACTGATACCCTACTCTTTTTTTTTTTTTGAGACAGAGTCTTGCTCTGTCGCCCAGGCTGGAGTGCAGTGGCGCGATCTTGGCTCACTGCAAGCTCCGCCTCCTGGGTTCACGCCATTCTCCTGCCTCAGCCTCCCGAGCAGCTGGGACTACAGGCGCCCACCACACGCCCGGCTAATTTTTTGTATTTTTGGTAGAGACAGGGTTTCACTGTGTTGGCCAGGATGGTCTTGATCTCCTGACCTTGTGATCCACCCGTCTCAGCCTCCCAAAGTGTTGGGATTACAGGCGTGAGCCACCGCGCCCAGCCAAGGATCACTTTTGACTGTGAAACGCAATTGATTGGTGTAATGACCTGCTCAGATGGAGAGGACTGGCATCAGGCCGTGTTGTAGGCAGATACCTGAGCTCACTGCAATAGCAAGAGGAGGCGGCTAAGAAATTATTGTGGTAGTGTAGTATGTACTATGGTTAATCTTACGCAGTTATGATTTAATACTCTGTCTTTACATTTGTTTAGATTTTTCCCAACTGTGAATGGCATCATGTACAGTCTGCAAGGGTATGCATATGTTTGGATAAATTTTAACTTTTTTATAACAGACTTATGTACATTTTATGGCAGTAAATGATAACTTAGACTAGCTATCTACATATATTTTATGCATTCATGAACACTTAACTTTTTCTAATTATTTTTAATTATTTTCTAACGTTTTCTAATTTTTTAGGCTATATGGTTCATCTGTGAGTTTTCTCAAATTGTTGTAAGTCCCCCCAAAAGTTTCCAGTATACTTATTGAAAAAAATTTGGCTCACGCCTGTAATCCCAACACTTTAGGAGGCCAAGGCAGGTGGATTGCTTGAGGTCAGGAGTTCAAGACCAGCCTGACCAACATGGTGAAACCCCATCTCTACTAAAAATACAAAAATTAGCCCGGAGTGGTGGTGCATGCCTGTAATTCCTGCTACTCGGGAGGCTGATACATGAGAATCACTTGAACCTGGGAGGCAGAGGGTGCAGTGAACTAAGTTCGTACCACTGCACTCCAACCTGGGCAACAGAGCGAGACTCAGTATCAAAAAAAAAGAAAGAAGAAAAAAAAAATCACATATAAGTGGTGCTATTTAGCTGAAACCCTTGTTATTCAAGGGTAAACTGTAGTGTGTGTATGTGGTTGTCTTTGCACCCTTAGTCATGTCTTTGAGGAACATAAGTCATTAAATAGTAGTAGTAGTCTGATTTTATCAGTGTTTTCCTCTGTGGTCAGTGTTTCTTGCATCCTGTTAAAAAAACTTGGCCTATCCCAAAGCCATGAAGGTATTCTTTTGCTTTTCTTCTTTATCTTCTAAAAGCTTATTGTTTTGCCTTTTATGTTTATGTTTAATTCATTATTTTTTAGAGACAAGGTCTCATTCTGTTGCCCAGGCTGAAGTGCAGTGGTATGGTCCTGCAGCCTTGAACTCCTGGGCTCAAGCAATCCTCCTGCCTCAGCCTCAGCAGTAGCTAGAACTACAAGTGCATACGACCACATTTTTAAATCAATTTCTTCCCTCCCCTCCCTTCCTTTCTCTCCTCCTTTCCCTTCCCTCCTCCTTTCCGTTCCCCCTTCCCTTTCCTTCTCCCTTTCCCGTCCCCCTTCCCTTTCCTTCTCCCTTCCCTTCCCTTCTCCCCTTCCCTTCCCTTCTCCCTTCCCTTCTCCCTTCACTTCCTCTTCCCGTCCCTTCTCTTTCCTTCCCCTTTCCCTGCCTCCTTCCCCCTTCCCCCTTCCCTTCCCCCTTTCGCATTTCCCTTCCCCCTTCCCCCTTCGCATTTCCCTTCCCCCTTCCCCCTTCGCATTTCCCTTCCCCCTTCCCCCTTCGCATTTCCCTTCCCCCTTCCCCCGTCGAATTTCTCTTACCCCTTCCCTTCCCTTTCCTTTCCCCTTCCCTTTCCTTTCCCCTTCCCTTCCCCCTTCCCTACCACCTTCCCTTACCCTTCCCTTCCCCTTCCCTTCCACCTTCCCTTCTGCCCCTCCCCTGCCCTTTTCCTTTCCTTTCACTGTCCCCCTCTCTGTCTCTTTCTCTCTCTCTCTCTCTCTCTAAGTATCATAGAGCAACACAATTTTTTTATTTGTTTATTTTTTGTAGAGACAGGGTCTGCTATGTTGCCCAGGCCTCAAGTGATCCTCCTGTCATGGCTTCCCATAATGTTGGGATTACAGGCACAAGCCACTGTACCTGGCATGGCTTTTATGTTGAGATTTACAGTCTACTTGGAAAGCATTTGCTTATTCAGTGAGGAGCAGTCAAGATTCATGTTTTCTTTTGTGAATATCCGGTTGGCTCAGCACTGTTTGTTGAAATGACTGTCCTTTACCTACTGCTCAGCAGTGCCACCTTTGCCATATACAGTGGCTGTATATATTTTGGTCTGTTTCTGGACCCTGTTCTGCTTCATTGTTCTATTGATCTATTCCTGTCTAATATAGTTTTATATATTAGATAGGCACCACACTGTCTAATATGGTTTTGTTGTAAGTCTTTATATCTAGGAAAAACAATTCCTCCAAATTTGTTCTTTGGAATTTCTTGGTTATTCTTGAGCTTTTGCACTTCTGTTTAAATTTTAGAGTCAGTTTGCCAGTTTACGCAAACAAATCCTGCTAGAATTTTTATTTGGATTGCCTCGACTCTACAGATCAACTTGGGGAGCGTTGACATTTTTATAATACTGAGTCTTCCAATCTATGCACATGGTAGGCCCATCTATTTACTTAGGGATTCTCTAATTTTTCTCTATAATGTTTTATAATTTACTGAATAGAAATCTTATCCATATGTTGTTAGATTTATTCTAGATATTTGTTTGATTTTGGTCCTTCCCTTTTCTCTGGGATTTGGCATGGCACAACCTCACTGTCTTAGAAGCTCTCTGGTTGTCTCAAACTTTCCAATACCTGCATCCAGCTTTTCCATTTGTTTTGGTTGCAGAATTGCTGCAGAATAATTGAGTTTGCTATTTCAGAATGTGGCATTCCTCCATGCTGACTGCAGTTTATTTTAATTTATGTAGTGCTTTAATTTTGTTTATTTTGTTTACAGCTACATGTAGAAAATACTTATTTCTTTTATTAATGCTATATAAAAATTGAATATTTGCTGACTATAAAACTAATCACAGAAAACATACTTTCATATTGTTTTATTACTTTTTGATGTAGGAGTTTATACAAGAAATAGAAACTTTCGGCTATATAAATCATCAAAAATAGGAAAGCGTGTGGCTTTGGAGGTTACTGAAGATAACACATTTTTTCCTATACCGTCAAAGGATGTTTCTGACGAATATCAGTATTTTCTCTCTTCTTTGGTCAGCAATGTCAGGTATGTAGTAGCAGCATCAAACCATTTTGTATTCATGAATATTTATTTATTAAACAGTGAATGGCATTGTGTATTACTAAAATGTAAATCATCTAAATTCATTCTACCTTAAGAAAAAGTCAGTTCTTACCGCTCTTTTTTTTGAATACAGAGTCTTGCTCTGTCGCCCAGGCTGGAGTGCAGTGCCATGATCTCGGCTCACTGCAAACTCCGCCTCCCAGGTTCATGCCTCAGCCTCCGGAGTAGCTGAGACTACAGGTGCCCGCCACCACACCCAGCTAATTTTTGTATTTTTAGTAGAGATGGGGTTTAACCATGTTAGCCAGGCTTGTCTCGAACTTCTGACCTCAGGTGATCTGCCCACCTCGGCCTCCCAAAGTGCTGGGATTACAGGCGTGAGCCACTGCGCCCAGCCAGTTCTTACAGTTCTAAGTTAACCTTTCTCTTTTCTCCATTAGCTAAAAGATAATAGTAAAACATATATTTGAACACTTAATTTTCTCTGTATATCTTTTTAGGATTATATTTAGTATATTTTCTAATTTTTCTAAAATGATTATCACTTCTGTAAAGAAGAAAACAGTACTACTGGTATTGCATTTGGAAATATTTTACTATTAAATGCCTCATTTTCTTTTCATGTATGCACATACATATAATTTGTATAGCTCCTTTATTCAAAAAATATTCTTGAGATTATTATTTAGATGATTGTCATTTGTTTTTTCTACTTGATGTTATGAATATTTGTTAAAAATTTGCCAACAATTAATTGTAAATAAAACTTCTAATGCCTGTGTAAAATTTCCATTATATTGACACTCTGGAATTTATTGTGAGTTCTATTGTTGAAACTTTAGGTTCCCATGTTTCGTTCATTTTTTAAAAGTATTTAAGTTGGCTGGGCACAGTAGCACATGCCTGTCGTCCCAGCTACTCAGGAGTCTGAGGTAGAAGGATCACTTGAGCCCAGGAGTTCAAGGCTGCAGTGAGCTATGAATGCACCACTGCACTGCAGTCTGGGTGACAGGGTGAGACCCCATTGCTAAAAACTAAAATAAATAAATAAAAAAAAATAAAATCTGTGAAAGTCATCTTTCAACAGAAATACTGTAACAAGTCATCATTTGATGTTGATAAGTTATTGGAAACTGAACTTTAAACAAAGTGATGTATGATGAATCCAGTTGTTTTTTCTCATCCATGTTATAAGGCAGTGGTCGCCAGGCCACAGACCAGTGGTCTGTGGTTAGGAACTGGACCCTACAGCAGGAGGTGAGCAGTAGGCGAGCGAGCGAGCAGCCACCTTCCCACCTGAGCTCTGCCTCCTGCCAGATCCACAGTGGCATTAGATTCTTATAGGAGTGCAAACCCTGCTGTGAACTGTGCATGGGAGGGATCTAGGCTGCACACTCCTTATGAGAATCTAATGCCTGATGGTCTGAGGTGAAACAGTTTCAGTTTGAAACCAGCCCATCTCGCCCCCGCCCCACCCGTGGAAAGATTGTCTTCCAGGAAACCGGTCCCTGGTGCCAGAAAGGTTGGGGACTGCCGTTATAAGGAAATGATGTTGAACAAAAGAACATTATTCAAAGACCTGCTAGATGTCATTTCTCTTAGAGTTGCAGTTTCCAAGAATCTATCAATGGCATTAAATGAGGACTTACTGTATTTGCCTTCATTCCCCATTTTTCTAGGCTGGCAACTTTTTCAGCCCAAAAAATGGTTAAGGTTCAGACTAAATTACCATCATCTTGCCGTAATTCTTTTCCTTTTGCCTTTCTAAATATAATTTTTTTTTTTGAGACAATCTTGCTCTGTGGCCCAGGCTGGAGTGCAGTGGTGTGATCTCAGCTCACTGCAACCTCTGCCTCACAGGTTCAAGCGATTCTCCTGCCTCAGCCTCCCAAGTAGCTGGGACTACAGGTGTGCACCACCACACCCAGATAATTTTTGTATGTTTAGTAGAGACAGGGTTTCCCCATGTTGGGCAGGCTGGTCTCAAACTCCTGACCTCAAGTGATCTGCCCACCTTGGTCTCTCACAAGTGCTGGGATTACAGGCGTGAGCCACTATGCCCGGCCGCTTAAATATAATTTTAAGGAAAAGTTCTCCGGAAATTAATTTTAGTAATTGTCTAAAATACAGTGCTGTAGGGATAGTTGTATCAGGTTATACAGTTAACAGCCGTTACCCAGGAGGATGGAAGATGGATTGTTTTTCTTCATATATATATTTGTACTCTTTGAGTTCTTTTAATAACATGTCTCAGAAGTAAGGTCTGAGTTTCCTACTTTTAAATGGAAATGATACTAACACCTACCTTATAGAGTTGTCGAGGGCATTTAAAAAGTTAAAATTGTGCACATAAAACATATACAGCTGTGCCCAGCTCATGGCATCTGCTCAGTGAATGTTGTTGGTAGCGGTAGTAGTATCTGAGATTCTGAAAATGGGAAGTGCCATAGCAGGAGTGTACAAATTGTATATTTCCTGCCACCCCCTGTGGGCACCAGAATAAGGTCACATTCTTTCTACCACTTATGGAGAAGTGCGAAAAGCAACATTGTTAGTTCTAGCTCCTAGGGGAAAAGCAACTACAGCCGGAAGTGCAGGTAATCTCCCGATTACCCAATCCTGTTTCTTTCGCAGTTTAAATACGAATCTTACAGAGGTGGAGGGTTCTTCTACTGAATACAGTCACCTTGTCTTTTGTGTATTCCAAGTCAGTACCAGGTATTTTACTTCTTGAAATAAAGGCTAAATCCTTTATGATTATGAATGTACCTTTTCTTTCCGTTAACTTTAATCTGTTTTTCCCTTTGCTCTCACCCCTCCTTCTTCCTTCATTTCTTCCTATAAGTCACACCTCTACAATTGTTGTAACAAAAAATTCAAAGGCTCTTTATGTTTGGTGAATAGAGTTATATAGTCGTCACCTGGTGTCTGTGGGTGATTATTATCCCAAGACCCCCGTGGATACAAAAATCTGCATATATAAAAGGATGTACTATTTTCACGTAACCCACACACATCCTCCATATATAATACTGTAAATCCTGCTAGATTGCCTATACCTAATACAGTACACATGCCATATAGTTGTTATACTATATTGTTTTTAATTTGTATTATTTTTATTGTTATTTTTATTTTTTATTTTCACTTATTTACTTATTTTTTTGAGACGGAATCTCACTCTGTCACCCAGGCTGGAGTGCAATGATACAATCTCAGCTCACTGCAACCTCTGCCTCCTAGGTTCAAGCAATTCTCCTGCCTCAGCCTCCCATGTAGCTGGAATGACAGGCGCCTGCCACCACACCTGGCTAATTTTTGTATTTTTAGTAGATGGGTTTCACCATGTTGGCTAGGCTGGTCTCGAACTGTTGACCTCAGGTGATCAGCCCATCTCAGCCTCCCAAAGTCCTGGGATTATAGGCGTGAACCACTGCGTCTGGCCTATTTTTATTGTTTTTTAAAAAACATACTTTTGATCTGCAGTTGGTTGAATCTGCAGATGTGAAACCATAGACACAGGGCTTCAGCAGTCCTAGAGTCCCTGATCCATTCTGTAATTGAGGATAGTATTATAAGTAATCACCAACCTACTCTTTAAAAAATTATTTTCTTTAATTGACAAATCATATTTTTTATATGTGTGGGGTTCGTGGTTTTGTGGGCAAATGTGGAATAAATGTCCTAGAACAATTATCTGCTGAACAAAGGATTTTAATGAGAAACTATTAGGAATTCAGCATCCTTTCTGTAGCCAGGCCTTGTAGTTCCAGTGTAATGGTGCTTTGTTTCTTTTACCCATTTCTTCTTCAGGTTCTCAGATACTTTACGCATTCTTACATGTGACCCATCTCAGAATAAACAAAAAGGAGTTGGATATTTTAACAGTATCGGCACTTCAGGTAAATTTTTTGATGTTTGTTTTCTTTTTAAGACAGCATCTCTTTGTCACCCAGGCTGGAGTGCAGTGGTGCCATCTCGGCTCACTGCAGCCTCCTCCTTCCAGGCTCAAGCCATCCTCCTGCCTCAGCTTCCAGAGTAGTTGGGTCTACAGGCGTGCACCACCACGCCCAGCTAATTTTTGTATTTTTAGTAGAGATGAGATTTCACCATGTTGCCCAACTGGTCTCAAACTCCTGGGCTCAAATGATCTGTCTGCCTCAGCCTCCCAAAATGCTGGGATTACAGGTACAAGCCACTGCACGCAGCTACTTCAGGTAATTAAAAAAAAAAAATTTCCTATCAAAATGTAAGGATACAGAATCTGTTTTGCCTTTAAAATCTTAAATGTTAAGTATTCATAATCACTGATCTTTCAAAAACTACCTCTAGCCAGGCACAGTGACTCCCACCTGTAATTCCAGCACTTTGGGAGACTGAGGCAGGAGGATCACTTGAGCCCAGGAGTTAGAGACAATCCTGAGCAACTTAGCAAAACCCTATCTCTACAAAAAAATCCAAAAATTAGCCAGGAGTTGTGGTGCATGCCTGTCGTCCCAGCCACTCAGGAGGCTGAGGCAGGAGGATCTCTTGAGGCCAGGAGGTTGAAGCTGCACTGAGTCTTAATGGTGCCATTGCACTCCAGCCTGGGCAGCAGAATCACACCCTGTCTCAGCCAGTCAGTTAATCAATCAATCGCTCATCTACTTCAGGGTTTCCATCTCAAACGCAAAAAGTATGAAAAAGATGTTTATTAAGAAGTATTCGCGGCCGGGCGCGGTGGCTCACGCCTGTAATCCCAGCACTTTGGGAGGCCGAGACGGGCGGATCACGAGGTCAGGAGATCGAGACCATCCTGGCTAACACGGTGAAACCCCGTCTCTACTAAAAAATACAAAAAACTAGCCGGGCGAGGTGGCGGGCGCCTATAGTCCCAGCTACTCGGGAGGCTGAGGCAGGAGAATGGCGTGAACCCGGGGGGCGGAGCTTGCAGTGAGCTGAGATCCGGCCACTGCACTCCAGCCTGGGTGACAGAGCGAGACTCCGTCTCAAAAAAAAAAAAAAAAAAAAAAAGAAGTATTCGCTGGGCGTGGTGGCTCATGCTCTAATCCGAGTACTTTGGGAGGCCGAGGTGGGTGGATCACCTGAGTTCAGGAGTTTGAGAATAGCCTGGCCAACATGGTGAAATCAGTAAAAATATAAAAATTACCCAGGCATGGTGACAGGTGCCTGTAATCCCAGCTACTCGGGAGACTGAGGCAAGAGAATCGCTTCAACCTGGGAGGCGGAGGTTGCAGTGAGCTGAGATCGTGCCACTGCACTCCAGCCTGGGCAACAAGAGTGAGACTCCATCTCAAAAAAAAAAAAAAAAGTATTATTCACTAATTTTCATTTTATGGTGTTTTTCAAAAAACTACAAAAATAATGTAAGTTATTTGTATAAAATAAACACATAACAAAATGAAAACTTAAATTTCTTTTTCACCCTTCTGTCCACGATCAGTCAGGTAAATACTGCAGTCATTTTCTATTTAACCTAGAAGAGCTTTTCCTATGTTTCCAATATATGTAGAGAGATCTTCCTCAGTCTTTTAATGGTTGTGTAGTTTTTCATGGTACAGCTCTGTCATAACTTACCCATTCCTCTATTGAAGAACATAGAGCGTTTTTTTCAAATATTTCTTACATAAACCCTCCAGTAAACATTTTTATACACATATTTTCGTATATTGTTGTTATTTATAATAGTGAAAAAATGAAAGCAATCTAAATGTACAGCAAAAGTGAGTTGGTTATATACTATGAAATCCTCTAGCTGTTTAATTTAAATTTATGAAGCCTGTATAATGTGGAAAACACCCATTTGTGATGTTAAAAGAAAAAGTAGTCTCTAAAATTATGTGTATAGTATGATTACAAGCTTACTTTAAAATATAGATAACATTTTCTTATGTTTATTTTCTTCTGTTTCATATGTATTTATAGACATTGATTTAGAGTCCACATCTCACATTTCCACATTAATATGTTTTCCAATATTTCTCCAATTATATATATCATTTTAGTAAGTGAAACATAAACTTCATTTAAAGCAAACTTGGATCACGAGGTCAGGAGATCCAGACCACGGTGAAACCCTGTCTCTACTAAAATTACAAAAAATCAGCCAGGCGCGGTGGCGGGCACCTGTAGTCCCAGCTACTCTGGAGGCTGAGGCAGAGAATAGTGTGAACCCTGGAGGCGGAGCTTGCAGTGAGCCGAGATCGCGCCACTGTACTCCAGCCTGGGTGACAGAGCAAGACTCCGTCTCAAAAAAAAAAAAAAAAAAAAAAATTATACTGGCTGGGTTCGGTGGCCCATGCCTGTAATGCCAGCACTTTGGGAGGCCAAAGCAGGCAGATCATGAAGTCAGGAGTTTGAGACCAGCCTGACCAATGTAGGGAAACCCCATCTGTACTAAAAGTACAAAAATTAGCCAGGCATGGTGGCGGGTGCCTGTAGTCCCAGCTACTCAGGAGACTGAGGCAGGAGAACTGCTTGAACCCGGGAGGCGGAGGTTGCAGTGAGCCGAGATCGCGCCACTGCACTCCACAGAGCCAGACTCCGTCTCAAGAAAAAAAAAAAATTAAGCGATACTTAAAATAGGTCATTCTAAATTACTACAGTAGCTTTTTAGAAAATATAATTGGATTGTCAGTACCTGCCAGCTAAAGGCCTCAGGGCACACACCTGTAGCAGGTCAGCTGAGTGTATTGCCAGGGAAGCGATGGCCAGCACACACCACGGGGAACCTCAGTAAAGTGGGGCATCTTGGGAAGAGGGGTTGGAAAGGAGCGGGAGGATTGGATTTGGGCTTGGAATGGGTGGGCGCGGGGAGCACACCAGGAACCCTGGGGTTTGTTCTGCGTTGGGTGTTGTCAGGCACAATTCTATGACTGGTTTTCTTAGTAAAGCTTAACTGAAGGGAAACCAGAATAGAAATTAACAGTGTCATTTGTTAAAAACAAACGAACAAACAAAAACCAGTTGCTTATGTTCACTGAGATCGGGGTGTTGGTCGTTTTTGTGGTTTGGAAGATGTTCCTGTTTTGGCTGTGTTAGGACATGATTACCCAGGGGTTATCTGTTCCTCGAGTCCTCATGACCACAGGGGCCTTATCTGTTGTTGACGTTCTGTGAGTGCCTGTGTTCACAGGACAATGCCCAGGCTGAGGTAGGCGTGCCAGGCTAGCGCATGGCAACACCAAGGCCTGGCTGATGGAGCTAGGCCTGTTCCGGATGTGAGGGACTGCCTTTCTGTTTGCCAAAATGAAGACAGCAGTTGAAATTATTTCAAGCGCTTTTTATGAAATTAGTTAACATTTGACCTAATTGAGAGGTTTGACTTTTACCTGCTTCCTTGTAGTATAACAAACATGAATTGACTGAAATTGCAAAAAGTGAGGGAAGGCCGAGAGATTGCAAAACCCATAATTGTACTCAACAGCATTTAATCAAAATGTAACTTCTCAGCTTTCAGCTATTGTAATTTATACATCATTCTCTCTGTTGCAGTAGAAACCATTGAAGGTTTTCAGTGCTCTCCCTATCCTGAAGTTGATCATTTTGTTCTTTCTTTGGTGAATAAAGATGGCATTAAAGGAGGTAAAGTTAATCTCATCCTTTGTTAACTGTTATATGATAGAGTGATAGTACCTTTAGAAACATTATTTGCATTTTAGGAATTCGGCGTTGGAACTACTTTTTCCCAGAAGAATTACTGGTTTATGATATTTGTAAATATCGGTGGTGTGAAAACATTGGAAGAGCCCATAAGAGTAATAATATAATGTAAGTAATATTAATGATTTGTGTGTATTTAACCAATATTATATTTTAAATGTTTATAACTTTAAAGTTGAGACTATGAAAACTATTTTGTTTTAAAAATAAATTTAGTTGTTTTAAATTTCTTTTTTTTTTCCCCAAGACGAAGTCTTGCTCTGTTGCCCAGGCTGGAGTGCAGTGGTGTGATCGTGGCTCACTGCAACCTCTGCTTCCTGAGTTCCAGCAATTCTCCTGCCTCAGCCTCCTAAGTAGCTGGGATTACAGGTGCCTGCCACCACGCCCAGCTAATTTTTGTATTTTTAGTAGAGACGGGGTTTTACCATGTTGGCCAGGCTGGTCTCCAACTCCTGACCTTGTGATCCACCCGCCTCAGCCTCCCAAAGTGCTGGAATTACAGGCGTGAGCCACCGCGCCCGGCTGTTGTATTAAGTTTCTATTTGTTGTATATGGTTAGCATTACATAATATTTAATTTCAGTGTAATTATTGCATCGCTTCTAGCACATCAGCTTTATGTGTACTTTATTTGCTAAGATAATAACCGCTTAGTATATCTGGAGAGGACAAAGGTGGGGTTGAGTAGGGCTGGGAGAAGGCTGTGGGCGGGGTGCAGTGGGGATGGGAAGCGTGCCTCTCCTTCCTGTGGCCCTTGCCACATGATGGACTCTGTGTTGAAAGTGCGCAGGTTTAGGCAAGAAGGTATCTCCTCAGTTATTGTGAAGAACTGGAGCTAGGATTGTGTTAACTTGTTCAAGACACTGCGTGGTATTGAGGGAACTAGTATTTATTGAATGCTTGGTATATATGCCAGGCCCTGTTTGAGAGATTTTCTTTAAAATGCCCATGGGAAGAGGAGGGAAAGTAAGGGATGAAGTAAAGCCAGAAGTAGGACTTTAAAACATAAAAGGATGATTAGAATAGAGATAAATAGATACCCAGTAGTTATCAGTTATGATGTGAGAAATTTTGCTGTTTTTTATTTCATGTCAAACCAACTCCTGTATCATCGAGCATATGTGGCCTGTGTGCTGGACGTGGGGAAAGGATCGGGACGCTCTTTCTGGGAAGCTGGAAACACATTGGGTAGCATGGTTCGGTGCCATACTTGATGTACTTAGATTAATTCAGTTTTAAAAAAGCTTGCAAAAACTGTAGGCTCAGTACACAAAGCTGTAACACAGAAAACACGAAGGAGATCAGTGCCACAGTCAGGACATAACCGCAACTATCAGTTGACGTATCTTCTGTTCTTTTTTGTACGCATATTAACTTACCAAAAAATCATTATCACATGGTGATCATAACACCTTGTATTATGTCTCCATGATCTATTCTATTTTTTACCCGTAGAATGTATCTTACGTACAAAAGTATAGATAACACACTTTTTTTTTTGTTTTCTGAGACAGAATCTCGCTCTGTCGCCCAGGCTGGAGTGCAGTGGCGTGATCTCAGCTCACTGCAACCTCCACTTCCTTGGTTCAAGTGATTCTCCTGCCTCAGCCTCCCAAGTAGCTGGGATTACAAGTGCGTGCTACCATGCCCAGTTACTTTTTGTAATTTTAGTAGAGACGGAGATTCACCACGTTGGCGAGGCTGGTCTCAAACTCCTGACCTCAAGTGATCTGCCTGCCCTGGCCTCCCAAAGTGCTGGGATTACAGGTGTGAGCCACCTCACCCAGCCGATAACACACTTTTATACGCACATTTTAAAGACTAAAATGACCACCTGTTGTATCTGCCACCCACCTTAAGAACCAGAACCTGATCAAACCTCAGAAGCACCTGTGGGCCCCAATTTCCCTCTCTCCCTGGCCCTCCAAGATGGTGGCCAGTGTCCCTATTTGTGTTCATCTTTTCCTTGTTTTTATGATTTTTCCATGTATGTTCATATCTCTAAACAATATACTGTTTTCTTTTTTTTTTTGAGACAGTTTCACTCTTGTTGCCCAGGCTGGGGTATAATCATGCGATCTCGGCTCACTGCAACCTCTGTGTCCCGGGTTCAAGCAATTCTCCTGCCTCAGCCTCCCGAGTAACTGGGATTACAGGCGCGCACCACTATGCCCAGCTAATGTTTTGTATTTTTAGTAGAGACAGGGTTTCTCCATGTTGGTCAGGCTGGTCTTGAACTCCCGACCTCAGGTGATCCGCCCGCCTCGGCCTCCCAAAGTGCTGGGATTACAGGCGTGAGCCGCCGCGCCCGGCCATAATTTTGAACTGCATCCTTTCCCTCGCTTTGCGGCAGCATGTCTGTGATTCTCACCCACGTTGCAGCGCGCGACTGTTGTTTATTCGGGTCATTGTTGTGCCGCATGCCATGTACGTAAATAGAAATATGCCACAGTTTATTTTCCCACAGTGGACATTTGGGTTGCTATTATAAACCATGAAGGTGGGAACCTTCTTGTACATAGCACCTAGGATACACGTGCAAGACTTTCTCAAAGTGGACTTGCTGTGTCATGGAATATGTACATATTTAATTTTACTAGATCATAAATTGTTTTCCCAAATGGATGTGCCAGTTTATAGTCCTGCCAGCAGTGTTTTGAGATTTTTCTACTGTTCCATGTTCTCACCAACACTTTTGTATTGTTAGGATTAAAAAATTGGTTTTGCTCATCTGGCAAATATAAAACAATATTGTGGTTTTCCTGGGAATTTCCCTGATTAATGAAGTTGAGGACTGGATAATCAAATTACATCCACGCACATCAGAAATCTTGCCCAGTGTCAAGCTTTACTAATAATGTCAGAATACAAGGAATGAAAAGGCACAAATGGGGCAGAGCAAGGCCCAGGGCATCTGCTCTTTCTGACTCACGCGGAAACCCGAGGCAGAAGTGCGCAACCCTGCGCACAGCGGAAGCGCCAAGGTTATGACTCACCTGCACTGTAGACTCCAGTTGCACAGCTGGGTGACATTTCCGGAAGGCGTGCCTCGCAATGCATCCATTCCAGACTGACTTACCAATGCAATTCTAAAATCAGAAACTTCCCGCAAAGAGCATTCTGTAGGTAAGGACTGAACGCCTAGCATTTGGTCCAGAAGTTCCCAGATTTTCTTGGTTCATGGTTCCCCTGGTGTCTTTGTTTTTTCACGTTTTCTCTGAGGCTGAAAGAAATACCTGAGCTCTGGTAATGAATTTCAAACAACTTGGTAAGTGTTTATGTCCTAACAGTTTAGTGGCATTTTGAATAACAGTATCCATTAAACTAAAACAAACAAACAAAAAACCAAACTTTGATTTCATTCTTAAATACTATTACTTATTAATGGGATGTATACTCTCCTTTTTTTCATGTTTTTGAGACAGGGTCTCACCCTGTCACCCAGGCTTGAGTGCAGTGGCATGGCCCAGGCTTGAGGACACAGTGCAGTGGCTCACTGCAGCTTTCATCTCCTGGGCTTGAGCGATATTCCTGCTTCAGCCTCTCGAGTAGTTTAGACTACAGGTGTGCCACCATGGTTGGTTAATTTTTAAATTTTTTGTAGATGGGGTCTCTCTCTGTTGCCCAGGTTGGCCTCGAATTCCTGCCCTCAAGCTATCCTCCCACCTCAGCCTCCCAAAATGCTGGGATTACAGGTGTGAACCACCTCGCCAGGCCTATGTATGCACTCTTAAACTTTGGAATCAGATTAGACACTGGCCTCCCTAACTCATACCTTGTTCTCCGTTGATGTTAATGGTGCTTTTTTGAGACGGAGCCTTGCTCTGTCACCCAGGCTGGAGTGCAATGGCGCGATCTTGGCTCACTGCAACCTCTGCCTCCCGGGTTCAAGCAATTCTCCTGCCTCAGCCCCCTGAGTAGCTGGGATTACTGGTGCCCGCCACCACGCCTGGCTAATTTTTTTTGTATTTTTATTAGAGATGGGGTTTCACCATGTTGGCCAGGCAGGTCTCAAACTCCTGACCTTGTGATCCACCCACCTTCGCCTCCCAAACAGGTGTGAGCCACGGCGCCTGGCCTGATGTTAATGGTGCTTTTTATTATAACCACACCCCAAACCCCAGCTCTACAAAGATGCAGCTGTATTATTTGGTGAATACAGGTTGAGAATTGTTGTATCTTCCTGGGGGAACTTTTGTATCTACTTTTTGCCCTGCAGTTCATTTTGTGTGATTTTTGGCAACCACTGTTTTGGTTGATATATATTTTTATCCTTTCACTTTTTAATTTATCTCCATCTTTGTAAGTTTTAGGAATTTTTTTTGGAACAGCATGCAGCTGGATTTTGTTTTCTACCCAGTCTGGGTATTAATATTACTTTTTTTTTTTTTTTTAAACAAAGGATTCTGGTTGATCTGAAAAATGAAGTTTGGTATCAAAAATGTCATGACCCTGTATGTAAAGCAGAAAACTTCAAATCTGACTGTGAGTTACTAATTTTTACATTTACCACAAAGTAAAAATTAGATAGCTATAATATGTAATAGTTTTGCTGTCTTTCTGATTCAGGTTTCCCATTGCCTGCTGAAGTATGTCTCCTGTTTCTTTTCAAAGAGGTAAGTACAGATTTTAGTCTTTCTCCTTACCAGGGAGTTATTGGTACAATAGTATACCTGAGCCATGAGTGTCCAAATAGCTTTGAACCCCATTTGGTACCTTGTTTTCACTTATGACTGTATTGTAGGAATATATTGTAGTGATTTTCCCGTTTCAGCACATACCTAATACACACCTTGTTTTTCACTGCTGCTTGAGAAGGTGTACAATTTCATCAGTCCCAGGCATTTAAGAAGTTTCCCATATTTTGCTTTTCAAAGTAACAAAATACCCATCTTTGTGTTTCTTTGAACATTTGTATCTGTAGGATGAATTTCTAGAAGTAGAATTGTGTCAAAGGGCATATTCAGTTTTAATTTTGGCAGGTATTACCAGATTGTCAAACCAACATTTTTCTCTTAAAGATTTTTATTTACCCAAATAATTAACATGCATTGTAGACTGAAATGAAAATACATAAAATTAGGTCAGGCACGGTGGCTCAGGCCTGTAATCCCAGCACTTTAAGAGGCCGAGGCAGGCGGATCACTTGAGGTCATGAGTTTGAGACCAGCCTGGCCAACATGGAGAAACCCCATCTCTACTAAAAATACAAAAATTAGCCAGGTGTGGTGACCCATGCCTATAATCCCAGCTACTCAGGAGCCTGAGGCAGGAGAATCCCTTGAACCCGGTAGGCGGAGGTTGCAGTGAGCTGATATCATGCCACTACACTCCAGCCTGGCAGATAAGAGTGAGACTGCCTCAAAAAAGAAAAAAAAAAAAAAAAAAAAAAACCATAAAATTAGGAAATACACAAAAAGCAAAAGAGGAATCTTCCTCACTCATTTGACCAGAGATAAATGATACAAATGTTTTGGCATGTACCTTTGAGAATTTATGTGTTCATTGTGATAGCACACATACTATTTCAGTTTTTTTTCTACTTGAAGTATCACAAATATCTTCAGTGGCACAAATTGCTCTCCATGCAAAGTATAGGATATTAGACCTCCACAAATAATTTGAGAGCACCTATTACCTCACACTTTGCCAACAGTGCTTGTTTACCTCGAATCACTACTCATCTGGTAGGCAAAAATGCAGTACCTCAGTTGTTTTAATTTGCATTTCTTTAATGAACTTTTTTCAGATTCACTATTAGTATTTCTGTAATGAAGTGCGTGTACCTGTCCTCTATCCATTTTTCTGTAACTTTTTTGCAATAACTTAAGTACTCTTTTTGACATATTTCTTTTACTTTTAGGTTTTAGTTTGTGTTTTTGTTTTTTTTGGTCACATCTATCAGCTTTTTCCTTTATAGTGTTATGGTTAGAATAAAGTTACCTGCTACAAGCAGAACAAGTGATTGGGTTTATAGTCTAGAAAATTCAATCTGGTATCTACTCAAGTTGTAACACATGTCCATCGAAAAAAACTCCATCCGTTTGAAATGGTGGAAATTCCATTCTTGGTCTGCAAGAGCTGGACATAAAATAACTGATAGCCAAATTCTCTGGCAAAATACCAGGTTAAAATGTGTGTTGAAATAAGAACAAAGTAAATTTAAAAAAATAAACTGTCTCCCAGAGGAGGAGGATTTTATCATCCTTGTTGGTCTGGATTGTGATTTCGGTATTTGTGGTTGCAGTGGATTTTTAAGCTTTTTCCGCTTATCCAGTAACGTGTCAAAAATGCCAAGTTGAAAGTACCATTGGGGTACAGTATTACTACTTGGACATAACTGTTTAAAATAATAAAAGATATATAATGAACACCCATGAACCTATCACTTGGTTTTCAGTTAACATTTTGCCTCGTGCTTCATCTGGTTTTTAAAAAAATATTTTAAACTAAATTACCAGTTGGTTTTATTTATACCTGCTTTTCTATTGCACTGATCATTTTATTTCATTGGTGACCTGATTTTAAATTTAATATAAAGGTCTGACCTACAGAAATGTACAAGAATAAGGAACTCTGCTGTCTGTCCTTCATTGAGATTTGCCATTTGTTAACATTTGGCAACATTCGTTTTCTCCTTCTACTGTATATACATATGCATTCTTATTTTTGATGACTCAAACTGCAGACATCAAAACCCTTCATCTCCTAATATTTAAGCACGTAGCTGAAGAATAAGACATTCTGTAGATTTTTTAATGAGAGGGGGGTATCATGTTGCCCGGGCTGGTCTCAAACTCCTGGCCTCAAGCAGTCGTCCTGTCTTAGCCTCCCAAGTAGCTGGGATTACAGGCACGTGCCACTGCACTGAATAAGGACATTCTTTACATAAATAATTTTTTGAGAGGATCAACTAAATGTCTATACTGACGACATTCTATGGTAAAATAATTGATACAATACTATTATGTAATATACAATCCAGTCATATTTTGGCAACTGTTTTTAATCTTTTTTCAATCCGTTTATAATTTTCTAAATACTTTAAAATTTAGAGCATGGGTAGTTAAGTCCATTGTAAAGGTAGCAAATTTATCTTGATTTGTCTTCAGCTGGACTGTCCACTTGTTAAAAAATTAAATCTACTCTTGCTCTTCCTCCATTGGGGAATATTGAAAAGTATGTGTCACAGCACTGCAGGTAATTTCAAATTTGGAATTTCAAGTGTGTCTGAGCTTCGGTGCAACAATGTTTGCCTCAGTGCACTCATTCCCACGGTGAGATATCGGAGACAGCATTCCTTCAGCATATTCACTTTAGTATCTGTCACTTAATACCTTACTTCAACATAGAGTATATGGTTAAATCACATATCCTGAGTAAATATTTTCCTGTCCCACTCTCTCACCCTTCCCCACTGAAATAAAGGAAGAAGAGTTGACAACAGATGAAGCAGATGAAACTAGGAGCAATGAAACCCAGAATCCTCATAAACCATCACCTAGCAAGCTGTCAACAGGTGCATCTGCTGATGCTGTCTGGGATAATGACATTGATGATGCTTATTTTTTAGAAGCTACTGAAGATGCTGAACTAGCTGAAGCTGCAGAGAACAGTCTTCTCAGTTATAACAATGAAGCGGATGAAATTCCTGATGAGCTAATTATAGAAGTATTACAAGAGTAGCTAATTCACTATGGACACTTTTGTCACCAGGCTATAATTTGCCTGATGTCTGTGAGATTTGATAAATATATCATTCAACCTGATAAGTTTTATCACTTTGCTTTCCAATTTTTGTTTTTTACTTCTATAAACCAATTTTATTAAAAATTACCTTTGATGTACTTAAATTCAATAGAAATCGCCTTAACTAATCAAAATTACATTCACATCAACTTAATTTTACAGGTTTATTACAGCTCATATCTGGGGCTGATTAAGGTGTCAACATTTTTAAATTACTCAAGATATTAACCAGAAAAGATGATTATGGCCTCTAAAACTATTGGACAAACTGATGCTATTTAACATTGTTCACAGCCATTTAATTTGAATAACAAATTTTAGATTCTGGCAAGTAGGCCATAACTTCTTTGCAAAACAATTTATTTATAAAAGTACAGTTTCAGACGGTAACAGCATGAGACTAGTCTTCCTATGGGCACATTTTAGTAGATTGCTCTTCTCATTCCTGGTCAAGGAGCTTCTCTAACTGATGGTTGATATTTCGCAGATGGCTTTCGGCTCCCAAAAGTGTTCTTGCTTTAAATAACAGGGCTGGAAGGCTGGATGAATCATACTGTTGAAAGAAAAAAACTTATATAATTAGCAATATCAAAAACTTACAACCTTGTCGTCACGTAGCCCAGTCTTATGACCAATGCAAATTTTGATTGAGCTTTCCATTAACTACTCCTCTCATTTTTAACTAGGACCATTAAGACAACTGGTTTTAATCCATTTCCTTAAAACATAATTGATCACGAAGTAGCTAGGGAGCTGCTCTGCAAAGCTTGAACTGATCTTCTTATCCCAGAAGACCAGTTGATTCAAAGAACTGTATCATCTCTATTACTGAAGACAGGAAATCATGCCTGGGACACGTCAAGGCTTGGTTTTGGCAAGTCTGCTCGTGCTGTGTAGGGTCTGCTTGATATCATGTCTATTTTAAAACACTGAAAACTGTAAGATAGGTTTTACTTTAACTAAAGAACTAATGGAATGAGGACACCAGATCCATAAAAGTTCCTAAGAAAAAAAAAAACCCCAAATCTATCATCTCAAGAAATTATTGGGAGAATCAATTAAATGTCTCAAAGGTTACCAATCCAAATGTTCTTAATGATTAAAGTTAAAATTAGAACACAAACCCAACATAAAATAAAACACAACATCCAACTCATGATTTTGAAATAATTAACATTTTGAGACGGAGTCTCACTCTGTCAGCAGGCTAGAGTATACAGTGGCGTGATCTTGGCTCACTGCAATCTCCGCCTCCTGGGTTCAAGCAATTCTCTGCCTCAGCCTCCCAGGTAGCTGGGATTACAGGCGCCCGCCACCAGGCCCGGCTTTTTTTATTTTTTTAAGTTTTTTAGTAGAGACGAGGTTTCACCATGTTGGCCAGGCTGGTCTTGAACTCCTGACCTTGTGATCCACCGGCCTCAGCCTCCCAAAGTGCTGGGATTACAGGCGTGAGCCACCATGCCCAGCCCCGATTTTGAAATAATTAACAAAGTCAAAATTCCAGTTGCAAATTGTATCTAAGGGTGCATGATTAAATTCCCCTTACAGAATTGTATCATACTTTGATAGTTTGCTGTTTAATATCATGTTTTCAAGATGACAGCAGAAAAGCTGTCATGCTGTGACTACCACACATGATAATGAAATTTTATACAAATATTTGACAAACTAATGTGTTCAAGCTCCCATGGGCACCTGCTCTAGGGAGGGATAAAGGGGAAGAAGTCACATTTGTCACTAAATGTTTAGAGTAAGACATATGCCCAAATATCTACACTCAATAAGGCAAAAGTGAGAGTTACTACAAGAGGAGTGCAAGAAGGCACTGAGGTCATGCCAAGAACAGGATGCTCATCCAGTGGTGTTTTCCAGACAAGGCAGAGACACTAAACCTCGCTTTTAACTAAAGTATTATGTTCAAGCTGAATCAATGCTACAGGTAACTTCCCCAAATTTAGTAACCAAACTCCACATCATAAGCTTTGGACTAGTGAGGTAATTTAAAAAAATACCTTTAAAAGCATTCTATTTCCAGATCTCTAATATATAAACAAATCTTAGGCTCAGGAAAATTAACTTAGATCAGTGTCAAAACCTTAACATTGAATTTAGAAGTGAAGAATACAAATCTGATCATAAAATATGTGTATATTACATATAATTATACATATTTTATATAAAATTATATTAGGGTATACAAATTTTTTCCCTAGAACTTAAACATTTCTATTAATCTGAGGCAGATGGCCTAACAGTAGCAAAGTCTGCAGTAAAAATCCAGAAGCAGCTACAAAACGTATTAAAACAATAAATATGTTTTCCCATTATATTCCCTTTTAATGTTTCTTAACTTTTTTTTTTTTTTTTTTTTTTTTTTTGAGACAAGGTCTTGCTCTGTCACCCAGGCTGGAGTGCAGTGGTGCGATCACAGCTCAGTGCAGCCTGGACCTCCAGGGCTCAAGTGATCTTCCCACCTCGGCCTCCTGAGTAGCTGGGACTACAAGCACGCACCACCACACCTGGCTAGTTTTTGTATTTTAGTAGAGAGAGGGTTTCACCATATCGCCCAAGGCTGGTCTTGAACTCCTGGGCTCAAGGGATCTACCTGCCTCAGCCTCCCAAAGTGCTGTGATTACAAGTGAGAGCCATCACACCCGGCCTGTTTCTTAGCTTCTAAAATCATACCTACCACTTATATGGAAAAATCGCTTGTTTTTCATATGTAAAAGACGCTGTGAACATGGGCTAGACAAAACAGAAAAGGTTGGTCTTTCAAACATGGCTCAGTGGTCTTATATGAATGAAAATTATAATACAGCAGAGTGTGATTTTTCAGTTGAGATTTATACACAGAATATAAACTTCCCTTGATGAAATTCAGCTGTCCGAGTGAAAATATCTTACACGAATCAGCAATTCTGGACATTACTCCTCCAGCCTTCATTAAGTAGCTAAGAAAAGTGCTGATATAATGAAGTTTCACTGGCTTACAGCGGTACTATTTTAGGTGGACTCTGTAATTCTGTCTCTGCACTTGTCTTTCCCCAAAGCTTCTGATACTCTAGCATGAAAATGCCCTCCCGCAATCATCTTCTGAAGCATGGTAAAAAGTAAAATTGGAATTACCGTTTCCTTTATGTTTGGTTCTTTTGCTTGAACATCCGAATAATCTTGATAAAGCTGTTTTAAATTAGATAAGAAATATGCTGCATTCCTAAGGGAAGACTTTCTCTCTCTAAGTTCATCATATTTTGTTTGTAGTTGTTTCAGCTGTGGCTCTAACCTAAAACAAAAATAAGTGACATATAATAAAATGTACCAGTCTATCGTGTGTGAAACTGAGGTTGTAAGTACACTGAGCGAGTGTGAAGAACCGGGGTTGGCCAACTAGATGATTTGCTTTGGCTCTGAAACTATGAATGTGTAAAAGATTCTGGGTTTCAGTTTAAAATGTAGGAAAAAAAAAATCTCTGAAATACAATGCACAATGAATAATTAGCAGTGACATTCACAGAAGAATATTCCTTATAAATGTTGAAATTCATCAAGCCATTCAAGTCTACGGAACTACTGGATCAAATGTATGTTTGGCTAACATTCAGAGGCTCGTGCCGGAGGAGCCAGGCACTACAGTCTAACACAGAAACCACGGACAAAAAGCTTTCCCAGTGCTCCTTCCTCTTATCAAATCTTGTCCACTCTCCAAAGTCTAATAAAACCAGTGGAAGACGTTCAGTGCCTGGATGAAAACATGTGACCTTGGGCAAACTGTTTCATCTCAATGGCTGAATTTCTTCACCTATAAAATAAAAAGGTATAACTTGGGTTTTATGGACCAACAAAAAAAATGAGGGGCAAAGGCGGCAAATTTTGTATTTTGCCAAATAAAGATTTAAAACACAACTATTCTCTAATATAATTTCATAAAAACGTCTTTTTTTTTTTTTTTTTTTGAGACGGAGTCTTGTTCTGTCACCCAGGCTGGAGTGCAGGGGCATGATCTCATCTCACTGCAACCTCTGCCTCCTGGGTTCAAGCGATTCCCCTGCCTCAGCCTCCCAAATAGCTGGGATTACAGGCGCCCACTACCACGCCCGGCTAATTTTTGTATTTTTAGTAGAGATGGGGTTTCAACATGTTGGCCAGGCTGGTCTCAAAACTCCTGACCTCACTGATCCACCCGCCTCAGCCTCCCAAAGTGCTGGGATTACCAGCATGAGTCACGAAAAGTCTTCCTTAACAATTCTTTACATTGAACAAATGCAGCGCTGGGGAAAACTCACTACTGAGCTGGCAGTCGTGGTCAGGAGTGCTGAATTTGGAGTCAGTCAGCTGACAGTGAATCCTGGCTCCCCCACTACCTAGAGCTGCGCCTCTGGGCAAGTTACCTCCCTGTGCCTTAAGTTTTCATATGGCAAGTTAAAATAATGATATACCATAGTTTTTTTTATTACACCTTTTCAAAATACACTTCTCAACTTCTAAATTTATATCTAGAAAAGAAACAAAAGCCTGTGCTTTAGGTTTTCATATAGCAAGTTAAAATAATGATATACCATAGTTTTTTTTATTATGCCTTTTCAAAATATACTTCTCAACTTCTAAATTTATATCTGGAAAAGAAACAAAAGTCAGTCTTTAAAACATGTCTCAGGCCGGGTGCGGTGGCTCACATCTGTAAACCCAGCACTTTAGGAGGCCGAGGCGGGCGGATCACAAGGTCAGGAGATCCAGACCATCCTGGCTAACACAGTGAAACCCTGTCTCTATTAAAAATACAAAAAAAAATTAGCCAGGTGTGGTGGCGGGCGCCTGTAGTCCCAGCTACTTGAGAGGCTGAAGCAGGAGAATGGTATGAACCTGGGAGGCGGAGCTCGCGGCGAGCCCGAGATAGCGCCACTGAACTCCAGCCTGGGCGAGAGTGAGACTCTGGATCAAAAAAAAAAAAAAACAAACAAACACAAAAAAACAAAAAAACTCATCTCAGTAGTCTCACACTGAAGACAAGTGTAACCAGGCACAGCCTGACTATAGCTATAACCACTTGTCTCATAGGACTGTGATGATGAGTTAGCATAGAAAGCGTTTAGGAAAGTGCCCTGCCACAGAGGAAGCTTGTAAATGTCAGCTTTCCTTGTTATATTTGCCTTTAGTTTTCTTATTTTGGCCTGGGTCAATGAAAACCTTACCATAGGCCAGCACCTGTCCAGAGACTCGATTTAGAAACCAACAGATTAGACAACTGCTTTCTCCCCCTTAAACTCCTGTGGCAGTCTCTCTTTTCTTTTTTTTTTTGAGACACAGTTTCACTCTGTCACCCAGGCTGGGGTGCACGGGCACGATCTTGGTTCCCTGTAACTTCTGCCTCCCAGGTTCAAGTGATTCTTGTGCTTCAACCTCCCCAGTAGCTCAGATTACAGGCGTGCGCCACCACACCCCGTTAATTTTTGTATTTTTGAGATGGGGTTTCACTATGTTGGCCAAGCTGGTCTTGAACTCCTGACCTCAAGTGATCCGCCCACCTTGACCTCCCAAAGTGCTGGGATTACAGGTGTGAGCCACTGTGCCTGACCTAGCAGGCTCTTTTTAAAAACTTAGTTTTGAATGAGTTTTTAAAAGTTTCAACTTTTAATTATACACATTATTTTCTGACAATATCACTTTCTTTCTCAAGCTATTTTTAAGCTCAGGAACAGACAGCACATCTAGCACTGTTTTATTACCAAGACTCTAACTCTCATGACAGCCATGGCCTCAAAACATACTTGTGGGCTGCCACCTGATGTGCGCTCCAGTCTTCCTAACCAGAAATTGGGGGCAGCCCTGGCCTGCAGGGCCTGGTAAGTTCACCTGGCCCACACTTGGGAGTGGATTCACATGCATGCCACTCCAAGGCATACCCTTCGACCGTAACAACATAAACAACAACTGTCAACACATACACAGCACTTACTGCGTGCGCCTGTCCCTGTGGCGCACTTTCTATATATGTGCTCATCTAATTTCCACAGCACTTTCTATATATGTACTCATCTAATTTCCACAGCACTCTATGTTTTTCACATGTGAGCAAAAGTAACCAAAGACAGAGGCAGAATTTGAGAATACCGAAGTCTAGGTATGATGATGATGACGCCTACATACAAAAGAGGCAACTGAGACACTGGGACACCAAATAACTTGGTCAAGGTTGCGCAGCCAGTAAGTGGCAGAGCTTGGGTTCAACCCAAGCAGTTCAAGCAGTTTAATGCGTAGATTCTAGAATTCAACCCAGGCAGCTGAATTCTGGAATCTAGGCATTATATCTCTTAAGGCCAGAGCTGAGAAATCTGTGGAGATAGATCAGTGTGGAATTCTCCTTTGCCAAAAGGTGGGGCAACTAGGCAACATACCCTGCCTTCACTGAGTATCGGAGCTTGAAGATAACCTGGGCTTTAATACAACACAGCAGCAAGTGTCACTCCCCTAAATGACACACCATAATTACATCCTTTTAGGTAAGTGCTCAAACAGGATTTGATAGTATCTTACCGAAGCAGTTCATCCTGGACTTCAATCATACGCTGCCTTTTCTTTTCGATATCTGAAATCATCTAAGTAACACAATCATTTGTGTTAAAATTAATTTGTAACTGTTTGAGCACTGCCACATACGCTGCCAGGTAATGAAGTGCAGTGGAAAACAAGACAGACCCAATTCTTACCATCACAGACTTTGGTCTAATGGGGAAGACAGACATTACACAGAAACAATATGTATTTACAACCTGTGATATGTGCTATAAAGGAAAAGAAGAGAGAACTCTGGAAAAGAAAAGCAAGGGCCAGGTCTTTACTGGACCCTGTGACCTGTAAAGTGAGGAGATTTTATCTAGGTGCACTAGGAAACTATCAAAGCAGGGGAGTGTTGTGATCCACTCTGTATTTTAAAAGGAACATTTCAATGTATTTTATTATCTCAGTCATCGAGTCACTTTTAGTGACTACGTAATACTCCACTGTTAGACATTCATAGTGTTCCCATTCGGTAATAAGTAATGCAGAAATGACCAATAAAAGATTAAAACTGAAAGAAAAACAAAAACATCCCAGAGCTTGCAATCACTGGAAGGAAAATGTATGTATTTCAAGTCTAGTTCTATTTTAAATGCAGAGGTGGTCTTCCACTCCTGGATTCACCTCTGACGCTCAGAGGCCATTTGGTCCAGCCGTTTCCAGGTAAGCAAAGGAGACTCTCATGTTGGCTGGCTTGTCGCCCACTGCAGACCCAGTGGTGTATAGTTTATAGGTGGTATGGCAATGAAGCAGCAGAGCCAGGACTAGACATGAGGTCTCCTGACCCTTAACCCAGTATTCTTCCCAGGCTGTCCTACCTGGGACAGTTCTTTATTCTAAAAGGTTGTGCTTTTCGACGTCCGCAAAAGCAATAAATATATATTAATATTTATCCATATAAGTGGTCATCTTGGACTTGGTAGTCTTTTAAAAGCTAACTTTGTGACATTAATAAAAGGCTTAAATTTCTGTCTTTAATTATAAAAACAATTATTTTGACACTTGTGCAGCCTTAGGAAACAAAAGTGACTAGGATCCCCATTCCTTACCTTGCATTAATAATACCAACCATATCAACCATGAGATCAACCAAATAAAAGCCTGACAAGATTATGAAATCTACTCACACTCTAAAGGCTGTAAACCCAGAGTCAAGTCTTTACATAACTCTACATGTTAGTATTGACTCTATGACTCTAATCACATACATCATTTACCTTAGCATTCTTCCTTTTCAGATTTTTCAACATCTGGCTTTCTTTAAGCTACATAAAACAAAAAATACGTATGTACATTATTTTCCAAAAGTAAATGTTAGTTTCACATGTATCACATTCAGTTAAAAACAGTTATGTTTTTATGAATAGTTATGAATAGTTCTAAGGAGTTTATTACCATACTGCCAACAAATGCAAGCTTTTCTAAGACAACAATATGCTGCTTCAGGATTAGTGAAAAAAACCTTAGACCAACAAATTCATGTCAGTGAGCTTACCAATTTGATGACTTGTTCTTTAACATTAACGTAAAATGTGTCGATGGCTGCCCTACAAACTTTAGATTCTGTTCTTTCTCTGTAGAGGAATTAAAAAAAAAAGTCTAAGTACCATGATGGATTTTGAAAGGTGTTTCATTTGCTTAGCATATAAACAAACATGTACATACAATTTGGCATATACCTTTTTTATTTTAAAAATATCTTTAATCTCATTTTTTTATAATTTCAATTTTTTAGATTAAGGGATTTGTTATATGGGCATACTGCATGACACTGAAGTCTGGGGTACAACTGACCCCATCACTCAGGTAGCGAGCATGATACCCAACAGGTTGTTTTTCAGTCCTTGAATCCCTATTCCCTCTAGGAATCTCCAGGATCTACTGTTGCCATCTTTATGTCCATGTGTACCCAATGTTTAGCTCCCACTTATAAGCGAGAACACGCAGTATTTGGTTTTCCGTTCCTACAATAATTCACTTGGGATAATGACTTCCAGCTGCATCCATATTGCTACAAAGGACATGATTTTGTTCTTTTTTATAGCTGTGCAGTATTCCATGGTCTACATATACCATATTTTCTTTATCCAACCCACAGTTGATGGGCACCTAGGTTGATTCTGTCTTTGCTATCATGGATAGTGCTGTGATGAACATATGAGAACACCATTTTAACTAACTAAGATGGCAATGTTCAGCCTGAAAAAAATACTGGAAACACGTATCAGCAAAAGAAAAAGAACAAATACATTTTTCTGTAAGCCCTCCAGTACGGGGTCATCTTAATTCCCTGATACTAAACAACCTCACAGGTGATACCAAGTAAGGTAGAAATGCTTATGGCTAATCCCAGTCTTTTCCTACTACCTGAAAGACCCAGCAGACTTTATTCCTTCCCTCTCTGCCTGTTAGCAAAAGGAGGAGCAACTGTGTAACACATTTGGACTAGCCAAAAAGTAGCCATAAATCAGGTGATAGTTCTTCAGAAACTATAAAACTGACTAAAAGAAACTGCCTCAGGTCTCTGTCGCTGGGGAGAAGAGATCTGGTGGCCAGTCTCTGATTCTTCTGGCTTGGCTCACTCACCCATTAAGATGGCTATTATTTTAAAAAACAGAAAACAACAAGTGTTGGTGAGAAAGTACAGAAATAGGAACCCCTGTGTTGCTGGTGGAAATGTAAAACGATATAGTCACTGTGGAAAACAGTATTGGCAGTTCCAAAAAAAACAAAAAATAAAATAAAATAATTAAACATAGAACAACCACATGATCCAGCAATTCCTCTTCTAGGCATATACACAAAAGAATTGAAAGCATGGACTTGAATATCAATTGTACATCAATGTGTGTAGCAGCATTATTCACAATAGCCAAAAGATGGGAACAACTCAAGTGTCCACTGATAGATAAGTGGATAAAGAAAATGTGTTAAAATCATGACCATATAACAATGTCTCAGTCAACAATGGATGGCACATACAATGGTAGACCCATAAAACAATGGAGCTAAAAATATCTTATCACCTAGTGACACTGTTGCCATCAAAATGTCATAGCACAATGCATTATTCACATACTTGCCGCGATGCTGGTGTAAACAAACCTATAGTGTTGCCTAGTTGTGTATATAGTTAGGTATACTGCATAAAACTTGATAATAAATTACCAAGTGCCCCAAACAGGTATAACATTTTTTATCTTTTATTTATTTATTTATTTTTGAGATAAGGTCTTACTCTGTCACCCAAGTTGGACTGAGTAATGCGATCATGGAGCACTGCAGCCTCAAACTCCTCGACTCCAGTGATCCTCCTGCCTCAGCCTCCCGTGTAGCTGGAATTACAGGAATATGCCACCATGCCTGCCTAATTTTTAACTTTTTTGTAGAAAATGGGTCTCATTATGTTGCCCAGGCTCATTTTTTATCTTTTATACCATATTTTTACTGTACCTTTTCTATGTTTAGATACACAATTTACCATCATGATACAATTACCTACAGTATTCAATACAGTGACATAGTATTGAATGAACTTGCTGTCCAAGTGTGTATCCTGGGAGGAACAGGCAACACATCATATAGCCACGGCATGTACTAGGCTACACCATCTAAGTTGGTGTAAGTACACTCTACGTTAACACAATGACAAAACTGCCTAAGGATGCAGTTCTCAGAACACATCCCTGTTGTTAAGAGACATGAATGGGTATTCTTATGACTGAATATGATTCCACCTTAAAAAGTAAATTCTGACACATGCTATGACATGGGTGAGCCTTGAGGACATCATGCTGAGTGAAATAAGACAGTCACAAAAGGACAAATATTGTATGATTCCACTCATATGAAGTACCCAGAGCAGTTAGATTTACAGAGACAAAGTAGAATAGTGATTGCTGGGGGAGGGAGGAATGAGGAGTCATTGCTCAAACAGGTACAAAGCTACCGTTTCATAAGGCTTTAGTTCCAGAGATGGGTTGCTTAACAAAGTGCACACAGTTAACACACAATAAAGAGAAAATATTTCTACACTTCACACCTATCACAATGGCTAAAATAAAAATTAGTGAGAACACCAAATGCTGGCAAGGATGCAGAGAATCTGGATCATACACTGTGGAAAACAGTCTGTCCCTTACAAAACTGAACATGCAATTACCATATAACCCAACAACTGCACTCTTGGGCATTTATCCCAGAGAAATGGAAGCTCAGGTTCAAACAAAAAAATGTATACAAATGTTCACAGCACTGTGTGTGTAACAGCCCAAAACTAGAAACAACCCAAATTCCTTCAATGGGTGAATGTCAAACCATGGTATATCCATACCATGGAATGCTACCTAGCAATGTAGTGGAATGGAATCATACAACAGCTTGGATGAATCTCCAAGGCATTATGCTGAGTGGAAAAAAGCCAATCCCAAAAGGTTGCACACTATAGAGTTTCATTTATATAACATTCTTGAAATGATGAAATGACAGAAATGGAGAACAGGTTAGTGGTTTCCAGGGCTTGGGGCTGTGGGTGTAGCTATAAAAGGGCAACATGAGGACAGACGGGGCATGAGGACACAAGAATTCTGGCAGTGATGCAATACACAAACCTATACATATGATAAAATCCCTATATTATTCCTCACAACTGCATGTGATTCTACAATTATCTCAAAAGACATTTAATTAAAAAAAAAATAAAGTTGTAACTTGTTATTACACATTGAACTAAACAAAAAAATTCATGAATAATGAGGTATTTCTATAGATGCATGTTCATAGCAACATTATTCACAACAGCCAACAGGTGGAAGCAACCCAAGTGTCCGCTGATGAATGAATGGGTAAACAGTGAATGGAGGAATGGTCATCTGTGTACACACAAACGCAGCCTTAACAAAGAAGGAAATTCTGATGCATGCTATCACACAGATGAGCCTTGAGGACATGCTAAGTGAAATAAGTCAGTCACAAAAAGACAAATACTGGATGGTTCCATTTATGTGAAGTATTCGAAGTAGTCAAATTCATAGAAACAGAAAGTAGAAGGGTGGTTGCCAAGCACTAGAGATGGGGTGAAGAATAGAACATTGTGATTTAATGGGTACAGAATGTCAGTTGTGCAAGATAAAGAAGTTCTGGAGACTGGTAGCACAACAAGATGAATATACTTAACACTACTGACCTGTGCACTTAAAAACACTCAATGGCAAATTTTATGTTATGTGTATTTTAGCACAATTAAAAATTTACATAAGTCCCACTTAAAAAAAAAAAAAAGAATTTCTAATGCAATATAAATATCAAATCATTATTTTCAGATGTTAGAATATTTTTTAAATATAGCCAGTCATCATGGCACATGCTTGTAATCTCAACTACTCTGAAGGCTGAGGTGGGAGGATCCCCTAAACCCAGGAGTTGGAGACCAGCCTGGGCAACACTGTGAGACCCCATCTAAAGAAATTTTTTTTTTTAAATAAGAAAAGCTGGTCAGGCCTCTCCGCATATGGCTTGTAATGATAAATCGATAGATTCTTTCAACCACA
This sequence comes from Macaca thibetana thibetana, assembly GCF_024542745.1. Taxonomy (NCBI): domain Eukaryota; kingdom Metazoa; phylum Chordata; class Mammalia; order Primates; family Cercopithecidae; genus Macaca; species Macaca thibetana. The sequence goes on along the minus strand of NC_065582.1, from coordinate 5,314,616 downwards.
AAGGTGATGGTCTACACAAGACAGCTCTTCCAAATTCTAGCAACTTAAACATCTGGCAAAATTCAATTAATTGAATCAGCTATAGACTATTCTAAGCGTTTGTAATGTTGCATTTCATGGCATACTTCCCTACTTATACATAAACTGCTTATCGTCAGTTTATACTGATATAACAGTGAAGCTATTCAGGTCTGAGTGCTAGGTACAGGATATTAAAAACAGATCCTTAAATAGTTGTTGACTTAATTTTGAAAGAGTGAAGTGTTTCACGTGGCTGAGAACACCACATTGTCAAGGAAACAAAATGAGATCAGTGATTCACCAGAATTCTTATTTGGTATGACAAAAATACAAAGTTGTACTGCAATGTTATATAAGTATAAGAAAAATACTATGCCTCTTCTAAATCATTTCTTATATCAAGAACTTACTACCCACTGCAGCAACTCAGACCTGTCCCTGTGTCCTTACTACCCACTGGGTAGTAAGTTCTTGACATAAGAAATGATTTAGAAGGGGACAATGCCATTTTCCCTAAAACATCAGAAATCTATAATAAGCTTCCTATAAGAGATTTGTGAATAGGAAAAGGATAACACAAGCAAGATGGTCTTGGGTGTGTTAACTGTGCTAGTTTTAACAGGAAACTGGCTCTGGAATATACAGAAGAGTAAAACAGGTACTTCCCACAATGATGATGATGAATTGGCATGACAGGCTGGCTCCTTTCCCCAAGCTCACCCAGAACTACAGAGGGAATACCACAGAGAAAATGGAGAAAGCTGTGAAAACCCTGAGGGTGAGGTCATGTAGAGAGGATGACTGCTGTGAGGAGTGGCGCTGTGGCCAGGGCAGGAATAGACAGCTGTGGGAAACTGACTCCTGCCTCTTCCCATCACCGATCTCATCAACAGTGTGCCTGCTCCACCCCCGCTCCCCTGCCCCCTGCAGCAACTTAGACCTCGGTCCCTGTGTCCTCATCAAGACTGAAACTGGGGTTGGACTTGGGCCTAAAGAAAAACATGGGAGGCTGACTGACTTTGGGCAGCTGTTTCCTCACCCTTCCCCGGTCAAACCCCCATGCTGGAGAATGATGACCCACAGAGTCCATCTTTTCTTCCTGCTGCTCCTCTGTGGAGGGTGAGGAGTGAAGTACTGACCTGACAGGCTGTTTTGTGAGATGAGTAGCTGAGGCTGCCCACCCTAGGGCTTACCCCACCCCCTGCACTCACAGGCACTAACAGAGACTGGAGTTTGGCCTTCTGTACATACTGTCTGACAGAAAGGGACAGGCCCAGGGGAAAATAAACTCAGAGACTGGAATAACAAGATGCTGGAGGAACCCAACCATTTCAAAAGGAAAACACATATTATATCCGAAACCTTACCAGAGCAGATATTTTAGAATAGCTGATCCAATAATTTGAAATTAGCTCAACAGATATTCTAAGGAAGATATTAGCAGCATAAAACACAAATACAAGACACAAAAAAAGCAGCAGAAATAGCTGGACATGATGGCTCACACCTGTAATCCCAGCACTTTGGGAGGCAACAGTGGGTGGATCACTTGAGGTCAGGAGTTAGAGACCAGACTGGCCAACATGGTGAAACCCCGTCTCTACTAAAAATACAAAAAATTAGCTGGGTGTGGTGGTGGGTGCCTGTAATCCCAGCAACTAGGGAGGCTGAGGCAGGTGAACTGCTTGAACCCAGGAGGTAGAGGTTGCAGGGACTGAGATTGCGCCACAGCACTCTAGCCTGGGTGACAGAGTGAGACTCCATCTCAAAAAAAAAAAAAAAAAAAAAAAACAGAAAACAAAAAACAAATATAATAGAGAACTCAACAGATGGGACAAACGGCAGACTGGATATTTCTAAGAATAAATTAGAAAATCTAATTTCTTAGATTGAGGAAATCTCCCAGTGAATGAAGCAAAGGATAATAAGATAACAAAAAAGAAAATTAGGATAAAAATATTTTAAATTCTTAGAATTAAAAAAAGTAATTTGTTCAGCAGCAATAGATTAAAAAAAAATTTTTTTTAAACCTTGGAATGAAAAGGTCAGGCTCAATATAGTGAAATTTAAGAATATCAAAGAAACAAAGTAACAGTTGAGAGAGCTAAACAACAGATCACATTCAAAGAAATAAGAATTAGATAGACATCAAATTTTCCAAAAGCAACACTCGATGTAAAAGAATATAAAGTTTCCAAAGTATTTAAGAAAATAATTTAGAACATAAAATATTATATCCAGCTAAGCTGTCATTCAAATTCAAGGGTATAATAAAAATAATCAGAAGGTTTAGAAGTTTTGCAACATAAAGAGCCACACTGTGGTGTTGGATGAAATATTTAAATAAGAGAAAATACTTATCTACAGGATATTGCAAGAAAATATCTGAGATAAAAGTGATCAAATACCTAAGTAAATTTTGTTATTGTCTTAAAAACAGAGACACACACAACAGAAGGGGAAATTCTATCTACCTTAATTTAGAATTAAAGGTGGTGAGTTATAAATACAATTTTTTTAAGTTAAAAAAAATTCAGAACATCAAAAAGTAGAATAAAAAAGTTAAAGAAGTAACAATATATTAACATATTGTTCAAGATATATCAATAATTACAATAAATGCTAATGGACTAAACTCGAGTTGAAATTCAAAGACTGATACACTGGATTTAAAAAGACGAATAAAGAAATTAAAATTTAAGGTAGCAAAAAGGTTGGAAGTAAAAGAAATTAAAAAGAACGTAAAATCTGGCCAGGCGCAGTGGCTCACGTCTATAATCCCAGCACTTTGGAAGGCCAAGGTGGGCAGATCACGAAGTCAGGAGATCGAGACCATCCTAGCCAACATGGTGAAACCCTGTCTCTACTAAAAATGCAAAAATTAGCTGGGCATGTTGGCACACACCTGTAGTCCCAGCTACTTAGGAGGCTGAGGCAGGAGAATTGCTTGAACCTGGGAGGTGGAGGTTGCAGTGAGCCGAGATCTCACCACTGTACTCCAGCCTGAGGACAGATCGAGACTCCATCTCAAAAAAAAAAAAAAAAAAAAAAAAAAAAAAATCTGGCAAATGCTAGCAAAAGAAAACTATGATGCATATTAGTATCAGGTAAAATAAATTTTAAGACAAAGTATGTTTAGGAATAGAGTGCGTGACCAACTAAAATGTTCAGTCTGCAAGACAGAGCAATTTTACACACGATTTTCCTAATAGTCTCTAAACATATACAGCACAAATGAATAGAAGTACCAAGAAATACTGAACATAGATCCAATAATTAGAGTCTATCTAGATCCAATGATTAGAAATTACACACAGATCATGTACCAGGTCATAAAGAAAGCCTCAAAATTAAAAAAAAAAAAAAAAATTATCACCAGACCATGATCTTTGACCACAACATATTTAAGATAGAAGGTTAATACACAAATATAAATTTAAAAGTCTACATATTTGGAACATTTAAAAACATATGAATTCTTCAAAGAATTAAAGAAACAATTATAATAAACGTAAAAATATCTAAAACAATGACAATGAAAATAGTACATAACAAAAACTGTATGATGAGCAAAAACAGTGCTTCAAGGGAAATTCATCAGGTAAATATACCACATCATCAAAAGACTTACTTATGCTCTAGGTGGGTTTTCTCAAATTCAGGCAAAACAATATTCAACTCTTTGATGTCACTGGTTTTCATTCCTTCTAGACACCAAATGTCCACAGTGTCAGAAGTATCTAGAATATTAAGATAAGTTAACATGCTGGTTATTCATATTTTGGCTGTAGGTCCAGGGTTCTGAAAGCCTGCCACAAAAATAGTCTCACCAAATTGTAAAAGATAGCTACAGCTGAACAATCAGACAGGAGGCGCCGTACTCACCTCTTACCCCTGTGCAGTCTTGCAAACCCCTACATATACTTTCACTTTAACTGCTATCTTGCTGGTTCTCCTACTTTTGCTAAAGCAACCAAAAGCATTGCTGCCTTTTAATCACCTTACTGTATCTTTATTTAGTAGTGTGCTGTTATTTAACATCACTGGGGATAAGCTCTTCATTGTTAGCTGTATTTTCTGAATTTTAATCTATCTGATAGGCCTTTAATAATCTTGTAGGATACAGCAAGATTATTCAGTGTATTAATTTAAATAATTGTAGTTAATATACAGTACTATCCCACACAGGGATCTGAAGACAGATCTTGGTTCTAGTTTGAGCTTCTTTCTTAATAGTCATAAGATCTCAGGCAAGTCAGTTAACCTTCCAGAGGCCATTTCCTCAATGATAAATGGAATAAAAGAATGCTCTCCTTTTTATTATGAGACTCAAGCAAGAAAATATCTGTGAATGCATTTATAAAAACTATAAAATACTATACATCTGTAAGGTGTTATTATCAATTTCCAAAGCATACCTCAATTTTTTTTCTTTAAAAAAATTTTTTTTGAGACAGGGTCTCACTCTGTTGTCCAAACTGCAGTGCAGTAGCATGCTCAGCACTCATTACAGCCTCGAAGTCCTAGGTTCAAGTGATCCTCCCACCTCAGCCTCCCAAACAGCTGAGACTACAAGTGTATGCCACTATGCCTGGCTAGTTCTGAAAATTTTTTGTAAAGGTGGGGTCCCACTATGTTGCCCAGGCTGGTCTTGAACTCCTGGGCTCAAGCAGTCCTCTCACCTCAGCCTCCCAAAGTGCTGGGATTACAGGTGCACCCATCATTCTCAGCCCCCAGTTTTCTGTATGTTAACAGAAGCCATTGGCAGGAAAGTCTACTCTTCTTCCATAATTCTTTGTTTAATACTACAAAACTGACAAACATACTGAGAGTTTGTCTCCAGATTCACAATGACCTGAGTGTAACTCTTGGCTCTGGTGGATTAGTAACAGCCACCAATTCTTTCCCACTCTTCCCTACTTCCATTCCCTTGAATCTGGGATAGCCCCCTATAACCGGCTTGATCAACAGAGCATGAAGGAGTGAAAGGCCAGGTCTCAGGGTATCTGCAGCTTCTGCTTTACACCTCCTGCAATGCTCCCTCTTGGACATCAACTGTCACATGAAATTCTGACTACTGAACAACAGGCAAGCCCAAGCTAGCCACTTAAAAAGAGGCCACATGCAGGAGGAACAAGGCACCAGATAGATGAAAACAGTCATCTTAGACCTTCCACCCTAGCTCAGCCATTAAACGAACAGAATTGCCCAAAGCAAAACTGTAAGCAAATAAAACGATGGCCATTGTCAATCAGGGGCTGGCAAACTTCAGTGAAGTGCCAGAAGGTAACTACTGTTGGCTTCATGGGCCAACTGTTCAACTCTGCCATTGTAGTGTGAAGGCAGCCACAAACAATCCACAGAAGAGTGAATCTGGCTGTGATCCAATAAAAGTTCATTTTCAAAAACAGGCAATGGACTAAATTTGAATTGTAGATATAGATTTTTTTTTTTTTTTTTTGAGACAGAGTTTTGCTTTTGTTGCCCAGGCTGAACTCTGCTTCCCAGGTTCAAGTGATTCGCTTATCTCGCCCTCCCGAGTAGCTGGGATTTACGGGCATGTGCCACCATGCCTGGCTAATTTTCGTATTTTCAGTGGAGACGGGGTTTCACCATGTTGGTCAAGCTGGTCTCGAACTCCTTACCTCAAGTGATCCACCCGCCTTGGCCTCCCAAAGTGCTGGGATTACAGGTGTGAGCCACCGTGCCCGGCCTACACATAGTTTTTAGATTAGTAAGTTTTAAGGTAGTTTGTTAGGCATTAATACACCCAAAACACTGGCTGAACCCACTTATGGCTGTGTAAGCTCAGACAAGTTTTTTAACCTAAGACCTCAATTTTCTCACCTGTAAAAATGGGGGAAATAATATCTATACTTCATAGGTTTATTATAAGAATGAGAGAGAAGATAACATTAAACACTCAGTATAATGACTGGCACATAGTAAATACTTTGCTGTCTTTGTTGCTACTAATTTATAAAATAGAAACAGTAGGAACAGAAGTTAGTAAAAAGTATTCCAATGATACTTCCAGGCCAGACCCATAACACTGTTACCCACAATTCTGCCACCACCCCAATATACACAAATCCTTACTCACCTAAACTCAGCTCACCATGATTTTTAGAAAAACCAGTAATCTGCAAAAAGTAGTTCTGCATTTATTTATTTATTTATTTATTGAGACAGAGTCTCGCTTTGCCGCCCAGGCTGGAGTGCAGTGGCACGATCTCAGCTCACTGCAAGCTCTGCCTCCTGGGTTCACGCCATTCTCCTGCCTCAGCCTCCCGAGTAGCTGGGACTACAGGCTCCCGCCACCACGCCCGGCTATTTTTGTATTTTTGGTAGAAACAGGGTTTCACAGTGTTAGCTAGGATGGTCTGGATCTCCTGACCTCGTGATCCGCCCGCCTCGGCCTCCCAAAGTGCTGTGATTACAGGCGTGAGCCACTGCACCTGGCCTAGTTCTGCTTTTATAAAAGACACAGTATCTAAAGGTCTTATTAGTTTAAATAAAATCTTCCTTAAGCTCTCAGGACCAACAGATTTTTTTTTTAAGTTTAATTAAGAACCGTATATCCAAGCTATCTACTCTTACTGAACATAACATTTATTTTGGCATCAGAATTGATCTATGATGAGTTATTTTATACACGACAACATTTATATATGCATAATATAAATATGCATAATAAAAGGGTTGCCCATAGGACCACAGTACAACTTAAGAAGGAGAGCACTGGTCAGGTGTGGTGGCTCACACCTATAATCCCAGCACTTTGGGAGGCTGAGGTGGATAGATCACCTGAGGTCAAGAGTTCAAGACTAGCCTAGCCAATATGGTGAAACCCCCTCTCTATTAAAAAAAAAAAAAAAAAAAATCAAAAAATTAGCCAGGGAGTAGTGGCGGGCGCCTGTAATCCCAACTACTCAGGAGGCTCAGGCAGGAGAATCGCTTGAACCTGGGAGGCAGAGGTTGAAGGAAGCCGAGATTGTGCCACTTCACTGCAGCCTGGGCGACAAGAGCAAAACTCGGTCAAAAAAAAAAAGAGAGCATTAATAAGACACTGGAAGCACTCTGCGTACCTGACTCCAATGCCTTCTGAACTTTGTGTTTATCATCATATTACTCTTTGTTATAATTTTATTGTACACAAATATATTCCTAAACAATGTGGAGTTTAGAATGTTTTTGACCTTTTTACAATTGCTTATGCACCAGTAAAAGTTCTGCTTTTGTATTCCACTCCATACGTACACAGCAATTTATCTATCAATTCTAATGTGATAAGTTGTTTGCAGTACTTTGCTAGCATGAAAGACAATGCTAAGAGCACTCATACACATGATACACAGACACGTTCAAGAATTCCTCTAGTAAATACACCCACCAGCAACTGCTAGGTTTCAAAGTCTGCATGTTTTTTCAACTTTGCCAGAGAATGGCCAAAATTATTTTCAAAGTGCTTACATCTCTTCATATCTGCAGTGATTAAGGATCTCTACTGGTGACATCCTCGTTAAATATGGACTCTTGAGAGGCTAAAATATGTGTCAAACTAGGAGGTGCAAAGGAGTGTCTCACTGTAGCTGTGAATTTAAATTTCTGTGATTAGGAATGCACTCCCTCCAAATGTTTATTTTACTATTTCCTCTTCTGTAAAAATGTTGGTGTCATCTGCCCATTTTTCTACTAAGTTGTCTTTTTATTGATACTCCTTTATTTTCTCTAAAAATTGTCCAATTTTACCTGTCATATTTAAGCCTTCAATTCAGAACTTTTTTTGTGTGCTGCAAGTCAGAGGCAGTCTCATTTCATTTTTCTACAGGGAAACACTGTCACAGAACCACCTTTCCCCACTGACCAGCAGCCAACATTTTTGTCATACATTCATCAAGTTTCCATATATGCAGGGTCTCTTTTCTGGTCTATCTTTTGGTGTCACGGTCCCTAAGATTAGAATTAAATGTCTGTTAGACCAGGGGTCCCCAAGCCCCCAGCCACAGACCGGTATCAGTTTGTGGCCTGTTAGGAACTGGGCCACACAGCAGGAGGTGAGTGGCAGGGTGGGGGGGCGAGTGAGCATGACCACCCGAGCTCCACCTCCTGTCAGAGTAGTGGTGGCATTAGACTCTCATGGGAGCACGAACCTCATTGTGAACTGCACATGCGAGGGATCTAGGTTGTGAGCTCCTTTTGGGAATCTAACGCCGATGATCTGAGGTGGAACAGTTTTATCCCAAAACCATCTCCAATCCTCGTCCACGCAAAAATTGTCTGCCATGAAACCAGTCCCTGGTGCGAAAAAGTTTGGGGACTGCTATATTAGACCTGCCTATAAAACTATATAGAATTGAGGAGTTTTTGTTAGTTTAATAGAAAAATTTTAAACTAGTGTTTGAATTTGATAGTTACAGGATTATTTCAGTTTTCTTCTTCAAAATCCAGCTTCATTAGCCTTGCATTTTTCTAGATATTTATGTGTTACAATATGGGGGAGAAGAGGATATCCCCTTTTCCTCTATTTTGGCGGGGTGGGTGGATTCACTTTTAAATTTTTGTTTTTAATTGACACATAGTAATTGTACATATTTATGAGTACAGTGTGATGTGTCAATACATATATGTATTGTCTAAAAAATCAAATTAGGGCATTCAGCATATCCATCACCTCATACATTTATCATTTGTTTGTGGTAAGAAGACTAAAAATCCTCTCTTCTAGCTGTTTTGAAATGTGTAACACTGTTAACCATAGTCACCTGAACTTATACCTATCTAACTGTATTTGTACCCGCTGACCAGCCTCTCCCTCTCCCCGCTCCCCACTAGCCTCCCCTATCTATTTTAAATTTATTCACATGAAGTTGTTCATTATATTCTTAGTAACATTTAAACTGTGCATTTAAACATTTAAACTTCTGGTAGGAGTATAAAATTATGTTATACAACCACTTTGGGAATGCAGTTTGCAAAGTTTGGCAGTTTCTTGTAAAATTAAACATATGCCTACCCTATGACTCAGCAACTTCACTCCTTTTTATTTACCCAAGAGAAATGAAAACATATGTTCACAAAGAAATGTGTATAAAAATGTTCACTGGCTGGTTGCAGTGGCTCACACCTGTAATCCCAGCACTTTGGGAGGCCAAGGCAGGTGGATCATGAGGTCAGGAGATTAAGACCATCCTGGCCAACATGGTGAAACCCCATCTCTACTAAAAATACAAAAAATTAGCCGGGCGTGGTGGTGTGGGCCTGTAGTCTCAGCTACTCAGGAGACTGAGGCAGGAGATTCACTTGAACCTGGGAGGCGGAAGTTGCAGTGAGCTGAGATCAAGCCACTGCACTCCAGCCTGGCAACAGAGCAAGACTCAGTCTCAACAACAACAACAACAAAAAGTTCACAGCAGCTTTATTCAAATAGCCAAAACCTGAAAACAACTCAGCTGTCCATCAGTAAGAGACTGGATCAACTGTGGTGTAATCACACAATGGAATAAGCTCAGTAATAAAAATGATACCAAACAACATAGATGGATTGCAAAAAAACTATGCTGAGTGAAAGAAGCCTTACACAAGAGAGTACACACTATGAGATTCCATCTACACAAAATCCCAGAACAGACAAAACTAATCCATAGCAGAAAAAACATCCCTGAAGCCACTGCCTCCAGAGATATGGGGTGGGGACTGACATGAAAGAACTTTCTGGAGTAAAGACTTCACATGTTGACAGCGGCTTGAGTTACACATTGTACTGCATGTACATTTTACATTCAAAGAAAAAACTGTAAACACACTGAACTCCAGTTAATCATGTACATACTTAAGTATTCCAGAGGAAGTACTGATGTCTACATTATTTTAAAATGCCTTAAAAACTGCATTAATGGATTAATACTAACTTTACTACCTATCTAATAAAGTAAATAATAAAATGTTAACTGTAACATCTAAGTAGTGGGTATATAAATATATAAATTTTTTTTCCATCTTAGTTGTATGCTGAAAATTTTCATGACAAAATGTTAGAAAAAAATGTTACTTCAAAGTCACATATTCCTAATTTTTAAAAGTGGCAATTTTATGTACTTACAATTTACAATTATAACAAATTAAGAATAGGGTCTTATTTCTCTCATGAAATTCCTGAACGAGTGACAAAATATAAAACATCATTCTCTACCTGAGCCTACGGCTTTACTTCTTGATTTCTTCTTTTTGCCATGAGACATCTTCCCTTTTTTCTGAGTTTTCTACAAAAAAAAAAAAAAAAAAAAGCATTAAGGTTTTAAGAAGTTTTCTTTCTCTTAAAACATAAGGATTAAGACTGTTACCAAACTGTCATTCAATATTTTAGCTGGGCATAGTGGCTCATGCCTGTAATCCTAGCACTTTGGGAGGCTGAGGCAGGCAGATCACTTGAGGTCAGGAGTTCCAGACCAGCCTGGCCAACATGGTAAAACCCCACCTCTACTAAAAATACAAAAATTGCCAGGGTGTGTTGGCGCACGCCTGTAGTCTCAGCTACTGGGGAGGCTGAGGCAGAAGAACTGCTTGAACCTGGGAGGAGTCAGAGGTTGCAGTGAGCTGAGATTGCACCACTGCACTCCAGCCTGGGTGACAGTGCGAGACTCCATCTCAAGAAGAAAAAAAACTTTAGCTATAATTCTCATTTAGTTGTAAAACAGATTAGTTATATAAATTATCTACATTAATATAAGGAAGCATTGCAAACAAAACCATCACAAAATAAGAGCAAATAAAACTTTCAGTTGACTTATAACAATTGTTGCCTTGATGGGAAAGTTGAACTTTTATTACTTAAGATAATAACATGTGGAATCAGCTCAAATTTCTGTTCCAGCTACGGTGAAGTAACAGCTTCCAAACTAGCTCTCTTGCCATAAACAACCATAAAATGGGGGAAAAGGGGTGGCAATTTTATTCAGGCATTGGACAACAGGCAATACAAGACTGAGTTCCAGGAGAAAGGGGAAACTTGGAAGGTGAACCCTATGACTACCACCCCCACTCCACGCACACAGAGTTTCTAAATGGGGTATAGTGAGCTGAAGTCTAAGCAGGGCATGACAATCCTACCCAGCTGAGAGGCACTTGGAATAAGCTGCTCAGGAGAGCACAGGTGCCTGTGGAGCGGGGGTCCTAAGAGGCCTTGTCTAAGTACTGCCCATGTGCCGGGTGAGACCACATAAAGCCTACCAGAAAACGCTATCGTGAGGATAACAACATAGTTGATAATGAAGGGCAAGCAGCATTGGGGGCACAGGACAAGGTAAATGTACGTGGGAAAGAGACAACTCACGGCTCATCAGAAACCATGGAGACCAGAAGACAACAGAATGGTATAAAGAGCTGGGGAATAAATCTGTCAACTCAGAATTCCACAGCCAGTGAAATATCCTTCAAAAACAGAGTTGAAATAAAAACACTTCCAGATAAACAAAATCTGAGAGAATTTGTCACCAGCAGACCTGCCATGAAAGAAATGCTAGAAGATATTCTGTAGGCTGATGGAAAAAGGTAACAAATGGAAACTAGTATCTATAGGCAGGCAATCAGTGAACTGGAGAGAGGAACAGGTAGAAGACTACAGAGCTGCTGCTTCTCAAATTTTTTTTTTTTAAAAAACAACTCTTTCAAGCAGAAATGACAATACTGTAAGGTTAGATTTGTAACACAGAAGTAAAACAAGACAAAACAGCACAGAGGATGGGGATGGATAAATAGAATTATACATAATATTGTTACGTAATTACATTTATGTAGTGGGAGGTAGTTAATTGTCAAGTAGAATGTATGAAGTGATAACACACTGATTCTAAATAGACTTTGTTAATTTAAGGATGTACATTTTTAACCCAGGAGCAACCACTGAAAAAAATTTAAAAAGGTACAGCTAAGAAGTCAATAGAGAAAATAAAATAGAATACAAAAACAACGTTCAACTAATCCAAAATGAGTTCTAAGAGAGACAGAAAACAGGAGCAAATGGAAAACAGAGTATGGTAGATGTGAACCTCACCATATTTAAAATTACATCAAAAGTCAATGGACTTTTAGCAGAAGTTAAAAAAATACCTCCTCTAAGTAACTGATGGATCAAGCAGACCATCCCCCATCACCAAAAACAAGAGTAAGGAGACAAAATCTCTGAACTACACTTGACCTCAACTGACATTTACAGAACACAACTGCAAATTCAAGTGCACATGGGATGTTCACCAAGACAGATCAACAACAGAGATCATAGTTTGCTTCAATTTGTGTAAAGACAGGAAATAAAAATAAGAATATACATTCATACTTGTTTACATGTACAAAAGGAAATTTGAAAGATATATAAGAAAGTATAAGGTTACCTGTGTGTATGTTTAGCAGGTGGAAAGGTGAAGAAGACAGGGTAGCAGGGACAATTTACTATACTTCAAAAAGTTTTCAAACATGAGCATAAATTATTTATTCAATTAAGTCCAAATGAATTAATCACATATTAAGAACTTGCCAAAAGATATTATATGTCAAGAATTTTAGAACCAATAAGACCCAGAGTTCTTTGTTTTTTGAGACTGAGTCTCACTCTATTGCCCAGTACAGTGGCACAGTCTCAGCTCACTCCAACCTCCGCCTCCTGGGTTCAAGTTGATTCTCTTGCTACAACCTTCTGAGTAGCCGGGATTACAGGAATGCACCACCACACCCGGCTAATTTTTGTATTTTTAGTAGAGAAGGGGTTTTGCCATGTTGGCCAGGCTGGTCTTGAACTCCTGACCTCAGGTGATCCACATGCCTTGGCCTCCCAAAGTGGTAGGATTACAGGCATGAGCCACCGCGCCTGGCCTAAGACCCAGAATTCTTATCAGTAGTTTTTTTCTAAGGAAATGATCTAAGGAATGCACGAATATTTAGCTACAACAAAATTCATCAAAGCACTTATAATTTTTTAAATAGCAATTCTTCATTAGTAAGAGATTAACTATGGCATGCCATGAATGGAATGTTACGCATTGTTGAATACTTAATAACAAGTATATGATCTCAGGGTAATTAAAGCTCACTGAAAGGACTGAACAGCATAGACCAAAAGACGTGGTTATTTTGGGTTATGGAATTATAGGTGATTTTATCTTCTTTTCCATACCCTCTAGTTTTTTTTTTTTTTTTTTTTTTTTTTTTTTGAGACAGAGTCTCGCTCTGTCGCCCAGGCTGGAGTGCAGTGGCCGCATCTCAGCTCACTGCAAGCTCCGCCTCCCGGGTCTACGCCATTCTCCTGCCTCAGCCTCCCGAGTAGCTGGGACTACAGGCGCCCGCCACCTCACCCGGCTAGTTTTTTGTATTTTTTTAGTAGAGACGGGGTTTCACCGTATTAGCCAGGCTGTTCTCGATCTCCTGACCTTGTGATCCGCCCGTCTCGGCCTCCCAAAGTGCTGGGATTACAGGCTTGAGCCACCGCGCCCGGCCTTTTTTTTTTTTTTAAGACGGAGTCTTGCTCTGTCACCCAGGCTGGAGTGCAGTGGTGCAATCTCAGCTTACTGCAACCTCCGCCACCTGGACTCAAGCGATTCTCCTGCCTCAGCCCCCTGAGTAGCTAGGATTACAGGCATGCGCCACTGCATCCAGCTAATTTTTGTACTTTTAGTAGAGACGGGGTTTCACCATGTTGCCCAGGCTGGTCTTGAACTCCTGACCTCAGGTGATCCCCCTGCCTCGGTCTCCCAAAGTGCTGGGATTACAGGCGTGAGCCACTGCACCCGGCCATACCATCTAGATTTTCTAAAACAAACATTTTTATTACATTAAGGAAAATATAAAATTTATCTTTGAAAAGATATGAAGGAAAGAGAAAATGCTTCATTTTCTTCCCCAAAATTTTTCAATAAACCTTTTTTGCTCTCCTTGGGGATGGCTGACATTCTTACCGATTGACTTTCTAGTGCCAAGTTCTCTTTTTCAACAGAGGGCTGGGCACTAAGGGGTCCTGTCTTTTTAGAAGTGACCGACTCAGCTGGTTTCTCTGAAAGTTCTGAAGATGCTGTAGTTGGAATAACCTCATGACGCTGTATATTTGTTTTCTCTGCTGATTTAACTTTTCTTCTTGTATCACTTCCTTCAGTGCTTTCAGAGTCATCACTAATGGGCTTGAGCTTTCTTCCTGGCTGTGTAAAAGAAAAAAACAGCAGTACTTATTTAGAAAATAGAAATGCTTATAATTCTTACTGTAATAGTAGAAAACATATATACAGTCCACATTACTCACTTCTAAACTTCAAAACTGAACATAATAGGAAGACAGCAACATAATTAATGGATAGGACAGGAAACCTAAATCAAAGGTTACAATAAACACTCCCAACAATTCCCTCTGCCTTTTAAAATCACGACCTAACCGCAGTACAAGAATGCTATGAAAATTGACAAAGTACATAGAGATGTGAGACCTCTTTAATGAAAAACACTTCAGATACAAAAATATTTTGCTTTTTACTATAAAAGTATATTCTAAAAATAGAACTTTATGAAAAATGTTGCTATGGAATATTTTCTCTATTTGCATCCAATCTAAAGAGGAAATGAAATATTTTACAGAACATTTTCTATTTGAATCCAATCAAACTATATTACAAATTAAAATAGAGCGAATACTCCTACATACCTTTTTTGCACTAATTTTTACAGATTCGATTGCACTTGCTTCATTTCCAGAAGTGTCTGAACTGTAAAAAGTACAAGTCATCAATATCTTGTACACATTCCATTTATATTCGCATGTCTTCTCTAACTTGCTCATCCAACACGAAAACAGACTCAATTTAATGAGGAAATATCCTACTTGTCACATACAAGCCTGCCATGTTCCCAGGTTTACTGCTGCCTCCCACATCTTCCCATACCCAGGCCACATGAGTTTATCCCAGGCAAGCAAGTAACCTGTTCCATTACTGCAGCACCTGTGGTGATGTCTGAGAATTGCACTTTTCTCCAAGTTACCAGTCCCAGGCATATGGGCCATCATTTGTACTAAAAGCTAATCCACTAGGCCCATCCTTAGGTGATAGAAAAGGGAACACATTTTATCCTTTAAAAAGGAAAAAAATAGTCCTAACTTCTGATGGGCTATGAAAATTCATCTTTTCATTTTGTTCAATACAACAAATTTATTTAACACCAACCTCAAAATACAAAGTACAGTGAATAAAATTACTTCAAAATTGAGAGGTTTTCCTTCAAAGGGTTCACTGTCTAGTAGGAAGGCCAAAGATAGTGCAGAGTGATGACCTGGCAAGCACCTGACAGAGAAGATGATGTGGAGACATGGCTTGGGTATTAGGAAAGGCATCACAGTTATGACACTTGGCGGTGACTGGTAAAAAACTTTTTTCAGGAAAACAAGTGTGGAGAAGGACATTTAAAGCAGATGGAAAAGTTAATGTAAAAGCATGGTGGTGTAAAACAGCCTGGCACGTTCAAGAAACGTGCAACAGAGCACGGATAAAATGTATTTTCTAAGAGAAGATAACAAACGCTCGGGAAAAGCCAAAGGCTATGACTGAAGGGCTGCAGGGTACCCACATGGGCATGCTGCATGGATCTCCTATGGTCAGCGCCAGCCTCCAGCTGCAGCGTCTTCTAGATCCACTGCAGCACCTTCTGGATCCACTGCAGCATCTGGGCAGAGGCTATAGCTGTGGGCAGTCTCTAGCCAACAAGTAAGCACAGCAAGGGTCTGGGGCCTCGACGTTTCTGCCTAATACAGGTCAGGCCTCCTTTTAACAGCCCTCACTCCTCCAGAGCTCCGCAGTGGCTTGTTCAGAACTGTAGGCACTGCAGTGCAATTTGAGGCCATCTCTGCCCCATCCTGCTTCTTCCAACTTTACCCTTCACAGATATCACTAATAAACCCCTTCCATTCCTAACTGCCTCAGTGTCTACTCACCCAAGGATCCAAACTGGCACGGGGGCCCTCTATGCCATGCATACAGACAAAGGAGAGCCCTAACAGGACGTGGACGTAGGAGTAAGACGAGACTGGGGTTTCAAAAGATCACTCTGGAAGGTGTATGGGAAGGTAGGCCAGAGGGAGCTGGCACGAGAGATAAGGACACCAGACAGGAAACTACCGCAGGAATGCTGGTAAGAGTGAAGTCCCCAAACCATGGCAGCCACAGGGAGGTGGCAAGGGTGTGGAAAGGAAAAACGGATTCTCAAGGCAGTCACAAGCCAGAAAAATAGGACTGGCCAGACAGAACATACCAGGACTGATTCCCAGATTGCTGGATTGGAGGGGACTGGGTGAATGGCAAGACTATTAACCTAGAGAATACCAAAAGAGTTCACTGACACTAGATGAGAAGGAAAAGGAGCTCAGTTTTACCTTTGTTGAGTGAGGTGCCTATGGGCATCTAGAGAAATATGGCCAATGTGCAAGACATCTTGGAACTCAGGAGAGGGTCTGGACAAGAGACAAACTTGAGAAACGGTGGCACACAGGTAGTTAAAACCATGAGCGTGAACTGGGGTTAGATGGAGAAGAGAGGGCCAGAGAAGAGAGGGCTGAGAACAGAATCACCTACACATAAAGAAAAAAAAACAGGAGAGGAAACAGCCAGGAGCAAGATGGCTGAACAGAGGGCTCCACTGATTGTCCCCGCAGGAACACCAAGTTTAACAACTATCTACGCAAAGGGAGCACCTTCACAGGAAACAAAAGTCAGCTGAGTACTCACAGTGCCTGTTCTTGACTTCCTATCGCTGAAAGACGCACTGAAAAGGGTAGGAAAGAGTCTACAATCGCTGACGCTACCCCTTCCCCATCTCCAACAGTGGCTGCGTGGCACAGAGAATCTGTGCTCTTAGGGGGAGAGCGCAGTGATTTTGCAGCTTTGCTTTGTAATCAGCGCTGTCCTTTAACAGTGGAAAGCAGAACCAGGCTGAACTAAACTGATGCCCACACACAGAGGGAGCATTTGGACTAGTCCTGGTGTGAGGGGAATTGCCCATCTTAGCAGTGGGAGGTAGAGCTCTGACAAGCCTTGCCACTGTGGGCTAAAGTGCTCTGCGGCCCCACGTGAGCCTGAGGGGCAGTCTAGGCCACAAGGATGGTAACTCCTAGTGCTGAGCTGGGCTTGGAGCCAGTGGACTGTGGGGGCATGAGACCTACTGAGACACCAACCAGTGTGGCTAAGGGTGTGCTGGCATCACCCCTCTCCCAGGCCCAGGCAGCACAGCCCATGGCTCCAAAAGAGACCTCTTTCTTCTGCGAGAGGAGAGGAGAGAGAAGAGTGGAGAGGACTTTGTTTTCCATCTTGGATACCAGCTCAGCCACAGTAGCACAGGGCACCAGTCAGGGTCATGAGACCCCCTAATGCAGATCACAACACCTAAGTCCTTTCAAATATCTGGAAAGCCTTCCCAAAAAGGATGGATCCAAACAAGCCCAGACTCCAATGACTACAATAAATACCTGACTCTTCAATGTCCAGATACTGATAAACATCCGTAAGCATCAAGACCATCCAGTAAAACATGACCTCATCAAATGAACTAAATAAGGCACCAGGGACCAATACTGGGGAAACAGCAGATACGTGACCTTCTGGACAGAGAATTCAAAATAGCTGTTTTGAGGAAACTCAAAGAAATTCAAGATAACACGGAGAAGGAATTCAGAATTCTATCAGATCACTTTAACAAAGAATTGAAATAATTTTTTAAAATCAAGCAG
The DNA here is from genome assembly GCF_024542745.1 of Macaca thibetana thibetana. Taxonomy (NCBI): domain Eukaryota; kingdom Metazoa; phylum Chordata; class Mammalia; order Primates; family Cercopithecidae; genus Macaca; species Macaca thibetana. The sequence goes on along the minus strand of NC_065582.1, from coordinate 5,296,846 downwards.
AAATTCAGTAGTTGAAAAATGTAGCTGACATATTAAAGAATACATCAGAGTCTCTTAATAGCAGAATCTATCAAGCAGAAGAAAGAATTAGTGAGCTTGAAGAAAGGCTATTTGAAAATACAAAAGAAAAGAAAAAAGAAAAAACAGTCATGAAGCATGCCTACAGGGTCTAGAAAAAGCTTCAAAGGGCAAATCAAAGAGTTACTGGCCTTAAAGAAAGGTAGAGAAAGGCGGGTAGAAAGTTTATTCAAAAAGGTAGTAACAGAGAACTTTCTAAACCAAGAGAAAGGTATCAATATCCAAGTACAAGAAGGTTATACAACCAACACCAAGCAGCTTTAACCCAAAGAAGACTACCTCAAGGCATTTAATAATAGAACACCCAAAGGTCAAAGATAAAGAATCTAAAAGCAGCAAGAGAAAAGAAACAGGTAACTTACAATGGAGCTCCGATATGTCTGGCAGCAGACTTTCAGTGGACACCTTACAGGCCAGGAGAGACTGGCATGATATATTTAAAGTGTTGAAGGAAAAAAACTTTTACCCTATAAGAATATATCTGGTGAAAATATCCTTCAAACATGAAAAAGAAATAAAGACTTTCCCAAACAAAAGCTGAGATATTTTATCAACTCCAGACCTGTCCCAAAAGAAATGCTAAAGGGAGTAATTCAAGCAGAAAGAAAAGGACATTAATGAGCAGTATAAATCACCTGAAGGTATAAAACTCACTGGTAATATTAAGTACACGGAAAAAGATAACACTGTAGCTGATGTGTGTAAACTACTCTCATTGTAAGTAGAAAGACTAAAAGATGAACCAATCAAAAATAACTTTTCAAAACATAAACAGTACAATAAAAGTAAAAACAAAAAGTTAAAAAGTGGGGGAGCAAAGTGAAAGTGTAGAGTTTTTATTAGTTTTTTTTTGCTTGTATATGAAAGCAGGGTTAAGTTGTTAATGGCATAAAATAATGGGTTATATGGCAGTACCTGCTAGCCTCATGGTAACCTCAAATTAAAAAAAAACAACAAATACATAAAAAGACCAAGAAATCACACTGCCAGAGAAAATCACCTTTACTAAAAGCAAGACAGGAAGGAAGAAAAGAAGAGAGGGCCACAAAACAATCAGAAAACAAAAAATAAAATGGCATGAGTAAGTCCCTGCTTAACAATAGTAACACTGAATGTAAATGGACTAAACTCTCCAATCAAAAGACATAGAGTGGCTGGATTGGGGGAAAAAAAAAAAGACCCAATGATTTGTTGCCTACAAGAAACACATTTCATCTATAAAGATACACACAGACTGAAAATAAAGGTACGGAAAAAGATATTCCATGCCAATGGAAACCAAAAAAAGGGCAGAATAGCTATACTTATTTCAGATAAACTAGATTTTTGAGACAGAAACTGTAAGAAGAGACAAAGAAGGTCACTACGTAATGACAAAAGGGGTCAAATTCAGCAAGAGGATACAACAATTTTAAATACACATGCACCCAACATTGGAACACCCAGATAGATGAAGCTAATATTATTAGAGCTAAAGGGAGAGACAGACCCCAATACATTAGCTGGAGACTTCAACACCCCACTTTCAGCACTGGAGAGATCTTCCAGACAGAAGATCAATAAAGAAACAGCAGACTTAATCTGCACTGTAGACCATATGAACCTAACAGATATTTATAGAACATTTCATCCAACAGCTGCAGAATACACATTCTTTTCCTCAGCACATGGATCATTCTCAAGTACAGACCATGTGATAGGTCACAAAACAAGTCTTAAAACATTTTTTAAAAACTGAAATATCAAGTATCTTCTCTGTGGAATAAAACTAGAAATCAATAACAAGAGGAATTTTGGAAGTTATACAAACACACAGAGAAAAAATGTTAATGAAGGACCAGTGGGTCAATTAAGAGAGTAAGAAGGAAGCTGAACAATTTCTTGAGACAAATGATAATGGAAACACAACATACCAAAACCTATGGGATACCACAAAAGCAATACTAAGAGGGAAGTTCACAGCTATAAGTGCCTACATCAAAAAAGAAAATCTTTAAATAAATAACCTAATGATGCATCTTAAAGAACTAGAAAAGCAAGAACAAACCAAATCCAAAACTAATAAAGATCAGCTTTTATAAATAAATGTATAAATTTACCTCAACCCAATAAAGACTGTAACTTTGCTTTTAACTTAACAAGTAGCTCTTAAAAGTCATTTAAAAAAATGAGAAAACAATGAGAAAAGTTGCATTTATACCTCACAAGAATAGAAAAGATCAAGGATTTTAATACAAATCATACAAGTTCTAAAAGAGAACATGAAGGGAGACATCTTCCTAACTATGACTCAAAATCCCTAAACGCTAAGAGTGATAAATATATCACCGTATCTAAATAAAACTAAACATTTTCTATGTTGGAAAAAAAAACACCACCATTAGGTGTTTTGTTAAAAGACAGATGAACCAGTTAAAAAAAAAAAACTGTAACATAGGGCTCATCTCACTAATGTTTAAATGAAGTCATGAAGAAAATGACCAACATCAACTATAGTAAAAAGGATATAAACAGTTTGCAGAAAAACAAATTCAAGAGCTTTTAAATAATTGCTGTTCAATCATTCCTAAGAAGAATACAAATTAGAACTAGGCTGGGATAGCATTTTTGACCTATCACATTGGCAAAAATCCAAGTTTGATCTCACTTTGGTGGCAATGTGGCAATAACTATAAAAATGACAAACACATTTCATTTGACTCAGAATTTCACTTTTATGACTATATCCTATAGATACACAAGCACAAGTGTGAAATGGCACTCCCAGTGGCACTGGGAGTGAGAGCACAGACTGGAAACAGCCTGACTGCCCATTCATACAGGACTGGATAATCACACTAAGGAACACTCATGCTGTGGAAAGGGTAGAACAATGAGAAAGCTCCACGTGTACTGACATGTAAAGATCTCTAAGATGTAGTAAGTGAAAAAAGCTAGGTAGCAACCTATGCTGCCTTTTGTACACAAAAAAAGGGTTAAAATGTGTTTCATATTTACTTTTATATGCACCAAGAAATTCTGGAAGGACATATGAGAAAATAATAAGGGAGAGGGAAGAAGTGGGTTCTAGGAGCTAGATGGATAGTAGACATGATATGAAGACTTACTATACACCTTTTTATATTTTTAAACCATGTGAATGTTTACTCAAAGTATTCCTCTTTAAAAATTACATTCACCACTATTTAGAGTGCATGTTTTCCAAATGTATGACTTCTACTGATTTTCAGTAACATATAAAACTGGAGTCAGCCAGGAGCGGTGGTCAACACCTGTAATCCTAGCACTTTGGGAGGCCAAGGCGGGCAGATCACGAGGTCAGGAGATCAAGACCATCCTGGCCAACATGGTGAAACCCCATCTCTACTAAAAAATACAAAAATTAGCTGGGCATGGTGGCATGCGCCTGTAGTCCAAACTACTCGAGAGGTTGAGGCAGAAGAATTGCTTGAACTGAGGAGGTGGAGGTTGCAGTGAGCCGAGACAGCGCCACTGCACTCCAGCCTGGTGACAGAGTAAGTCTCCAAAATAACCAAGTACTATAAAACTTCCCTAGTATAGACAATCTCAAAATGACTTCTCAGATTTCTGCCCAACTGGAATATTTGTTTTAAAACTGCAGTTTTGGCCGGGCGCGGTGGCTCACGTCTGTAATCCCAGCACTTTGGGAGGCCAAGGTGGGCGGATCATGAGGTCAGGAGATCGAGACCAGCCTGGGTAACACGGTGAAACCAGTCTCTACTAAAAATACAAAAAAAATTAGCTGGGCGTGGTGGTGGGCGCCTGTAGTCCCAGCCACTCGGGAGGCTGAGGCAGGAGAATGGCGTGAACCCAGGAGGTGGAGCTTGCAGTGAACCCAGATCACGCCACTGCACTCCAGTGTGGGAGTCAGAGCAAGATTCCATCTCAAAAAAAACAAATAAAGAAACAAACACTGCACTTTTGATACTTGCTAAATACATTTAGTAACTAGAACTGACCTATTACCCAATAGAGGTCCATAAGTCAAAGAGCTGCTCTAGATAACAACTTAAAATGAGTACTACAGTTATCGAAGAGTTCTGCATTATATAACTTGCTCCCAAGTTTTCTCTATGAAATCATTTTTATAGAGATTTTCCTGACCTATACGTTCACATAAATCTGAAAGACTCAAACCAATGCGCCTCAGGAACAATGCATCTGAAACAGGCTTTGTATTGCTTTGTAATCATCACCTACCATATACAAGGAAACATCTCATTTGTGATCATTAGTTTGTAAATGAAAGAGACCTCCCAAAAATCACCTAAAATTTTATGCTCATAAAATCTTTCCCTCCTTTCTTATTTGACTCAAAGCTAAACTATCTTCCTAGGCATGATTTCTAGGATAATCAGGTGTGAATTCTGTCAGTTATCACAGCTATTATAATTATTGTAATTGTCAATTATTAATAAAGTTTTTATGCCTCAGTTCTCTTGAGAAAAAGCATAACAAGTTGGCTCAAAGTATCTTAAAACGCTTTCTTTTTATTAGCTTCTATCTCAGAAATCCCATTAACCATGAATAAACAATTGCTTGAAATATACCAGTACCTTATTTTTGCTTCTTTTCCTGGAGGAGTTGAAGGGATAGATAGTCCACCAAGTTTGGAGAATTCTTCTTCATCAGCATATATAGCTGTGCTATGTAAAGGAGGATCTTTCAAAAGACAAAAAAGAAGACAACTTTAAAAGTCTGGCTATTTGGGCAATACTGAAGTTTATTCCCTTACAATGGAGTACAAAACAATCTTTGTTCAACTAACAAAATCAAAATCAATTAAACAGGCCACTTCCCAAATGTTTTTGATCTCACACCTCAACAATAAAAATTTTAAACCCTATCACCAACAAACACATGAATATTTATGAATAATAAACCTTTATTACCGCAGTTATATGGAATTATTTTTGGTGTTTGAAACAGGGCCTCACGCTGTTGCCCAGGCTGGAATGCAGTAGTGCGATCTCAGCTCACTGCAGCCTGGAGCACCTAAGCTCAAGCGATCCTCCTGCCGCAGCCTCCTGAATAGCTGGGACTACAGGCACATGCCACCATGCCCAGGTAATTTTTAAATTATTTGTAGAGACAGGGTCTCACTATGTTGCCCAGGTTGGGGAAATTTTAATGAGATAAAAATATAAATCGGAAATCTAACATTTTCTTTCCTCATCCCTGTCAGGTGTCATACACTCTGCATTAGAGACCACTGCATTAAACTATAAACTCTACAGGCCTAGAGAGGTCACCTCACAAAGTGCCCTGCATATAGCGGTCATACAGTATTTTTGAATGAAAAGCCCTTTGGGGAGATTCCAGGCCTCCCTTACTTCCTCTCTGCTTTACTCTGGGATGCCAGAGCCTTTAGATAGCATATAAAGGTACCTTGAATGAGGAAGAAGATAAAAGAGAAGGAGAGCAAATGGACTTGGTGGAAAGGCATAGAAAAGAGATGCTAAGAGGAGAAAGATGCTCCTAGCGGGTGCTCAGGAAAGAGGAGTAACAGGAGAGATCCAGTACTTATCGCAGGGGTAGAGAGCTTGAAGAAGAGGTGGCCAGTGGTGACAGAACTAAACTGCTGTAAGGGGGCCTGGTAAGAGCCAAGCAACCATTTCTTCATGCTCAAAGTTTAGCACGACAGTGCAAACTTCAACATTTTTTCAACTAAACAGCTGCTTAAATAATGAACATATCAACTGCACAATTTTTAAGTTAGTAGTATACTTTGTATTGCCTTCAACAAGGCAAAGGGATTTATTTACTTCATTGCTGTGAATAACAAGGGGGGGAAAAGAAATAGAACAATCCCAAATGTTCACAGATAACCACTCATATAAACTGGATTCTCACAACTTCACAATAAAAAGACAAATAATCCAATTTAAAAACGGGCAAAGGGTGAACAGAAACTTCTTCAAAGAATATGCAAATGGCCAATAATCATGTATAAGAGGGTCAAAGGGGAAAAAAAAGCAAATGGTCAGCCATAAGCACACTGAAAAGGTGCTGAACACCATTAGTAATTAGGGAAATATGAATCAAAACCATAATGAGATAGTACTTCACACCCTAAGCTTAGGCTAGCTATTATTTAAAAAACAAAAACAAACACACACCCAGAAAATGACAAGTGTAGGCAAGGATGTGGAGAAACTGAAATCCTTGGGCACTGCTGGTGGGAATACAGGCACTGCGGAAATGGTGACTCCTGAAAATATAAAATATATATGATCCAGCAATCCCATTTCTGGGTAAACGCCCAAAAGAGGGGAAAGCAGGGACTCAAACAGCTATTGATACACTCATGTTAGTATTAATAGCAGCATTATTCACAGTCAAAAAGCAGAAGTAACCCAAGGGTCCATTAACAGATGAATAGATAAATAAAATGTGGTACATACAGACTGTTCTTCAACGTAAAAAGGAAATTCTGGCTGGGCGCGGTGGCTCATGCCTGTAATCCCAGCAATTTGGGAGGCCGAGGTAGGTGGACCACCTCAGGTGGACCACCTGAGGTCAGGAGTTCAACGCCAGCCTGGCCAATATGGCAAAGCCCCATCTCTACTAAAAAAATAAAAAAATTAGCCAGGCAGGGTGTGGAAGGGAGGGGAGCGCCTGGAATCCCAGCCACTCGGGACGCTGAGGCAGGGAGAATTGCTTGAACCTGGGAGGTGGAGGTTGCAGTGAGCAGAGATTGCGCCACTGCAGTTCAGCCTAGGTAAGAGAGCAAGTCTTTGCCTCCAAAAAAAAAAAAAATATTCTGACTCAGGCTACAACACAGATGAACCTCAAAGACATTATGCTAAATGAAATAAGCCAGTTACCAAAGAACCAACTATTGTATGCTTCCTTTTACATCAGATTCCTAGAAAGCAGAATGATGGTTGCCAGGAGTTGAGAGGAGGGGAGAACGGGAAGTTGTTTAGTAGATAGAGCGTTTCAGTTAGGAAAGATGAGAAAGTTCTGGAGATGGATGGTGATGATGGTTGCACAACAATGTGAATGTATTTATCTGCTACAGAGTTAATACACTTAAAAAAGGTTAAAATGGTAAACTATATTTTACCACCCATACCCCCACCAATACACTCACATCCACAATGAGGTGCAGGGATGGCTAGAATAAAAAACTCGGTAAGTTTCAGTGAAGCTGTGCAGAAACGACAACTCTCATACACTGCCATGGAATTATAAAGTCATGTAGCTGCTTTGTAAAACAGTTCCTTAAAAAGTTAAAAACAGAATTACCGTAGGACTCAGCAATTCTGCTCCCACTATATGCCCAAGTGAAAAAAGCCCACGCAAAAACTCATACACAAATGTTCATAGCAGCATTATTCATAGTGGCCAAAAAATAGAAACCACCTAAATGTAACTGATAAATGGATAACAAGTTGTGGTATATTCAAACAATGGAGTATTGCTGATCTATAAAAACGTGTAGGAATGAAGCAGATACACACTACAACATGGATAAACCCTGAAAACACAAACTAAGTAAAAGAAGCCAGTCACAAAGGACCAGAGTCTAGGATTCCACTGATATGTACAGAAATGGCAAATCTGCAGAGACAGAAAGGAGATTCATGGCTGCCAGGGGCCTGAAGGGGGAAGAGGGAGTGACCACTCATGGGTACAGGGTTCTCTACAGGATGATAACAATTTTCTGGAACTAGATAATGCAGACAGTTGTACAACCTTGTGAATAAACTAAAAACCAATGATGTGTACACTTTAAAAGCGTGAATTTTATGGTATGTGAATTCATTTCCATTTTTTAAATTATGGGGTTTTAGGTTCAGATCTTTTAGATTTAGATTTTAGACAAACAGGACATTTTTATCAAGTCATAATAAAAGACATTATTCTGGTGAATATATTTCACCTTATAAAATGTATAATATTTTCTTTTATTAACAAAAAATTAAACCAAAGCCTTCAAAATTCTCTTAAAACTTATTCCAGCAAAAATGCCTGACTACTACAGTTCTAGATGTGGGGGCACATGGCATTTTCTCTGTCATTTCTGGCCTCTGGAGTGCCCAGTGACACAAGCAGCCCACCCTGACAACTCACACACTCCTGGCCAGCCAGGTACTGACCTTTTAGCTCATACTCCAAAGGAACACAGGTGAAGCTCTCCCACTGGCTCTCCCAAAGCATCCCCTGCCTCCATGAGTTTAGGACAAAGGAAAATTACCCATACTCTTCTCCTCCCTAAATTAATGGCTCTATCAAACGGTAGAATGAAGTGAGAAATGTATTCTATGCTCCTCTTGTTACAGAGTACTATAGTAAGTGTCCTCATGTGACTGGATTGTTAACGAATACCACTAGAAGAGTGCCACCACTTTGATAATGTTCTTAGTTTCAATGTACCTAGACGTGAGAAAAATTAAATCAAATTATCAAGTACTCCCCAGAGAACATTATATTTACATGCAGGCAACTAATTTTTATATTTGAAGATATTTCTAATTTTTATTATATCTGGCCTAAATGTTGTTGCTTTAGAGTTATGTTAGGATAAAGATTTAAAGTACTAACCAAAGGTCTCATCAGGTTCTTCATCTTTCTCATTTTCACCCAGCCTGCCAATGCTTGAGACATCAGAATTATCAGGAAAGTCGAACACGTCAATAGGCTTGCACTTTTGACCAGCTTTCTAAAAGTGAATGAAGTTGAAGTTACTGAGTTGGCTCTCACAAAGAACAATAGGCTGATTTATGGAGCAAGAATATTCTTGTAATCACTGCTGCCTAAGGAAGCAATCCTTAAGCATGGGGTGATGGATTCACTACCTACCCCGACTGGGTCATTATACAACATAGACATGTATGGCAAGATCAAATCATACCCCACAAATGTGTACAATTACAATGTTTCAGGTAAAATAAAAAGAAAGAAGCAAGCTAACACTTTTTGGGGACACAGACTCTTTTGATAACCTAAGGCAAGGATTGGCAAACTTTTTCTATAAAGGACCAGAAAGTAAATTATTTTAGGCTTTGCAGGCCATAAGGTTTCTCTTTTGACTACTAACTCAACCACTGTCATGTGAATGACGACAGTAACCACACAGAAAAGAATGAGCATGGCTGTGTTCCAATACAATTTGACTTCTGAACACTGCAATTTGAATTTAATATCATGTTCACATGTTATGACATAGTCTTTTCGTTTCAACCATTAAAAAATGTAAAAACCATTCTTAGCTTGCAGGGATATACAAAAACAGGTGGCAGGCTAGATTTGGCCCATGGACCAGTTTGCCTACATCTCTGACCTAGGGAAAGTGATGGGTCCTATCTCCGGAAATATGCCCATATACCCAAAAGTTCATAAACAGTTTTAAGGGTACACATGGGTTAACAACTCCTGACTAAAGGACACCAGGGTTTACAGTTCAATATACTGATATGCCCATGAAGTCTGCTACCCCAAATCTAATGAAACATGAAAACATATATAAAATGAGAAAAACTTTCATGGTAGTTCCGGAAAATGTGGAAGGGTAGTATTAACAGATACGAAAATAAGAAAATTCTGGCAGGTATAAAGGAGGTAAAATAAAATTGGCAAACCATATACAAACTTGACCATTCAGATGCCCCCAGTAAACGAATCATTCCTGGAGTGCTTGTGGGTGGAATGCAAAGAGAGCTGGCAGGTCTTCCAGCCCCTCCCAAGGCACAGGGGGCCTCCACATGTAAGGCACTGCCTTGCAGAGGGAAGGCCAGGAAAGCTGAATAAATTCCAGGAACTCTGGGCTTCCAGCTAAGGCTGGAGCTTAGATAAATCCCTCCGATGCACACTGGACTTTGGCTACTAATGGCAGGGGCAAGGCAGGACAACTGAGAGAAACCCACCCAAAGAACCCGCGAAGTAATGCTGGGGTGGGAGTAGAGTGCTGAGCAAAATCCTGCAGGGTGATCCCAGGGTTTCCCAGAGGGGAAGAGAGCTATCCTCTTCAGGCTGGGGTTAAGGACTATGCAGGACAAAGAAAGCCCAGGGCAGAACAAGCAGAAGTAACTCCTTCCAGGGTGCCTGGCACTGTCATACACTGTTAATGTGAGATTACAATGCCAATCACACAAGCCACTGGAAAAAATATTGGAATTAGCAATCAAGAACATTAAAGAAATGTACACACTTTTCACATACATTTATTCTAGGACTCTACTCTAAAGAAAAGTAAACCTGTAATGTGAACTAAGTGGAGTATCATGAAATCATAAACAATTCTTGAAAAGTACAACGAGAAATGGCTTTAAGTGAAAAAAGTTGACAGCATTGTACAATTTTTACATGAAGCCAATTATCTAAACGAAAATAAAACCAACCTAGGCTCAGAAATAAAGGAAATTCTAAAACATTAACAGAAGTCATTTTATCCACTATACTGGAAAAAGTGTGAGGAAAATGAACACACTTTTTCACTACAAGAAACATTGAACTTGCCAAGTGAAGTCTACAAAACTGAGGTACTCAAAAAATGTTATTTTGTACTGTTAATTTTGAGAAAACTACAACACAAAAAGATAACTTACATCTTTCACGGAATGTGTTCTTTCTAAAGTGTTCTTCGAACGTCTTGCACTATTAAACAGCAAAAAAAAAAAACCACAAGAGTTATGAAATAGTTAAAATAACTGAGGAAACACCATAGTTATGATCCTTTCCACACATTTTTACAAAAAAAAAAAAAGAACCCATATTCCACAAATTTATTTTTTATAGGTCAAATCCTGTCACCAATGTTATAAAGTAACATACCTCTCCCCCTCAGGGACATGGAAAAGTTGGAATCTTGCTGTTAACTTTTTCCCTGAGGCCTTAATCAATCAGCAGTAATTGACTTTCTCTGCAGAGCTGAACAAAGGGGAGGGGTAGGCTAATGCTAAGTCCGGACACCTGCTCCATCCTGTGCCTGGCTCTCGTATGTCCTTTTCTCATTTAATTCTAACAGTCCTATAAGGTAGAAGTGAATCCCATGTTACAGATGTATGCTTGCCCACAGCAACACGGAGCCAGGAGGGAGACAAGCCTGCATTAACATTTACATCAGTTCAAATCCAGGGCCTGCCCTCAACCTCCCTTCACACTCTCTCAGTTGGGCCATAGCTTCAAACGATAAAGTTGTATATATATCTTCAACAAGCTTCAAGGAAACAGATGTAACAATGGTGACTAGAATAAAAACGAGAAATAACAGTGGCAGGAATTATATATTATTATTACTAATAGTGCCAGGAGTCAGTGAATATGTACAGACTATCCTCCACCAACCAGGCATCATACAAGGGTACGGGGGGATACTCTGGAATAATACAGTACATAATTCCTGACTTTAAAATATGCCATGCAGATTGTAGCCATATTTTTCTCATTTGTAGATAGCAAAATCAGCTTAGTGAGTCTAAACCAATGTTTTAGTATCCTTTTATTCGATATCATTTCAAGCTCACAGAAAAGTTGCAAACAGTACAAGGACCTTCTGTATGCCCTTTACTCATTTGCTGTGTGCGTGCGCGCGTGCGTGTGTGTGTGTGTGACTGGAGACACTGTGCACCTCTACCCCTAAATACCATAATATGTCTTTCCTAGGAGGGCATTATCCTGCATATTCATGGTACAATTTCTAAAATCAAGGAATTTAACACTGATACCATAATCTAATCTACAGTCCATACCCAAATCACATCAATTGTCCTATAATGTCCTTTTAAGATTGCCAGGCCAGCATTTTAAAAAAACAAACAAAAAAAAGGAAAATATAAAATGAAACATTGCACTGGATATACTATGTTCATAAGCCTTTTGTTTTGTTATGTGTGGATGTGTGCGCATGTGTACTAAGTGTGATATAAAACATCATTACTGTGAATCACAGTTTAAAAAAAAAAAGTTAGAAAACTGTTCAGAGCAGTGGTTCCCAGACTGGAGTGTCATCAACATTCTCAGCAGGGCTTGTGAAACAGGTTGCTCAGCACCACTCCAGGAGTGTATGATTCAGTCCCTCTGGGGCATGGCCTGGGACTCTGCATTTCTAACAAGTTCATGATTTATTTACTTCATGAAACCTAAGGAAGAAGGTAGGACAAGTACTGGTTTTATGGCAATTTTATAGAAGATGATTCCGGGGTTCCTAAAATTTAAGTGACTTATCAAGGGTCACAAAGCCAAGTAACAGAAACACAACAAAAACTAGACCACATAAACTTCATCATCTAAACTCTTTGAGCTGTCTTGTCCTTTCTTGGGGGGGGAAAAAAAGTCAAGGTTCCTCCTTGCCTTAGGTTGCAGTCAAGGTGGGGCTTCTGAGAGATAGAAACCTCTGTGACAACCCACAGGTAAAATTTCTGGGCCACGTGCGGTGGCTCCCGCCTGTAATCCCAGCGCTCTGAGAAGTCAAGGCGGGCGGATCATGAGGTCAGGAAATCGAGACCATCCTGGCCAACATGGTGAAACCCCATTTCTACTAAAAATACACAAATGAGCTGGACGTGGTGGCTCACGCCTGTAATCCCAGCTACTGTGGAGGCTGAGGCAGGAGAATCGCTTGAACCTGGGAGGCGGAGGTTGCGCCACTGCACTCCAGCCTGGGCTAGAGTGAAATTCCGACTCAAAAAAAAAAAAAAAAAAAAAAAATTCTGTTGTATGTGCATTAGTGTGTTCTGGGAGGAGGCCTGAACAGATTTCATGAGTCTCAAACCCAAAAATGTTAAAAAAAATAAAAATAAAGACAACAAAAACCACTAGCCTTTCGGATAAACTCTTTTCAGCTGATATTCAAGGCTGACATTCTTTTCTAATCCTCTTCTCCACTGGCCCCAGGAGTCTGGTCTCGGTTTCCCCACCTACCTGCGGTGTCCTGCTCCAGCTTTCCACCCTAACCCCGCAGCTGCCAGCACCACCTTCTCCAGGCAGCCTTCCCCGCCGGGGAACTCCTGTGGTCTTCAGACCGTCTTGGCGCACGGTTTTGTGCACGGTCTGCAGCGAGCCGAGACCCTTCCCGCCAGATCCAGGCCGGGCCTTGGAGGGCCATTCGCCAACCAATCAGCGACCAGCATTCTAGAGCGCGTCTTGCAACCGACCAAACGCGCGCTGGCTTTGATGAACAACAACCGCTCCACCCACCCTGAAGAAAGGCAGGCGGCAGCTCGCTCCCCCAGCCACACTTGTGCTCCGGTCTGTGGTTTGCAGTCCGAAAACACCAGCGTCTTCAAAATAAGAAAACTGATCCCGGAGAGTAAACTCCACTCACATTAAAGTCTGCCAAATCGTAGGCAATAAGTATTTGCTGAATGTTTTGCTTTCAAGCTAACACTTCGACACTCACTACTCTGGACGGCACTACTGCCCCCCACAAAACGACACGACACTGGCTAACGTCTTCCCGCCCGCCAGGCAGGGTTAGGCCCGTGCGGGTGGGAATCACTCTTATCCCCACTAGTCTGACGAGAAAGCCGGGACCCGGGCGACTGGCCACTCGGGCGAGCTCCACAGTGGAGCACGAACAGCGCCGGGAGGCGCAAACCGCGGCAGGCGAGGAAGCAGTTCAAGCTGGTCTCCGGCCTCGCGTTCTGAGGGTCGGCAGTACTTACCCCTCAGGCCTGTGAGGCCGCGACCGCCGACGCCTCCCCCGCGGAGCCATGATGCCGCCCTCCGCTCCCGAGCGACTGGAAGCTCCCGCCAAGCCCCTCGCCGCTCCGAGCAGCCAATCCGGGCCGAGCACGCGCGCGTGCGCAGAACTTCCTGAGCGGGCCCCGGGCTCCTCCCCGCCTTGGAGCGTGAGGGAAAACTGGGCCTGGCTATCACACCGCAACGGAACTGAAGTCCATGCCGCACAACCAGTTGCCTACGGTCCATGTCATGCCAAAGTTTTCCGGGCTTTCCTCCCACCCGCATCGCCAGTTTTCCAGAGCCCGAAAGCCCCGGAGCCACGTGGGACCGCCCCCTGTGGGTGGGGAAAGGGGAGGAGCTAGTGTCCTTGAGCCTGTGGGCAGGTAAGTGGGTGGGCGCAGACCAGCGATCGCAGCTGGTGCCGCTGAGGCCGCAGTCGTCTTGACAGACCCACAGGATTTGGCTTGCAGCCCCTGCTGCCTTTATCAGCTGTCTGAGCTTAGCACGTTACTTTACCTCTATCCCAGCACCTTCATTTGTAAATGGTCAGGGATCCTTTTGTTCTTTTATTTTGTTTCTGTTTAAAAATGTGTAATGCAGAAGAATGAAATTGAACCCTTACCTTACACCGCGTATAAAAATTAACGCAAAATGGATCAAACACCTATATATAAAGGCTAAAATTAAAATTAAAACTCTTAAAAGAAAACAGAGCAAAAGCTTCATAACATTGGACTTGGTGGTATGATTTCTTGGATATGATACCAACAGCAGTTTGGGATGATGAAAACGTTTTGGAAATAGTGGTGGATGGATGCACAAGATGAACGTACTTGATGCCACAGAACTGTAAACTTACAAACGGTTAAAATGCTAAATTTTGTTGTGTATATTTTACTATGATAAAAAATTACGTTTCATGCATATAAAAGAATATAACATGTGTAATGTAAGGATAAAAACAAACATCCGTGTAACCAGCACTGGATGGGGATATGAATCATTATTATACATAACTCTTGGGTACCCCTCTGAATGGCACCCTCCTCCTCCAGAGAATAACCACTGTTCTAATTTTATGTGTATCATTCCTGTGGTTTTCTACCTTGATATAGCCCCAAATAATGTATTGATTATTGCATGTTTCTAAACTTTATATGATATTTGGTAGGTATTCTGCAAATGTCCTTTCTTACTAAAGCTATTGCTTTTATTTTTTATTTTATTTTTCCATAAATTATTGGGGTGCAGGTGCTATTTAGTTACATAAGTAAGTTCTTTTTTTTTTTTTTTTTTTTGAGACGGAGCCTTGCTCTGTCTCCCAGGCTGGAGTGCAGTGGCCCAATCTTGGCTCACTGCAAGCTCCACCTCCCGGGTTCATGCCATTCTCCTGCCTCAGCCTCCCGAGTAGCTGGGACTACAGGCGCCTGCCACCACGCCCAGCTATTTTTTTTTTTTTTTTTTTTTTGTATTTTTAGTGGAGATGGGGTTTCACCGTGTTAGACAGGATGGTCTTGATCTCCTGACCTCAGGATCCACCTGCCTCAGCCTCCCAAAGTGCTGGGATTACAGACGTGAGCCACTGCGCCCGGCCGAGTAAGTTCTTTAGTGGTGATTTGTAAGATCCTGGTGCATCCATCACCCCACTGCACCATATATGTTGTGTTTTATCCCTTGCCCCCATCCCACTCTTCCCCCTAAGTCCTCAAAGTCCATTGTATCATTCTTAATGCCTTTGCGTCCTCATATAAATCTGTTACTGTTAGATGTATCCGCAATTGCATCTAAATCTGCATGTAGCTGCAGTTCATTTATGTTCAGTCTTTGGAATGCATAAGTAAATACTCCATATTTTATTTATCTGTTCTCTTGTGTGTGGGTGTATCAGTTGTTTGCAGTACTTTGTTGTTACCAACAATACAGCACTGAACACTCTTATAGGAGGTTTGCAGGGGACATGTCTAAGAGCTTCTCTAGGGATAGATTCAGTAGGGATATTACTGCTATGTAGGATACAGAGTACAGCTTTCCATGATAATACCAGTGTTTACACATTGTAGATCGTACAGTTTACACCCCCCCCCACTGGCTTCAAATATTATCAATATTCAGCATTTTAAAGACTTTTACATTGTTTATCCAGTGAGTTAAAATGGGTTTCCATATGGGCATCCTGTTGGGTTTTGGTTTGCATTTCCCCTAAGTTGATCATCTTTTTTACTCCTTATAGGCCATTCCTATTTCCTCTTCAGTGAAATGCTTGTTTACCTGGAAATCATGTGGGCAACTGCCATAGAAGGGAATCACCTGTAAGGTATTAAAGGTAGTTCCCTGTGGGTGGGTAGAAATAAGTTCCTGGAGCCACTAAAAGTAGTTGCCCTTAAGAGAGTGAGTGAGAAGCTCCGTTTTCTAGGAAAGGGGGTGTAGTCAAACCTTTTGTGCTTGCGGGTCTGAAAAAAGAAACTACCCAGTCAAAACAAGAAGGGGTTCAGCACTCTGGGTGGAAATAACAAACGCTCAACCCAAATACATGTAAATAATAAAGGAAAATCAGGAGCATGCATCACTGAAATGTCCAGGGTTAGAATGAGTGTGCAGCGGAGTTGGATGGAGAGGTTTGAGAAGCGGGCAGGGCCCTGAGTCACTGAAACATCCAGAGGTAGAATGAGTGTCCAGCTGAGTTGGATGGAGAGGTTTGAGAAACCGTCAGGGCTCTGAGTCCTTTTGCTTGCCCACCTCATACGTCGACTTTTCCAGGGGCCAGGTCTTCTGTTTTCCCTCTTCCTTCTGGATTTACCGAGCACTTATGATGCAGGCGTTGTCCTGAGTGATTACTATCTGTTGACTCATGTAATCCTCTCAATTACCCTCTGCAGTAGGCACTGTAATCCCACGTCTCAGCGGAGGATCCCAGGGAGCGGTCCCACTGACAGCAAGTGGTGCTGCCTGAGTGAGCTCCTGGGAGCCTGGTCCAGAGCTTGAAACCCGGCACCATTCCGTGTCTGTCTGAATTCCACCATTCAGAGAAAGAGACTCCGTATCTCCCAGCCTTCCCAGAAAAAGGGCTGCCGCGCCTACCTGTATTAGGGCTCTCCAGAGAAGCAGAACCAATGTACATACGGGGACAGCAGGGAGAGATTTTAAGAACTGGCTCATGCGAATGTGGAAGCTGGCAAGTCTGCAATCTCTGGGAACAGGCGCACAGGCTAGAAACTCAGGTAAGAGTTGATGTTGCCATCATGAGTCCAAAATCCACAAAGCAGGTCAAACAGCCTGGAAACCCAGGCAGAGGGTCTGTGTGGCAGGATTGAGGAGAATTCCTTCTTCAGGAAATCTCAGTCTTAAGGCCTTCAACAGATTGCATGAGGCCCACCCACATTATGGAGGGTGATGTGCTTCAGTAAAAGCCTACTGATTTCAATAGTAATCACGCCTAAAAAACGCCTTCATGGCAATACCTAGACTGGTGTTTGACCAAACAACTCGGCACCGTAGCATAGCCAAGTTGACACCTAACATTAACCATCACACTGCCCCTGAACCAATCCCTGTGGCCGGGGAAATGGAATACACTCATTTGCTTCCTGGCACCACCTGGATTCCGGCTGGAACTGGAGTGGCCGGGAGCGGAGACAGATACATCCATGACAGAAACTTGCGCAGGGTTGTAGAGCTGTTCATAGGGAAGCTAGATTCCAACCCACTCCTGCCTTTGTTCCACGCTGCTTCCGCAGTTAGACTGTCAGCTTAGGGCAGTGATTCTCAGCTTGGGTGAGGGGAAGGCAGAGGGAAAGGGGTCTACTAGGATGCCTGGGGCGGGGTAACCTGATAAAGCCAGTGGATGCTATCACAGGAAGGAGACTCCTGGGGTGCTCTGAGCAGAGGTTGTGTGAGAGCCCTACCTACGATTCTGACCCAGAAGAGCCATCTTGGAGTTTCTGTAGTGATTTGTGTTGTTGAGGATGGAAACCACAGCATCTCTGCGAGTTTCTAGATATAGAAAGCCAGGTGGGGAGCCTGGTTTGGAGTGACAGGAAGAGAACACAAAGGCTCATCATAAGCCCTCGATATAAATGTGGGGGCTGGAGGCTGGTCATAGGGGAGAAGGGTGTGTAGATGGGAGAGGAGGTGCCCAGCAGATTCCAACCAATCAGGAAAGAAACTCCCCGCAAGGAGAAAGATGGGTTACTTTTTAGGGAAGTCATGGCCAGTATTTTCCATTTTAAGATGGTGCCTGTGTTGTGCTGGTCTCTTTCCACCAGTTAACCGTCAGTAAAGTTTGCTAAACTCCACAGCCTTCTGTGTCTAAGAAGACTGTGTCTAGGAGGGCGGTGAGGAAGGAAGGATCGTTAGCAAGGTAGTCGGAGCAGACGTGAGCAGGGCAGAAGAGGGCCTCTACAACCAGGAAAGCATCTGAAGCTGGTGATTAGCAGCTTCCCGATAAGATCCAAGGATTTGGGTGAGTGAGCTCAAGCAAACGCGGTGAGAGGCAAAATGATGGCGTTTAACTGGTAGACGGGAGAACGCCTCAACTGCGCATGTGCACAGCCTCGGTAACCACACTGCGTTTGTGGCCGCTCCCAAGTGCTGGCAGGCCACTGCGCATGGGACAGCCCTCCCCAAGGGAAGAATCTGGGGACAGTTAACATGCCCCCTCCCTCAAAGCATGCTAACGTATAAGACCCCAAGTCAAAGGCCACACAGCACTTGACTCTCTCCTGTCCCCGCTTGGCCCTCTTCCAAGTGTACTTCCTTTTGTTCCTGCTCTAAAACTTTTAAATAAACTTTCACTGGGCTCTAAAAGTTGCCTCTGTCTCTCACTCTGCCTTGTGCCCCTTGGTCAAATTCTTTCCTCGGAGGAAGCGAGAACTGAAGTTGCTGCAGACCTGTGTGGATGCACTGCCATTAACGAGCTAGTGTTCAGGGGGTGGGGTGAAGCATGCTTATTGGAATGGATGGGCTGAAAACGCAGGAGTGGAGGCAGCGGGGTCAGGAGTCCTAGAGGTGATCTGGAGCAATGTGAGCAACTGCAAGGAACTTCAGGGACACCAGAGGACCAGAGGCTTCAGGACACTGGAGGACATAGGTAGCAGGTCCTTAAGTTATATGCTTTCATATTTGGGAAATGGAAAAAAAAAAAAACTGTTGATTTTATTATACAAACTATAGAAAATAATGACAAAACTTTTGGGAGGCTTGGGATAAACTGAGTGCTTGGGCCTGGACACTTCCATGTGGAAATATATGTTCCCTGTGATGGAGGTTGATGTATATATGAGTTCCATGTTTTGGAATTGTTAGTTTGATTTTGATTGATTGATTGGATTGAGACAAGGGTCTCACTCTGTTGTCCAAGCTGGAGTGCTGTGGTGACTTCATAGCTCACTACAGTCTCAAATTCCTGGGCTCAAGCGATCCTCCTGCCTGAGCCTCCTGAGTAGCTGGGATTACAGGCACATGCCACCACACCTGGCTAATTTTTGTGTTTTTCGTAGAGACAGGGTTTCGCCATGTTGCCCAGGCTGGTCCCAAACTCCTGGGCTCAAGAGATCCACCCACCTTGGCCTCCCAAGGTGCTGGGATGACAGGTGTCCGCCACCGTGCCTGGCCTCATTAGTTTGATTTTAAGTGAGAGTATTATTTTCTATCTTACAGGATACTCATGAAGATAAGAGAAGAATGTGGAGGCCCCTGGATACACAGAGGACGCCGTTTCTTAATGGACTCAGCTTTTCTCCAGGGAGCTCTTCTGTTGAATTTTCTTTTCAGCACTGGGTCCACCAGGGGGCAGATGAAGAAAAGGCCTGGAGATTTGACGATGTCATTGGAGCACAGAGCTCCTCACTTTCAGACGTGGTAAATACTGCTTCAAAGTCAGTTCAAGAAGATGAATAAGACTATACATTTTAGCTGCCCTTGCTTAATCCTTTTCCCCTTTCACATAAATGATATTCTTCCACAATTTATTCGATCCATTCCTGTCCATTTCCCATAAGGCAAAGTATGATTTTCTATGATGGAGAGGAAAAGAACTGATGTCTCAAATTTTCCCACTTTCTTATATAACTTCCTACAGCACTTACTAATTATTGGGTACAAAGGAACATCTCACTCAACTTGGCAGTTTAATGGAGTTGTTATCTGTTTTAAGCAGACCCATTGTTCAACCTCTGTAACTATGACACTGCAAAACAGACTTAACACATCCCAGGAGGGCAGAGATGGGGGAGCAGAGGAAAATACTTTCTCTTGGATGTTCTCTTTAAGAAAAAGAGGAAATAAAATCCAGAAAGGAAGTACTCCTCGCCTTTTACAGTTACAGGGCAGAAAGATTTTTTGTAGCAAACAACAATGACGTTAGATCTCTTCCTATGTCACATGCTTTTCAACATTTCCTGGGTGCTGTGACCCAGCTGCTGAACTTACTTGCTGTGTAACTAATGTTGTTTTACTTTTTCCAGAACTAACTGGCACGGCTCCTACCCAAGCTGCGATCACATGGCTAAATAGGTCTGGCCAGTACATCATGACCATGCAGTGTCTCATGCTTCAGATTCCATTCTCAGCTCCCCAAAGGGCCAGGAGAGTCTGGTGCTGGGACCCTGGCAGGAGCATGCTAGCAAAATTCAGGATTTCTTTAGCCAAGGAATGGCAGACTTCCAACCTGCACAAGCAATAACTTTACAACGGAAACGGATGTAAAAAACCTGAGAAAGAGAAAATGGAAGGACATCCCAGAGAAAAAGTGTTTTTGTTTTTAAGGACATAAGGACAGAAAATAAGAAAGAAAACGTCTACAGTAGAGTCTTATGTCTGTAACTCTCCCTCAAGCTGTGGTTGGAAAAGAACTTTCTGAAAAAGGTTTTCACCTCTGTAATGAATATGCTCACTCTGACAGCACTTTTGGTTGACCTGAGAGTACACACAGCTGTGAGGCTGATCTTGTTCGGCCAGTGTCCTGACCTCAGCCGCCCTTACTGCTCAGGCAGGAATGGACTCAGCAGATGGTACCTGGCAGACATGCCTCCCAGGCGATGCAGGAACCTTCTTCATAGAACCTGCTCTAGAACGACACCTCTGGCTGCTCCCCTGCACCTCACAGGCCAGCTGTCTCACCCCTTGTCATTGAGCATAAAGATCATTATCACCCAGGCCACAAACATGCCGTTTGTTTCCTGGGCTTAGAGAATCAGGGAAGGCTTCTAAGGGAAATGCCATCTCCAATCCTGTAGGAGCAGCCAGGCCAGGGTGAGAGTGCTCTGGGGAGGGAGGCCAGCCTGTTTGCAGTGAGCGAAAGTAGGATGCACTTTGGGAACTGGAATAACTGAAGCATGGCTGGAACAGAGTTAGGCAAGTGGCAAGAAATTAGACCAGGGCAAGCAGGTGCCCTCCAGTTCCCCACTCCTCAAAGTGTAGCACCAAGACCGGCAGCACCAGTGTTCCTGGGAAGCTTGTTAGAAATGCCGAATTGCAGATTGATTGAATCAGAATCTTCATGTTAAGATCCCCAGGTGGCTGGGCAAGGTGGTTCATGCCTGTAATCCTAGTACTTTAGGAGGCTGAGGCTGGAGTCTCGCTTGAGCTCAGGGGTTTGAGACTAGCCTGGGCAACATGGTGAGACCTTGTTTCTACAAAAACAAATCAACAAATTAGCCCGGTTTGGTGGTGTACGCCTGTGGTCCCAGCTACTTGGGAGGCTGAGGCAGGAGAATCCTTGAGCCTGGGAGGTCAAGGCTGTAGTGAGCTGTGATCATACCACATACTGCAGCCTGGGCAACAGAGCAAGACCCTGTCTGAAAAAAACCAAAAAATTCTCAGATGACTGGATGTACAATCAATCTCGAGAAGCCCCTCTCTCACTCCATGAAGCCGTTCAGACTAGAGAATAGGAAGCCTCTGGACAATGAAGCAGGAGAATCACATGGTAAGACTTGTGATTTAGAAAAATCTTTCTTGCCGCAGAATGGGTAAGGGAGCAGGGACCCATATAGGCAGCAAGGGGGCCAACTAACACGCTGGTGCAATGGTCCTGGCAAGGCGTGGCCTCCGCCCTCAGGAGTGGGAATGGGGCATGGAGACAGGTGGCCATATTTGGTAGCCGATATGAGATGGCAGCAGCAGGAACTGGTGGCTGAGGCTGCCTGGAGCACCCCTGGAACTTCTCCCAAATGCACAGCCCACTGACAGCTGGGCCCGGGTGGGGTCCAGGCGCTGGCAGCAGCACAGCAGGGTGGGGAATGCAGTATCGGTGGGTGTGGGACTCCAAAACCAGTCCTTCTGTGTCTGCACACGTCGCCTGGTGCAGAATGTGAGCGAACTGGTTTTCACATATGCTCAGTGTGTGTCCCATTCAATGCGTGGTGCTTCGCTGTCCCTGCAGCTGGGCTCTGGGGTTGGCACTTCTGCTGCTCATTCTCCAATTTGAACAAGCCACATGCAAAGCAGGAAGTCTGCCTGGAGTTCTTGGGGAGAAATACTGCAGCGTTAGTTAGTATTGAGCAAGGACGATTTCGGCCAGAGAAATTTGACAGTCAAACAAATTTGACGGTCAAACCCACTCCCCTTGCCCGATAAAAGTCTCAATAAAAAAGAGTGACTAAGAACTTACATGCAAAATATGTTGATGAAAAAGAAATCCTGTTTTAGGCCAAGAACAGAATCCCTCTGCACCTGAAGAACACTGCTTAGAAGCAAAATTCCTTTAGCAAGACTTGTACCTTTGGAGCAAGTCAACCATGCAAAAGAGTTGATTGAGTCCAAAGGAAAACTCTAGATCGCTGTTCATGCCAAATACATGAATAATAAGATGGGAAAATTTCCCTAATCACTCTGGCTGAGTAAAGAAGTGAGTTTAATCTGAACCAACACATACCGAGGCATCTACTGCAGGGTACAGTGGTGAAGAGTTAGCCAGGGTAGGGCACTGGGTGGGGGGTCCCTTTGGCAGGCTCCAGACTAAGCTGGAGTGGAGGTTTCTCAGCACTGGGCACCAACACTGCTCTGCTGACAAGAGTTGGAAGGACTGTCCCTGTGCTGGGAGCCTAAGGAGAGTTCCCTCCAGTCAGATTCAGGGCTGCAACCATTTTCATAATAAAAGAAGAGGGGGCTGGAGGCTGAGGAAGGGGAGGGATGCTGTGGGCCTGACCAGTCTAACTGACCCGTGGCCCTTGCCTGTTCTGGTCCTACTGGGACCTTCTGCTCTTTCTCCACCTGCTGTGCACCGATGGGGGTCAGTGCCAGGTGTCTCTTCTGCCTAGGCTGCTGTGAAAGGAAACAGCAACTGGAAATATGAAAACATAAAAAGGAAATTCCAGAGTCCCTGGCATTTATCTTCCTTCCCCTTATGGCATGACTAACACAGAACGGCAAACAGGTACAATTACAATGGAAAGTTTAGCTGCACCCGAGGACTGGCTACTTAGGAGAACTTACTCAACAATGATTGGGCACTCAGGGTGCTCACAGCATTGGGCTTCGCATCAGAGGGGAAGGAACAGCAAAAAGGTGATCCAGACGCTTAGAGGCCTTGGAGTCAGCAAATCCAGCTCAGCCACTTAATAGGCATCTGGACTTGGACAAAATAGCTGATCCCTCCAAGTCGTTTCTCATCCATAACAAGGAGGTAATACTTAACTGAAAAAACAAAAACAAAAAAACAAACAAAACCACAGAAGTACCAGCCAGGTGCGGTGGCCCACGCCTGTAATCCCAGCACTTCGGAAGCCTGAGGCGGGTGGATCACGAGGTCAGGAGTACGAGACCAGCCTGGTCAATATGGTGAAACCCATCTCTACTAAAAATACAAAAATTAGCTGGGCGTGGTGGCAGGCGCCTGTAGTCCCAGCTACTTGGCAGGCTGAGGAAGGAGAATCGCTTGAACCCGGGAGGTGCAGGTTGCAGTGAGCCGAGATCGGGCCACTGCACTCCAGCCTGGGTGACAGAGCGAGACTCTGTCTCAAGAGAAAAAAAAAAAAAAAAAAAAACAGAAAACAAAAACCCAGAAGTATTCAGATAGCTCCCTAATCTTTCCACCCCAATCACCATGGGTCTACCCAACATCTAACCCACATTGCCAAGTCTTCTCCTGTTGTAATGGAAGAGTCCTATCAAAGGCCGGTCTCGCCACTAACCTTCAGCTCTATCTAACCCTCCCCACCTCTCGAGCTAGCCCTTCCCTAAATCATTCTCTTTCTCTGCTGGATCACTCTCACCAGCCTGTCATTCTACTCCAGTGTCTCCCATCTTCGAAACCACCACTACCTGCGAGCACAAGCGAACCTCTCAACCCCACGTCTCTGCAGTTACTGTCCATTCATCTCCATTCTCTTCACAGCGAGACAGAGCGATTTACCCTTTATCCTGACCTCCTGGGAGTTCATTCCTCAATGTGCTCCAGCAGGCTCCGTCCTCCCTATTCTGCTGCAGCAGTTATGCCAGGGTCACCACCACTGCTGAATGTAGTGGACTATCCCCACATTATTCTACCTTAAAAAAAAAAAATTGTACAGACGGAGGTCTTGCTACGGTTGCCCAGACTGGCCTTGAACTCCTGGCCTCAAGCAATCTTCCAGCCTCAGCCTCTCAGTGCTGGGATTACAGGCATGAGTCACCGTGCCTGGCAACATATTTTGCTTTTAACAGCATATGCCTTAACCAGTGCCTCTTATGCCTTTCCCACAATGCCTTTCTGCCTTGGCTGCAGGGACCCCATACTCTTGGTTTTTGGTCGTTCCTGCAAGGCAGGTAATTCTCAATCACCCTTGCCGGCTCCTTCTTTAACCCTCTCGTCAGAGGGCCCCAGGACTCTGTTTTGGGTCCTCTACTGCACTTCCTATCTACACATCTTCCCCGGGTTACCTGATAAGGTCCCACAGCTCTAAATCCCTTCTCTGGCTGGTGGCTTTCTGAACCGTTCTCTCCAGCTGGAGCTGTCTCCTGAGCCTGAGCCGCAGACTCGTGTGTCTCTTCACGTGGTGGTCTGACAGGAACCTCAAGTGAAAACTTCCAGTCCAAGCTCTTGATCCCTCCTCCTAAACACATGCCTTGGCATCTTCCCCGTCTCAGTAAGCACAGCGCCACCATCTACCCTAGTATGCTCATACCCCCAGCCCTCTCTGCTCCTGGCTCCTCCCACGCAGTGGTTCTACCTCCAAACTGCTTTCAAATAAATTCCTTCTCCAGCCACTGCCACCCACTTGGCTCAAGCTGCCCTCGCACACTATACTGTCTCCACCTGTCTCTGTGCCTCTCTTCTTAGCCCTCGGCAGCTGTTCCCAAAAGGGGAATTCAAGGAATGTCACTGCTTGCCCCAAACCCTTTCCTCCTAAACCAGTGGAAAACTGAGATTCCCTGCAGGGCGGCAGGGCCTGGTAACCTGGCCCCGCATCATCAACTTCTTTCCAGTCCACTCTTGCCCTTGCTCATGATGCTTTAGACACGTCGGCTTCCTTTCAGTTCCTTGAATAGATCGAGCTCTTTCCCACCCCAGGGCCTCGCACCCACTACTTCTTTTGTTGGAAAACATTTCCCCCAGAGCTTTGTAAGGCTTTCTGTTCATTCTTTGGCTTATCCCCCCAAATGTCACTTCCTCAAAGGGACCTTTTTCTGACCACAACACTTAAAAATGGGCACCGTCAATACAACTGCTTTCCTCAAAGCATCCATCACAATAGGCATTATTCATTTGTTTTCTTGTCAATTGCCTCCTTCTCTCTCTCCATGACGAAGTAAGCCTCCCAAGGGCAAGGATCTCGTCTGCCACACTCGCTGCTGCACCTCCACAGCATACAGTAGTGCCTGGCACTTAGTTGATAGTGAATACATCGTTATGGACTGACCACCCATCTAACAGGGGTTTTGTGAGAATTAAATGAGAGCATACGTGAAGAGCACAGCATGGCATACTGCCCGTTAGCAAATCCACAATACCTATGGCCATTATTATCTCCATCGTTGGTGATTCGTGGAAGTTCTGGGGAATCATGTGAACCTGCGTATCTGTGACTCATGCGTATTTTTTTCCTAATACAGGGTATCTGTTTTGTTTTTTTGAGATAGGTTATTGTTCTGTCACCCAGGCTGGAGTGCAGTAGCAGATCATAGCTCACCATACCCTTGACCTGGGCTCAAGGAATCCACCCACCTCAGCCTCCCAAGTAGCTGGGACTACAGGTGAACGCCACCATGCCTGGCTAATTGTTTTATTTTCTGTAGAGACGAGGTCTCACTGTACTGCCCTGCCTGGTCTCAAATTCCTGAGTGCAAGCAATGCTCCTGCCTCGGCCTTCCAAAGTGCTGCGATTACAGGCGTGTGCCACCACACCTGGTGAGTGGTGTTTCTATCAAGCTTTTGTTCTTGATGGGTTTGGGGTTTCATTTCTGCTAAGTTATAAAACCAGAATAAAACTCTGGGAAGTGGCATTCGCCTCTACTGGGGCAAAGAAAAGCCATTAGATGGGAATCAAAACCATTTGTTCTGAAGCTTGGAGGCAGAACTGTTGGCACCAAGCAGTCCAGGTCTTCTCAGGAGGCTCAGTGCCAAAAACACACAAGAAGGAACAGCGATCCACGGCATGAGGTTTCGAGTTCAGTCTCTGGAAGCAGATGGCTAGCTCTAATTCTGTCTGGGGGCATGACACTGATGAAATTATTGGTGTGCTTCCATTTCGTCATCTGTAAACTGGAATAATGGCGGCATTTGGCTCAAAAGTTTGTAAGTATAAAATGGGTAATCTACGTAAAATGTTCCTGGCGTGCAGCAACACATTTTAATTATTACAATAATCTACAAATAGGGAGTGGGACAAAAATATTTAACGACCACATGCCAAATAGACTTAAAAATAGACTGCTTTCCGAGTTTAGATGTAAAATGAGGGTATGGCAGGGCTGGGGCCTGGGAGGGGTCCCTGGGGAGCTCTGAGGGCAGCAGGGTTGCTCTTGCCAGACCCTCACTTCCCTACTTGGGCCTCCTGACTCAGGTCCTCCTGGAGACTTCAGCTCTCAGGGAAGTTGCAGAAAGAAGTATTAGCATGCCAGGGGCCTGGATGGAAGAAAGGACTGCCACACAGCCAGGCAAACAACTCTCTTGGAATCAATCGTATTTTTTCTTTTCTGTTCTGGCAGGAGAGAGACCACTGGGCTTTTGAGGTGGTTTTGATTTGAGGGAAGAAGCACCGTCACATCTCTAGTGCTGTTAAGGAGGCACTGAACCCTAGCAGGGCAGTGAAAATGAAGAATTAAAACCAGGTCTAGGGATTAATATCTAGAATATATAGAGAACTCAATAACATAAAAATCCCAAGCAACTCATTTTTTAAAAAGGGGTAGAGGATTTGAATAGACATTTCTCCAAAGAAGATATACCAGTGGTAATCAAGCATGTGAAAAGATGCTCAACATGACTGATCATCAGGGAAAGGCAAATCAAAACCAACATGAAACAACACTTCACATTCATTAGGATGGCTACTACTGAAAATAACAGAAAACAAGTGTTCGTGAGGATGTGGAGAAATTGGAACCCTTGTGCGTTGCTGGTGGAAATGTAAAATGATATAGTTGATGTGGAAAACAATATGGCATTTCCTCAAAAAAAAACTAAACATAGAATTACCATATGATGCAGCAGTTCTACTTCAGGGCATATATACAAAAGAAGTGAAAGCAGGGACTCCACAGAATTGTACACTAGTGTTCACAGCAGCACAATTCACAATAGCCATAGGGTAAGAACAATTTGCGTGTCTATCGATGGATGAGTGGGTCAACAAAACGTGGCTTATACACACAATGGAATATTATTCAGCCTTGCAAAGGAAGGAAATTTCTGACACATGCTACAACATGGATGAGCCTTGGGGACATTATGCT
Organism: Macaca thibetana thibetana; assembly: GCF_024542745.1. NCBI lineage: Eukaryota > Metazoa > Chordata > Mammalia > Primates > Cercopithecidae > Macaca > Macaca thibetana. The sequence goes on along the minus strand of NC_065582.1, from coordinate 5,269,246 downwards.
GAGTGAAATAAGCCAGTCACAAAAGGACAAACACTGTATGATTCCACTTATATGAGGTACCTAGTCAATTTAACAGAAACAGAAAAGAAGTGGTGGCCGCCAGGAGTTTAATGGGAGAGGAGAACGGGGAGTTGTCATTTAACGTGTACAGAGTTTGTCTGGCAAGATGAAGAGCTTCTGCAGCTGGATGGTAGCGACGACAGCACAGCAGTATGAATGTCCTCAATGCCACGGAACTGTACACTGAGAAATGGTGACGATGCTAACTTTATGTGTATTTCACCATGATTTTAAAAGAGCCCAGTGTTTATTATCAACCTCATTGCAAGAGGAGCTTTGTTCAAAATTTCAGGTATTTGTTCAAAAGATTTATTTAATGAACATCTGTTAGTTTCTAAGCCCTATGTTTAGTGCTAAGGGAGAGGGGAGAAAGGAAAGGCCTTAAGAACCTCACACTTCATCAGGAGAGAAGGGGAGGAAGGTAAGCTGAGAAAAGACATGAGAAGGATCTGCATTAAAAAAAATTCCTGCCAGGCACAGTGGCTCACGTCTGTAATCCCAGCACTTTGGGAGGCCAAGGTGGGCGGATCACCTGAGGCCAGGAGTTCGAGACCAGCCTAACCAATATGATGAAACCCCGTCTCTACTAAATATACAAACATTAGCCGGGCATGGTAGCATGCGCCTGTGATCCCAGCTACTCGGGAGGCTGAGGCAGGAGAATAGCTTGAACCCAGGAGGCAGAAGTTGTGGTGAGCTGAGATCGTGCCATTGCGCTCCAGCCTGGGCAACAAGAGCACAACTCTGTCTCAAAAATAATTCTTTTAAGGGGCAGGCTGGACTCGAACTCCTGGGCTCAAGGGATCCTCCTGCCTCAGCCTCCCATGTAGCTGGGACTATAGGTGCATGCCACTGCCCCCCGCTAAGATAAGGATCTTAATAAATAAAGGTGGAAGATGGATGAGAGAACATCTGCACAGGGCTTGATGTGCACATCATCACACCAAACAGAATTTAAGAGAGGAAACTAGATTTAAACACAACAGGCTTGGAAGAAATTGGGGGGTTGATTCATTAATACCTGTGGAAAAGAAAATCTTTAAAATCGTAACAGAAGGAATAGGGTAGAGATAGAAGAAAAGAAACAAGGAAAAGTTGGCTGCTATAAAGAGACATCTAAAATAATTCTACAGTAAGGGAATACTAAATACTGCTAAAATACAATAGTGGAATTCAATTCACCACAGAATCACCAGTTACAGCCAGCATCACCTGAAATCCATTTTCCAGCAAGGAAGCTGCATTTTCAGGACCTTCTCTGTTATTCACACCATGACTTTCTTTTCCACAACCAGTTAGGACTTTTGCCACAGACAACCTGGTGGGAGGCTCGGGTCAGTGTCAGTGTCTGAGGCCAGCTGAGTTAGAGGAGGGTGACTAAGAAGAAAAGGAGACAACTGGGAAGGATTCCAGGCCCAGGGCCATTCTTGCTCTCTGCTTGTGCACATTACAGGCTGTTCTGAATATTAAAAGTGACATTAAAAAAGATGCCTCACTCCCTGAAATGCAGAAATATTTATTTTGGTTTCCTTCATTGTTTTTGGAAATTCTGTTTTGGTTTATAAAACATAGAAAGAGCCAACACTTAAAGCAAACATTCAAAACCCCAAGGTGACAAATTATTGACTTTTTGTGCAATTAAGAATACATATATGAAGTTAGGCTACCAAATAGTGTTATTACAATGACAATTCTTTAGTGCAAGCCCTGTTGTGCTTGTATATAATACATGTACTCGCACATACCCCAAAACAGCTGCTTTAAATGTACAAATGACAGCTCAATTCAGTCAAATGTGGCAAAGACTCACAATAAAGTGAACTGCTGTTAATTTCCCAAATTAACTTAAAAAAATCCCTGGAGAAGTTAATCCCAGGAAATGAACTTTCCAGATTTCTACATCCTAGAATTTTGGCTTCTCAAACACATTTCACAGAAATCAGGTAGCATTATAAGAACATTTACTTATTACTGTCCATTTCAATAAGTACCCAAGTATATTTACTCCCTTAATATCTTTAAAGAAATGCTTGCCTGAGAGTTTATTTTTTGGGGAAAAAGGCAAGTTAGTCCCAACATGATCTTTTGATATGAAAACCACATTAAAAATCTGTTGGCCAGTACACAGAGTGAGTGGTTCAGTGAAGATAAAGTAGACAGTTATTCAGGCGTCATAGCTGAGCATGGCTGATCCAGGTAACTCTTTCTTGAAATGCTTGTCTTCACTAGAGAATCTAAGGCAGATTTTTAAATAACCCCTGAAAAAGGATGGAATGGGGGAATCAGGCCTGGAGAACAGAGTCCAAGAACATTCTGCCATGAATGACAATCCATGCGTTCTGATGTGCACCCATTTGCCGGAGGCTCCTTATCTGCACGGTTCTGAGTTGGATCTGCCCTTCCGCTTACTGGAAACCTTATGCTCCAACAGAAACCACAGGGGACTGGAGAAGAACATGAGTTTCATAACCCTTATGAATCAGAAGGGTTCTGTGAATGCCTGTGAGAAGGGGCAGTAGCAGGGATTTTAAAAAATCTCTGGTCCGCTTGTGAGATTCTCCAGCCAGGACAGTTGTTCTTATTTTTAAAGGGAACGCTTCCCTCTAGTGCACTGTACTCTTTAGAGCAGCAGACGGCTGCAGAATTTGCAGCAAGTAGCAGACATCTCAGAGATAGCAAAGTCCTAACCCCTTGAATAGAAAAACAGGGAGACAGAAGATTTAAAACCCACCTTTTTAACTGAGGAAGTCTCAAATAACTTAGCACATTTATAGTTTCCCCTTTACAATTTTTAAGGCTCATTTGGGAAAGTGTGTATCACCATAAACATGGTCTGCAACATGAGGTGACTGTAAGGCAGTGTTCTGTTTCCTCTAACATTCCTATGAGAAGAGCCCCAAATGGACAAGTCAAACACGAACGCTTCCTTCCCTACACGTGCTGTATTCAAAATTACCAACATCAAGGCCATCAGCAGGAGAAGAGATTGTGGAACTGTGCCGTTTCCTCTGAGCTTTCTTCTTCACACTAAACCTTGATAGTGGAATAAAGTTCATCTATCTGCGACCTGAAATAGTTCCGCAGCTCTGGCCTTTTCGCCTTCATTGTTGGAGTCAGAAGGCCATTGTCGATAGAAAATAATTCAGGGTGCAGTGCAATGCCTTTGACCTGCCAATAAACAAGGCAGTTAAAAGAGGAAAGAGGACGCAGGCCACCGGTCTAAAAAGCACGTAAGCCTTGGAGGGGATCAACATCCTCCCGCCATCCAATCTATCCTCTCATTTCAGCCAAGCTGCACTTTCTCCACAAAGGACAGGCATCCAACTCTTAGGAGAGGATTCGGGATCATATTCTGATGTCCAGGAAAAAAGAATACATGCTCTTGATTTAAAAACCTCTCCCCTGTCGAACCGCTCCATTATTTATTCCTCATGCATGTCTTTAGGTCACCCCATATGTTTATCTAATCTACCTGTAAAACATCTTCAAGTGGAAAATTTGTTTTACAGGAATTCATGCACTCAGATGCAGGTCATACCTGTTCAAATGGTTTTAGACCAGAATCCTTCCCAAGTCTCACCATGTCTTCAAGGATAGCTTTTTTGACATCCTAATTGGGTAAGAGAAATAAATTACTTCCTCTGTTGGAGGGCCCTGAATATCTACAGGTACATTTAATGCCAAGTTATGATGAGGACAGACTGGACGCTTCAGAACCTTACCTTATTTCTGCACAGTTCCTCAAAGGACCCATCAAATCCTCTCTTTTGGGCCCAGGGACGTAATGTCTCGACATCTGGTACCACAATTGCAATGAGAAATGCCTTTAACACAGACAAATGAGTCATTACATAGCTTGATCCAAATGCTCTAAAATAGGGGTTATTTTTCTGTCTTATGGCCCCCTGGGAGAATATGATCCAAGTTATGGTTCATCTCTTCAGAACATACTACCCCCCTCCCCCAGGAGTTCATTCAGCCCAGATTAAGAACTCCTGGCTCTAAAATGTGGATGGTATCAGGAATTTTGCAATTAGTGTTTTTAAAAAACCACTGGAAATAACAATCTAACAAACCTCTAATTTGTATTTACTTCTGTGTACTTATTTTTTAGAAGCAGGGTCAAATAAACAACATGATGGATATCAGAGGAACATGATGGATATCATGAGACAGGAAAAAAAGGGAGCCTGTCTCATGCTTGTAATCTTAGCACTCTGCTAAGCTGAGGAGGATCACTTGAGGCCAGGAGTTCGAGACCAGCCTGGGCAACATAGTGAGACTCCATCTCTACCAAAAATTTAAAAATCAGCTGGGTGTGGTGGCTTGCACCTGTAATCCCAGCTACTCAGGAGGCTGAGGTAGGAAGATCCCCTTGAACCCAGGAGTTTGAAGCTGTAGTGAGCTATGACTGCCACTGCACTCCAGCCTGGACAACAAAGTGAGCCTATCTTTAAGAAAATAAATAAATAAAATTTATATAGGTTCATTTTTAAGAAAAATCTCTAATATCCCATTCTTTATAATCTAGTAACAATAAAATCAAATAAAAATCAAAGAATGAGAAGATTCTAGATCAAAGGAAAATAGCTGCAATCTCAAAGAAAAATAAGTGCATTCTCTTATAAGAAAATATACTTCTAAAATAATTTTAAAATCTTACAACTTTTCAAAAGGTTAACTTTCAGGAAACCAGAGTCTCTCTCTTCTTTGGCATCATCTGTCCAACATTTTGGCAAATACCATACATGTTTCACTGCAATACTGATTTTGATTTTCAATTTTGAGTATTCTTGGTTCCCAACCACCATTTACTCAAAAATGATTAGGAAGCATATCATCAATAGGCTGGGTTTAATATGTGTAAAAATTTTAAACTTTCTTATAACCCATGTCAATATTTTCTTTCATAATTGGAAACATATATTACCCACGCCCCCCTCCCCCAGTATGTTTATCCAACCTCCCTTGGTACATCAGACCTCTCTCAGTAAAATAAAAACGTAGAAATTAAAGAGAACAAATTTTTCTGAGTAGGAAATGCCAAGCAGCAAAAATCAGTAACAGGTCAATGATGCTCTAGTATATTAGACATGAAAGCCGATTTATAGGCATCTCAAACTTCCAATCACATTTAAAGCCCCTGGAGTACCAGGCAATGGCAACGTCTATGCAGCAAAACTGATGACCCAGAAAGCACATACCTGCAAGCTTTCTCCGTGGACAAACACCTGAGCAATAGCCTCACTTCGTATGTAGATATTTTCAATCTTTTCAGGTGCTATGTATTCTCCTTGTGCCAGCTTAAATATGTGCTTTTTCCTGTCGATAATCTTCAAGGTGCCATTCTGTTGATCAGAAGGGAGGGGGTTATGAATGGGCTGATGGCTAGTTTCCAACCAGGATGGATCCCAATAGAACAGTGAAAGGTATTTAATACACACTATTGATTCATTCTGATATCATCCCACAGAGGTCAGCTATGATCCCATTTTACAGAGAGGAAAACTAAGAATGAGCGAGACTGAGGAACTTGTCCAAGGCTATTCGGCCAAGTGCAGAGATGGAGAAGGGGTCCTAGAGCCTGTGCTCATTCAGTGTCACCACTTGGCACCACTGACTGGTCAATACTAGCAAGGCTCTGCTCGCTCACTACGCCCCCTGCCTGAATTAGGTGCATAAGACCTGGCTCACCAAGTGACTCAAGTTCCTTAACAGCAGGAGCACAACTTTTCCTTCCAAAGTGCTCTGCACAGAGTAACAGCTCAAGAAATGTTTCCTACACACAGGCCAAATTCCTGTTTTCTTTCTCAATGTCTGGAGGGGTGCTCTTGGCCCTCTGGGAAGAGTGAGTCAACTGTGGAAGTGCGCTAGCATCTCTGGACCAGAGCAGTCACATCCCAGTAGTGCCGTAAGCAAAACACTAGTCTCACTTTCACCCCATCCCCACCCCGGGGCCACTCTCATGCCTCCGAAATTGATCTGCAGAAAGTGTCTAGCGTTCTTTTGTTCCACACCAGTTCTCCATTTTCAAAAAGAGCAAACCAAGGTCTAGAGAGACTATGGGATGTGTTTGTGAGTGCCACAGTAGAATTAGAACTGACATTTAATCTCTCTTGAACCGGAAGAGGGGGGACTTAATTTATCTCTAAATAGTTTGGGTATTGCAAAATCTGAAGCCATTTTGGGAGGTATTTTTCTAATCAATACAAATTCGAGAGAAGTAAGCACCTAAAATCTACAAGAATCTGCCAATACACAATAATAAAAATTATATTTGTAATTTTAGTGCTTGCAATCAGCATAGTAATAACTTTGAAACAATAGGTTACTGGTCAAACCAACAGGTGGGACAGGTCAGGCTTCTTGCACAAGCTTCTCACTCTTAAGATAGACTCTTCAGAATTTCTCTACAGTAAATGATTCTGAGACTAAATCCAACTAAATTCAAGGAGTTCGTCTAATCTGTGAAACACCTTATTTTTAATGAGATGACAAACCCAAGAAACACATTTATTCCCAAATTCTTGCCCATCCTACCTTGCTAGAAGTCTACCACAAACTCCCCCATATCTTATTTAACTGAGCCTCAACATCACAGCTCAGTACGGACACTGTAAAAAGCCACTGTCTCTTTGTGTTCCAGTTGAGAAGCAACAACCAGACTTGATGTTAAGCATCAAAACAGGCCGGGAGTGGTGGCTCCCGCCAATAATCTCAGCACTTTGGGAGGCCGAGGGGGGGCGGATCACCTGAGGTCAGGAGTTCGAGACCAGCCTGGCCAACATGGTGAAACCTCGTCTCTACTAAAAATATAAAAATTAGCCGGGTGTGGTGGTGGGCACCTGTAATCGCAGCTACTCGGAGGCTGAGGCAGGAGAATCACTTGAACCCAGGAGGTGGAGGTTGCAGTGAGCCAAGATCGTGCCACTGCACTCCAGCCTGGGCGACAAGAACAAGACTCTGTCTCAAAAAAACAAAACAAAACAAAAAAAACAAAAAAAACCACACACACACACACACAGACAAAAAAACCAACAAAACGAAACACATTTGCTAAAGTTAAAGTGAAAATCCAACCAAGGATGCTAAGTGTAAACCTGTCCCCTGCGGGAAATGGAACAGTCGACATCATACCACTCACCAAGGAGGAAGGGAAAGAGAAAATTCAGGGTGCCACTGCCATGTGGCAGCTGTACAGCAGACTAGATATTTTCTTCCCTACAGTGGAAGAGAATTGTTTGTGACCAGAGGAGGTGGCAACTTACTGGTAACCATTTTCCAATGTCCCCTGTGTGTAACCAGCCGTCTTTGTCCAAAGCTTCTGCTGTTTTCGCTGGGTCCTTCAGGTAGCCCTGAAATACATTTGGCCCCTTCACACACACCTAAAGAAAAGAAGATCATCAGTGAACAGCAGTTACTGGGGCTTCTCCAGAGAAAACTGGTGTGTGCGTGTGTGTACGTGTGTGTCTGCCCCAACCTTTAGCTGGAAGCCCTAAACTCCAGGATACAGAGGGAGTTACCAGAGCCCCACTGGGATCTGCGAGGGATCTCCAGGGCCTCTACTTCCCTTCCTGAATCACCTCAGCTCTGGTCAATTTGGAGGGTGAATGCTTGCCCTGGGTTCTGGCTCAAAGCTGTTGGAAAACCCTGCAGGGGATGAAATGCCTTTTAAGTAATTAGGCTTCCCATCCAGCAGCCAGCAGCTCACTAATAGGAACCCAGGGCAATCCACAGGCAGGAGCTTCGTCCCTTTCTTTGCAGGCTCTGGAGCCCAAATCCCTATGAGGCCTGGCAGAGGAAGGCAGGCGTCTTGTTCCTGCCGCCGAGTCCCCGAGAGCTGAACATAAATGTACCCTCGGAAAGAAGCCTGGCAGACTCCAGGATCACCAATGAAGTCAAGCTCAATGGCTTTATTGAGCTGCTGGGAAATACCACTGCATTTGCAAAGGCCAGCGATCACAGGAAACGGCAGTGAGGGGAAATGACTGACACTTTTCACTCACCTCGCCCTCGCCCTCAGCAGCCATGTAATTCATTTCTTCCACATCAACAAGTTTTATCAAATTGCATGGCATTGGGGCCCCAACATGGCCTGTATGTTAAAGAAGCAAAGGTCATTCCTAAGGGAACTAATTATAACCTCAGGTCACATTATTTTGATAGCGAACAGGATTCCACAAAAGAAAAACAGTTGGGATAAACTTCTGATTTCTGCAATTATAGCCATTCTCTTCCTAGTATAATTGAAGAGAATCTATTCTTAGACTAGGGCAGAACACATTTAGTCTCTTCAGGACCTTTTCCAAGTGTGATGCTCTGTTATTTATGAGTAATTTGGCCTCTATGTGAAGGTTCCTACAAACACCTGGAAGCAGGCTCTCTCAAACCTTCACCCGGCTTCCACCCTCCAATCGCCCCCACCCATCACTTGCACTCATCTTACACAGACTTTTTTTTTTTTTTTTGAGACGGAGTCTCGCCCTGTCGCCCAGGCTGCAGTGCAGTGGCGCAATCTCGGCTCACTGCAAGCTCCGCCTCCCGGGTTCACGCCATTCTCCTGCCTCAGCCTCCCGAGTAGCTGGGATTATAGGCGCCCGCCACCACGCCCGGCTAATTTTTTGTATTTTTTAGTAGAGACGGGGTTTCACGGTGGTCTGGATCTCCTGACCTTGTGATCCGCCCGCCTTGGCCTCCCCTTACACAGACTTCTTAGCATCCCTGTTCTTTGTAAGAAGAGAGAACATATGCAGCTTTGGCAAACCTGACACACCACCTGGTTCTCATCAACACGGCCTTTATTTCCTTGCATATGAAGAAGCATGTCTTACAGTTTTTACTAAGATGGGACAGTGCTTATTTCTACAGTTAACTTAACTCTCTTGCGAAAGGCTGTTCAGACTGGGTTGTCTTTTCCAAAAGCAGCAACATCAGACATTAGATATGTTAGATATTAGATATCACATTGGATATCACAAATAATTCTTCCTATGTTTTTATAATTTGAGCTTCTAGAGATCAGTATCCCAAATTCTCTGTTCAGGAAACTCAGGTTAAAAATTAAACAAATACCATAAAGAAGATTCACAGACTGTCTGTGTCAATTCCAGTAGAATTATGTTACTAGACAGTGCTAGGTTCTAGAATCTACGTTACTAAATGGTGCTAATACTTATAATACTCCAAATAAGCCGGGGAAGTTTATTTATCACAGTATAGAATTTACTACTCAGGTGACACAGAGGAAGCACAGAAGTTCTGTAGTCAGGCCGGGGTTGAAATCCCAGCTCCAAAGCATAATGCTGTGTAAATTCTCAGATATTATTTATGTGTTACTTAAGCAACAATCTATCATTTCCTCTGAGAAGTACCAGAACTTATCTCACAGGGACGCTGTTGGGGTTACACGGACATCAGGTGCATCCTAAGCACCCATCGTAGAGGCTCACCCATGACAGGTGCTCAATGATTTTTGTTTGTCCTCCTCCTTTTTCCTTTTGAGAAAAGACTCTTTGAGAAAAAGGACTTGTATTTATTCCTATTGGTAGTCCTAACACCTAGCACAGCACACAGTACAAATTTAATAACTATTTGTTGTTTAAAATGACCAAATAACGAGACCCTACTCAATTACTAGGAAGCTCTGTTGGGCCAGACATTCTCAATCTGGAACACAGGGCCCCCTCTCAGATGTCGCTAGTGGGGTCTAGGCAAGTCCCTGCTGCCACCAGCTTTACAGTCAGATCCCCAATGCCACCCCTCAGTTGCAGGAGGCGTTTTCCCCACAGTGCCCTGATTTACAAGCAAACAGCACTTTTGTTTAAGATGGTTAATGAACCAATCAGTGATTAACCCAATTTCAGACATACCAATAACCCAGTATGAACAATATTCCAAAAAGAAGCCTCCCACAGTCATACCTGCGGTCCAGTCTCCAGGCATGCTCAGGCAGCACCCGGCAGTGCACTCGGTCTGTCCATAGCCTTCATAAAACTGGGGCACCAAGAGACAGGACATTATTAAGGACAGCACAATCACACCTTTGCTGGAAGTACACAATGAAGTATCACTAACTCCCAAGTCATGGCTGACTAGTGAAATTTCGTTTCAAATGGTCTGTTCAGTAAATTCATTCAATGGTCCAGTGTGCTGTACGCCAACACCAGCCATCACCCAGGTGCACCCTCTACTTAACTTCCTGTTGCCAAGCAAGGGAGAACCCCTATGTGACTGGTCACCACCCAGCGGCAGTGAACTCCCTTGGCCAGTTCACAGGACGTGTACCCCACACATGTCCTGTCTGCCACCAAATCCTCCTTTCCCCCTTTACTACAGGTTGTCAGCATGGTGTGCGGTTAGGCTCATCACCTGTGACCTATTCCACACCCGCATGCTTGCTTCTAAAGGTTAGACAATCTGGTGCCTGATCCTGGAGAAAATTCAACAAATGGCAGACACACACGTTCCCCTGCCTAGGGTAAAAAATAGACATGTGGTTGCTTCTCCAAGCAACCTAGTAATAACATATCTTCCAAACAAAAGTAACACACACACACAAAGCAGGGGTGGGGAAGGACTGGGGTGATGTTGGTGAACGGACACAGTCTCCATCAGGAGGAGCGGGTTCAAGAGCTCCATAGCACCGCGCACCGCGGGGTGACTACAGCTAACAACAATGTATCATATCCTTGAAAACTGCCCAGAGAATAGATTCCAAGTGTTCTCACCATGGGGGGAGAAAAAAACATGGGTGGTAAGACACATGTTAATGAGCTTGACTTAGCCATTCCACAATGTTTACATACATCAAAACATCATGTTGTATGCCATAAATACAGATACGCTTGCCAATGAAAAAAGACAGACGCGCACACACACACACACACACACAGAGTACAGACGACTTTTGGCGCAGAAGAGGACTGGGCGTCCCAGTGTGGGAGAATCAGGCGCCCTGACATCCACCTCACCTGACAGCCCAGGGCTGCTCTGAGGAACGTCAGCACAGTGGCAGACACCGGTGCGGCTCCCGTCACCATCAGCCGGACTTTTCCGCCCAGGCTCGACTTTCAGGGAGGGAGAGTAGGAGAAGGCAAGGGTTACACACCTGCAAGTCGGCGGCCTCTCCGCCAAGGAGGCCCGCTTGGGACCCCGTTCCCTAACCCACAGCTGAAGGCCACATGGAGAACTCAGTGCGCACGATGGCAACACAGGGCTCCAGTTTGTTTCCACCCGTGACTGCCCTGTTCCCTCCCAAAGGGGACGGAAGTCAGCCCCACCTCTGCAGAAGCTATTTCAGGAAACTAGAACACGACTGGGGGGATCTGTGGCAACTACCACAACTCTGGCCTTCTGGGGGGCACAATATTATTACACATTATCACTCATGCTTGAAAAATTACCTCAAGAGTGACATACTTGTTCTGGAAAAACGAAACAAAATGGAGAATGAGAAAAAAGGCCACACTACCCTGAATCCTTTTCCCCCTAGATGGTTGCAATACTGTTTATCTTAGAAACTGAGGCCTCCTTAATGGCTCTGCCTTAGTTTTTAAACGTGTGCCAGAATTAAACAAAAACATGTCATTCTCTCCCTTACCTTCATCTCTCCCTCTCACAAAAAAAGCCCTCCCAGAACTCTGAAAACCGGAGCTGGTTTCCATGGGAGCAGCGGCTGTGAGTCACGTGTTACCTGTACTTTGTGGAAGATCAGCCGGTCCCACAGGCTGTTGTTTCTGATGATGCCGCTGCGAAGCTCTGCTTCTTTCCTCTTGGAGGCAAAGTCCAAGAGCCATCGCTTCAGTGTGGTGTTTGCTTGTCCGAAAATCTAATGAGGCAAGACATGAGAAGGTTTTCACGCCTACTAGAAAGGCCAGAGTCAAAAAGTGTGGAGAAATCGGAACCCTCATACACGGCTGGGGAACACAAAATGGCACAGCCGCTCTGACAGCCTGGCCAGTCCTCTTAACAGTCCCGTGTGGTCAGCACAGGACCAGCAATTCCACACCTTGGTATACACCCAGGAGTAACGGACACATACATCCCCACATGCCCATCAAGCAGGAATGTGTAGGCCAGGTGCGGTGGCCTATGCTTATATTCCCAGCACTTTGGGAGGCTGAGGTGGGTGGATCTCCTGAGCTCAGGAGTTTGAGTCCAATGTGGCCAACGTGGTAAGACCCCATCTCTACAAAAAATACAAAAATTAGCCGGGCATGGTGGCATGTGCCTGTGGTCCCAGCTACTCAGGAGGCTAAGGTGGGAGGACTGCTTGAGCCCTGGAGGTGGAGGTTGCAGTGAGCCATGATACCACCACTGCACTCTAGCCTGGATGACAGAGAGAGATCCTGTCTCAAAAAAAAAAAAAAAAAAAAAAAAAAACGAATGGATAAATAAAATGCGTTCTATCCATACAGTGGAATATTATTTGGCCATTAAAAGGAATGAAGCAAATATGTGCTACATGGATGCTCGTGAAAGAAGCCAGTCACAAAGGAGCATATACAGCATGATTCCATCCATAAAAAAGTCCAGAATACAGAAATACACAGATTGAGAACACAGATGAGTGGATGCTTAAGGGTGGAGGGGGTCTGGGAGATGACAGCTAAAGAATAGGCAAGTGGTGATGATGAAGGTGGTGGTGAAAATGTTCTAAAATTGATTGCAGTGATGGCTGCAGAACTCCGTGAAAGTACTCAAAACCTTTGAATTATACACTTTAAATCAGCAAATTATACAGAGTATTATATGTTGATAAAGTTGTTCTTTTAAAAAGAACCATTAAAAACATAAGAAGGTTCTGAGAGAGAACAGAAATCCTGCCTCTAAGTGAAAACTCATTCTGGAGACTGCCTGCTCGTGCCCCACACGCCTGACCCTGGCTGTGTGGTCCACGCGATGATACCCATCACAGAGGGGCTGGTGTTCTCTTGGGCTCTGCTGTGGCTTAGTCACTTCCTTCAGTGTGGCCAATTAAGTAATGTTTTACATGTCCATGCAAGGAGCTTTACAATGAAGAAAACCATTTCATAGTTACTATCCTCATGTGATCCCATTAGCAACTTTTGGAGACAAACAGTAGGAGAGAAGAGGTAACAGTCCATGTTATACACGAGGAAGCAGAGGCTCAAGTGTTTATTGTAAAAATAAAATAACCTCCCACCTTACACTTGTATTGTGACCACGGTTTACAAAGTGTGTTCAAGTGTTTTCTCTTATAATCCTTATCAACAACTCTGGGAGGTAATGCATCCTAACTTTACAGATGAGTAAACTGAAGTTCTACAAGACTGAGAGGATTGTCCAGGGTCATGCACATGGCACATGGCACAGCCCAATTCAAACCCAAGCCCCTGCGTCCAAGTCAGAGCTCAGTTCTGGGACTTTGCTGCTTGGAACTTACTCGGTCAAACATACGGTTCAGCAGTCTTGGAACCACAGGGAAGACAGTGGGTTGAAGCACCTTGAGGTCATCCATGAGCAGCCTGATATCACCTTGGAAAAATCCGATTTTAGCTCCATGACACAGCATTACACACTACAGGGGCAATGGAAACAACAAACATTTTATCATCACAGCAGGGAGTACAAAACATGGACAACACCCAACACTTCAGTTTTAGCAGTTCAGGCCAGTTTCCAGAAATCTTAAATTTCCTAAATATAGGTAACTTAAAAAAAAATGTGCATTTACTAGTCATTGTACAACATGGAAATGTGGTATTTCTCTTGGTTATCCTGAAGATACAGGACTTAGTAAAAAACCAGGCTATGTTGTTTTTAGTGATGACCACAGAGATTCTACTCTTTTAGTGTGGTGGTAAGTGGTAGTCTGTTGAATGAATGACATGGTATTACATATTCTAAGTATTTTTAGTGGCTGGGTACGGTGGCTCACGCCTGTAATCCCAGCACTTTGGAAGGCCAAGGCGGGCGGATCACTTGAGTTCAGGAGTTCCAGATGAGTCTGGCCATGTTAGAGTGAAACCCCACGTCTACTAGAACAAAAATTAGCTGGGCGTGTGGCGGGTGCCTGTAGTCCCAGTCACTTGGGAGGCTGATGCTGGAGAATCACTTGAACCCAGGAGGCAGAGGTTGCAGTGGGCCAAGATCATGCCACTGCTCTCCAGCCTGGGCCACAGAGGGAGACTGTCTCAAATATATTTATATAGCTTTCCAGAAACTTTACGTTTAATTTATTCTCAGAATAAAAACTTAACTTCTTGCCTAGAGTTCGAGTTTGTGAAAGTCTCACTTTCTTTTGTTTGAATCTAACTAAAAGTTTCTGAAAGGCCACCAAGTATGATGAATTTGTGACACCAGGGTATCTAATACCAAAGTGGCTTGCGATTCAGCTAGAACATACTGCACGATCTTTCTCCTGTTTAGTACAAACCGTACTGGCAAGCCATATGGACCTGACAGTTTGCCTATTTTAAATTTTAAAAAGAAAAGATTCAAAAGATGACACAAGGGAAGTACAAACGTTCTCTGGCTTAAAAGCAGAAACCACAAGAAAGGTACACCATGGTTCACTGTTTAACAATCACAGCTCAGAAAGCTTTTGTTCAGTGTGGCCTGCCTTCTAGGCATCCCTCTAAAACTTGTTAGGTCCAGCAACTCATTTGAGATTGCTTCATAAACCCAGAAGATCCTGAGGTGTGCAGGACGTAGAAGGAACAGATGGCAGAAGGGATGTAATCGCCTTCGATCCTCTGGGGTGAGCAAATCCGACAGGGCAGCTGCCATCCAAAGCATTGGCTGTTAGTCACCTCTGTCTCCAACACAGCAGCGGGCACACAGCTAGAGCTCAGTAACTACTCCCTAAATGAATGAATGGTGCTCATTGTTTTTTCCTACAGTATAAAACCCAAAATTGTCAAAGAAAGAAAAAAGGTGGTTCTTGGTCAGTTTTAAAATTAGTCACAGTTGACTAAAGGGAGCCTAAGCAAAGGTCAACTGGAGGATCATTCTCTTTTTCCAAGGGCACTTAGAATATTGCTGAAAAAATTAGTCTCAAGCCAACTTGCCCATTATGAACAAGCACAATCAAAACTAGAGACTCCTTACAGAACAGAAGCCTCACCGGGCTTTGTAGAACTAAATTAATAATGACTTTTCTTTTACAGTTGATCTTTCTGGACTGATGTCCATATTAGTATCCTTCAAAAGTCTGAGCTCCTAATTTTAAAATGAGTGATTAAATTCAAGTATCCTGTTCATACTCAGAAAAAGAATTTATATTCTTTCAAATATTCTGTACCATTTCTAAAACGGGGCTGAGCAAAGAATTCTTTATAGGGATGACAGTTTGCACATCACACTTACCTTCATGAGCTGTTCATACATGTGTGCAAGTGGTAAAAATGAAATGTGTGTGTCACTGGCATTCAAGGGAAGTACTTTCTGTAAAACACAACAACTTAGCAGAACATACACAACAAGCAAGCAAGGAAAACAAAACTAAATGCCTACCTCTACAACTCTCTCAAACATATGGGCGAGAGGCAAGAAAGATATCAAAGTATCATCTGGGCAAGGATTGACTGAATTCTGTAAGCAAAGACACCAGCAAGGCAGAAAAGCATTAAGACTCCCAGTAACTTTCCATTTTATTTCTGAGCCCATAGTACCTCAACACTGAGGAGAAACAGCTTTTGCTTATGGTCTGCAATTTTTTCTCACCAAAGAATAAAATGAAAAGTAAGGGGCATGGTGGCTCACGCCTGTAATCCCAGCACTTTGGGAGGCCGAGGCAGGCAGATCACTTGAGGTCAGGGGTTCAAGACCAGCCTGGCCAACATGGTAAAACCCCATCCCTACTAAAAATACAAAAATTGGCCAAACATAATGTCACATGTCTGTAATTCTAGCTACTCAGGAGGCTGAGGCAGGAGAATCGCTTGAACCAGGGAGGTGGAGGTTGCAGTGAGTCCAGATTGTACCACTGCACTCCAGCCTAGGTAACAGAGTGAGACTCTGACTCAAAAAAAAAAAAAAGCAATATTTTCATTATTCAAATAAAGTGGAAGTCACTCCCAATGACAAAGTAAATTCACTTCAGGGCTTTAATCAAAACAAGGAAAATTTTGCCCAAATTGGAAGGTTAAGGGATTATGTGCTCTAATCAGTATTTCATCACTACAGTATCCCAGTACCCAGCAAGTTCAATTCTACCTTAAGAAATACAGGTCCCATTTCAACATAAAATTGCATTTTATGTTGCTAAGGAAAAGGAGGAAAGAAGATAAAAGAAGGTAGATTTCCAAGGTCCTTAGAGTATTTTGAGTTTGATCAATATACAAATACATAAAGCCCTACTTTACATAATTTGTTTAATGCAACCTCAGATCCGGCACCCAGGAATTTGCTCTCCTATAAAATACTGATCATGATGATTAAACAGACAGATTACGTTTGGACATCTGGTTTCCCTCAGAGTGGGCCTTACTTAGGGCAGGCACAGTGAGGGTTTGTATAGAATATTCATGTTTTTAACATAAAGAATTCTGGCCAAAACAGGGGGTGTCCAACAGCAGCTGCTGTCACACCAACTAAGAAATGAGGGCATTGTCGTTACCTAGGGGATGATGTACCAAGTTCTGAGCCATGCCCTCTCCTTTCCTAAAGCTGGGTCACCCTTAATAATAACGTGACAATGGATGAAAGCATCGACCCTGAGCAAACACAGCAGCCTCAGAAGCACCGGATGTGGGCTGAGCATGCTGTAATCTCAGCTTGATTGTATTCAAGTCTGACAGGCATCCCAAGTCGTACTTCTCAGGATGAAATTGTTCTATTAGTATAATGAGAAATCAGACTCCATTCTACCTATACTTTTCAACATTCTGATTTAGAACAAAAATATTGTCCATTATCATGATTAGACATTTTACAAAGCTAAGAAGACAGATATTGTAACTGATATTGTAATCGATTTATATTATAATTGGCTTTAAACAAAGTTCTGTAATCATTTGCCTCAATGAACCCACCAATGCATTTTAAGTTTTCTTCGAAGGCCAATTACAACATTAAAATTTCACTTTGGTAAGGTACTAAATGTTGAACTCTGTTTAGAAAGTATACACCTTTATAAAGGGTATTTGGAAAGGGTGAGCCAAGTAAAATAAGTGCAAAATCCTTCAAAGATCAGTTTTCTGCAGCCACCAAACATGTCCATTCCCCAAAGCCATTAAGCTCAGGCTCCTGCTACAAAAATCAGAGCTACAGAATACTCCCAAAGAGACTGCAAGAGCCAATTATGTTAACTGTAAAAAAGAGTATGAGGAAAAGGCATTATATTGTCAATAAGCACCTTTATAAAGGGCAAGTTTGGAATAGGCTCTTGGTGTTATGGACTGAATCACATAACCTCCTTCTAAATTCATATGTTGACGTCCTAACTCCCCATGTAGATAGGGCGCTGCTGTGACTGTATCTGGAGGCAGGCTCTGATTGATAGGGCTAGTGTCCTTACTGTATCTGGAGGCAGGCTCTGATCTGATAGGGCTAGTGTCCTTACTGCATCTGGAGGCAGGCTCTGATTGATAGGGCTGGTGTCCTTACTGCATCTGGAGGCAGGCTCTGATTGATAGGGCTAGTGTCCTTACTGTATCTGGAGGCAGGCTCTGATCTGATAGGGCTAGTGTCCTTACTGCATCTGGAGGCAGGCTCTGATCTGATAGGGCTAGTGTCCTTACTGCATCTGGAGGCAGGCTCTGATCTGATAGGGCTAGTGTCCTTACTGCATCTGGAGGCAGGCTCTGATCTGATAGGGCTGGTGTCCTTACTGCATCTGGAGGCAGGCTCTGATTGATAGGGCTAGTGTCCTTACTGCATCTGGAGGCAGGCTCTGATTGATAGGGCTAGTGTCCTTACTGCATCTGGAGGCAGGCTCTGATTGATAGGGCTAGTGTCCTTACTGCATCTGGAGGCAGGCTCTGATTGATAGGGCTAGTGTCCTTACTGTATCTGGAGGCAGGCTCTGATCTGATAGGGCTAGTGTCCTTACTGCATCTGGAGGCAGGCTCTGATCTGATAGGGCTAGTGTCCTTACTGCATCTGGAGGCAGGCTCTGATTGATAGGGCTAGTGTCCTTACTGCATCTGGAGGCAGGCTCTGATCTGATAGGGCTAGTGTCCTTATGAGAAGCAGAAGAGACACCAGAGCGCTCTCTCTTCACACATGTACGGAAGAAAGGCCATGTGAGGATACAGGAGAAGGAGACTGTCTGCAAGCCAGGAAGTCAGCCCTCACCAGAAGCCAAATTTGCCAGCAGCTGATCTTGGACTTCTAGCCTCCGGAACCGTGAGAAAATAAATGTCTACTGTATAAGCCACCCAGTCTGTGGGGTTTTTTTTGTTGTTGTTGCTATGGCAACCTGAATAGACTAAGACACTGGGTAGTAAACTTTAAAAGTAGGGGAAATGAGTTGAAGTGCAAGTCTTTAATACTTCTAGTGCAATGGAAGTCACACTGACCAAAACAGATAATAATAATTCAAAAACTTTTAGCATATCATTGCCAATTTAAAATAAATTATTTCCCAAATACAGGGACACTGGATAAAAACACAAGACAGTCCATCTCTTCTCTGTCCTTTCTTGGACATATTTCTAGGGCAATCTCCAAATAGAGTTTCACTATATTAATGTTGCAGTGAACTTCATCTGTCAATTCACCGTAATTATCACAGAGAAGGGTTGGCGATTAGGTCCAAAGTGAAAAAAGAGAGAAGGTGGACTTGGGCCTAAAGTTCTGACCTTATCCGTATGTCACCTCGTTTCTAAATACCACACAGGCCTAACACAGTGGTGCCACCTTCAGCACTTTCATTCTCAAGGACTAATGTCAACCAGTGAGGAAAGATGACAACATCCCAAAAAGTTACCTCTGTTGCTTTCACAAAAGCTGAACAATCGCTCACTATGTTTCGATGAGTGATCAGTGCTCCTTTGGGGTTGCCTGTGGAGCACATATGAAGCAGAACAAAGTTAAAGAATGACAGAAATGAAGGAGGCCCAGAAACCCCGCATAATTAGGGCCTCGGACACCTCTACTGTTAAGATACATCGTGAAAGCCAAATGTTGAACACTAAATTCCTGAGCAACCTGCAATCCTTTCACTGACTTATCTTTAAAAACCTTTATTAATATGGGCAAATTTTAAAGGGTATACGTAGTCATAAGAGAAGAAAAACCAGAAATTGTCTCCCTGGGAGCCACGATCTAGTCTGTCCTAGGAAGACAGGTGAATCTAATATCACCCTCAATAAATGTTTGAGGAATTATCCGGCACTCTTGGACTCTGAGAAGATCTTACAGAGCAACAGGAAGATAGCACATAGCACAAGAAGACAGCACTGGAACCGCTTCCTTCTCTTCTGCTTTCGGTCCATCTACTGTTAGCTGATAAGTCATCCAAAAGAGGTAGGGGAGAGTACAGACCACTGGCTGCCACATGTAGAAGCAATTCTATCTCAAAACTCACCTGTAGTTCCACTTGTGAAACAAACTACTGCAAGATCTTCAGGCGCTGGAGGCTAAAGAAGATTAAAAAAAAAAAAAGTTGGTATAGATCAGAACAGAAAAGAGAACTATAAACCACAAAGTACCAGGCTAGATACTGAAGACTACAAAGAGGACAGAGCAGGGTCTGACACAGTGTGCTTACCTTGGGCTTCCGTCTGTTGGCTCTTCCCAGGTCCTTAATTAGAAGAGAAAAAAAGTCATTTTAAATGGAAATGTTTTCTAACTGTAAAGGATAAGGTCACATCAAGGCACTTAAAGCTGGCTTTACAGTGGACTTCGTTCACAGCTGGCTCGAAAACAGCGTAATTTTCTAATTAAAGAAACTATGGCAGTTTTAATTAATCAGAACCAAAATATTTATTCATTGTTCTGAGCAGCCATTTTCCAGTTATCTCTTCTCTTACATAAAACTACATAAATGATATTAGGACTGGCCTTTGAAATAGGATGTATTAAAATACAGCAGTCAAAGTCTTTACAACGCATTTCTGGTCCCCACTTCCACTCCTTATCAGGGCCTTTAATAAAGCCCTGTTCTTAACCATAACTAGATACTGTAGATACTCTGCAGGCTCCTCAAATCAGAGCACAGTATGACCTCACCCCCGCATTCTGCACAACATCTGCAATCTGAGAAGAAAAATCAATCTCTGCTCGGTTGAAATGCTAGCCATTTTCGAGAGGCTCAAATATCTGCTCAAATATCTCCCCACGTAGAGTGGAGATAGGATTTGGGAGCCTCCAATGATAAAACAGGCCACAGCAGAACCTCAAAGACTATTTCCTGAATGGACTTACAGGTTAAGAATGACGCATTGCGCGGGCACAGCATTTCCCAGCGGCAGGCTTCCAGTCACTACCACTGATGGGGTTTGGTTGACTGCATGAGTGCAGTCTTGGTGGCCACTTTAATATCTATTAATTTTAACAAATGAACGATTTATATTCTTTTCCTATTAAAATGGAACAGCATGAATGAGGATATGGAATGAACATGCCATTGAACATGTTCAATTCACATGGAAATTAGATGGATGTGCTCAGGGCTCGGTGAGTTTCTGCCCAGCATTTATTAAGTTTCCAATCTTAATTACATTTTAAATGATGTAAGTGGCAGACCACTGATTAAGAACAGGAACTAATATATCCAATTAGAGGTCAGCCAAAAGCTAGAGCAATAATTCTGTATATTTTTTTCAAAATAACCGTCATTAGCTCCAGATTTCTACTTGTCTATTAAAAATTCTTAACATAACTTCGGGAGATGCCCAAGTTTTCAAAAATTGATGTTAAATAAAATAAAGCACCAGTTACATACAATTTGGCTCTTAATTTATTGGGAACAAACATTATCCAAATTAGTGCACTGTTGCCACGAAGTTTCACAGCCTTACATCTCTCTTACGGTATCACTTAGGAAAAATCCTGCAATTATTATTATTATTATTATTATTTTTTGAGACAGAGTCTCGTTCTGTCGCCCAGGCTGCTGTGCAGTGGCACAATCTTGGCTCACTACAACCTCCACCTTCTGGGTTCAAGCGATTCTCCTGCCTCAGCCTCCTGAATAGCTGGGATTACAGGTGTGCGCCACCATGCCAGGCTAATTTTTTGTATTTCTAGTATGACGGTGTTTCACCATGCTGGCCAGGCTGGTCTCAACCTGACCTCATGATCCGCCCACTTCAGCCTCCCAAAGTGCTGGAATTACAGGAGTGAGCCACTGCGCCTGGCCAAATACTACAATTATTAAAAAAAAAAAAAAAGTTGCCGTTTTTATGTTCTCAGAAAAAAAAAAAACCACCCATAAACAAAAACTGAATTCTAGTTAATGATAAACACACTGAAGTATTTAGAGGTAATAAAATCTGCAACTTACTAAAAATGCATCAAAAAAAATAAGATGGATGGATGAATGGAGGGATAAAGTGATGAACTGATAAGTGATAAAGCAAATATACTAAAATGTCAATTGGTGGTGGGTATACAGCTGTCTACTATGCAATTCTTTCAACTGGATGTTTAAAATTTTCATAATTAAAATACTGGAAAATGTAAACATTCCAAATACAATAATTCTATTTTTGATCCTGTAAAAATATACATTAATATAAATTCAACACAAGATCAACCATAATGCTAGTTTTAAATTCTTTTTTTAGACCTTCACCTTTCGCTCAGAATATTTTTAAAAACTAAGTATAAATAAGCAGGTAAGTGTAAAACAATGTCTTCTATAATTTAATATTTTAATATAAACTTTATATTATAATCTTCAATCATCTAAATAATTTTTAAATTTCAACATTACTTCTTTATCATACAGCAGTCAAAAAACACCAGAAAAATTCCTGCATCTATGGGGAGGGAGGGGAGAAAAAGGGAAAAAGGGAAGGTAAGGGAAAAAGAGATTACATTATAGTGAGAGGGGGTTAAAAGTGAAAAAAGGGAAGTGGGGAAAAACCAGGTAACAAGCTAACTAAAACCCCAATTCAACAAGGAAGCACGTGGCTCAGCACTTACAGAATCAGTTCCATGCTACTGAGAGAACGAGTTGGGCAGGGGTGCACACATGCACAAGAGAGAAGGTTCTATTAGAACACACGTGCTTCCCTGTGCCTACTAGGTTCCTCAGAAAAGGTTTTACGGATCCTTACTTATAGCCTCAAATTCTTTGTAGAAGGAGGAAAATTACACATAAAAATTTAAAATCCTATTTATAACAGTTTCAGAAAAATATCTCTAACTCCTTCAGAAAGAGAATGACTGACTCTATTTTCCTATGACTTGCTATGATATGCATATAAAAAGATCCTCCTCTGGTCATGCTCCTTGGATGGAACTGTAATCCAAGTCCGGCTGACGGGGATCAACTTCTTGTATCATCTGACATCAAGCACCCACGCTGAGCATGGACCACACTCACTCTCCTGGATTGGCTGCCTTTAAAGTTGTGATGGGTATGACTCTTAAAAGAGTCAATACGAAAATAAACCAAATCAAACATGTATGTTGGAAACTCACCAGGACTCTCCACGAGCCACCCAGGGAAAAGAACGATGAGGCTGATTTCTATATTTGGCTTGGCATTAAAGACAAATTAGTAAGTAAAAGGCATTAAAGCCAAAGAAGACACAGAAACTGAAAGTTCCACCTGCCTGAAGCTGTAATTCCCGTTTCTGGCACTTCCCGGCACAGCTTGTCAGTGCTCTGGAATAAATATTTGAGTGCTGAAAGCACTTGGGTAAGGTGTGATGTGTTAACACTGGGCACACATGTAGAATCCTTCCTCCAGCAATGAGACAGAAATTTCTGCTCTCTTTCATGGGTTGCGGAGGCGACCGGCCAGCGCTGGGACTGCACGATGGCACTAGATAGCACTGGATAGCACGTGTGAGCCAACATGCCCCCGGGAAAGCCTTCGGGGAAGGAGGTGGGGGAACTGCAAACTCACCTCCATCGCCTTCAGGCTGATGATTTCCACCCCACACTTCTGGCCTTGTTCTACCAGTTCACTGCCGTAGGCATCCATGAGAACTATGATTTTAAGGCTTGGTGTTAACTTATTTTCTACACCCTCTAGTAAGAGTTTGGCCTTCTCTGGCTTGTCAACAAAAACCAGAGAGAGTTCAGCTGTAAATGAAAAGATACAATGAAGAATAAGCTCTGGGATGTTAAAAGATTGACTCTGTCATATCCAGCACAAGGATATTTGAAGTACTACATTCTTTGGATAAAAAGGTAAATATACATTTACATGTAAAATCTTTGTCAAATCAAATGTAAGCAAATGTAAAGTCACTGATCCTAACCAATAACTATGCCAATAATACAGGCAAAGATCACAGACGTACCTTTGTTGACTATGTACGTTACGGCTTCGTTTCCAAGGGTATCATAAAGTGGAACGATCACCATCGAATAAGCAAAGCATCCTTGTTCAATGATCACCCACTAAACAAACAGTAAAGGTCAGGGAAGAAAACAAGATGTCATCATGGAATCAATAAGGAGAACAATACTCAAGAGAGATTCAACGTGAAAACCTTTGACGCAGCAAAATTAACATTTGTGTTATCTACTACTCTGTGCCAGGTGCTATGAGGGATTCAGAATGAGAACAAAACACTTGCCCCATTCTTAAAAAGAAATTAAGGCCAGGCACACTGGCTCACACCAGGAATCCCAGCACTTTGGGAGGCCCAGGTGGGGGGAATCAGTTGAGCCAGGAGTTCAAGACCAGCCTGGGCAACATGGCAAAACCCTGCCTCTACAGAAGTTATCTGGACATGGTGGCACACACCTGCAGTCACGGCTACTTAAGAGGCTGAGGCGGGAGGACTGCTTGAACCCAGAAGGTTGAGGCTGCAGTGAGTTGTGATCACACCAATGCACTCCAGCCTGGGTGACAGAGTGAGATCCTGTATGTATGTATGTATGCACAAAGAGAGGGAGGGAAGGAGGGAAGGAAGGAAAGAGAGAGAGAGAAAGAAAGAGGAGAGAGAGGACAGACAGAGAAAGATGAGAGATTGAGAAAGAAAAGAAAAAAGGAAAGGAAAAGGACAGAAAGAGAGAAAGAAAGAAAGAGAAATTAAAATCTGCCTGAAGAATTGAGGCAAATATGTTAAAAGATAATTAGCAATATCAGATAGTGACTGACTCAAGATAAGAAAGTCCACCATTGGCCAAGGTAGTTACAGATGCCACTGGGAGGGTGTAACTGAGATTGCCTTTGGAAAGAGAAAGAAAAAGAGAGAGAGAGAAAAAGACAGAGATGGAGGCAGGGAGATGCTAACAGAGGGGACGGCAGGATCAAAAGCAGGGGGTTAGAGCGATGTGACTGGCACAGACGGTTCTGGCTGGAGAGCAGGGGGCAGCCACTGAGAGTCTCTCACAAAACAGTGGCTGTGGGGCACTGTATGCCCTGGAATAGGGAAGGAGTACCTTGTCTAGCAGCAAAACTGTTTTGAGAACATCCCTCTAGAAAAGTGAAGGAAGGAAGTGAGACGATAACTGGCCACACTGCCACAGGGAAGACGCAGTAAGGTGTCTCTGACGGCACTGGCCACATAGCCACTGCCCTCCCTACTGGACTAAGGTGAAAGCCCACTCTCTCACTATCATACCCAAGGGCACCCCACTGCCTCCGGCTGCACTTTTCTAATGAAATCATCTGCAGAGCTCTGACACACAGGACGGATAAAGGCACAGCTGGGGGAAGGGGGCACAACCCACTCACATCCACTTGGCCTGGAAATGGGCTTCTGAGTTTCGGTGTTTTCCCGGAAGGAATTTTCAGCCAGCAACAGAGAGATCAGGTCCAAGCTCCTTAGGCACACGTGACGCTTAAGGAAGGCTCTCTTTCCTGCCACTCTGCCACATGAAAATGCTCCACTCCCAGACACAGGTGTGAACGTGGCCATTCCCTTGGCCTCCCCACCCCTATTTCCTTTGAGATTCTACTCAGGTGCCACCTCCAGGAAGCCTTCCTTGACTGAGCTCCCATAATCCTGCCCTGCAACCACACGTACCACATGACACAGAAAGCACCCGTGTTTAGGTCTTTCCTTATGTGGTACCTCAGAAGAAGGGCTGAGTTACTGTGCTTTGTCACCCCCCCACAGTGTCTGACATATAGTAGGTGCTCAGCAAACATTTGTTGAACGAACTCATAAGTATAGGAAAGAACCTACTTCTTGAAGAGATTCGTTCTGCAGTTCTAGATTCATGATAAAATTCCATCAAAACAAACATTTTGATGTGTTCATTTGGGATGAAAAAAACTAAATTCTACAAAGCCCAGTCATAGTCCAGCTGTGGAGAATGCTGTTTTCCCCTTGAAAGACCACAAAACTCTAAAGAAGTCACCTTTATTTATTTAAAAAAAAAAAAGTCAGTAGCACAGGAATTGTGTCAACATGTCTTCTGGCCACAAGCAGGTATAAGAATAAATTCAATTTCTTCAAGCCAGATGCTTCCATTTTTCCAGGCCAGCTAGATCTACTAATCTGTTGAGTCACACCATAAGCTATACTTCCAAAAGAGCTGCTCATTTAAACTCAATTTCTGATATGTTTTGGTGGTGTCCCCACCCAAATCTCAACTTGAATTGTATCTCCCAGAATTCCCACGTGTTGTGGGAGGGAGCCAGGGGGAAGTAATTGAATCACCGGGGCTGGTCTTTCCCAGCTATTTTTGTGATAGTAAGTTTCATGAGATCTGATGGGTTTATCACGGGTTTCTGCTTTTGTTTCTTCCTCATTTTTCTCTTGCTGCCACCATGTAAGAAGTGCCTTTCACCTCCTGCCATGATTCTGAGGCCTCCCCAGCCATGTGACACTGCAAGTCCAATTAAACCTCTTTTTCTTCCCAGTCTCAGGTATGTCTTTATCAGCAGTGTGAAAACAGACTAATACACTTTTACACACTGGTTTACGGAAACCGTGCTGGGCCCAGACCGCCAATGACAGACTGCGCAAATGAAGGCCGGCTAGCGCTGAGTACTGTCCCCACCACCCATGGTATTTTAAACTCTGGAAACCAACCAGAAGGAAAGCCTCATACCTTTCAGAAAGGAAAAAAAAAAGAAGCCTGCTGTTAACAAAAATGTATCTAAATCTCTCTATAACTTATTAATGCCATTTTTCTAACCACAGAGGTGACTCTTAAAGTAAAAAATCTCCTTTGTTAGTTATCTGTTCTAAGGATTTTGTTGGGGAACCTGGTTTAAAAAAACTAAAATAATCCCCCCCAGAAAAGTGATTTCTCTTTTCTCTTAAAGGCGATTAAAAGGCCCTGGTTCAGCTTTTCTTTTCTTTTCTTTTTTTTTTTGAGATGGGAGTTTTGCTCTTGTTGCCCGGACTGCTGGCTCACCACAACCTCTGCCTCCCAGATTCAAGCGATTCTCCCGCCTCAGCCTCCTGAGTAGCTGGGATTATAGATGTGTGCCACCAGGCCTGGCTAATTTTGTATTTTTAGTAGAGATGAGGTTTCTCCATGTTGGTCAGGCTAGTCTGGAACTCCTGACCTCTGGTAACCCACCCACCTCGGCCTCCCAAAGTGCTGGGATTACAGGTGTGAGCCACTGCGCCCAGCCCTGGTTCAGGTTTTTGTATGTGTAACTTTCTAAGGTGTAACGCAAAGCTGTACTTTTAGTAGCAATCAGACTACAAAATCTGGTCTCTAGCAGAAGTTAGGCTCTTACATTGGAGAATTCTCCAAATCATGCACAGCAAGTACCTACTGGGTCATACCTCAGGTCTATTTTGAGCAAAGATGCCAATGAACTGATCTGGGGTGGCTGTGAAGCCCTTCTGGATCAGCGCTGAGCCTAGGCACTCCGACATTTCTGCAACCTAAAATGGAGAGGAGAAAGTCAGAAACAGATTGTGCCCCAACTCCAGAACCAAAGCTGACCAGAGGACAGGCTTACATCTCAGCCAGCACGCAACGCTGCACACAGAAGGGGAGAGGGAACACGCAGGCATTCCTTCATTGGTAGGTTTTTTGGTAAAGCACAAGGTTTTATTCACAAGAAATCAGAATTATGAGAACTGACCGCAGGGTTCCTTCTGCAAAGCAAATTAATCTTATCCCAACGGCTGCAGGTCACAGATAATTATATGGCAAGGCTTCTTATACATTTTTTTCTATTTTAGTTTTATAAAATTATAAAAATAGTAGAGAGATGGATTTTTTTTAATTTATAAAGCAGCCAAAACTTGTTTATTTGGTATAAACACAGAAACAGCAACTTTTGAGAGACGTATAAAAAATAAGAGCAAGCTATTATCCTGAAGTTCTACAATTCTGTTCTTAAGAACGTATTCTTAGGAAACAATTCAATCTCAGGAGGAGGTTTTTAAAAGCCTACATATAGGCTAGGCATGGTGGCTCACGCCTATAATCCCAGCACTTTGGGAGGCCGAGACGGGTAGATCACTTGAGGGAGTTCGAGGCCAGCCTGGCCAACATGGTAAAAACCCGTCTCTACTGAAAATACAAAAATTAGCCAGACATGTGGCGTGCACCTGTAATCCCAGCTACTCAGGAGGCTGAGGTAGAAGAATTGCTTGAACCCAGGAGGTGGAGTCTGCAGTGCACTGAGATCATCCCACTGCACTCCAGCCTGGGTGACAGAGTGAGATTCCATCTCAAAAAAAAAAAAAAAAAAAAAACCTACGTATAAACATATGCAAATATTTCAAAATTATTGCATCAAAAATCTCCAGGGTAAAAAACCTAATCATGGCTGGTGATTAAGTAAATGATGGTAAATCACTAAGAAAATGCTACATGGTTAGTTAATATTGTAATTGTGAAAACTATATCAAACTTAGGACAATATTATAATGATAAGCAACACATGTAAATATAAAAATGCATATTATAATAACTAAGTAAAAATTGGTAGGTTTGCAAAATTCGGCAGGGTTATCCTATCCTCTCCCCGTTCCTATCCCAAATAAATTAAAATTTTTAAAAAATCTTAAACTTTGCAGTTCTTTTTTTTTCTTTTTTTTTTTTTTTTTTTTTTTTGAGACGGAGTCTGGCTCTGTCACCCAGGCTGGAGTGCAGTGGCACGATCTTGGCTCACTGCAAGCTCCGCCTTCCGGGTTTACGCCATTCTCCTGCCTCAGCCTCCCGAGTAGCTGGGACTACAGGCGCCCGCCACCTCGCCCGGCTAGTTTTTTGTATTTTTTTAGTAGAGACGGGGTTTCACCGTGTTAGCCAGGATGGTCTCGATCTCCTGACCTCGTGATCCGCCCGTCTCGGCCTCCCAAAGTGCTGGGATTACAGGCTTGAGCCACCGCGCCCAGCCTCTTTTTTTTTTTTTTTGAGATGGAGTCTCACTCTGTTGCCCAGGCTGGAGTGCAGGGGCATGGTCTTGGCTCACTGCAACTTCTGCCTCAAGGGTTCAAGCAATTCTCCCTGCCTCAGCCTCCAGAGTAGCTGGGATTACAGCACCTGCCACCACATCGTATTTTTCAGTAAAGACAGGGTTTTGCCATGTTGGCCAGGTTGGTCTTGAACGCCTGACCTCAGGTGATCTGCCCCCCTCGGCCTCCCAAAGTGCTGGGATTATAGGCATGAGGCATACCGTGCCTGGCCTGGAGCTATTTTCTTTATTCTCAGTTGGCAAATTCTCAAGAGCACTCTTAAAGCACACCCATACCCATAGGAAGTAAGGCCACACCTACTCCTGGCCTGGAACCCTACTTTCTGGGCCTTGGCACCATCCTGGCCCTGCCTATGGGGAACAGAGTGATCATGGTAAGGTGACAATAGCATGAACACAAACAGGTTCATTACTATCCTCTTCTTCACAGATGAGTTCAAAAGTCTTGGTTGCATTTAAGGAATCGGAACCTGAGAAATACCTGCAATTGGATGCTACATAGCTGGTAAATATGATTGAATAATACACGCACATTTATATTTCTAGATCGGTCATACATTCTTAAAAACAAAAAACAAAAAAAAAACAAACCCCTTTAAGGCATTCCTAGTCACCAAAAGGTCATATTCATTGGATGATTGAAAAAGAAAAAAAAAAAGATTTGAATGTACAAATCCAAAGTTGGCTTTAGTTTTGTATCTTCACCCGCTTCCAAATGAAGCGTGCAAGGCATAGATTCACACCTTCAGAAACCCCAGTGATTTTCCATCTGCCTTGAAAAATGCCAATCTGCAATGGATGTGTCTTCTCTCTTCCAGCCAATAAACAACAGAAGTAACTCAGGAGACACAGAGGACTCCATGACGCCTCAGGATCATCACACACAACACACGCATGTTCAACACACACAGGCTGTTCTTACACTTGTGAAAATGAGGGATCCTGGAAACTAGTATTTACAGAGGAAACTTGGGCTCTGGTAGGACAGAATAAAAATGGGAAATCCTTCCAGTCATGTGAGCTACTGCTCCCAGCTCCTTCTACAGTGGAGGTGTGAGAAGTCGCTTCCCCATCTCTTGAGAGACAGACGAACACCTCTCAAGCAAAGCCTTCGGCATCCTGTGGACCCCAGAGGACGGACGGGGAGAAATCACGCACTTCAGTCTGAGAGCAATCCACACACTCTGCAAACACACTCTGCAGCTGCAGAGAACAATCCCTTCCACAGACGCACCCCAAATACACCAGCCCCTGAACTGCCCTTCACACAAAACCCAGAAGAAGCAAGTGCATTTGTATTCAGGAATCCGCATGATTACCTGCCCCTAGAGCAGGAGAGGGGGAGCCAGGGGCGGAAGCCTTTCCTGGACAGCTGTGTGGAAGCAGCAAGCAGCAAAGCAGAGCTGGCATGTCTGGGGCACCTGCCTGTCCCGGGGTGCCGTGTGCACTGGGGAAGAACCGTGGCATCCACATTCATTGTAATGATGACAAAAACATAAATAAATAAACAGCAATGTCCTCCTACACTGCTACTGACACTCAGGAACTGCTGTTTCGACAGTTGTAGCCATTGATGGGTGGGGACTAGAGACTGACAAGGGTCACCACACTCAGATCCCAGCTTCCTTTGTGCTTCTACAGTAACACAAGTGTCTTCCCCGAACATCTGTGTTCCTCCCTGCGGCTGCCCTGGGGG
This sequence comes from Macaca thibetana thibetana, assembly GCF_024542745.1. Classification (NCBI taxonomy): domain Eukaryota; kingdom Metazoa; phylum Chordata; class Mammalia; order Primates; family Cercopithecidae; genus Macaca; species Macaca thibetana. Next base: position 5,239,055 of record NC_065582.1, on the reverse strand, counting down.
TGTCACACAGGTGGTGAGTTGGCCAAGCACAGCTTTGAGGGTCAGGAGCACGCACCAGGAAGGCCCACACAAGAGGCTGCAGGCCTTGCTTCTGGTCCTGTTTCTGCCACTAACCAGCTATGACCTTGGGTGAGTCACCTCTCTTCCTGAGACAGGTCCTCCTCATCCGTAAAATGAGGACATGCTTCCACGTTCTGGCTTCTGAGTTTTTCTAGTACCCTTCAAGTGGAGAGGAATAATCCTATCCCGCCAGGCGAACTGGGAGAGTTTCTAAAATTTTATCTTAAAAATTATACTCGACTTCACAATGTATCCACATCAGCTTTGAAATACAGTGCTTTGAACCACTAGCTAAATTCCTTAACTTGTTCTCCCCAAACCTTTGTGTCAAGTTTCTCCTTGGACGCCCCATGCTTACGGCAAGGCTCTGAGCTGGTCCAGCACATACACTTTGGAGCAACCTTCTGGCTCCAAGAATTCACATACGGAAGCATCCCTGCTTGCAAGAGGAGTTCACAGAGCCTGTTTCATACAAACTCACCTGTTTGTATGAAAGCCATTCATAGGGTTGGTCTGGTTTCCGAGAGCCTAAACAAGGGCCATTATCTAAAAAACAGAGAAAAAACAATGGATGGGCTGAACATACATACATATTCCCAGATTTTAATTTGTATCCCAGCCCCACCCTACTAAACATCAGCTAGACTCTACTTTAGTCCTCAGATAAGTAGATGGTGGCTTCAGATTGGAAATGTTTTCTCCCTCAGTTTTGGTCTGATTTTGTCTTTGCTGGTTTATTTCTGTTTTGTTTAATTGGGGCAGGAGAGGGGGATGAGGGGAGAAATGGCAAAATCCGACTCTTAAGGGCACTTAATTTGTGATTCCTCTTTAACACCCTCCTGCTTTAGACCAGGAGTCAGCAGATGAGTGGGGAAGAGATCCTGCTGTAGTGGTAAAGGGCTACCTTCTCAGAAGAGGTCTTCATCAAAACTTTTCAAGAGGTCTAAAGCATTCTAACTCAGCATACGGAAAGGAAAATATAATTCTTCATGTGTCCAAATTTTGATGACCAAAGGTATCAAGAATTACCTGGAATCCTAGTTACATGGGTGAAGTCGTGATTGCAGAAGAACAAAAACAAAGAAAAGATGCAAAGTGAGGGGACGTGAAGTGCCATTTGTGAAGCAAAAGGAAATATCGAGATGTTTCCCGATTCCCATTGAGGTTTCGAAGAAGCAAAAGGGGACCATAGTGCATCTGGCTTTAGCACGTTAGGTCTGAGTGTTCGTGAGGAGGCTCTGATTTGACGTGAGGACCTAAGGAAGTAGGACGGAAGGCAGGGCTGGCCCCATCACACAGATCATGCCCCAGACAACAGTGTGCCGCACACACAGATTCAGGAGTCAGCCGCGCGGCTGGGGAGGACGCAGGCCGGACACACTGACTTCTTTGCCATCCCTAAAAACAGTCCTGATGAAAACAGCGTTATTCTCGGACCCTCTCCAATTTACAGAGACTGTAATAAGGGCCATACAAGATGAGTTCAATCAGATGCTGTTTCCAGATGGGAAAAAAAAATTGCATTAGCCGTATGAAATGATGCGATTTTATTCCTCAAAAACAGAGATGGGCACACTGCAGCCAAGGGTCAAATCAGGCCCACCACCTGTTTTTGTGGACACAGTGATAGTGGCACACAGCCACACTGATTCATTTTTGTTCTGTGTAAGGCTGCAGTTGAGTAGTTGCAACCAAGACCATATGGCACCAAAGCCAAAAATATTTACTATCAGACTTTTTACAGAAAACCTATGCCAACTCCAGCTTTAGAACTAGTCGGTTAAGCTGCAGGCTCACCGGGGGAACTTAATACTATACCCACGCTCTATTCTACCCAGGCTCTACAATTTTTTATTCAATTGAATAGGGATGGGGCCTGGGTCTCAGTATTTTCCAGGAGTTCCCCGATGGCACAAAAGTGCAGCTAGAGATGAGAGCCACTGAGAAGCAGGGAGCTCAATCTTTACAAATGGCTTCCTTGGTGCAATTTTAAAGTACGAGGTTTAAAACCTCTAGGTGGGCTTCTTCTATCATTCAACAAACTTCTGACCCCTTATCCAAATGCTGAGTCTTGCTCTTTTGTAGAAGTTTAACTCTACAGTAGCCTAAGAAAATCAAAGCTTAGAATAAAAAGATCTTCTGGAAAAATAAAAATAAAAAAGGAAGTAAATTGAGACCTGCAAAGCAGCTCCTTTCAATGAGTACAGATCAAGAAGACTGGACTCACTTTCCTTCACCTTCTCCGACACATCCATAGGACTTTCATTTTCCAGGGGGAGCAAGTGACCAAAGAAAAGTTATGTGACTTGTCTTCAGATCAGGGGAGAGTCAAAAGCATAATGTAAGTCACCACACTCCTCGATGAATGTATATACACTTACATATATACAGCAGGTCCTCAAATAACGGCATTTCATTTGCACGTTCTCCCCACATCTGTGTGGTTTTTCCTGGGAACTCTGGCTTCCTCCCACATCCCAAAGCTGTGCCTGTGAGGTGATCTGGTGCATCTCCACGGTCCTAGTGAGTGTGAGTGTGAGTGGGTGTGAGTATGAGTCTCCCTACGATGGGAGGGTGTCCTGGCCAGGGCAGTTCCCCCCTGACATCCTCAGCTGCCCAGATGGGCTCCAGTCACCCATGACCCTGAACTGGAATAAACAGGTAAATATTTATCTTACTTGTTTGTATTAATTGTTCCTAAATGTATGTAGCACTCACATTTATTTCAATGTTTAATATAAGAAGTGTGGTCTTTATTTAGAAGTTTGGTGATGTTTTTGTGACTAGAAATATGCTGTGGGAATTTAACTCTTGTTCATATCAATTAGCCTATGAGAAAATTGGTTTCATTATAGTCGTTTTCAAGTTGCAGTTTCCAAGAACTGCACATGCTCTGTGATGGTGGTAAAGAACATGAACACGAACACACACACACACTCTGCTTCATGTGCCACATGTTAGGCTGATCCACCTGATGGATATTTACTATCACAGACAAATCCTGACCTTGACACCAACTTTGAAAATGTTCATAAATTAAATAACACACAAGTAAGCTTGCTCTTCCTTTGTAATGGGCTTAATGCACCTGCTATGGGAACACTGGGACAAACTCGCCAAGCTGAGACATCCAGTTACCAGTGTTAAGCAAAAAACAATAGGCTTTTTTTTTTTTTTTTTTTTTTTTTTTTGAGATGGAGTCTCGCTGTGTCATCCAGGCTGGAGTGCAATGGTGCAATCTCGGCTCACTGCAACCTCCACCTCCCCAGTTAAAGCGATTCTCCTGCCTCAGCCTCCTGAGTAGCTGGGATTACGGACACGTGCCACCATGCCCAGCTATTTTTGTATTTTCAGTAGAGACGGAGTTTCCCCATGTTGGTCAGGCTGGTCTTGAACTCCTGACCTCGTGATATGCCCGCGTCGGCCTTCCAAAATGCTGGGATTACAGGCGTGAGCCACCACACCCGGCCAATAGGCACTTCTTGAGTGCATATTACATGCAACATATCATGAGGGATAGAGCCAGCAATACCACATGGTTCCTGACCATAAAGGGATTACAATCTAGCTAGCAGTGGCCCAAATAAAAGCTAAGCATCAGAGGATTTAAATAACAAAGCACAGATTCCAAGACCATTTTTAGAGAAGTACTTGGTATAAGCAAAAATGAAGTGGCTAAAACAGAAAGAGGGGTGGAGAAACCAGAGGTACTCCCTCCTTCACTGAGGATGAATTAGTGGGGCGCTCACTGTGTGCCAGGCACCGTCAATGCTGTGAAAAGAGATGACTGACAGCCACCCTGTTCTCAAGGAGCTCGGGCTAGGGGGGCAGAATGCCAGGCGAACACCTCTGCGCCATCAGGGTTTATGCGGAAGGAATATAACGTGCTGGAAGGGAAAAGGGAAGAAATACCTCACTGGGAGGTAGGGGATGAAAATGATAGACTAGGAAGGTTTTAGAGAAAAGGTGAAATGCAGAGAGTTTTAAAAGATTAAAGAATACATCAAGCGTCCAGGCTGGGGGTAGAAAGAGGCTTTATGATCAAGAAAAAAAAATGCATGGCTGGGCATGGTGGCTCAGGCCTGTAATCCCAGTATTTTGGGAGGCCGAGGCGGGTGGATCACTGAGGTCAGGAGTTTGAGACCAGCCTGGCCAACATGTTGAAACTCCATCTCTACTAAAAATACAAAAATTAGCCAGGCGAGGTAGTGGGCGCCTGTAATCCCAGCTACTCGGGAGGCTGAGGCAGGAGAATCACTTGAACCTGGGAGGTGTAGGTTGCGGTGAGCCAAGATCACGCCATTGCACTCTAGCCTGGGCAACAAGAGCAAAACTCCATCTCAAAAAAAAAAAAAAAAGTGCACAAGTCTGGGCACGGTGGCTCACACCTGTAGTCCCAGTACTTTGGGAGGCTGAGGCAGGAGGCTCACTTGAGGCCAGAAGTTTGAGTCCAGCCTGGGCAAGATGGCAAGACCCCATTTCTAAAAAACAAAATAAAACTGCACAAAGGCTCAGGGCTGGGGAGAGAGCAGAGGTAGTCGTGGCTCTGCAGGAAGTTCAGTATGACCTGAGAGCCATATACAGGAGGCCTGGGAGGGACAGAGGCTGGAAAGGAGGTATGCTGGATATCACAGGGTTTCTTACGCCACAGTTAATAATTAAGGGTAATCCCATGAGCCAACATTTCCCAAGTGTCTCTAACAGAACACTGCCATCCTGGGATGTCAGTATTTCTTTCTCAAAATATGGGTCTCCTGGTCAAGTAAGCATGAAAAATGCTGGATTGGAACCAGTTTAACAGACCTCTTTATTGCAGGAAACGTCAGAGCCTACTGTGCACTGGTGTAACATGTGACTCACCATAAAATACAGAATGTGACACTCACATATTTGACCATGGAGCCCCGGGGCCATAGGGAACATCTAGAGGGTCCAGTGAGCTTTGGGACAGACTCTGGGGAAGTTACAGTGGACACAGAGGGGCCTGAGCGATACCAAGGCGGCGAAAGATAGAGCAAATGTGCATTTCTGAAAGGCCACTCGTTCTTCATGAAACACAGCAAGCGGCAGCCACGCAAACGCAGGAAAATGCTTACTTGACACCTGTATTCCCCTCTGGAAACCTTCGTATAACGTTGTGACATCCTCATAGAAATACACCAAGGGCTCGTCGCTGTCAAGCAGTGCGGATCTTCGTGCACCACCACTGCCCTATCCAAGAAGAAAGGGGGCGTGTTAGAAGGCGATGAAATACGAACGCGCTGTGGAATGGCTAAATCAAGCTAATTAACATATCCATTCCTTTACATCCTTATCACTTACTTGCAGTGAGAACACTTAAAATCTATTCTCTTAGTAATTTCAGGTATACGGTACACTGTTATTAACTACAGTCACCAACTAATAATGCACATAGTCACCATTTTAATTAAAAATAGATGTCCCGAACTCGTTCCTCCTATTATACACCATAAATACATATAATTTGTATTTGTCCATTAAAAAAATAAATAAAATGCTTAAAAATTAAATACAAAGTCTAACACGCCCCTGTGGTACCCGCACCCCTCCAGGCGGCCCCCTGCGGAACAGCTGCTCAGTGAGCGAGTGCTGAAAGACTGTGGTGGAAGATGTGCTGAGGTAAACCCATCGTTCGCCTAGAGGTAAGCACAGGCTCCGGGGTACCACAGCTAAGACAACAGGGCTGTCAAAAAGATGCCTGAAGAAAGAAAACAGGTTCACAGACCTATAAGTGCTGGCCCTGCCAGATAAGGCCAAAGAGAGCAAGAGAAGAGCCAGAAACTGCCACCACTACACACATTGCCAGTTCTCAAGCCACTGCCATCCACAACACAGAGGACTGATCCTGCTCAGCCCTGGTGGAAATGAAACCCCACTTGGCTATACTTCTAAAATGTTTCCTATATTCTTTTTGAGACTATTTCCACTGTTTTATCTCCTCACCAAGCGCAATGTAATCTGTTAGAAACTTCACTTTCTTTCACAGCATCTCTAACAGTTAAAATAATCGGCTACAAAACATATGATTGTGCAGAGACAGGTCTTCACTAGTTTTAGGTGCAACATTTATAGGTGTGCAGACTTGACATCGCTGTGCACCCTTCTCTAAGTCGTCTTCATCTGTTGGCTTCCTGAGTATATTTGCTATGCACAAGAACTCCTAATGATGGATAAGGCGGCAGGGCCTAGCCTCCCACAGTAGCAGCAGTAGTCTTTAGAGGTAGCAGGTCTCCAATGGGAGCTGCTGAGTCCTCTGGGGCCAAAGGACACTGTAAGGCATCCAGACATCCACAGAAAGCCAAAAAGCACTTTTTAGAGACTGATTAAAAAAAAGCTCAGTGACTGTGACGTTAGAGCCTGCCACTTGTTCTTTAAATTTCAGAGAGGGGCCTTCACTTTTACAACAGTCTGGAAACGCTTGGAGAAATTAGACTGTGATACGGTAACTTCTGGTACCAACAGGAAAGAGCTGTCCAAAAGTGGAAGAGATCATTTCTGGCTTAAGGTGTGATGAAAGAAAACAGGAGACACCAGAAAGAAGTGGGGAAAAGCTAGGTCTCAGAGTAGGGTGGCAGCGCTGAGGAGGGCAGCGCGTAGGAGGAAATGGATGGGTGCCAGGGGATGAACTCACAGGGAGACCCCTTAGAAGGTGACGACTGCCTGATCTGTTTCCATGGACTCTTGTATTTTCATTAGGATTATCCATTCCTCTTCCTACAAGCTCTTTTGCTTTTTGTCCATCCTTAAGTTATTATATATATACTGTTTAAAAAACATTTAAGTGATACAGAAGTATATCAAGGAAAAATGATTACTATTAGTAGCTTGGTAAATTCCTCCCAGTCTTTTTTCTATGCTTATACTTTTACAGACATTCTGTCAATATCCACTGTGTGCTACATATGTGTATTTAACTCTTGATCCAAAACTGCAAATACTTTTCTGGAGTAAATATGACCCAATCATATCTTTTAATCATCACAATGTCTTCTCTCTCTCGGCAGAAACTTTCTAACACCTATGGCTGTGATTCCAAACACACTTACTAACTACAGCATGCTGCTTTGTAAAGCAGACACGTTATTCTTTGTGTGCACAAGAATGGGAGAGTATCTTCGCATTAGTGTCACGCATTATTGTTACTTAATTGCTGAGTCTGTTTTCTTTTCTGTAACATGGAGACATCATGAGTCCACTTCCAGGGTTATTTTTTGTTAAAGAGGAACTTTCCTGTAAAATATGATTGTGTAGAATATTACTTGTGCACCCGGTAACATGCTCTAACTACAGTACAAGTCCTCCATCACCTCAATCTTGACTCCAACAAATAGCCTGAAATTCAGAAGCAATTTTCTGGCTTGGTAGAGAGTATCAGAAGCCTCTTTAACCCATGAAGCCACCAAAAACACCTAAGGTACCAAGGCTAAGGTAGGAAGAGAAAGGGGGAACGGACAAAATGATAGAAAACAGGAAGACTGAGAGGGTGTGAAAAGAGAAAAGAAAAGCACCAAGCATGACGGTGAAGTGTGGTTGTCTCAGCATGGCCTGGAGATGCAGGCGGCCTGGCCGCCCACAGGGAGGTCCTCACGATGCTCTGCTCAGGACGGTGCCTTCTATACCTCTTGACACAACAGAAAAGCATTCGCGGTCTTTTTCAGCGCTATCTCCTCAACTGCACTCTGCAGAGGAACTCCCCTCGCTGTGAATGGGCAGATGGGGACAAGGTGAACAAGACACAAGCCTGTTCTGAAGGAGCCCAAGTCTTGTTCCTAAGTGACCAGAGGGACTTCAGGGAGCCCTGGCTGAGCAGAAGAGTGCAGGGAGAGTCAGGATGAACAGACAGAAGCAAGCCTGAAATCTCAGGTGCACAGGCTCATCCTAAAGCCGGGGTTCTCAAAGTGTGGTCTGCGGAACACCTGGCACTGGTTAGGAAAGCAAATCACAGCAGACCTGCCGAATCCAAAATTCTGGGGATGCAATCCAGCAATCTGCGCTTTCAGAAGCCTTCCAGGGGCCGCTAAGGTTTGACAAACACCTTGCTAGAGACACTGAGGTTTCCAGCAGGGAAGTGGTGAGGAGAGGCGAACGGGTTAGAAAGAAATCTACAAGAAGTGGACGCAGTGTGTGGAACAGGAGGGAGAGGAGAGACTGGAGAGAAACCAACTCCTACAGACCTGGAGAGGGCAGTGGGAGTTGGGAACCGGGAAGGACCAAGGCACTGGGCGTGCTGCAGCACTCAGGAACAGGATTTGACAGGTAATGGGGTGCAGGCAGAAAGAAGGATGGCTGAGAAGAAAAACTGTTCCCTTTAATCCAATAGAAGACTGGGCACTGGGGGTAGGCTTCAGAAAAGAGAAGTTTAGCTTTGGACATACAGAGACTATAACCCTTCGAGATAGGTCAACCACCTTGGTCAACGTCCCAAATTTTATTTTGAGAACCACTGCTCTAGAGGACCATTTTATAACAAATTTTTAGCTAAATAATTTTTTAGTTAGGTGTAAGGTTTTGGTGGTATATAATCTTCTGGAATCCGAGAAACACGGAGGCAAACGAACTAAATCAAAGTTGAAGAAGTGAATGATATCCCCAATAAAGCAACATCGTGACATGTAACCTGGGGCAAGATATTTATTATTACCCTAATTAGCAATTAGAATAATGAGAAAAGCTTGAACATGAAGCAGTAAATGAGACATCTGCCAAAAGGAGACACTAATTGAAGGCTCGATGATACTGGATAAAAGGTCACACTGTCACTCAGTTGTCAGACATAACTGTAATTTCAAGAAAGGGGGTTGAATAAGAAGGGGAAGGGCACAAAACATTAAGATCCGTGCTTCAAAATCTGTGGCTCTATGAAAGGACCACACATTCCAATAATGAATCTTTTTTTTTTTTTGAAACAGGGTCGTGCTCTGTTGCCCAGGCTGGAGTTCAGTGGCATCATCAGAGCTTGCTGCCATCTCGACCATCTGCACTCAAGCAGTCCTTCCACTTAACCTCCCGAGTAGCTGAAACCACAGACACATGCCACCTTGCTTGGCTAATTTTTTTATTATTTGTAGAGACAAGGTCTCACTATGCTGCCCAGGCTGGTCTCAAACTCCTGGGCTCAAGTGATCCCTCCTCCTAGGCCTCCCAAAGTATTGGGATTACAGGTGTGAGCCACTGCGCCTGGCCCAGTGTTGCTATTCTTTGAACAAAAATGCTATATTTAAAACTGGGTGTTAGCAACCTTAGTTTTATCTACATAAGGGGTTGCAAGCTGAGTGCTGGGAAGCGTAGCTGTAACAATTGGAGCCCAAATTTTCTGTAGGTTTTACAAGATAGCGTCACTTCAAAAGCTGGGGACTTAAATACTGTATTAGGTGAGTCCACGGGGCTATTTCTAGGGACACCTATTTAAATGAAAAATAGCTTAAATCTGGCCCTTATGGCCTTCTGACATAACCTACTGAGCAGGTGGCAGTGTGTGGAGGTCGCTTGGGCTCAAGAAACAGGGCAAGAGAAGCAGACAACCCCAGTTGAATGTGCAGGAAATCAGTCATGAGCCAGTGAGTCAGCAGGCATCATGGGTCTTCTACTGCTTCTGCTACAGATCTCTTTAATGTCATTATATAGCTTTCCCAGTTAAAAAAAAAAAAAAAGATGGTGAGTCAAACCCACTACAGTGAAATCGGTGGTCATGAGTGTATTCCACAACATCTCTACAAGCTCAGGTTCCTCCTGAGGTCAATCTCCCCACAAGGGCTAAAGTAGGAAGTAAGTCCAAGTTCCTCTTGGGGGCAGAACATCTGCATATCAAGGGTTTCCAAGGCCAGAGCTCTCACCAATATGTGACTAATAGAAACCCAATGGCCAGTTATTTCGTACCACTCCCCTATTTAAGTGCAAAAGCAAATTATGCCCTTGAGGATTTCTTAGGTGTAGAGAAGCCCAAGCTTTACCACTCACAGCCTCATTCATCTCCATCTCCAAATGGGCATTTACAGGCCACAGCAGTTATATGCCCCTTGTGTTGCTATTGTTTATGCAGGTGAGGGATAGGGAGGTGGATGCAGGGCAAAAGGGAGAAGGGAGAGAAGGGAGAATGAGAGAGAGAAAGGAGTAGAAGGGGGAGAGGCAGAGCCAAGAGACTGCCAAAGACGTGGCTGGGTTCTAACGTGGAATCCATCTCTGGGGTGCAAAGGAGCACGTAGAACCATGGACCAGGGGTAAAAGTGATTCCTTTTTGTTCCTTCTAATACCTAACACGTGGTCCACACAGCTGTTTCCCTTCAGGATACCCAAATCCAGATGCTCAAGTCCCTGATACAAAATGGCACAGTATTTGCATATAACCTATGCACATCTTTCTGTAGACTCTAAACGGTCTCTAGATTACTCACAATACCTAATGTGATGTAAATAAGTAGCTGTTAAACTGTATTGTTCAGGGAATAATGACAAGGAAAAAATGTCTGGCAATGTTCCATACAGACAAAACCATCCATTTATTTCCACAGAATATTTTTAATCCACGGACACAGAGCGCCAACCATATCCTTCCCAGCATTTACATTTTACACGCATCTTAGCCTGCTCAGAACTCCGTCATGTGCTTCTTTTTGTAAACAGACATAAAACTACTTTTCCATCCAGTGACCTTTCAGAGAGGAACTCTGGCCATCAATTCTCTTATCTAGCAGACTACATCTTTGATAAATCACACTAGGTCTTTTAAAGGCCAGCCCCTGGGCAACTCCCCCTCCACAATAATTTCTAAATGACAATGGATAGATATTTGTAAAATTCCCAGATTTCCCCCAATACAGTGAACTGCAAATGTCACAAGGAGACAGTGAGGCCTCACGCTCACTATTCATACTCACTGTTGAACTGGCTGACTTCCCAAGATCCTTTCCTCCCAGCTGAGCACAGAAGGCAGAACTAGCCTGACACTGGTGTGCAGGAAGGATGGAAGGTGAGCGAATGTGTACGGAGCCTGCTAAAGGCCAGCCCCTCTCCAGATGTGGAAGCTCAGACTCCAGGGGCCGCCTCCCTTCTTAGTCCCACGTCCACCACGTAGTGGAGCAGAGCTTCGAACCTAGCTCAATGAGACATCCAGATACATCAAGGTTTGCTTGGCAGTTCACAGGCAGGTCCCAAACATGCCCACACCTCCTTTGTGCGTGTGTGGGGGCATCCTTCATCCTTGAGGAGGTGGGGTCCAGGTCACCTGTGCCTGGCTGGGTTTTCTGATTTCTCAGCACTTGCTCATAACCCTCAGAACCTTTTTTCTTTTCATTCCTAGTTCATCTCCAGTTTCCAACTTCCCAGCTCCCCACTATCCCAACTAGAGGATTTGCTGAAGAGGGACGGGGGGATGGGGGCAGGAGGCTGACACGGTACTTTGCAAAATAGCTCATCACCAGAAAAAAAAAAATCAGCCGACCACAAGAGGGGAAGTATCACCCTCCCGCCTCAATGAAAGGGAAGAAAATGTGAAGTCACAACGTCCAAATTCCTACAAATACACATTGTTCCAGGAAACAGGACTGCCAGTAGAATTTTTACATGCCAACCATTTGAATATACAAGGCATCTGTTTCACTTCTGCCTAGTTCAAAGGGAGCCACATTCCCATCTACTACCTTTGGTTGCTTTTGGACAATGGGTGCTGAAGGGGTTTTGTCAAGAAACACAGTCTATGCTGGTCATTTTTCATTTGGCACCAGTTGGTTCCATTTCAGGGAGGCTATTTTTAAACATAAGTAAATATTACAGCACGCATTTCTGTCATTTATGCGTACACACGTTCTTTGTTTAATGAAGCTTGTGAGAAGCGACATCATTTGTACAAAATCAAATTGTGTTTTCAGACCTGCTTTATCATATTCCCTATATATATGTAGGGACCTTTAGCTTTTTCTTCCTAGGCAAAGGGAGCCCAGAAATAGTTTTTTAAATATAACAATCAACCTCTTTCTTTCTTTTTTTGAATTCCTAAGCCAGGCACTTAATACTCCTGTGGCCTGGTCTTGGCATAAAGATCAGAAACTCTGCCCTCGGTTCTCACCCCGCAGGCCACCCCACCCAGCCACCACTGCTCATTACCAGCGCTAACACTTTTCCCACCTAATTCAGCCACCTAAAAGCATCCCTAAGTCAGCAGACATGTCTTACAGCCTCTCAGAGAGCAACTCAGTTGTTTCCTGTAATGTGAGTTTTGTAAGAACAAGTAATTTAGCAAGGTTTTTCATAACTTGTTATTAAGAAGCTCATTAAGTTTTAGAAAAGGTGCTAAAGTTACCTCAAGGCATGAAAACGCTGATGTTTGCACCCTGCCAGAATAACACTTCTAAACAAAAACACCCCCTCTAAGCATACTCTCTCCATCCACCTATGCTTGTTAATACTGAGTGTCAACTTGATTGGATCGAAGGATATGAAGTATTGATCCTGGGTGTGTCTGTGAGGGTGTTGACAAAGGAGATTAACATTTGAGTCAGTGGGCTGGGAAAGGCAGACCCACCCTTAATCTGGTGGACACCATCTACTCAGCTGCCAGCATAGCCAGAATAAAAAGCAGGCAGAGGAATGTGAAAAGACTAGACTGGCTTAGCCTCCCAGCCTCCATCTTTCTCCCATGCTGGATGCTTCCTGCCCTCGAACATCAGACTTCACATCCTTCAGCACTGGGACTCGGACGGGCTTTCTTGCTCCTCAGTTTGCAGATGGCCTACTTGGGTCCTTGTGATCATGTGCGTTAACACTCCTTAATAAACTCCTATATATCCATCCTATTAGCTCTGTCCCTCTAGAGAACCCTGACTAATGCACCACCTCCCTGCCCCAACTGCCAGGATCGCTTGCGGCAAATGTCCTCAAATGCTGGAATACTTTTCAGGAATTCTCTGAGTATCTAGTCAGCAAAGCTGCTACGGGTGGAATTAAAAGGGGAAATCTTTGCTCCCAGCTTCATTTGACCATTTGTACAATTATGTTGCTATCAAGACCATGGTATAACAGGCCATGGGGAATAGTGACCCAGAATCTGCAATCACACATGGTAATAAATGGAAGTTAATGCCTAAAAACAGCCCAGATTTCCATAAGGATGAAGAATAGGATGAAGACAGAGCACCGGATCAGGAGATTCTTCTGAAGTCTCACACACCCTTCTAGTTAAATATACGTCAGATAACTGATTTCTGTTCTAAAGCTTCCCAGAGATGAGAATTAGGTTTATATTTACAAATGACTGTGGAAACAGTATTTATTAGGTCATATTTACAAATGACTGCAGAAACAACCAGATGCTACTACTACTGTTCCTAATACTTGTCCCTTCCTCTCAATGTTCACCTGCTACCTCCCACTTGGTTCAAAATCATTCATCTATTGCCCCATCTTGCAACTGACTGTGACACTCCTTCTTCCGACCCACCAGGCTGTTGTCAGTGAGGGCGAGTGACACCACCATCCAACTCAACCCCAGCTGCCCTTCCTGGACAGCTCCCTTCCTGCCCTCTCCTGGCAGTTTCCATTTAGGTTTGTCTCTAAATGTTTGCCTCACAGACACGTGTAATCCTGCCCAGATCAACAACAGCTCCCGTTCAGAGTGGGCCCCAGCCACTCAAGTCCAGAAGGGTGTCTCGCCACCCTCAACGTTTCCACTGGCATGATCCCCATAGGCCCACACTTGCTTTCCCTCCACAAATCCAGTGTGAGTCTTCCTAAGAACTTATGAATCAATGAGTTACTCTCTTCTCCTGCAAAAATTACTTCTCCCAGTTTGCAAGTGGGCCTTTACATGCATACATGTGAAGTATGGTTATGTGGAAATGAAGGATTCCACCAGCCACATGGGGAAATCCTACTTGGTAATATGTCCATATACACCCTCTAAACATGGATGAAGGATGCTAGTCCTTGTTGCAGTGTGCATGTGAGCTGGGAGGTCTGTGGTTTGTTCATGCAGATCATGACACTGAGAAGGCCTCTGGTGGGGTGTGACTTTTGAACTGTAAACCATGCTGTTGATTGAGCACTGGCTTTCACAGCCTGGATATGCCACCTTTAGTTTGTTCTTCCAAATCCTTACCTGAGACTGAACCCACAGCTTAGTTCTGTGGCATGAAAACAAGTCACTTGCATTGACTGCTCTAGTCTCAAGATGGCTCTCACCCTCTGCCAAGGACAAGGGGTCTGAGTGGTACTTCCTGCTGGCCTGGAGCTCCCTGGGGGCAGCAGCCTTCTCTGCCCTGGAACTGTGCACATCGTGCCAGAAAAACTCAAGTCCTTGCTGAATGAATATAGATCTGATAACTATTCACTGTGACTTGTGGAGAATTAAACCCAAAGTGTCACATCCTCTGTGGTAGGCTTTATGAAGCACAGGATTAAAATGCTAAAGCAAGTCGCTAACCATATACATGCCAACATATGGATGTATAAATTTTAATCTCTTATGCAAAAGGGCCACCGGCCAGCATGTGACCTGGAGGTCATGAGATCATTTGGTGTGGAATTTAGTCATCCACCTAGGAAACAAGATCAGTTATACCCAAGGAACTGGTTCTGTGTATTTTAAGATGTGAACCCATGCTGGAACTGGTTCTGTGTATTATGTGAACCCATGCTGGAACTGGTTCTGTGTATTATAAGACGTGAACCCATGCTGGAACTGGTTCTGTGTGTTACAAGACGTGAACCCATGCTGGAACTGGTTCTGTGTGTTATAAGCGGTGAACCCATGCTGGAGCCGGTTCTGTGTGTTATAAGACGTGAACCCATGCTGGAACTGGTTCTGTGTGTTATAAGACGTGAACCCATGCTGGAACTGGTTCTGTGTGTTATAAGACGTGAACCCATGCTGGAGCTGGTTCTGTGTGTTATAAGACGTGAACCCATGCTGGAGCTGGTTCTGTGTTATAAGACGTGAACCCATGCTGGAGCTGGTTCTGTGTGTTATAAGACGTGAACCCATGCTGGAGCTGGTTCTGTGTGTTATAAGACGTGAACCCATGCTGGAGCTGGTTCTGTGTGTTATAAGACGTGAACCCATGCTGGAGCTGGTTCTGTGTGTTATAAGATGTGAACCCATGCTGGAGCTGGTTCTGTGTGTTATAAGAGGTGAACCCATGCTGGAACTGGTTCTGTGTGTTATAAGAGGTGAACCCATGCTGGAACTGAGGTCTGGTAACAATCTAAACAGCGAATCTGTGATGGTCTAACTGGGTTAGTCACCAGAAGTAAACCTTAACCCAGGTTTTGATACTCTTAAAAGTAAGTCTTAGAAAAGACTTGAAGGCACAAAAAAGTTTTTACTTGCTAAAATGTATTCCCTTCTCTAATATTTAAAAACAAACAAATAACACATATCACAGGTTTTTGTTTAAGGACATTATGATCTTGTAGTAGTTGTCAAACATCTTTCCGAACTAATTTGACAAGTCAGTCATCTCAATGCCCGTACCACCTGTCTCACAAGGAGAGTAACTCACATACTCTCTCTGGAGGGTCTCCGTCTCACTGGCTCAGAAGGAGCAGGCGAAGGGCAGGTGCCACTTGCATGGGGCTCATCACCAACGGCCCCCTCTGGCAAACAGGGCCACACAACAGCCATTCCCATTCCCAAGTGACCCCAAGGCCCAGTATCCAAAATTCCAGGGGCTCCCTGCAGTCCAGCGAAACTGCTTCCACAGGAAGCAGCCCTTGAGGATGCCTCCAATCCAGAGCAGGGCCAGGCTGGCTGTGCCAGCGTAGCACTGAATGTGATCATTGGAGTTGTAGCTGCAGACGGAGATAAGGTAGCTTCCAGAGCATCTCAGACATTCTGAGCTTCTGTGAATGTCACAGGGGTCCGTACTAACTGGGAGCAGCAGGTCTTGCACACACTACCTCCTTCAGCAATTACACAGGTTCTCATCTATATTCATAATGGTTCATGGCCTAAATCTCACAAACTCTGATAGGTGGACCTGAAGCCGCATCAACACCAAGTTCTGCTCTGACTCCACCTATGTCTGACCTGGTTCAGGGATAGAGGATGAGGGAAGGGCAGAACCACTCCAGTTTTCACAGTCCTGTGCCCCTTTCATACCAGTCCTCACCATTCCCGATTCTTTATTTTTTATTATTTATTTATTTTTTTTTTTTTTGAGATGGAGTCTCGCTCTGTCGCCCAGGCTGGAGTGCAGTGGCGCAATCTCGGTTCACTGCAACCACCACCTCCCAGGTTCAAGCAATTCCCCTGTCTCAGCCTCCCGAGTAGCTGGGATTACAGGCACGCCACCACACCTGGCTAATTTTTGTATTTTTAGTAGAGACAGGGTTTCACCATATTGGTCAGGCGGGTCTTGAACTCCTAACCCCAGGTGATCCACCCACCTTGGCCTCCCAAAGTGCTAGGATTACAGGCGTGAGCCACTGTGCCCAGCCCACTGCCCGATTCTTGATAATTTCTGATCCTATACCCAACAGAACCTAGACTCTGTTTTTATTTTACCTGTCCCTTTGGCTCCATCCATTTCCATCAATACCTTTAGACTCATTTGTCTGCATAGCCATTTTCAAAACAGACTGCTCTAGACCAGGTGCTGTGGCTCACACCTGTAATCCCAGAACTTTGGGAGGTCAAGGAGGAAGGCTTGCTTGAGCCCAGGAGTTTGAGACTAGCCTGGCACAAGCTAGTTAGTTTGCGTTAGTTTGAGACTAACACAACAAGACCTCATCTCTAAAAAAAAATTTTTTTTAATTAGCCAGGCATGGTGTTGCATGCCTATAGTCCTAGCTACTCTGGAGTTAGAGGTGAGAGTATAGCTTGAGCCCAGGAGTTTGAGGCTGTAGTAAGCTATGACCACACCAATGCATTCCAGCCTGGACAACAGAGCAAGACCCTGTCTCCAAATAAACAAACAAGCCTGCTCCTGGGTTCAGAGGCTCAGTTCACTGACTCTTCACATTGATCTGGACAGATCCAAACTTTCCTTATTATCCTGGTTTACTGCCCCCTTCCCCAAAGCCCTAGTTACAATATACAACTTTCTACGACTATAATGAAGGCAGCAAAACAGAGTTCTGGACCTTCTACTAACTGTATGATACATTTTTACCTCTTTGGACTCAGTTTTCTTGTGTATAAAATATGAAGGGAAAAGAGAAAGGGAAAAAACAATTGCTACATACTTATTGTGGGCCAAGCAGACATTGCATAACTACTCAGTCCTCTTAGCAACACTGAAGGAGGAAAGGTACTGTTACTTCTGTTTTCCACATGAGGAATCTGAAGGTCAGAAAAGCCTGGTGAACTTGCCCAAGGCTGCCTGGTCTAAGTTGGAGTCCGGTCCCACGTCTGCCCCATCCCTCTTTTCCCTGGTCCCTTTCCACTCCAACATGCTCCTGTACTTTGCTTAACAGAACCACGTGTGTCTGGGCTCTGACCGATCCCAAAAGGTTTCCAGTCACTCCAGTGAAGACGGTTTTCACTAGGGGGCCATGGAGCTTCAATCTCGGAGAACAGGCTGACACATTTAGCCAGGCTAAACCGGAACACAGGCTAACCCCGGAAATCTTGCATTATCTGTGACGGTGATGTAAAAACAAACCAAACCCACAAAATCTGCTTCCATCCACTGCTCAAAGTCACAGAGCAGCAGCAGCAAAATCCTTCAGAAGATGGAAGTTCTTCCTTGGCACACAGGGAGTCACAGTTACGACTGTGAGCTGCCACTGCAGACACAAGGACATGGTTCTGCAGACAGGGCCCTGATCAGTCCAGGCTCCAACACTCAGGAAACACTTTTTGGATTCTGTTCCTAACCCAGCTTGTCTGTCCTGTTCTCTAATTTAGGTCTTCATTAGAGATCACCAGCACGAGTGTTAACCTCTTCTTTACAACCCTGATTTCTATTTTTCTTAGAGACAAGGTCTCACTCTGTTGCCCAGGCTGGAGTACAGTGGCACAGTCATAGCTCACCGCAGCCTCCAACTCCTGGGTTCAAATGATTCGTCCACTTCAGTCACCTGAGTTGCTGGGACTACAGGCATGAGCCACCACACCCGACTAATTAAAATAAAACAATTTATAGAGATGAGGCCTTGCTATGTTGCCCAGGCTGGTCTCAAAATCCTGGCCTCAAGCAGTCCTCTCACCTCGGCCTCCCAAAGTGCTGGGATTACAGTCATGTGGCCTCTGCACCCAGCCCTACGATCCTGATTTTTAAAAGGAAATTTCAGAAGGTGTAACTTACAAAGAACCTTTGTGCTACTGCCTTAAAAATCAGTAGCTGGGAAACAGCCGGCGTGGACTGTGATGAGAAGTGGCCAAACCAAAAAGTGCGGATTCTTCTCATTTTATTATCACGCTACAGGACGAGGAGGGTGATAAAAACTGTGCGTGTGAGATGGGGGTGCGGAGTGAGGGTGGGAACTGCAAACCCTGCTTACTTGTTTTCAAAGTAGGAACACGGCCACAATATTCTGCTCCGGCCACCAGCCCCGCAGCAGTGCCAGCAACACAGGCTCTTCACCGGTACCTCATGAAGTGAATCAAGTTCCTCTTTCCCTGCCCTAGATGTCCATAGGATGATGCTAGCTACATCAAAGCATCTGTAATTATTAAGCACCATAATTCCAGAGCTACTTTTAAATGTAAAATTTTAACTTCTTTTTTAAAAAGGCAAAGCAAGCTCAGTATCTATTTCTCAGCCCCACAAATTCTGAAAATCAGAGCTCAATCAATTTCTATAAACAGAGAAAAATCAGGAAGCCTCTATCCTGGGCAGTAAAATTATAGATTTTCATTTTCTGCTGCATATCTGAAGTTTTAAATTGTTCTATAGAGAACACAGGTAATTATTTTAAGAAGGCACAATGCCTTTATGCTAAGCTAAAGTCTTAAAACCATACGTAAGTGCCCCCACAATTTCTCATACAATAGGAATTACTCATTTCTTACAGTTATTGCTAAGTTATACATGTCTTAACACTGCACTTGCCAACAGTTCTTCATAGAGACAGCAGCGCTGCCGTGATACATCAGGTGCTCTGCCAGTAGAGAAGGAATGCCAGAACCTCACAGGAATCCCTTAGGAAAAGGGGGATTCCGCTCATTTCCCCAGCCTATGTGATCAACAGAGGTGAAATATTAATGTACCCTGACCTTCTAAATAGAAATCAAGCAGAAAGTTAACTTTTCTCAGCAGTAGTTCAGTCATTCTATATTTGTATTTCAGTATGAATTAGACTGAAGAATCTTTTATATATTTTAAGAGTTTCACATTAATGAATCCAAGAACTTGTCTAAAACAAAACAAAGACTAGCATCCCATAAATAACAAAAAGGCTGGCTCCAGCCAGGGCTGTGTGTGGAAGGGCATGCGCTCCCTCTGCGGCGGTCGGCCCGGGAGGGTGGGGAAGGCCTTCCATCCCTTCCATCTGGAAGCAGTAACTGGGGGGATTCTGGGTTTCACAATGTTCTTCTGCATATCTGCTGAATGCGGGAAACACTGAAGGGTGACTGACTTGGGTAGAGGAAAGCAAGCGATCATAGAGAAAACCAAAGAACAGGTGAGGAGTGGAAGCACCAGTGAGCATGTGGCCTCTTCACCTTCTCCACACCCCGCCTTTCTCACTAGGGAAGGCAGGGAGAGCAGGAGCACTAAGAATCTTCCTGAAAGGATCCTAAGGTTTCCTTACACCATCCCACCTATTAAGCCCTCATCGCCTGCGTTCCAGTTTCATTTTCCTAACATGAGAGCACAGCCTCCAGTCCGCCCAAGTCACACACAACCACAGCACTCAGCAGCCCAGCCAGACGCGCCTCTTGAGGGTTGTTTCTTCATGTCCTGCCCTGAATTCTGCAGCCATGTTCTTCCGTCAAGTTCTTACTCCAGCCCTATTCTATCTGAAATCCCAAAGTCTCTCCCAGCAGCCTGGGGTTGTGTTCTAAGTGTCAGATGCACCACAAGCGCATTCTTTTGGTAACGTTTGTTTGAAAACTCTCATTCCTGCCAGAATCTAACCCCTGGCAGAACAGAGGTTCTGTGCTGTCTTTTTCCTTGTGGAATCCTCCAGGCTGACTACAATGCTTACTACAGGGTAGAAACTCAATGTGATTTCTAGAATGATCTTCCATGTGACTGAAGGTAGACACCCAACCAACACCCTCTCATCTCTCCCTGTGCCTACATTTTGCCCTGTACCTCTGGTTACCACCATTAGTAATTTGTTTGTTTGGCACATTTCCATTTATAAAGTGTACTTATAAACAGATATTTGATTGTGATTGTGATCTTGATCGATATAACATTCAACAGGGCTTAGCTCATCTGGGGAAATGCAGAGAAAACACACGAGGCAGGCTGGGCCCTCCACTCACCGCCACTTCCACCGACTGCATGGAGAGGTCACATGGTGGCTTCAGGGCTTTGGGTCTCGTGGCGTACCAGAAAGTGGTGAGTGCTGCAAAAGCTCCGAAGCCCATAAGCGTGTTGGTCGGAAGAGTACGCACGTACTGTCGGAAGTCAACCAGCTCTGGCATTCGAAAATACCGGAACAACTCGTGGGCCTGCATTGTCCTGTGTTGATAGTTCTCTAAGCTGAATTCTGTTGGAAGAGAAAAATGTCATGTTCATTCCAGGGAAGCAGGACTCCTCTCCAGAACTCCAGAATTCCCAAAGGCCAGCCATCTAATTGGGTAGCTGCTTAGCCAGTCCAGGCATTAAACCCACAATCTAATGGTCTAGGTCTTTTCCTGGCTGTCAAGTGTCATTTTTCTAAAAACACTTTAGGATTTCATTTTCATTCTATTTCTCCATTGTCTTGTCTTGAAAAAAAACCCCATTCTCTTCCTTTCATTAATCATATTAAAAAGATTTTACTCATGAAGAATTCTTCCCATAAAAACTCAAATACGTAGATTTAAGTTTCTATTTTCTTCTTTGCTATTATGTCTCTGCTCTTGTCCGTCCACCTAATCAAAAACACTCGACTCTCATTGTCAAGGCTCATGGGAATGTGAGTGAAGAGGAAGAACAAGCCCAAACCACCTAAGGGCCGTCAGTTTCTATTTCTTCCAACAATCTCAGAACAAGTTCCCAAACTGGTTAAACACACCAATCTAAATTTCACCTTCCTGTACGCCTCACACCACTACGGTGTCCATATAAATGCTGGGAAACCCATAGTTGCCTATTCTGGTAAGATCAGTTTCTTTTACACTCCCCAAGACATTATAGCCAAAAGAAACAACAGATAAATTGGTGTGCATAAACTTTAAACCGACCACCAGATGTCTAAAGAGGGAATACAGCACAGTGTTTGAGAGAAAGTAGAGAATAGTATTTAAGATCCTAGATGCAGCCGGGCGCGGTAGCTCATGCCTGTAATCCCAGCACTTTGGGAGGCCGAGGCGGGCAGATCACTCGAGGTCAAGAGTTCGAGATCAGCCTGGCCAATATGGTGAAACTCCATCTCTTCAAAAAATATAAAAATTAGCTGGGTGTGGTGGTGGGCACCTGTAATCTCAGCTACTCAGAAGGCTGAGGCAGGAGAATCGCTTGAACCCAGGAGACAGAGGGTTGCAGTGAGCTACTGCTCACCAATCTGGGCGACAAAGTGAGACTCCGTCTCAAAAAAGGAAAAAAAAAAAGACCCTAAATGCTAGATACTAGAGCCAAATTCTGCCTCCCCAGCCTATGAGCTGTATGATATGGGACAAATGACTTCACCTGCATGTGCCTCAGTTTCCTTATCTGTAAAAGGAGCTGGAAATAGCACCTTATCCCGTAGGGCTTTTCTGACTGCTAAATGACTCAAGAGGTAAGAATGATCTCACACACGTTAGAAAGTGCTCAAAAATGTTAGATGTTATGATTATTTCCTCTACCAACGCTCTGTGGTTCATCCTGAGTGCAGAACAAGTAAGGCATGCAGGTAAAAACACTGCCTACAAGGAGTGTTCAGATAAAATTAAGAAGCTTCTGCACGGCAAAAGAAACTACCATCAGAGCGAACAGGCAACCTACAGAATGGGAGAAAGTTTTTGCAATCTACCCATCTGACAAAGGGCTAATATCCAGAATCTACAAAGAACCCAAACAAATTTACAAGAAAAAAACAACTCCATCAAAAAGTGGGCAAAGGATATGAACAGACACTTCTCAAAAGAAGACATTTATGCAGCCAACACATACATGAAAAAATGCTCATCATCACTGGTCATCAGAGAAATGCACTGTGGTTTTGATGCGCATTTCTTTTTCTTTGTTAAAATACAGAAATTTTCTGCTAAAATTTAAATTTAAATGAAATTAATTTTAAATTTAATAGTCCCTGTTTTACAGGCCATTAATACTACCAGGACCAACCTAATGTATTTGCTCTGCTCATTCAATCTTTGCTACAATGAATCTGTGTAAGTGTACACACACACACACACACACACACACACACACACGAAATTTCAAGGTTTACCATGACAGCAAAGAAAGAACAGATAAGCAGAGTTCTTCAGGCCACGATTCTGGAAAGAAGGCACCAGCACTTCCAAAACCACTCACCATCTGTGCCACCAACAGCTGACTGCTAGGTGACACCCCACTGCAGACACAGAAGAGGGCAGTGAGCCTGGGGGTGGGGGGGGGGTTAGCAGGGCTCAGCCGCGCTCCCCCAGCCTGCCAAGGTCTCTCAGGGCATAAGTCACATGCCGAGCCCCACGCTGCTGCCCACTGGGCTAAAGGTAACTAGCAGACAAAATCCACACTTGACTTCTCAGGAGAGCAGAGGGCGGAGAATAGGCCAATGGGCAGCCAGCAGCAGAGTCACCCCACTGCTCCACCCATGGGCAGGGACAGGCATCAGTGAGTGTTGCTGCCAGGACCGGTTCTGAAAACAGACACTGTTTTCTTTCTGCTCAGCTTCCCAGTAAGAGACAGTGGGCATATATTTTTTAAACCACTGAAATGAAGGATAGGATGCTGGGGGGTATGTCCAACCAAGGTAAGGCATACCAAGAAAGAAACCGATTGCCCAGAGCATGCCGACAGCAGATTTATTCTAGACGAATACATAGGAATTGAGCTACTCCTGTCACTCTGCATATCTGAGCACCTAGTGTGAGCCAGGCTTTGGCCAGGCGCTGGGAAGACAGTGCTGATGACCTGGTCTAGGCTTTCAATGGGCTAACCTTCTAGCAGGGAAGATAAAAATCAAACAGGCAATGTCTGCAAGGCACTGGGGAAGGCCTTTCTGAGGAAGCGATGTACACCAGGTGGGATAAGCAGACAAATCAAGTCCATGTCCGATTGACACTGAGTGGTCAGATTTCAGAAACAGTATTGCAACCCCACAACCTCAAAGCAGCCTTAGGAATATCATGTGCAAACTTGCTTTGCCCTCAAATCCTTCCACCTCTAGTTGTCTTCATCACCCTGCAGCACTCCAGGTCTGAAGAGGAAGTACTCACCCTTGACACACACTGCCATGCCTTTCTCTCTTCTCTCCCCAGAGCTCCTACAGTAACTCCATAAAACCTAGATTATGTGAATTTGCAGGTGCTGTTCAACAGAATCACATCCCTGAGTGAGAATATTAAATAATTCCTCTGTAAACAAATACGGTCAGACACAGGTGATTAATTCGTCTATTTTAAGCATCAGCAGTAGCCATGCTATACACTGCATTATACCAAGAAAGTGTATTAAATCTAAGAACACTTTTTTTAAAAAAAAACTTGAGAAAATTATATATTTAGTAGCATGTATACAAGAGCATTTCATTAGATACTAATCTACAATACTAAGGGTTGAATCCAGCCAAATTCCTGTATTTAGTGGGTGATAATGACAAACTATAGCAGTTTAATTCATGCCTCTTAGATGGCAGCCAGGTAACAAGCTGCAAGCCAACTTCACTGAACCAACTGATTAATGCTATACACAGGAAAACTACAGTCTATGCATTAAGAACTAAGACAATGGCTCATTTAGATCTGTGTGAAGAACAACTCTTAAACCGACACTGATAGCATTACAAATCTTTTTCCTTCTATTTAACTGCTATTAAGGAAAAGGCACTTGGGGTATTTGAAAATGGAGGCAGACTTACATCCAAGGAAAATCAGGCACAATAAATAGCCTTTCAATGCTGTATGTGAACATAAGCATTAGACTAATGGGTCTCTAAGAAGGATTAAGACTCATACACTTGCTAACAAATGGTAAAACTCAGATTTTATTCTTATTCCAATAGTGTTCTGGTTTGAATATTTCTTTATTCTTTCAAAATCAAATTTCCACATAAACATCTGAGGAAATTTATAGCCTGGGCATATAAATCATGCTGCAGTTTGCCAAAAATATGATTCAATTGGCTTAAAGGCTTAAGGAGCCAGTATTTCCCAGCCAGGAACACACAAGGCTACCGACAGCCAGCTTCTCCTTCCTCCACAGCCACTCCTGTGCACCCTCCTCCCGACCCTTAGAGCAGGTGGGTTTGCTCAGCTGGGTTTTCTGAATTTCCTACAAACCTGAAGTCTAAGACCACAGAAGGACAGGGAAGGTAACAATGGCCAAGGAAATCTGGGCACAAGCCCAGTGTAAAGATCCAGCACAGAAGATTCCTTTAAATAGACCTGGGCAGAGACAGGCACAGCGAGGCAGGGTGATGGAAACTGAACTGCATGACTGTCAGAAAACAGAAAGTCTACCCAAACTTCGGATAGGAGAACTAAAAATGCAATTAGCATTTCCTTAGTGTTTTGGAAGGGCTTTCATATCCAGTGTCTTATCTGAACATCACAAACGCAAACTGATGAGGAAGAAACCAAGGCCAGAGACTTATAAGGCTTCCCCAGGACGTTAGTCAAGAACTAAGGGACACCAAACAATGTGACTCCAAATCCCACCTATGCTAATAATTCTTAAACTATGCTAAGCCACTGACCCTCTCCCCCGAGAATACACATAATTACCACAAGTCTCCTTTAGCCCAACCCAGGTTAGGAACCATGAGGTCAGGTTTCTAAAGTCCTTCCAGTACTCACACTCCCAGGTATTATGAGAGCTCTGTACTGAGGTCCATCTGAATGCTCAACATCTTACATAAACGTTAGCATGTATCCCATCACCCCGGCCTCCGAACACGTGGGTGCGAGGCCTACTATACACAAAGGTTCACCTCTTCACCTTTTTATTTGTACCATGAAAATAGTGGCTCAGGGCCAGAGGTGACTCACAAGGACATCATTTTCTCGAGGACACACACACACACACACTACCCCTGCAATTCTGCAAACTTTTACTTACATTAACATTGCATTCTCTTCATGTCATTTAGAAACCAAAAACCGGGTGGTCTGAATGTTTCTCTCCTTCTAAAGTTCCTCAAGCTTTCATTAAGATGAATAATGGCAATCTGATGGAACACTTCACTAGGAATGTAGCCCTCAAACAAACCCACATAAACTGCACCCTTGCCCCGGCAGTGGCAAATTAAGAAAGCCTGACATCTTTCCTTAACGCAGCAACCCAAGCTGGCAAGATGCTGCCATTCCGTGCCCCGCCTCCTCCCCTTGTACAATAGGCTATTTACAGAGGCTGAAAGCACCCGCTTTGTCCTTCACTAGCTGGGCAGAGCTCAGGCTTCAGGGAGGAACAAGAGAGCAGCAGCCGGGCCATTTGCTGTTCTTTCAAAGCCCCACTCCAAACCCGTTGGATGTGTGCTCCTTAACCCTGGCTTGGCAAATTCCCTAAAGTTAGATTTGCTTAAGCCATTCCCTTTTGAACCAAAAGAGCAGTCAGGCTCTCCCTAGAGAGAGGGAGGTACAGCAGCTCAAAAGAGATGCCAGTCTCCCAGCTAGACAGGAAAACAGAGGTCGCTGTCCAAACCCTATCCCACCGAGTCCTGACTGTGGTCACTGCCCTGGGCCCATCTCCTCACTCCGAGCATCAGGAGAAAGATTTGGGGTAACTTTGGGATCCCACACACAAACATGCAAGCGGCTCCACAGGGAGTTAGCTAGTCCCACCCCACTGCCTTGGGGCTTTTTCTTCCCAATTAAGTATAATAAATCTTAAACCCACTTAATCTTCATTAAAGTGATCTTATAGATCACCAATTGAATTTCCAAAAGACTTAAAAAGGAGAAACAGAGTGGATGCCCTGATTTTATAAATCTTATTGAAATATCAAGTCCAGCTGAATACCTCTACACTTAAACCACTCCCTGCCCATCCCCTTATAAAGTTACCAGAGACAGAGTGAGACACAAAGCTTTTAAGTGTTAACCAATAAAATGAGGACCATACCTCAACCATTCACATTGGTCACAAATATCATATATACCCCCCAAAATAAAGAGATCTCAAACACAACATGTCGAATTTGAACAGATGAATTTTTAGGATGCAGGGTCAAATATCGTATAGCAGTTTCTGTATTCATTAAACTACATCTATATTTAAGTCACATGAAGAACTAAATTACTTTAGAAATACTGTTTTAAATTCACATTTCATTAGACCGGGCACAGTGGCTCACACCTGTAATCCCAGCACTTTGGGAGGCCAAGGCAGGAGGATCACGAGGTCAGGAGATCAAGGCCATCCTGGCTAACATGGTGAAACCCCGTTTCTACTAAAAATACAAAAAAAAAAAATTAGCTGGGTGTGGTGGCGAGCGCCTGTAGTCCCAGCTACTAGGGAGGCTGAGGCAGGAGAACGGTGTGAACCCGGGAAGCGGAGCTTGCAGTTAGCTGAGATGGTGCCACTGCACTCCAGCCTGGGCAACAGAGTGAGACTCCGTCTCAAAAAAAAAAAAAAAAAATTCCCATTTCATTACTATGTTCTTTGAGTTCTTTGAACACGCGTCTTCAAATAGGGTTTGGGGCATCTCTACAGCCACTTTTTGAAGCATCGAACAGTTTTCTGCAGCATACGTTCACATTTTCCTCTTCCATTGAAATTGTTGAAGTTGAAGCAGTTTTTGAAGTCATATATGTGCTACTAGTGAAAAAATCCTCCCAAGTCACAAGAACACATTTGAATGATATTAGAACAGGAGAAATTTTGTCCTATGGGTCCACATTTATCTATCTAAACCTCATACTCTATTGCTTTTTAAATGGATTTTTAAATGTACTATTTACAGTAACAACCAACATTTGCTTTTGTAAGGTCAAACCCTAAGAAATAATTACCCAGCTAGCATTAAATTTGCCTTAGAAAAAGTCTAACCCAGCGAGTTGACCTGTACAAAGACCCATGACTAGGACTGGCAGAGATGGTTTCAGGACAATGTCCCTTCTCTCTCCCTGAGGCTGCTCCAAATACAGGGGCTGAGAGCACCTCATACTACAACAGCCTTGGTAAGACCTAAATAGGACGACTGAAGGAGAATTTTGGGACACTTTCATCTTATATTGGGGCAGGTGAATTGTTTCATATTCAGATGGGGGTATAAACTGAGGAAAAACTTGCAGACCTCACTAATGAGGCTTGGAATTAAAAGACATAACATAAATGTCTACACACAATAGTGGATAACAAAGTAGCAGTAAGTGCAAAAGGAATTCTGACAGGGAGCATTCTCTCCCGGGGAGACTTGCATGGAGAAGGCACAGCTGAGCTGGTCCCAACGAATGAGCATCGTCTAGGAAAATGAGCTATCCTTCACGCTACAGGGACAGAGACGAGGCTACTAGAAGTGCCTCCTGACCCCAGGGCTCGCATTTTTGCACATTAATCTGGAACCAACAATAGGGCTCAAGCGGATAGGAGAGGGGAAGGAAGATGTTTGGGGAAATCGGCTTAGCTATGATTTTGTAAGGAGCCACTGTGCTTACGCACTTGGTGTGTGTCAGGCGCTGTGCTAAGCGACCGCGCACAGGGCTAAATTTGTGCTCGTCACAGGCCTTACTGCACGGCGTTGTTACTGCCTTCAGCTCAAAGATCAGGAAACTATAGGAGTCAAATGTCCTGCCCTTGTTCCACACGAGAACAGGATGACTGCCTGGATCTGAAGTCAAAGCCCATGGACCTCAACAGCCAAGCACATCAGCCCAGGCATGCGTGGGTGTTCGAGTCTAGACAGAGGGCATAGGTGACACTGATAATGACCAGCCATGATGCACAAAGTTTTTTGTTTTTTTTTGTTTTTTTTTTGAGACGGAGTCTCACTCTGTTGCCCAGGCTGGAGTGCAGTGGCGCGATCTCGGCTCACTGCAAGCTCCGCCTCCCCAGTTCACGCCATTCTCCTGCCTCAGCCTCCCGAGTAGCTGGGACTACAGGTACTCGCCACTACGCCCAGCTAATGTTTTTTTTTTTTTCTTGTATTTTTAGTAGAGACAGGGTTTCACTGTGTTAGCCAGGATGGTCTTGATCTCCTGACCTCATGATCTGCCCGCCTTGGCCTCCCAAAGTGCTGGGATTACAGGTGTGAGCCACCGCGCCCAGCTGCACAATGCTTTAAGAGCCCAGGATTCGAATCCAAATTTCCAACAACAGATGAATGGATCAACAAAATGTAGTCTATACAATGGAATATTACCCAACCTTTAAAAAGAAGGAAATTTGGATACATGCCACGACATGGATAAAGCAAAGGACAAATATTGCATGACCTCACTTCTAGGAGGTACCTAGAATCAGCAAATTTACAGAGACAGAAGGCAGCAGAGAGGTTACTGGGGGCTGGGCGGGGGGAGGAGGAATGAGCATTATTGCTTAACGGGTACAGAGTTTCAACTTGGGATGACGAAAAATTCTGGAACTAGATGGTGGTAATGGTTATACAACACTGTGAATGTACTTCAACCATTGTGTAACAGTATACTTAAAAATGACCAGAATGACAAATTTTATGTTATATATAGTTTACCACAATAAAAAAGTTTCATTATTTTTAAAAACTGCTTCAGTGGATACAAATGGAAAAAAGAGAAGTAATTTTGAGCCTGCGAATGAACGGCAAAACCCTGAAGAGACACTGGGAGGAGGAGACAGGAGGGCGATTTGTGAGCAACCCGCCCAACTCTCCAGGGTCCTCAGGGCCCTCCTTCACGTGTGAGGAGGCGGCGGTTCCACAATCACCCCGAAATCTTACACAATCCCCTCCTCTCTATGAGAGGCAATCAGTCCTTCCTCTGAACTCCAGGACTTCTTTATCTGTAACCCCTGTGTGGTACTTAGGACCTCCTGTCTTACACTTACAGCGAGTGGTACTTAGTACCGACGTAGCTGCTCCTTCCTCTCCCCGACCAGGGTCTCCTCCCATCTGTCTTTATACGCCCTTGGTGCTTAACACAGTCCCAAGCCCAGGACAGGTGCTTAACAAACATCTGCCGAGTCATGAATGACCCTGTGTGATTCTGACCATGTCACACCCTCTGTGATTGTGACCGTGTCTCTGCGGCAGGTCCCTGGAGGATATATTCATAAATCAGTGATTCTCCAAAAAGAAAGGGGGTATTGAAAGCATTTTCCAACTTCAGTAATCTCCTTCTACTCCCACCAGACTCCTATACAGCGTACCAGAAAGGATTAGAGAACATCTCCTGGCTGACTGGGGGACAAAGAAAAGGGTGTGAGCCACTGATTTAAAGGGGACATAAGAATATTCTCTTGCTCTTATTTTGATCACGTTTTCTATTTCACTTATGTATAATGTCAGCCCAAGGCTGCCGTCAAATTGTTTCACTTACGTATAATGTCAGCCCAAGGCTGCCATCAACTCTAAGGGCAAGTGTCTTTAGAAGACACTGAGATACACTGAGATTTGGACAGACGACTGTTGATTCATTTAAAACAAATCAAGGCTGCCCACAGGGAAGGGAAGAGATCAAATAAGTACTTTTCTTAGGTAAAACAGCAAATGGTCAGAAAGGCTTGAGCCCAGAGCCCTATATCAGGGCTGGAACTTCTGTGAGCTTTCTATGATAGAAAAGAGAATCTTCCAAACCAGGGAAACAGACAAGACTCAAGCACAAGATCCAGAGTCCCGTGCGAGGGCTCCAATGAGCAGAACGCTCCAGAAACACGGAGCTAGTGGGCAGCCATCTGCGATGTATGGAATGCTGACAACAGGACCTGCCCAACATTCTCCAGAGGAAACAAAACATATAGCTCTCCTCCCTTCTCTCTTCACACACAGCGACAAATATCTGTCACGTACATCCACGTGAGAAAATGACGATTATAGTTAGGACATGCCCCGTGGAGATATCCAGGTCATGTACAGCCTTTGCGTGGGACAGCAGGGCTAAATTTTGGCAGTACCTATTTAAGAGGGCAAGTTTCCATTCAAAAAATGTCCTGAGGAGCAAGATTATTCCACTTGTCTTCCAATACTGATTGAATAAGGCTAAGCAACTGTTGTAGATACATCACAATGAGACAGAAGTTTACTGATAAGAGCTAGAGAAGCCAGCAGACTTGGGCAGATAGCCTAAGTCAACAGCTTTGTGGCAGTGGATGGAGACAGAAAGATCTGCTTGTTAGGCTGACGCAACCATTCTGCAAAGAGCAAGACAGATAAGGCTTGTGTAGATTAAACTTCTTACTCATGAACTGGATCAATTACAGCACGTTATTTCAGTGGACGTTCAGCACAGGAAGAGTCAGAATTGTGTCTGTATGACTGCATGTTGAAGAACACGGCAGTAGGTTCTAAGGGTATTAGGCAAGACAAGCACGGCCTGTTATTACAAAAGCTAAAGAAGGAAATCAATGGCTTTTTGCCACTGAAAGAATCCAGAAGACTCTTCACCTGACTGGAC
Organism: Macaca thibetana thibetana; assembly: GCF_024542745.1. NCBI lineage: Eukaryota > Metazoa > Chordata > Mammalia > Primates > Cercopithecidae > Macaca > Macaca thibetana. The sequence continues at coordinate 5,208,211 of NC_065582.1, read as the reverse complement.
TCAGCTGAACCACAAAGTCAGCCCTGAAGCAAGGGACCATACCAGGAGGAGGGAGGACAACTTCACAGCAGAGAGGATCAAATGTCCTTTCACAACTGCCAGAGCTGGCCCCAAGCCCCAAGCTAGGCAGGCACTCTCCTCCTCCGAGGGCCAGGGATGGAGAGGAAGCTCCACTTGTTTGAGAAACTGCTCGCAGAGAAGGTACCTACATCCTCGGGTCCTCTCAGGTGCTTTGCCCAAAGTCAGGATCTTCCCATCTTCCCGTGGTGACTATGGAAATAAACAGAATATGAACATGGAAAGAATCCTAGACCAAATGCAAGAAGATCACATTCTAGGTACTGGCTGTGCCTCCGATCAGCTGCAAAATCTTGAGCCAGCTCCTCTATCGGTGCCGGCTTCAGGGAGAATAAAGAAGAGAGTGGGAACAGAGGAGAGCTACGCCTCATTCCATCACGAACACCATGGTAGCTTCTCCAAGACTATGTAAGAGAAGGGAAAAGACGGCCAGGCAATCCCAGCGTACAGGAGTAAACAATGAAGTTTCCACCTATACCCAAAAGCCCCAGGGAACAGTGATGTGTGAACAAAAGAGTCAATGATAAAACCCTCAATTCTATGTGGCGAGTCTATGGATGCTTTTACTACTGTTGTTGTTCTTTGTATGTTGCTGTATTTTTTCCAATTTTTTACTGTGGTAAAATTAATACAATATAAAACTTGCCATCCTAACTATTAGCTGTATTTTTAAAGTTTCTCAAGATAAAGAAGCTATAAGTGAGTCAGGTCAGTTAATGTCCTCTTGTATTTATGTATTTCCCACCTGCTCCACAAAGGATTTAGGGTAGTGACCTGTCCTTAGAACAGAATGACAGATAGGATATAAACCCTTCCTGGAAAATACGTAGCTATGCTTTGCATCGTCTGCCTGCGCTGGACCCAGCTCAGCTGCTGACCTGCTATGTGAGCCACTTCCACTTAAGTGCCTCTTTGAAAAAGGGGTCACACCACAAAAAAGAAGCAACACTCTGAACATTACAGGGGGATGAGGAACTCTCCTTAGTCCCTGACAAACAGAAAGCTTGAGGATAAAGCACTTACAAGGTTTTCTTTGCCTTCAGCAAGTTTAGGATATCAATGAAGATAAACACACCTGCAAGAGTTAACAGAGCCACCGAAGACAGATCTGATAACCACGGCAGGTAGAGCCCTGGTGCTCCAGGAATCTAGAGGAGGGAGAAAACAGTACGCATGCACCAGGCATCTGAGGGAGGGCTGTCCAGAGAGCTGAAGGTGGAACCAGGCCAAGTCTGAACAGGCAGAGACAGGAGGGGGTGGAGAACAGCAACAGCCAGACAGTGCTGTGAGCAAAGAGGCAGGGAGGAGGCCCTGCAGGAGCAGCAGGTGGGCTGGGGACTCACAGCAACATTGTAAAGCAACCGCCAGGAGCCTCTGCCTCTCTCTCCCATGACAGCATTCTTGTCAACCGGCTGAGTAAGAAACAGCTGGCTGCAGGAGGCTCGCCCTCGCCCAGTGGGTGTTTAGTTCATAAAGCCCTCCTGTCCCCGCCAGGACCCAGGCCTGGAGTGGGAGACTGGGAGGAGCAAGACTCAGTCCTTGTCTTCAAGGAGTCCACACCACCCCACGGCTCGCAGAGGTCACAGCTATCACATATCAGTGACCTGGATAAGAAGGCTAAAGAGGGCACAGGTTGGGTAGAGTTACTTACACCTCTTAAAATACATCAAGGTTTCAGAGACTGATAACCACAGAAATGGCTTAGCAGGACATGGGTGAGAAGACAAAACACAAAGACCTCTCTGCCCAGGGAGAGGAAGACCAGCCTCTCAAGAGTTTGGAGAAATCCACTTGAGTTTTTACACATTTCAACAGGTACCTGCTGTGACTTTAAAAAGCAGAGATGAGGCCAAGTTTACAGGCTCATGCCTGTAATCCCAGCACTTTGGGAAGCAGAGGTGGGTGGATCATCTGAGGTCAAGAGTTCGAAACCAGCATGGCTGACATGGCGAAATTAGCCGGGCGAGATGGCAGGCGCCTGTAGTCCCAGCTACTCGGAGGCTGAGGCAGGAGAATCGATTGAACCTGGGAAGCGGGGGTGGCACTTAGCCAAGATGGCGCCACTGCACTCCAGCCTGGGCGACAGAGACTCCGTCAAAAAGAGAAAAAAAAAAAGCAGAGATGAATGGAATCTACAAGATAATCATAGGTTGTGGGTTCCCAGGACTGGACACAGCCTGCAAAAAGCATGGGAACCTGTTCTGACCTCTAAATTGTGCCTGTTAAACGGAAGACCTCAGTGGTGTCACAGGAAGCAACAAGTGAAATAGAGAAAAGGTTAACCAGGATTTAGCCCATCGTATGGGGAAGGAGAAGAAAGGTACGGGTGACAACCACGAGACAGGAGCTAAAATTACACAAAGAGCTCAGGTAACTATAAAAAGAGGCGACTGGCCCTGGGGAAGCCAAAATCAAAACAAACCTAACAAGTTGCAGAAGATTATAGAACAATGACCAGTGTTTAAAAGACAGAAAGAAAAAGAGACTGTACAGTTCGGCCATTACCTGCTCGGAATGGGTGATACTAGTTTGGGGTCTCTATACTCCCTTTATGTTTCACTTAAAATGTATTATGACAATTCAAATCTATTCAAAAGTAGACATAGTAGTATAATAAAACTGTATTTTATGTACCCATGACTCCAACTTCAGTTCCAGTAATGATCAACATTTTGCTACTACTGTTTCATTATACCCACTTCTTAAAAAATTATTTTAAGTTACATCCCAACACCCTGTCTCTCAGGTGACACTTCTGAGGCCTCCATGGCTCTGTGGTTCCACCGCATGGGGGTATGATGTGTAGGACAGTAAAACTGACTGGCACGTAGGCTGCATCTCGCCAACTGCCCAACGGTTTAAACAAAAGGAGCCAACCTGAATATTGACTTGAAGCATCCAACTCAGCACAATACTTAATTATCATGCAATAAAAAGGCTCATATATTCAATTTGCAAATATTGAGGATATGCAAAGTCAGCTCCAGCCTCAGGGGATATGATAGTAAACAAAAGAGAAAAAAATAAAACCCCGATCCCAATGAGGCTTCCACATTGCAAAGCTCTGCGATCGAAGACAAAACATACTCTGGAGTTAACCCGACTCTCCTGAAGTCACAGGCCTATTTGACAAGAATCACAACCCAGCCAGAGAGCAGTTTCTATTCCCCTTTAACTGACAAATTCTTTCCTTTTGAAAAAATGGCATTCAGAGGTCTCCCATGATACTGGTGCTAGAGAAAGAGTTAACTTTCTGGTTCTCTAAACTTCTGATGATGTACCCTAATAAATACATGCACCCCTCACACGTAAATGCTTTTATCTATAAACTATATACATGTACATTCTGCAAATATTTTCTGAACATTAGAAAACACACAAATATGAATTTAAAAGATAGCCAAAAAATAACTATCCATAGAAGTTCTAATGTTTCTATTCTATCTACACCCTAATGGATGGGCTAGCCAGCCTCTATGGGGCACATACCCCACTCGAGACAGTCCTTCAATCTCCTGAGCAGCCCTACAGCCGCTCTGGCGTCTTGCCTGGCTAGTGTCTCCATCTGTTCCCCACCATGGGCAACAATGAATGAAGCTGCTAATGGAAGCACCTTGAAAGGCGTGCCACGTCTGGGAGGCAGAGGGACAGTGTCTGCGAAAGCCTGTAAAAAGGGACTGTCACATCAAGGAGGGAGGCAAAGACACTCAGCATCACCCAGTGATGGAGAGAAGCATGCCAGAGAGGGCAAGACGCTGCTGGTGACTGTCACTTGGCCTGCGAGAGAGGGTTAGTGCTGAGCCCGCCTTTGTGGAGGACAGAGATTTGAGGCTGAGACCCATGCCAGGCTCCAGGACTGGCCTCCTCTGAAGGTCTGTCCTGGAAACCCTGAAGCTTCAGCCCTGACCCCAAGGACAAGGATCTTCACCCTGCCTGAACTCCAGGGAGGTCTTGGCATCAGCAAAATTTGCCTCTGACTCACGTCAGAAGAGAAAAGCACAGACTGGCTGTCTTCAGAGTCTAACGTGAGAGTCTGGACTGCTCAGCCACCCCCTCGAGAACTCAGTTCCATCCACTGTGAGGTGCCTGGCTGGGACACTTGACAGACAAGGCCCCCGCCAGCTACCCATCCTGGGATGCCTCAGAAACTTGCCTGAGGCACAATGTAGGTAATTGTCCACCTATTACCTGTTCCTTGAAGGAACAATGAGCCATTTGACCATTTCACTAGTGGCACAGAAACAAGGGGCAATTTGAACGCAAGAATACCAGGTAAAGGAAGACTACAGTAGAGTTATGTAACATTAGCTGGGACTCAACACCAATCTCCTCCCCTCCCACACCCTGCAAAGACCACAGCCACCTGCTTCTCCACCACAACTCAAACTACACGGAAAGAAACACCTCAGACGTACTCTGAAACACAAACTTCACCCAGTGAAAGCACAGACTTAGGTCTAGAGACTTTCAGTGCCTTGATCTTAGCTATAAGATCTAAGTTTTGCACAGGATCAGAATAGACAAACCTGGAACATGACAATGTATACTCTTGTTAGGGACCACCTTCTATGGGACATCTGACCATTGGAACCTGCCCTACACTCAATCCATCATCAGATAATCATACATGCTTACTAGTGGTAAGGCCCTGTATTAAATGCTGCTGAAAACACAGAAATGACAGTGACTAGGTCTCCCATGTGCCCAGAGCTTAGAGTGTGGCTGGGGTGCCGGTCTGTGAAAGCCAGATATGTGCTCATGAAAAGATGCACGTGGGACAGAGGCTGGGATGCTCGTCAAAATATTTAATACCCAGTATAGCCAGGCACCAACCAGTCAGGAAAGACACAGGCCAGGGCACCAGAACGGGGCTCCGAAGTTCCTCTGCTGCCCCATGTATGAACCCTTTAGTTTCCATATTAAGGGTGGGGCACTAGGGTAGCAGCTGTTCTCTAGCCAGGATGGGAGCGTTTTGATATTTTAACCACTAGCGTGGTCGCTGGTGCCTCCCCAGCTGAACGGCAGTGAGCGCAGCTGAGGAAGGGGAGAGTCACTCCAGGAAAAGTGTCTCTGAGGAGCAGGGCTCTGTGGGACAAGGAATGGCATTCCAAACAGGCCGAGGTGGGCATTGTACCATTTAGATGTACTTTTATTTTTGAAGACAGATTCTCACTCTATACCCCAGGCTGGAGTGCAGTGGCGCTATCTCAGCTTACTGCAACCTCCGCCTCCGAGGCTCAAGAGGTTCTCCTGCCTCAGCCTCCTGAGCAGTTGGGATTACAGGTGCCTGCCACCACACCCGGTTAATTTTTGTATTTTTAGTAGAGACAGGGTTTCACCATGTTGTCCAGGCTGGTCTCAAACTCCTGACCTCAGGTGATCCGCCTGCCTTGGCCTCCCAAAGTGCTAGGATTACAGGCGTGAGCCACCACACCCAGCCTAGATGTACTCAACACGAACTTTATCCCAGCAAAAACACAGGCTTGAGTCTAGAGACTTAGTGTCTTGAATCTTAGCTGTAAGATCAAAGACACCATCGGACCAGGACATAGGAAGGTCAGTCGGGCAGATGACAGCACCCAGGTACAGTGTCTTGGGTACACAGACCCATTAACCCCGTGCCACCAGAGTCTGCTTTCTAGAAGCCTCAGGATGTGGTGGTTTGGAGAAGCGTGGAGACAGCAGGTAAGAACCAAGCTGCAGAAGCCCTGACAGGTAAGGTAAACAAACACCCGGGGCCTTACAGAGGGGGGCCTGGAAGGCTTCCGCTCAGGAGGGATTTGATCAGAGCCGTGATTTAGAAAAAGCAACCATTCCCCTCTGCACCCTGCCCCCTCTTCTAACAAAGGCCTTCACTGTTTAAACTGGAGGTGACAATTCTGGACCAGGATGGCAATACTGAGAAGGCAAGGAGAAAATGCATGTGCATTGGGCAATACTGCAGAGAGTAGGTCAGAATAAGCAGAACTGCTGGCTGACTGGACTTCAGGGCAGAAATCAAGGGCAACACCAAGGTCCAGCCATTCTTTGAACAGGCACAGGATCCAGGAACAAACTCCACATGCGTGTATGGCCAAAGGGGCAGGCAGGTTGTGTCACCTTGGCCAAGTCACCCCCCTCCGAGCCCTGCAGTCACTGCACGGGTGCAATGAATAAGGTGGCTTATCTCAGTGTTGCTCTGAAGTCCCTCACAGGTGGCAAAGGGAGACAGAGGAAGCCCTTCAACCACCGCAGCCCTGCTTTTATGTATTTCATCTCTCAGGGTTCTGCCTAAAATCTCACTGGGAAAAAGAGATCCACAACCACTAGGCGATGCTGCTGTGCCTTCATACCCCGAGAAGTCCCAATTTTATTCTCGTCTGTTGAAAGTGTTGAATATGATCTAGAATGCGCTGAGAGATCAAAGTACCCCACGACACAGAGCAGAAAGCAAACCTATGGGTGCAGTGAGGCCAGTCTCCTACATTAGCGGACGCTGCTCCACCACTGCTCGGCCTGAGTCCTGTTCCCAGCTGAAATGTGCTCTCTTCCTCCAGCACACTGCATGCATTCATTGTGCGCCTCAACTGTTCTCCAGCCTTACAAGACCAATGTCCAGGGCAGGCAAAGCCTTTTATTTTTTAATTCTCTAGAAAGTCACAGCTACATAGCAAGTGATCTTACCACTCCCTGAGCCAAGCTGAATCAAAATGTGTGGTCTCTTTCAGCACTCTAGTGGTATAAAGAGATAATTCAAGGCAGACTATAAATGAGATGGGGGTAAAATCAAGGAGCAGCGACACCGAAGGAGACCCAGCTCTGTCCTTCCTGTCTTACTGCCAGGTGTATAACCTGGAACTTTCTTCCCTTTTTTTTTTTGAGACGGGAGTCTCACTCTGTCGCCCAGGCTGGAGTGCTGTGGCGCAATCTGGGCTCACTGCAGCCTCCGCCTCCTGGGTTCATGCAGTTCTCCTGCCTCAACCTCCCGAGTAGCTGAGACTACAGGCACGCGCCACCACGCCTGGTTAATTTTTGTTATTTTTAGTAGAGACGGGGTTTCACCATATTGGTCAGGTTGATCCACCCACCTGGGCCTCCCAAAATGCTGGGATTACAGACATGAGCCACCGCGCCTGGCCTAACCTGGAACTTTTTAGGCCCTCCTGGACTGAGAAACTTCTAGCTCTGGAGGGGCAGTAGAGTCAAGCAATTAGGAGCACAGACCCTGAAGCCAGACTGCCTAGGTTCAAATTCTGGTTTGAGCAACTTTATCTTTGCACCTGTTCCTTTATCTTGCGTACAGTAAGGCTAGCAGCAGGACTTACCTTCCGGGGTTGCTGGGGGTACTAATGAGTTAACCCATCAGAAGCTTAGCAGCACCTGGCTCTGTCTGCTGCTATGGTCACTGCTTCGTTCCTAAACCTGGCTGTGTCCAGGCTGTGGCCACCACCTCGGTCAGCTACCACAGCCCTGCTTCGTGGCGGACACCTGGGCCCAGAAGGAGAAACTAGCTCCGGAAGCACTTTCTCATGACTCTGCTTAATAAAGGAATAAATAGTATTCAGAGTATTTCAGTCCTTCTAAGATGGACATTTCTCCCACAACAAACCTAAGGGGAAAGTGCCCATTTCTATAGCAGCCAAAGCTGTGCTAATGGACAGAGCCTACATTTATCAGAAGTCCCCTCCAGAATGAGGAAATGGTCTACAGGCAGGCCCCGTTTCCTCCTCTGATGCCCTAACTTCTTTCCATTTCTCTTTCCAAACCATGAAATCCCTATTTCAACCGCTTTTGACTGGAACACATGAACCCAAAAGTCCATCAAGCCTATTCATTAGTAAAAACACTTTTCAAATTATTGTTAATTTCAAGAGTTTTAAAGCAGAACATGCCCTATTTTTTAAAGACCTATTTAAACATATAACAAAGGTGGGTAAACTGTTCTGAAAAATATCCAGCAATAGGGGAGAAGCAACTAAATTATGGTCCATACAGCAAATAATGCAGTTGTCTTCAGAACTTAGTTTTTGAAGAATATGTAACGACGTGGAAAAAAGCCCACAATATAACTTAGGTGATTAAATTGTCAAAATTTTAATCTTTAATTAACAATATATGCTTAAAATTTGTTTATTGTATAGGGAAAAAAGACCGGAAGGAAATACAACAAAATGTTAATAGTATTTAATCTCTGGAAGAGCTTCATTTTTCCTATTTCCCAAATTTTTTCCAATAAGCGTTCATGACTCTTGAAATATGAAAAATGAATATAGCTTTTCTGTGGTAAGTGGTTTTGGTTTAGATATTAGACAGCTTTCAGAATTTTATTTAAACTTGAAGACCAGCAAATATTTCATAAAGAGAATCAGCCCAGGCACCTATATGGAACCACCAGTTTTGAGATTTTATGTTATTGTTTTTACCTTTTTTCTCTAGAGATGGGGTCTTGCTGTGTTGCCCAGGCTGGTCTTGAACTCCTGGCCTCAAGCAACAAGCTATTTGCCTCCAGATGATCATATCCTTCTAAGGCTGGCAGCAAAGGGTAGCAGGGCCCTTACTCACCTCCACTTAAGTTTTTGTCCAAGGGTGACACCCTTGAAGCCAGCCACACTTCAAGGAGTCTCCAGTATTTCACCCACCCCTCTAGATTCCTCAAAGGTCATAAGTGAATGAATACTGTGTTGTTTCTAACACAGTCAAGAAAGTGAAAGTGGGCTGGATGCAGTGGCTCACGCCTGTAGTCCTAGCACTTTGGGGAGGCCAAGGAGGGCAAATCGCTTGAGCCCAGGAGTTCGAGACAAGCCTGGACAATATGGTAAAACCGCTTCACCACCACCCCAACAAAAAAAAAATTATTTGGGCATGGTGGTGTGCGCCTGTACTCTAAGCTACTGGAGAGGCAGGTGGGAAGATCAACTGAGCCCAGGGAGGTGGAGGCTGCAGTGAGCCATGATTGTGCCTGTACTCCAACCTGGGCGACAGAGTGAGACCTTATCTGGGAGAAAAGAAAAAAAAAGAAAGTGAAAATGTCATGATGTAGAAAATGAACATCACTCAGATTATGTCATAGTTTTCTCTTCTTGCCGTTATATACAACCCAAGGCTTGCCACAAACTGAAATTTCTTATGCATTGACATTCAGCATTTGATGTAAAATGACAATCTTAGAGTTGCTGCCACAAACCCTGGTAAAACTGCCCCTGCCTTCTCTAGTTCACTAAGTTCAGCTACTCCTTCAGGGCTTGTGCTCCTTTAAAACTTTTCAGAAGCCCCTTGAAGTACCAGCATGTTGAAACTCAAACTCAACTCCCTGCAGCTTCAGATCAGCGCTGGCCACTGAGAATTCTTCTCCAGGCCCCAGTGTCGAAGGCACTTTTGACCGTCATGCGTTTGTCTGACTACCAAGTTGGACTGCCAGCCTTCACTAAGAGCTCCGGCACCTTTATCTACCTCCTGTCAGATCACTGCCTGTCAGAGACTGAGGCCTAAAAAGGCTTTAGGATACCAACAGCTTTGAGCTGCCTTAAAGGAAATTCTTCTCTATTTTGTAGTACAGGAGTCTCATGCATTGCATCATCCAAACAAGACTGTCCACAAAACATTACTAATGGATTCTAATTTAACAGAGTTCGGTTATGAGAGACAGTAAACACAAATGGGCACGTTTTAACTGGCAAACTTACACAATAAATTCAATTGATCTTAAAAACGAAACATTCCTCTAAGGTTACTGACTATAAATATCTACAAATTACTATTCCTACAGTCTTGCTATTTCCAGAAAAGTGAAACTGGAAGGGAGAGAGGAGGAGAAATACCCAGCTCTAATGACAAGACAACCTCATCTTTTCTCAAAAGCCTCCCCAAACACACAACCATTTTCCACAAAACAGTTACATCAAAAAAGATGTAGCAAGACCTAGACATGAAGCATGCTAGAAGGTAGGGACAGTTTTACCAGTGTTTGTGGCAGCAACTCTGAGATAGTCATTTTACATCAAATGCCGAACGTCAATGCATAAGAAATTTGAGTTTGTGGTAAGCCCTGGGTTATATATAATGCCAAGAAGAGAAAACTATCACATAATCTGAATTATATTCACTTTTCTGCATACACCACAGCATGCTGGTACACTTCCAGTTAGCCTAAACTTCACCCAAAAGTAGAGGTGGCTATGAAAACTCTACCTGTATGGTATAAACAGACACCTGTCCCTACATGCGTGAGTCACATGTATCTACCTCCCAAATACCAAAAACTTAACAGCTCAGATTTCTTTTTGGTCAGGCTGCCTGCAATAATAATAAAAATACTGCAAAAATAGGAACAACAGAGACAGGAAGGAAATATGTCAAAATGCTTATAATTGTGGGAGAAGGGTATTTTTTTTTTTGTCTTTGGACAGAGTCCTGCTCTGTCCCCAGTCTGGAGCGCAGTGGCGGCATCTTAGCTCATCACAACCTCTGCCTCCCGAATTCAAGCGATTCTTCTGCCTCAGCCTCCCGAGTAGCTGGGATTACAGGCGCGTGCCACCACGCCTGGCTAATCATTTATATTTTTAGTAGAGATAGGGTTTCTCCATGTTGGTCAGGCTGGTCTCGAACTCCTTACCTCAAATGATCTGCCCACCTTGGCCTCCCAAAGTGCTGGGATTACAGTGAGCCACCGCACCCGTCTGGGTAATTTTTTTTTTCAAGTATTCTGTTTACAGTAAATTCAGAAAACGAAGTCTTTAATATGTCTATTATTTTAAAGTGAAGAGGTATAAGGTGTGCTGCTAACAAGTTTATTTTTCTAGTCACAGTATTTGGACTCATGAAATATTTTAGTCTAATGCAGTTTGTTCACAAACTGGAAGGGAGAGAGGAGGAGAAATACCCAGCTCTAACGACAAGACAACCTTATCTTTTCTCAAAAGCCTCCCCAAACACACAACCATTTTCCACAAAACAGTTACATCAAAAAAGATATAGCAAGACGTAGACATGAAGCATGCTAGAAGGTAGGGACAGTTTTACCAGTGTTTGTGGCAGCAACTCTGAGATAGTCTGAGGGGGCCTCAGACTAGGTAGGTGTTTTCCGAGTTGAGTCAGAACAAGAAAGTAAGTCTCCCAAGACCCGGTCCTTTTCCACTATATGGCACTGCACTGTCTAGCTCCAACCTGATGGCGAGCAATGGTTCCTTAAACAGCTCCATCTTCTCAAGCCTACGCAGCACACACCTACAACTCAAACTTTACGTTTTAGCCAACCTAACCTTCCCACATCCACTTGAAAAAAAAAAAAAAAAGAATCAACCAGAAGTTTTTGATTTTTTTGCTGGCATGAAGCCAATAACTGTTTTCCATGGGACAATCACAGGTTAAATTGTGAAATGTGTGGCAGAACCTGCAAGATTTAACCAGTTTCTCTCAAAGCTAATCAAAAGTCAAGAAATAATAAAAGGCAGGGAGGGCAGTGAGAGTCGCGGGACTTCACATACTCCTGCACCAAGAAGCTTAAAAGTCTTAGCCAGGGCACTAGAGGACGCTTTTAGAATGGTCACTCTTAACTACGCTCCATAACCTTGAAATTGGACGGAGTGGGGAAGGGGTTTCCACACTCTCACACGCACTGACTGGGGGAACGCCTGTCCCCAGACTCGAATCCACGTGTCCATTCAAGTCATCTACCGCCACTCTCTGTCTACGCTGCCAGGTGACAGACGTTATCTTTGCTTCTCAATTTCAAAAAATGCCAGCACGCCTTAGATCAATGCTCCACGGTCAAGTGCAGGGGCCACGGGCACTCCTCTGGAGACACTGCGAGAATGTCGGCAACTGGCAGCGGCCTCTGAGCTGCCTGTGGGCCTCGTGCCGGCGCGCGGCGTGGGGCCGGCATCTCAGCGGGCGCGGGTGCAGTCCCGCCCCACGCGCGGTCCGAACGCCCGCGAACCCGGTCTCTGGGGCAGGCAGGGGCCGCGGCCGAGAGAAACGTCAGCGGTCTGGCGGGGCCAACTCCTCCCAACCGAAGCGCGGCGTCCGGCCGCTCCGCCGGGCCGGTCCCCGCCGCCGCACACACAGGGGTCGGTACCGCGCGCATCCCCCGCCGCGCACAAGCCCCGCGCCCGCGCCGCCCGCGGCTCAGACACAGGAAGCCGCGGCGGCACGGGCGCCCTGGAGGCCTCCGGCTGCCGAGGGAAGCGGGGCCGCGGCAGGAGGCCGGAAAGGCGGCGCGGCCCCACGAGCCTGAGGCGGCTCACGCGCCTCCGCGGCGGCCGCTGCTCCGGGCTCGGCCCTGAAGGGCAACCTCAGCCCGCGCCTCGGCCGGGGCCCAGGCACCGCCGCAGGAGCAGGCGCGGCTCCGCACGGCGGGCGCACTCACCTCCTCCGTGGACCGGCCGCTCCGCCGCCGGCTGTCACCGCAGCCCACTCCCTGCCCCGCGCCGGCTCTGGATGCTATTTAAGGCGCCGCTGGCGCCGCCGCCTCTGCCTGCTAGTTGCGCCCCCGCCACCGCCGCGGTTGAGCCAGGATGCTGCTGGTGCGCTCGCCGCGCCGGCCCCGCCCTCCCGCGGCCCCGCCCTCCCGCGGCCCCGCCCCCCAGCGGCCCCGCCCCATCCGCAGGCCCCCGCCCCCCGCAGGCCCCGCCCCGCCGCGCGCCCGGCCGCCCTCCAGTCTGGGTGCGCGTGGCTGGCGGATGGCCGGCGGGGGAGAGGCGGCGGCGGGCGAACGCAGCTGGAGTCGCCCGGACTGCCTGGGATTTCATAATGAATCTGAGGAAGGACAAAGGGTACATTGGACCGCCTCACCTCAGAGGCCCCGCGGACCCTGGGCCCTGCGATGCCCGAGGGGCGGGCGGCGCCCTCCGGATCCTGCACCCTCAGCTGGTGCCCCGCTGGCCTCCTGGCAGGCCGGGCTTCTGCTGCGAGGGCCCTGGCGGCAAGGGCCTTCCTCTCCGTTTTTGCTTGACACCGACTTGCGCGGCCGCTTTGAGCCCTTTTTCACCGCGGCCCCACAGGGCTTCGCCACGCTGCCTGGCCGGAAGACCTTTTCAGTCTGGTGTCTGCAGAGCCTGAGGTGGGCAGCGCCTGCAGCTCACACCAGTGCAGGGGAGCTGAGGGACGACTGCGCGCTGCACCAGGGCGGCCACCTGCTGTGCGGTTCTCAGGGCTTCCGCGTCCCTGCCATGCCCGTCTGGGGGCTTCAGAAGCCAACACGATGGTTTTCGGGCTCACATTCCAAAGGCTACTCTTCCTTGTAGCACCTGGGACCGACCAGGAACCTCAACTTCTAACAACAGTGGTCCCGGTTACCGTGGGGTTTGCGCCCAGCGTTGGCTGGCGGGCCGTTTGAAGAATGATTGTTGTCATAAAGGCCTTTGATAATAACAGATACTGTTTACCCAGTGCTTGACGCGAGGCACTGCTACAAACATTGCATACACATTATTCTATTTAATCTTCGTAATCCGGTGGGGTAGGTGCTGTCATTACTGTCCTTTCACCAAAGAGGAAGCGGGGCACAGAGGTTGAATGCTAGTGAGGGCAGTACCACACTTGGCACTTAGGTCGCCCCCAGAGTGTGGGCACAACCACCACAGGACTATGCCTGGGCTGTAGGCCGGGGAAACTGACCATGGGTTCGCCCCAGGCCTCAGGCACCCTGCAGTTCACTCCCACAAATATCTGAAGGACTTTCCCTGGGTCTCTCCCACAATGTGCTGGGCGCAGCGGTGCAGTGGGGTGAGGGCAACGCACACACCAGCAACCTCTCTGGCAGCTCAGTTCTTCTAGATCTAGAAAAAATGGACTCCACGTTCGTTTTCACTGCTTCCCACTTGGCTAATCCCTGGTTTTTCTGTCCAGATCTCGCCTCCCCACCCATGATTTTGTCATCTTTGCCTCTCCTTTTTCATCTTACTTCTGCAACCAGTCCCTCAGCCCCAGAGCCTCCGCAGGCACCTCCCAAGTTCTGTGGTCTATTTTTTTCAAGGGCTGCTGGAACAAAGTACCACACACTAAGTGGCTTCAACAATCGAAATGGTATGGTCTTTCCTGGTTCTGGAGACTAGAAGTACAAAATCACGGCGAGGGCAGGGCTGGCTGCCTTTGAGGGTCATGAAGAGCATCTGTGCCAGGCCTCTCTGGCTTGCAGATGTCCATCTTCTCCCTATGTCTCCTCACACCATCTTCCCTGTGGTGTGTGTGTGTGCAAATTCCCCCTTTCTATAAGGACACCAGTCATACTGGACGAGGGCCCATCCTAATTGCCTCATTTTAACTTGATGACCTCTGTAATCAAGAGATAATCTCCAAGTAAGGTCCCATTCTAAGATACCTGAACAGCCAGGCACGGTGGCTCACACCTGTAATCCCAGCACTCCGCGAGGCCGAGGCAGGCAGATCAACTGAGGTCAGGAGCTCAAGACCAGCCTGGCCAACATGGTGAAACCCAGTCTCTATTAAAAATGCAAAAATTAGCGGGGTGTGCTGGCGCATACCTGTAGTCCCAGCTACTCAGGAGGCTGAGGCAGAAGAATTGTTTGAACCCAGGGAGGTGGAGGCTGCTGTGAGCCAGTCAAAATTGCGCCACTGCACTCCAGCCTGGGAGACAGAGCAAGACTGTCTCAAAACAAACAAACAAACAAACAAACAACAACAACAACAAAAAAACCCTGAACATGTGAACTTGGGGAATGTGGAGGGGACAATTCAACCCGTAGCAAGTCGGTCATCACTGGTTGTCTCACCTTATCTCTTCTCCTCAAGACGCTTTACTCTGAAACCGGGTGCCTCTCCCTGGGCTCTAGCCCTTAATGCAGGTGATTTCCAACTCAAGGGTGGGAAAGGCACACAACCCAGAATCAGACCTGAGTTCGCACTCCTTCTGGCAAGAACTTCTATGTGACGTTGGGAAGCACCTTCATTCCTTAGAACCTAGATTTCTCCTCAGGATATAAGGGGGCTGGGCTGAATAATCCCTTAGGTCTCTTTCAGCACAAACACTTAAAAAAAAAAAAACTTTTTGAGTCTAATCACTCCAAGAAGTTTTACAATGTATGGGGTTGTCTTGTGGCCTGGAGTAAAGACTTTGATGGGAAGCAGTATTGCATAGTGGTTAAGAACACAGGCTTTGGGGTCAGTGACTCTGCATCAAGCCTCATTGCATCCTCCTTAAATAAGGAATAATGCCTACCTCAGACAGGTGTCATAGGATTGACAACCATGCCCTTGGTGTTCTCATTAAATGAAGATTCCAGACTCTATATTTGGGAGTTTGTGACTTAGGTAAAAAAAAAAAAACAGGTTTTGTTTTGTTTTGTTTTGTTTTGTTTGAGATGGAGTCTCGCCCTGTCACCCAGGCTGGAGTGCAGTGGCGCAATCTCAGCTCACTGCAAGCTCCGCCTCCCGGGTTCACGCCATTCTCCTGCCTCAGCCTCCTGAGTAGCTGGGACTACAGGCGCCGCCACCGCGCCCGGCTAGTTTTTTGTATTTTTAGTAGAGACGGGGTTTCACCGGGTTAGCCAGGATGGTCTCAATCTTCTGACCTCGTGATCCACCTGCCTCACCCTCCCAAAGTGCTGGGATTACAGATATGAGCCACCGTGCCTGGCCTTTTTTTTTTTTTTAAATGAAGGACATAAACTTTTTTTTTTTTTTTTTAATTAGGCCAGGTGTGGTAGCTCACACCTGTAATCCTAGCACTCTGGGAGGCAAAAGCAGGAGGATTGCTTGAGTCCAGGAATTCAAGACCAGCCTAAGCAACATAGTGAGACCCTGTCTCTAAGAAAAAGTTTTTAAAAATTGTATCACAGTGATCACAATGACCACTATTCACATCATAATGGCTTTTCTTTTGGCTATTGATGCTGCAGTGTTTTTGTATACTGAAATATGTCAGTGGGACCAGCAACATTAAAGAATAAAGATCCTGGATGAAAATAAACACTAGTAATCCTGGTGTCCTCTCCAATAGAATTAAACTTCTTATGAATCAGTAGTATTATAATGCTATGTAGTTATGAGGAATGGAATTCTTTTAGAAGTAGGCAGCATGAATCTATACTTCCTTGTACTTACTTCTTTAAGAAATCAGTCTTAACCCTCCTTTCTACTTTCTTGTCTTTTCAAACATCTCTCTAGCCAAGAGAATAAGAGCCAATTGGATATTATAGTGGTGCAAATTTCCTAGTGGAAATTTGAGTCTTTTTTTGGTTGCTCCTGCTCTTGTTACATTTTGGCCTGATTAAAATGTTGTGGCTAGTTCTGGCTAGATTCACATTGATATCTGCCTACCACTGATTGATCAATCTCCTAGAGAAGCTAAAGAGAGTTGGGTTGGGTGCAGTGGCACATGCCTGTAATCCCAGCGTGTTGGGAGGCCAAGGTCAGCGGATCACTTCAGCCCAGGAGTTCGAGACCAGTGTGAGCAACATGGTGAGATCCTGTCTCTACAAAAAACACAAAAATTAGCCCGGCATAGTGGTGTGCACCTGTAGCCTGTAGTCCCAGCTACATGGGAGGCTGAGGTGGGAGGATCTCTTGAACCCAGGAGGTCAAGACTGCAGTGAACCGTGATTGCACCATTGCACTTTGGCATGGGCAACAGAGCAAGACCATGTCAACACAAAGAAAGAAAAAAGAAAAAAAGAATCAAAGTCTTTCTGGGACAAGCTGATGAGCAGGTTTACAGTGGTCTTGTCTCAAAAGTTCCCACTTGTGATTAGGAACCTAGGAAGTTGTAATTATTTTTAATCTTCTGTGTCTATTGCTTTTGGGCATGGCTATCTGAAGTACAGCCACATCAATTAATAATGGCCGATGTGCTTTTAATTAGAGAGCCAATTACCAGCCAATTTGGTAATTGGCTGGTTAAAGGAAGATTGGCATCAGTAATTGAGTGCTTGTTGTTCAATCCATTTTGGGGCTGCAACTCTATTAGGTGTACATCCATGCCCCCATGAAACTGTAAGGGCCTGGAAGGAGGCAGTGTGTCCCGTGAATCCTCATGAACCATCCTAGTCTTTCTTACTCCCCTGCAAGTCCTCTGCATTTACATAGAGTAGGTATTCAATTGTTGAGTTGGACACATTTTTCTAACTACTCAGATGTGATCAACGTCAACCAAGGGTAGACCCATGTTCGGAGCCTTAAACTTACACAATTTAGGGAAACTCTTTAAGAAAATTACAAATACAAAGTTGGATATGAAAGTGAATGTTTCCTTCAGAATTAGAACAGAAATCACAGTAAAATACAAATTTTAAAAGTTTGGGCTTTCTTGGGCCTCCAGCAGTAAGGAAGGAAAAAAATGTTGCCTACATACATAATTGCAATCATAAATTTCACAAAATCCAGAAAAAATAACCAAAAAATTTTATTAATTATTTTTTCCTACCATTCTAATAAGTTTTTTTCCTATGTTTTGGGCTGCATACTCTTGAATGTTTTCTTCATGCAACATTTCAAATAAACTTGACAAAACAGCTTTTGATTTATAGAAAAATTGCCAAGTTCCATAAACCCCCCCCACCCAATTTCCACTGATTAACATCTTAGATTAACATTTGTGATGATGATTGAGCCAATAATGGCATATTATTATAACCAAAGCCCATCCATTGTTCAGATTTCATCTGTTTTTACCCAGTGTCCTTTTTCTGTCCCAGGATCCCAACCAGGATATGGCATTGCATTGGATCCCAGCCAGGATATGGCACTGCATTTACTCATCATGCCTCCTTAGGTTCCTCTCGGCTGTGACAGTTTCTCAGAGTATCCTTGTTTTTTAGGACCTTGACAGTTTTGAGGCATACTGGTGAGTGTTTTGTAAAACATACTTCTATTGGGAGTTGTCTGATGTTTTTCTCATGATTAGACTGGGGCTATAGGTTTTTGGGAGGAAGGCCATGTGACATTTTTATAATATAATTTTCTACAGGAAGGAAATTTGGACTTTACCGTGATTGATGGGCTTTTCTTACATTGTTAGTTTTGACTCAAAATCAAAACTATGTTGATGAGTACCAAGTTCATTGCTTTTCGTTTTAAATGCCTGCTGATTGGAAAAATTTTCAGTGGTAAACCTACCGGCTATGTCCATTTCACTCCGTGTTTCTCTTCCCCTGCCCATGCCCTAAGATGCCTTAGGAGAGGGGAGATATGACCTCTGACCTTGAACCTCCTGCCAGGATGCTAGATAAGTTGACGGAGAGGATGGAGAAGTATCCCTGAAGGCATTCCTGTGCAGAGAAAGCTAGAGCTATACGAGCAAGTCACTGTGAATTCCATAACTACGTCTCCCCAGACCCAAAGAAATGTATGTCCAGCTCCAGCTCCTCTTAGTTGGGTTCCAAAGATGACCTTGGCCACTTCAGCACCATCATGGGATGAGGTGGTGACAGAAGAGACTTGGCATAGAGTGCACCAACTGTGCTATGTGCTGCATCAGCTAATTGCAGCTATGTGGTCTTACTTTTGCAAATTCTGTGGAAACGTTTATCCAAGTGACTAGGTTGCCAGAGCCCCTCCCAAGGTCTCACAAGGGGCTTCTATAAGTGAGAAGCCCTAAAAATTAAGCTATATGAGCCTCGCAATAAATCTACTCGTTGGCAATGCTTTTTGCACTGTTATTGTGCTACTGCTTGGATTTGATGGTACAACTCTCCTGGGCTTCAGCAGTAGTGAAGAAGAGGCCTTTCCACCAGGCGGACACTGTTCTAACACTACTGATAATTATCACATGGTCTTCAGTGGCCCTGATGAAG
The DNA here is from genome assembly GCF_024542745.1 of Macaca thibetana thibetana. Lineage (NCBI taxonomy): Eukaryota > Metazoa > Chordata > Mammalia > Primates > Cercopithecidae > Macaca > Macaca thibetana. The sequence goes on along the minus strand of NC_065582.1, from coordinate 5,189,408 downwards.
CCATAGTCCCTTTCTCCACAACCCTTTTAGTTTTAGCATGCACTTGATCCACCGGCTTCATCCACTCCATGAGGGAGAACAATCCACAGCTGCTTAGGCCACAGCTGCCCGGCGTTTCCCCTCTCTTTTCTGGGTCAGAGGCCTCCAGCTCTCCCAGACTCACTGCTCAGGCCCTCTCCCGGCATTGCAGTTCTGCCCCAACACACAGCTGACAAACCAGGGCTTCCAGACCCCACCCTGCATCCCCACAGCACTCTATTATTTTTTTCTTTTTGCTTCTGGAAGTGATATGAAGATTGTATGTAGTCAATGTCAAAAAGAAATGATAATTACTTCACCTTTCTCACTCAACTGGCCACTTATTCCCAACCAGTAAAATTCAACCTCTGCAAGGGTTTCTAAAGCATGCTTCATAACCCGACCCTGCTTTCCCCACCGACAAGTTCTTGTCATTTTCCTCTCCAGCTATCTGTAGGTCAAGAGTCAAAAGTCTGGAGTCACACTGCTTGGATCCAATTCCACTACTTATTAGTTCAGACCCAAGGCAAGCAACCGTCAAATCCCTATCTTTCTTATCTGCTGAGTGAATATTATACTTTGTATTGCATCAAATCTAAATCACCAATTGTAAGATGCACCATTAATTTATGTAGCCTTGATAAAGAAAAGAATTTCTGCTGACTTTAATTGCAAAACAATGTCCATTGGAAGATGCACCCTCTATCAATTAGCTTTTGCTATATGACAAATCACACCAAAACTTAATGGCTTAACACCACAATCATTCATTAGCTCATCATTCTGTGGGTTGGCACTTGGGCTAGGTTCAGCTGGGTGGTTCCTCTGCTGGTCTCTCTTGGGCTCCATCCTGCAGCCACCAATAGTTGGTGATCAGCTGGGCCCAGGTGCTCTGGGATAGCCTCATTTACATGTTTGATGGTTGGCTATTTGCTGAGGCTCCTCAGTTCTTCACATGGCCGCCCTAGCAAGCTAGCTCAAGCATGTTCACATAGTGGTGTCAGGGCTCCAAGCACAGCAAAGGGGACAAGCCTCAGGGTATAAATGCTTTTCAAACCCCATGCATCATGTTTGTGTGCTCGAATCCAGGCAATCTGGCTCTAGACCCTTGGCTCTTAACCTGCAGAGAGTTCTGTCTTGCTGGAGAGGGGAATTACAGCAGGGATGGGTTCTGTGGCTAAAGCAAGCCACATGACCAAATCAAGACTCAGTACGGGAAAGGACTACTGAAGCACATGAGTATGAGGAGGAGAATTTTGCTGGCTATTTTGCAATCTACCCACATCCTGACTGTGTACATAATAAAGTCTGAAGAAATTTGTACTAAGAGTGCACGAGTACTAAGAGTAGTAGTGTTTACCTCAAAGAGTTGAGTAGTAGTGCTCTGTGAGATAATGTCAGTAATATCACTTAGTACAGTGTTTGGCCCCTGGTGAATGTTCTGTACATACTATTACTATCACATTTGTGTCTGTGTTTCTTTCTACACTGGTAAATTCATGTTTATCCTCCCAAACCTGACTCAGACATCACTCTCCCTAGAACACACACACAGTTTGTTGCTCCCAGGGCTGTGCCGCCCTGTACTTTACACACATTGCCTTTGTTGTAGCAGGTTGTCCTTCTTGTGCTTCCGTGGGCCTGGTTTTGGGCTCTTTGGTAGCAGATATTCTGTGTCTAGACACTTTCCATCCCCAAGCCAGTACAGTGCCTGGCACTTGGTATGTGTTTATTTAATTGAAGTGACATATCACTTCCAACAGAACTGCTTCTCATTCCCCTGGGTATCATCCTCCTTTCCTCTGAGGGTGCTCCCACAGCACCCTGCTATCTTTCGTCTTGTCACACTGAACTGTGATGACTTGTTTGCTTAACATGCACACATAAAGAATTTTCCTTATTTCTTTATATTACACAGAGTTGCCCCAGTACCGTGACTAGTGGCAGCAGCAAATACTCTATAAATACCTGTTACATTTATGTATTTATTTATTTATGAGATTGAGTCTCACTCTGTCACCCAGGCTGGAGTGAAGTGGGGCAATCTCTGCTCACTGCAAACTCCACCTCCCAGTTCAAGTGATTCTCGTGCCTCAGCCTCCCGAGTACCTAGGATTACAGGCACCTGCCACCAGACCCGGCTAATTGTTGTATTTTTAATAGAGACAATGTTTCACCATGTTGGCTGGGCTGGTCTTGAACTCCTGACCTCAGGTGGTCTGCTCGTCTTGGCCTCCCAAAGTGCTGGGATTACAGGCATGAGCCACTGTGCCTGGCCAACACCTGTTAAATTTAGGAAACAGAGTTTTCTATCTCTGTCTTATGCCCAAGAAGGCCTATGGCCCAGAGATCCAGAGTAAAATTAGATTTAGCATTTAATCTATCAATAGCTGTTTCTTACTGCATCCCTAGGGTATGAACTCTGCTGGCTTTTCTCTCCTTTTTAGATCACAACCCAGTGACATCACCACAACAGAGAGAATCATTGCAGGTCTTATCCATGTCCCCGTGGTCTTTCGGACCCCTCACCCCCACCCCAACACACACACACACACATGCTCACAAACATCAGTATTTTAAGTTTATGTGAGTAGAGTATGTCTATAAATGCCATGGGCAGTGGATGGGACTTGGATCAGGTCATTTGTCACCCTATGATACCCTATGGAGGCAGGACCCCAGGACCCCATAGAGTTGGCATATTGGCTCAGAGGGATGTTGAAACTGTGAGTGGAACAACATACCACCATGCTCCACTTCCATTTGCATCCTCTACTTCTCTCCTGCAGCAGGCTGATGCCGGCCCAGAGCCTGCATACAGCCAGGAGCTCACATCTCAGCCTTTTGGAAGCCATGCACCACCATGGGAATGCAATGGAAGATACAGACCCTCCTCATAAACATTTCCCACATGCTTTCTATGGGTTCCCTGGGGTCCCCAGTTAAGAGCCCCTGGGGGAATAGAAAGGGCACTGGATTTGTAGTTGTAGAGATCTAAGTTCAAGGTCTGATTCTACCTCTTACTAATTCTGTGGCTGATCTCTCTGAGCCTCAATGTCTACATCTGAAAATGAGGTAAGGCCAGCACTGCAGGTTGTAAGGGACCTGCTATGTGATAGGTCCTCAGTTTTGTCTTCCCTGTCTCAGCCTCCTAGATACGTGGTTACCATTTGCAAGTCCCTGGAGCTAATAGGTGGAAGTTTCATGCCAACTTCATGAAGACTTTCCTGAAGAGGTCTTCATGCACTCACGTGAAACCATTTACTGAGCATTTATTATGTGCTAGCCACAGTGGCAGGTGCTGGAATACGCAAGTGTGTGTTTATACCTGACTGTGAAAGGATACAGAGTTGAACATAATGTGAGACCTCATGGAGCTCACAGTATGATGACCTAGTACCCATCTATCCACAGAATGCAATTTGCCTAAAACTTTTAGCATAAAATGTTTTACCTGATTAACCCACTAAAAAGACATTTCATTATTGATACCGCCAGCATTTTGGCTATGGGATCAAAGTCTGGCCTATGTTTGACACCCATATATCTCTGTGAAAACACATTCTCTTGCTTGAGTCTGTTAAATTCAATGCCAAGAGCCTCCATTAGGGATATTCTTGTGCAGTCAAAATTGAGTGTGGTGTCTTTGGCATGAATATATTGAATGCGCAGCTTTTGAAATTAGTTCAATATGGTAAATATCAATGTTTTCACTGACTGAATAAAATTGATTATAATATTGCACTCTACACAGCTGAAGATTAACTTTTGGGGAAATGATTTTTTATCATGGTTAAAAATCCATTTTTAAGATGCTTGACAGGCTGTTCTTTTCAGCATAATTCTCAACTGAAAATGTAAACAGCTCATGGCATTGTGGGCATTTGGCCTCACTGCTGAACACGTTCGAACACCTCTGCTCTCATGGTCTTTTCTTCAAGTCGAACAGTCTACGGGAATGCACTAAGCTCCCACTTTGCCAAGAACCTGGCTGTTTGGTAATAATCTGGAGAGATTCCTAAAGACTTCAATAATGGTAACATTTTGAAACCTCTGTCTCTTTGGTGTTGTTCCTACGGAGGCTCCTCATGCCATTCAGGTTCCATAATTTGGATGTTAAATGAAAACAAAAATGAAGCACAGTGGTCTAGTTTACAATTTAGGTTATTTGGCCTACTTCAATGTGTCTCCTTTTCAAGTCTTTTCACCTTTACTATTAACTCCTACTCACTGAGCACCTACTAATTTGTACAGTTCTGGGCCAGGAACTGCTGTGAGTATGAGACAGCTGCCTTCTTGATTGTAAGCAACAGAAATCCACCATGAGCAACGTGAGTAGATACAGAATTCACTGAAAGGAAATTGGAGACTTTCCGAGACTGAAAGACCTGAGCTGGTGTGTGGTCCAAGAAGCAGGAAGAATCACAGCCATCTCTTAACAAGAACAGGCTGCTCAGAAGGCTGCCAACCACCACAGCCACAGTAACTGCCACCAGGTTGGGTCCACTGCAGGCCACAGCTGCTGCACAAGGAGGTTCCAGCCCTCCTTTTATCTTTGCTGCACGCACCCAGTGGTCAGAATTCTAGGCAAGAGCTCCTGGTTGCCAGTCTTTGGTCCTGTGCCTGTGCCCTGGCTGCCAGGGGTGGAGTGAGGAAGAGGATCCCTTTGCTTTGTTGTCTGTAGTTGCAGACAGTGTGATGTGACCCCTCCAAGTAGGAAGAGGTTAAATACCGGGTAGTAAAAAATGACAAAACTCCACCACATTCCTTAATCAATGGTAAGAGAAGTACTAACATTACAATTAGTTCAGATGAGGGGAATTATTATTATTATTATTATTTGAGTCTCACTCTGTTGCCCAGGCTGGACTGCAGTGGTGTGGTCTCAGCTCACTGCAACCTCTGCCTCCCCAGTTCAAGCAATTCTCCTGCCTCAGCCTCCCAAGTAGCTAGGATTACAGACGCATGCCACCACACCCAGCTAATTTTTGTATTTTTAGTTGAGACGGGGTTTCACCATGTTGGTCAGGCTGGTCTCAAATGCCCGACCTCAAGCAATATGCCCACCTCGGCCTTCCAAGCATTGGATTACAGGCGTGAGCCACTACGCCCAGGGGGAATTAATTATTTACTGGAGAAATAGTGGTAGACCTTACAGTGGAGTACACCTATAAATAAAATTTTGAAGGAGGAATGGATAAGAATCACCATGCAGATAATGGTAAGCCCAGGCATAAATGCTGATGTATACAGAGGCCCAGATATATGAGACAGCATAGAGCGTGAGGTTGGAGGAGTACAGAAAGGAGACAGGGCAGAATTGGCTGCCCTTCTCAGCCAGCTTATACCATTGGACTATGAACAGAGAGACACTGAGCAGTTTTAGACAAAGGCAGGTCACATTCGCCCTTTAGAAAGCTCACCGTGGTCCCTCTACAGAGAGTGGATGGCAAGAACTGGTGTGGGCTGGGGTAAGCCAGGCCCGGAGAGACCAAGTTGTCTCATTCTGGCTTTTTCTCCAATTAGCTATGTGATCTGGCCTCCAACTTGATCTTTACCTGTCTAGGCCTCATTATTTTCATCTTTTAAAGTGCTTTGATTGGATAAGACAATTCTAATGTAGTCCATTCTACCTTCAAAGTTTTAGACTTTGTTACTGTAAGGGCAGATTGGAGTACGACTATTAAAAAAAAAACTTAAATTGCAGGATAAAGTATTTGAACTACTTGTTTACTTATTCAACAAATATATATTTTTTATTTTATTTTATTTTTAGAATCACGGTCTCACTCTGTCATAGGCTGGAGCACAGTGTCGTGATCATAACTCACTATAGCATCGAACTCCTGGGTTTGAGCAGTCCTCCCCCTTGAGCCTCCAAAGTAGCTGGGATGACAGGCGCATGCCACCACATCCTGCTAAGTTATTATTATTATTATTATTATTTTTGGCAAGGGCGGGTAGACAAGGGTCTTGCTTTGTCGTTCAGGCTGGTCTCCAATTCCTGACCTCAAGTGATCCTCCCGCTTAGGTCTCCCAAAGCACTAGGATTACAGGCGTGAACCACTGCCCTGGCCTCAACAAACATTTACTATTATTTATGTCTCAAACACTCTTCTAGGCTTCAGAGAATTAGCAGTAAATAAGCAAAGTCCTTCACACTACGTGAGGTCTTTTGAATGAGAGCTAGATTCTAGCAAGAGGAGTCGGGGGCAGTCAACAGTAAAGAAACAACTCTCTGATATAAGGTGGTGGTATGTGCTATAAAGAACAAAGCAGGTTGGGGGGATTTGGGAGTGACCAGAGAGAGGCAACTCTTCATAGGCTGGCAGGATGGCCTCTCAAAGAAGTGAAAGAGATTTTAAACAGATATTCAGATGAAGGGTGGAATCAAGTGAAGATAGGCAGGAAGAATTTTCCAAGCAGAAAGATCAAAGAAATGGCAAGTGGGAAAGTCTCCGCGCATGTGAGAGGAAGAGCAGGCGGGTCAGTGGGTGCAGAGCACAGAATGAGGGAAAAGCACACACAAAGGCTCTGGGTCACATTGAAGAGAAGACAAGAATATCTACATGACGTCGTGGAGGGGCCAGAAAAGGGTGACGGGAGATGACTTCAGAGAATTGGCCAGGGGCCAACCTTCATTCATGCATTGTTGATTGTTTCATTCTTTCAGTGCGAGAGGCACTGTGCTAGGAACTGGGAACGCAACCATGAACTGGCCATGCCTTCAAGGAGCTTAAACCCCTTCTAAGGGGCTCAGAAGACATCAAACGTATCTTTTTTTTTTTTTCTTTTTTAAGACAGAGTCTCGCTCTATCACCCAGGCTGGGGTGCAATGGCATGGTCTCGGCTCACTGCAACCTCCGCCTCTCGGGTTCAAGTAGTGAACCCTGCCTCAGCCTCCCGAGTAGCTGGGATTATAGGCACGTACCACCCACCACATCTGGCTAATTTTTGTATTTTTAGTAGAGATGAGGTTTCACTATGTTGGCCAGCCTGGTCTTGAACTCCTGACCTCGTGATCCACCCGCCTCGGCCTCCCGAAGTGCTGAGATTACAGGTGTGAGCCACTGTGCCTGGCCAAAAGACATCAAACGTACCTTCTCTCATCAATTTTTTTTCCATGTCTCCATAGCTTGCCAACTCTCCTGCAGTCACACTTTTCTGGCCCATTGAGCTTTTGCTCAGGATGTTGGCTTTGCCTGGGTTTGCCCTTGTTATCACCTCACACAGCTAAATCTTCCTTAGCCTGTAAGATTCAGCTCAAATGCCAGTTCCTTGAGGAAGTTTCTAATACCCCAGACTGGGAGAAATCTCTACTGCTCTATGTCACTCACCCATTTATCTGCCCATCTGTCTATTCAGGCATCCTTCCATCCATCCATCACCTTCACTGGTCTTTTCCCCTCCAGTCAGTAACAGGCCCGTCCTGGGTACCACTGATGCCACAGTGAACAAAACACAGTCTTGCCTTTGAGTAAGTCAGAAAGCAATGGCAAAGTCAGACAAGAAAATTAACCATTGAAATATAGGGAAATATTACAGTGAATTATTTTTAATGGGCACTTGCTGTTTGTTCAATGTCATATGGAGCACAAGAAATAATAAAGAACAGTGAAATATCAAATCCTGACTTTAAGCATGGCTTCTGTTTTACAAATGGAGTTTGTAAATAATTTTTCAATGTATAGGATGGATATTAAATATCGGCTTATTAAAGATTTAATATACAGTCTAAATGGTAGAAATTCAACTGGACAATTTGCTATGATGACAACAGTAAAATAATAGTCTTATTTTCTCCTTTATGGCTTTCACTGACATAATGTAGTCGATTCCTCAAACAGTATATTTCTTTTTTTTTTTTTGAGACGGAGTTCCACTCTGTCACCCAGGCTAGAGTGCAGAGGCACGATCTCAGCTCACTGCAACCTCTGCCTCCCAGGTTCAAGTGATTTTCATGCCTCAGCCTCCCGAGCAGCTGGGATTACAGGCATATGCCACCACGCTGGCTAACTTTTGTATTTTTAGTGGAGACGGGATTTGGCCATGTTGACCAGGCTGGTCTCGAACTCCTGACCTTAAGCAATCCACCCACCTCGGCCTCCCAAAGTGTTGGGATTACAGACTTGAGCCATCATGCCTAACCCAAATAGTAAATTTCTATGTAGATAAAGTAATTAATCAAAAATTGGTATGAAACACTCTACCAACTAAAAATCTGTGGGGGAACTCTCCTCAAGACATTTATATTATATAATTGTGGGGATAAGACTCAGAAATGAAAAAGTAATTTCATTTGTGAAATGCATCTTTTAAAAGGCCGTAGAGGATAAGAACCAAATGAATGGTATATAGGAAGTCAGTGATACGAATTCACGGAAGTATTGAGGAGGGAGGCTTTGCATTGGTCCTTTCATGATGAGCAAAATTCAGAGGATAAAGTAAGGGGAGGAGAAACTTCACAATGGGGAAAGAATGAAAGCGAAGGCCTGATTGAGAGCTGGTGAAGGGCTGAAAATCATACAGAAGGGTGTGCAGTTCACTGGAATTTATGAAGTTGGGGCTAAATTGTCTTCTTTACCGTTATCCCCAGCACCTAGCATATAGCTTGTCATAACTATGTGTTGGATGAATGGATTTTTAGAAAATGAATGAATAAGCCATAGGGAGCTACTGCAGATTCTTATTTACAATGACTTAAAGAAAATGGTGCTTATGGGAGATTAACCTGGCAGCAGTGATCATGGTGAGCTGGACTGAACAGGGAAGATGGTGAAGAAAGGACCACCTCCTGGGAGGTCACATGAAGTACGGAGATATCTGCTCCAGGTGGTGCCTGCAGGTCTAAGAAACAGTTGAAGGAACACATAAGAGTTACCAACGGAGATGAGTGGTCAGGCAGAAGGAGGAGTCAAAGATGACTGGAAGAATGGCAGTGTGTTTATGGGGCCTATTGAGTTGTAAGAGAGGAGGATGTTTCAGGAGGATTGCCATAGGAGAAGGTGACGTTTAGGGGCAGGAAGAGGGAGGGCATGAAGGTGCGGAGTCCCTAGTCTGATCGCAGAGAGGAGCATCAGGGTCCTCTGCTCTTGTGGGCAAAGGTCTCACATGGAACGTTCAGGCTCCTAGTCCTTCGTCTTCTTATAAGCTAAGTTAATTTCCTCTGCAATTCTGTAGCAATACAAAATCATTAAATAACCAAATCAGGAAAGTGTGTCTGCGTGTAGTTCCATCAGCTTTGATTTCTCCCTCATTTTTCGGTGATCCTGCAGATGAAGGCTGTTTTTTGTTTTGTATGTTCTAAGTGGGGGTGAGGGTTCTGCTTTGCTTGCTTCTGAACTGGAGGATGATGTTGGTGAGGTCCCCAAAGGCAGCAGGAAGAGCACTGAGGTGGAAAGTGATGCTTGCTGTCGTTATTGTACCCGTTATTGTACCCACCCCATGGGGAAGGCTATTCAACCAATGAATGGTTGAGTCAAAGCCTAGGCCTGCCTGTCTCTGAACCTCACATCTGTGGAGGGCTTTATAAAGAGGGTAGATTGCTGTCTGGACCAGCCAAGTGAAGACTTGCCTGAAGGCAGTTGTATATTTAGATGACTGCCTCCAGTTTTTTCCCTCCCATGTGGTGTCTCCGTGGATGGAAGCGCATCTGTTACATGCAGATCAAAGTCGTCTTGCTGTACAGTTCATAGCATCCATGTTTTTGTCTTGTCAGAAGGATAATAATGGCTTACAGAATTCTGATAGCGGTGGCAGCAACACCTGGACAGTCAGAAATAATGCATGTGAGAGATGGAGGGGGCTTATCCCTAGGTGATAACAGTGACAGTGGAAAAAGTGGATGTAGTAGCAATGGATGTTGCAATAGAACCAATAGTTTCCTTTCTTTTCTTTCTTTCTTTCTTTCTTTCTTTCTTTCTTTCTTTCTTTCTTTCTTTCTTTCTTTCTTTCTTTTTTTTAAGACAGAGTCTCACTCTGTCACCCAGGCTGGAGTGCAGTGGCATGATCTCAGCTCACTGCAACCTCTGCCTCCCGGGTTCAAGCGATTCTCCTGCCTCAGCCTCCTGAGTAGCTGGGATTTCAGGCACACACAACCATGCCCAGCTCATTTTTATGTATTTTAGTAGAGACAGGGTTTCACCATGTTGACCAGGCTGGTCTTGAACTCCTGACCTCAAGTGATCCACCTGCCTTGGCCTCCCAAAGTGCTGGGATTACAGGCATAAGCAATAGGACTGTTTCTTGAATGGATGGGACTGGGTGGTGGTGATCATGGGGGAGAAGAGTAGGAAACTACAGGACTCAAGAATGACTTCTAGGTATTTGCCCTGAAAAAAACCAGATGGATCATGGCGCCATCTATTAAGATGAAAAAGACTTAGGTAGGAGCCAGTTTGAGGGGAAAATAAAAAATTCTGTTTTGGAAATGTGAAGTTTGAGATGTCTATTACTGGTCTAAGTGGAGTTTGCAAGTAAGCAGTCAGATATACACCTCAGGGGAGTTCAGGGCTGATGATTCAAATTTGGGAGATGGATTTTTGCAAATCTCCTACCTCCTTCTCAGGTGTTAGGTTAAGATTAGGAGAGGGTAGAACTGCTTCTTGACCTACCAGAAATGAGTAGCAGATGCTATTTGTTCACTCATCCTTTTTTTTTTTTTTTTTTTTTTGAGATGGATTCTCACTCTGTCGCCCAGGCTGGAGTGCAGTGGCGTGGTCTCGGCTCAGCTGTTATTTAACCCAATATATCAAAATTATATCAAAAATACTAATATCAAAAATTAGTATTATTTCAACATGTAACCAATATAAAATTACTGAGATATTTTACTTTCTTTTTCTCATGCTGTCTTCAAAATCTGTTGTGTCTCTTACACGTGGCACATTTCAGTTCAGACTTAGCCGCATTTCAAATGCTCGGTAGCCCGGATCTAGAGGATGCTATAGAACTTGGCTCCTTGATGTCTAAACCCCTCCCTTGTCTCCTGCCCCTTGGTTATCTCCGGACCTTGGGGGACTGTTGGGAGCTCCAGTGTGCTGTAAGATAGTGAGGTGTAAACCCTGGGCACACAGCCCCAGAACAGAACCCCAGCCAGCAATGGCAGCCAGATGATAGAGGTGCCATCATCACACACATCAATATCTAGCTGTTCCTAGCCACACCTGGATTAATTAGTGACCACTGGAGGATAATTGCTGTGTTTTAAAACTGAGAGCATTGCCACCATGTACCATGGTAAATATGTTTGTTAACAAGGTAAAAAAAATGTCTTTTTAGTAAAAGCAACTTTAATCCTGGTGTCTGCCCCGACAACTCCCCTTGTCCTGTTTTCCTGGCACTGGGTGCTGACTGTTAGGCAGCATTTCTTCTCTGAATCCCACCGCCTGGGCACAGGGAGATCAGAATGTGTTTGGTGACTGAACGAGCTCGAGAATGGGAGGCTTACTCTGTGACTCACAGGAGCAGAACGTGTGGGATTTTTGACATTGATTCCTTCTTCGAATGACAGATACAGACAATGACGAATGCTCTCTCTTCTTATCAGGAGCGCTCACCATGGGCGCTTCTTTCTTTAACGAGTATGCGTCATGGCTGGCTGGCTCCTCCCCGTAACAAGCAGTTTAAAGGTGAACAAAAATAGGTCTTGACGATAGCAGCTTTTGGAAGCCTAGGCGCGGTGCAGAAGGCCAGACAGGAATGGCCTGTCTTCCACTGCAACATGCGGCTTCATCGGAAGCACCGCTGCTGGGGAGCAACCACCTCCTCCTGACCATCGCAAGCTGCCCAGGCCAACATGCTCATAGCAGCGTCTGTTTCCCTGCCTAACATTCTACCAGAAGTTTCCTCCGTGTCTACGGGCAGACCCAGGCCAATCTTGGCATGCATGTTCAAGTTTGTCTGACCTTTCTATCTTTCGCCTTCCTCTTCACTAGAGAACCTGAGCACTAGGGTCTCCTTTATTATTTGTTTTATCTTATTCTTTTTTTTTTTTTTTTGAGGCAGGGCCTTGCTCTGTCACTGAGGCTGAAGTGCAATGGTGTGGTCATAGCTCACTCCCGGGCTCAAGTGATCCTCCAGCCGTAGCCTCTAGAGTAGCTGGGATTACAGATGTGCAGCACCACAGCCAGCTAATTTCTTTTCTTTTTTTTTTTTTTTTTTGGGTAGAGATGGGAGTCTTGCTGTATTGCCTAGGTTGGTCTCCAACTCCTGGGCTCAAGTGATCCTCTTGCCTCAGCCTCCCAAAATGCTGGGATCACAGGTGTGAGCCACCACATCTGGGCAGATTCTTCTTTAGGTTCCTGAGCCTGGAGAGATGGCTTGCCGGGGCATCTGTTGCAAAGGAATGAGATAAGCTGTGATAATCTGGGTCCCCCAAGAAGCAGAGGCCGTAGATTTTATCTATGGCCTGGAGAAAAGTGGGATGACCATTAGACTGCAATGCAAGTCTGACTCCAAATGTAGGAGAGGAAAGGTTGTATGGAGGCCTCCTTGGTTCTAGGGAAAGTTCAGCAAGGCAGAAGGGAAGTGCTGAGACAACATTCTAGGCAGAAGAGCCCCATGTCTCTCAGGAAGGGGCCTGCTTAGTGTCCCTGCCATGCCCCATCATGGGCGGGGAGCAGCCCATGGAAAGGGAGCCTCAGCATAGGCCAGGATGGATTCAGAGCGTGGAGTGGCAGCTGGTGCCCTGGGCCAGATGTGCTCCCAGCTGGAGGCACTTTCTCACAACTGCTGTGTAGGCCTGGGTCCATGTTGTTTCATGAGCAAAAGCCATGCGGGTGCTGCCTGGCACATATGTAGAGCAAGTGCCACATGATACGGTGGAAGGTGCCCTGGAATTGGCATCAATGTCCCAGGTCATGTCCCTGATCTGTTGCTTATTATTAGTTCATGATCTTAGGTGAGTCACTCACCTCTCAGAGCCTTGGTTTCTTGATCTTAAAATAATACCTGTCTTACAGTATGGTTGTAGAGTGAAACTAGCTCTTGTGATAAGGAGTGCTTTGTATAATGTTGACACAAATGCACACGTTGTAACAAAATCAACAAAGCACAACTATTAAAGACCAATGACAGGAGCTCTGGAATTTTGCTATAAGCAGTCTGTGGCAATGATAGAGATTTGTTTGTCTCTGTTGTTACACTTGCACGAAACTGCACACCATGCCAATATACAAATTCTACAGGGTCTCAGTCACTTAGCAGATGTCAGTTGTCTTGACTGTTCTGGGCAGGTATTTATAAAAATAAAAAAACCAAAAAGCATTTCAGAAAAGCCTATTATTTTTTAAACAAAAGATGGCTATTCTGCAGCTGCTGAATTATTCAAAGTCAGCAGTAATTCATAGTGAGTCGGCGGTAGCTTCTTACTGCTTCCCACTGCTTTTTTTCCTTTTCTGCCTCTAAGACGAGGAAGATACTGGTGATGAAAGGGTCAAGGTGTTTTAATTCCCAGAAGTACCTTGGTTTTGTGTGTGTGTGTGTGTGTGTGTGCGTGTTTTCTTTTGAGATGGAGTCTCTCTCTGTCACCCAGACTGGAGTGCAGTGGTGCGATCTCGGCTCACCACAACCTCCACCCCCAGGGTTCAAGCAATTCTCCTGCCTCAGCCTCCCGAGTAGCTGGGATTACAGGCACGTGCCACCACGCCCGGCTAATTTTGTATTTTTAGTAGAGATGGGGTTTCTCCATGTTGGCCAGGCTGGTCTCGAACTCCTGACCTCAAGCGATCCACCCACCTTGGCCTCCCAAAGTGCTGGGATTACAGGCATGAGCCACCGCGCCTGGCCCCTTGGGTTTTATGTTAGGGAAATATGGAGATCTGAAAGGCTGTGGAGCAACCTGTTAGCGATGATGGGTGAGCTCACAGGCACAGGCGGTGGCTCCAAGGCCTCAACCAGAGACCCAGATCCCAGCGCAGATTAATTCATTCTGTCAACGATTCTAGGGGACGGGGAGACGGGAGCTGGAAAAATAAACTAGAAAGACTTCATGGGTTTCTTTCTATATAGATGAAGGTTTCAGAACAAGGTAAATTTTATGCAGGAAAAACGGGTGGCAGTAGATGATCTAGTGTTAGAATCTCAGCATGGCCCTGGGGCTATGAGCAAGTGAAGTTAGAGGAGGGACTGGTGGGAATCTCAGCATGGCCCTGGGGCTGTGAGCAAGTGAAATTAGACAAGGGAGTGGTGGGAACGGGTAGCCAAGGTTGGAGGTCGAACCAGAGTTGAGTGATTCACACCATTAACAATGACTGACTGTGAAGAAACAGATCACCCCACCTGAGGACAGCCCCAAAGGAAGACGTGCTTTTACCACCACCCAAGGATGAAAGGCAGTGATTTCTCCTTCAAATCCAGCCCCAGAGCTGTGGCTCTCCTCACCAGTTTTCCTTTCCTTCTGGCCATGCGGCCTCTTCTGCTCCATGGCCAGTTCAGAGGACACGTGACTCCTGCAGGAGGGGACAAACCAGTCACCATGCAGAAGCCTGACTAAACCGGGCTTCTGACACCGTGGGCCTCAGACTACCCACATCAGCGCCAGGTGGGCAGCTTGTTAAGGAGGCAACTGCATCAGCCCAGCCAGATCTGCCCATTCAGAATGTCTGGAAGGGAACTCCAGAACCTGCATGCCCCTCCCCCCTCTTCCTCAAGGGATCCTTTTGCACACAAAAATGTAAGAATCACTGGGCACGGTCACTCGCACCTGTAATCCCAGCACTTTGGGAGGCCGAGGCAGGCGTATCACCTGAGGTCAGGAGTTCGAGACCAGCCTGGCCTACATGATGAAACTCATCTCTACTAAAAATATAAAAATCAGCCGGCATGGTGGTGCGTGCCTGTAATCCCAGCTACTACGGAGGCTGAGGCAGGAGAATCGCTTGAACTCGGGAGGCAGAGGTTGCAGTAAGCTGAGATCACTCCAGCCTGGGCAATAAGAGCAAAACTCTGTCTCAAAAAAAAAAAAAAAAAAAATGCCAGATCAAAAATCCTGTGACTTCAGAATCCCAATTTGAGAAAAATGATCTTATTTCTCAGTAATTTATAGTATTAAAGGTTTAATCTACTTTCTCCCCTGTGAGTATTTTCTCTCCATCTTTAAGTCCCAACAAATTATTTATAAAATAATGTATGGGCTGGGTGCGGTGGCCCACACCTGTAATCCCAGCACTTTGGGAGGCCGAGGCGGGTGGATCACCTGAGGTCAGGAGTTTGAGACCAGCTTGGCCAACATGGAGAAACCCTGTCTCTACTAAAAATACAAAAATTAGCTGGGTGTGGTGGCATGTGCTTGTAGTCCCAGCTACTCGGGAGGCTGAGGCAGGAGAATTGCTTGAACCCTGGAGGCGGAGGTTACAGTGAGCCGAGACTGTGCCATTGCACTCCAGCCTGGGGGACAAGAGCAAGACTTTGTCTCAAAATAATATAATAATAATAATGTATGAAGTTTATTATGTGCAAGAACCTATGTTTTGCGTGGAGGAAAAACATATGAGGCAGCCTGCCCTTAAGGTGCTTCTAGGCTAGAAGAGGAGGAGCTGAAAAGGTGTGGAACCAACTTTGCCACAAGGCAGAGGGCGCTCCCAGGACTGATAATCCAGGAAACTTCCCTTCTGGGTCAGTTGATAAATATCCTAAATATCAATCCTGGCAATAAGTACTGTATAAATGATAGAATCAAAGGCCTCCAAGATTTTTGAGGAGGGAGATAGGAAAACTGGCGGGGGCAGTGCGAGAAGCTTCAGAGAGGAAGTGGCATTTGAGAGAGGCCTTTAAGGACAAGTCGTATTTCAATGGGCAGAAAACATTCTGGAAGAGATGGCATGAGAAAGGCATATTGGGGGAAATGCAAAGTGTATTGCAGAACAGAAGTTCATTTTGGCGTGAGTGGAGAGGGCCTTCACTGGAAAGCTGGGATGGTGTATCAGTTATCAGTTGCTGCATAATACACCACTCCAAAATCTAAAGGCTTAAAGCAACAACAGTCATTGCTTTTGCTCGTGAGTCTACAGCTTGTCTGTGTTCCACCCTGTGTCAGCTTAATGGGACCTGGAGAGACCACTTTCAAATGGGCTCCCTCGCATGACTGGAAGGTTGGAGGTAGCTGTCTGTTCTTTGTGTGGGCTTCTCTATGGTTTGAATTTCCTTACAGCAGTTTGATTTCAAGAGAGCCGGGTGAAAGCTGTGTTGCCATTTATGACGTAGCTTTTGGAGTCATAGTGTCACTTCTGCTGTGGTCACAGGATGACATCCAAATTCAAAGAGAGGGAGCAAAGACCCAGGCTCTCAGTGGAGGAGTGTCAAAGTTATCATAGGAAAAGAATGTGGGAAGGGAGATATTGTCATAGCCAATGCTGGAAAATACATGTAAAACTCTAATGCATGAAATACACAAAAACTCTAATCAGGCATTAAATAATAATATAATTTTTTTTAAAAAAACCACAAATTTCATTATATATCACAATAACCTTTCAAATAGGCAAAGCAAATATTATTTGTATTTTGCAAATAAAGGAACACAACTCAGAATTGGAGTAGAAAGGCGGATTTGCAATGAATTTAATGAAGTTTTCACTTTTAGAGCCCCTCATTAGCACTGACACCTTCTTCTGAGCCCCAGAGGGGACCCAGAATTGTGTTCACATGGTCATATGTTTCGTAAATGTTCCGAGGTAAAGTATCTTTACTACAACTAGTTAAGTCTGCTGGACCTTCACTTCAGCCTCCCCTCCATCACATTTCCCCTTGCATCAGGTGTTACTGGGCATTTTGGAGACCCAATTAAGGGGAAATTGAGTTATCGATACATTTAGTTTTGGTGGAGTAGGTTATAATGATGTGGTTTCCAGTAACTTTAACATATGGTTAAGTTATTACTGGGCACCCCAGTGAGAAAATGACCTCCAGGAATACTCCTATGGCTTACTAACAGCACTGTGATACTAAAGTCCAGGACCAGAGGTCATACTGTGGTATGACTGTACCTTCTAGTACCCAGAATTCTCATGAAAATGTATGGGTAGTAGAGAAAAACAAGGTTTGAAAAGTACACCACCAGAAGCTAGTCTGTGGAGATTCTTCCAATCAGACATAAAATTACAAGGACAATACCTTTGGGTATAGTTCTGTCTTTTAAAATCTTTTGAATGTTTCACATATTCAAAGAACAAACAAGATGAATAAGGTATGGCAAGGTTACAGGATTAAGAGCAATGTACAAATATTAATTGTATTGTACACAGTAGCAATGAGCAAACCAAAAATGAAATTAAGAAAGTAATTTCACTTAAGATAAAAAGACTAAAATACTTAGAATTAAATTTAACAAAGAAGTACAAAACTTATGCTGTGAAAACTACAAAGCTTTGTTGAAATACATCAAAGAAGAAACCAAATAAATGAAAAACAGTCTATGTTCATGGATTGGAATATTTAATATTCTCGAGATGTCAGTATTAACATAACAAGATGTATGTTATACTTTAGATTTTAAAAAATGGACAAAAAATGTGGTGGGATAGTTGAATATGATTCATCCTTCCCAGGCCCACATGACCCGAACACTATGATGCATTATAATGGCAGGGAGAGGAATTTTGGATTCAACCTGATCTGAATTGGAACCCTGGCTTTATTATTTACTAATGTATGTCTTTCCTCATTTTTTCTTGATGTTGCCAGTTCTGATTTTCTTCATTTGCTCAATAGGGATAATAAACAGCCACTCCTCAGGGTTGCTGCGGGGATCAGATGGGATATAAGTAAAGGGCTGGCACTACTGGTTTCCTAAACCCAACTCCCTTCCTTCTTGCCCACGTCCCATGCAGGTATTGGAAAACCCAAGTGTTGACTCTCTAGGCCAGCCTTGCACCTAAGAACACCGTGGGAAATGAGGTATCGTCTCACACCAGTTAAAACGGCAATCATTAAAAAGTCAGGAAACAACAGGTGCTGGAGAGGATGTGGAGAAATAGGAACACTTTTACACTGTTGGTGGGACTGTAAACTAGTTCAACCATTGTGGAAGACAGTGTGGCGATTCCTCGAGGATCTAGAACTAGAAACACCATTTGACCCAGCCATCCCATTACTGGGTATATACCCAAAGGATTATAAATCATACTGCTATAAAGACACATGCACACATATGTTTATTATGGCACTATTCACAATAGCAAAGACTTGGAACCAACCCAAATGTCCATCAGTGACAGACTGGATTAAGAAAATGTGGCACATATACACCATGGAATACTATGCAGTCATAAAAAAGGATGAGTTTGTGTCCTTTGTAGGGACATGGATGCAGCTGGAAACCATCATTCTCAGCAAACTATTGCAAGAACAGAAAACCAAACACCGCATGTTCTCACTCATAGTGGGAATTGAACAACGAGAACACTTGGACACAGGGTGGGGAACATCACACACCGGGGCCTGTTGTGGGGTGCGGGGAGCGGGGAGGGATAGCATTAGGAGATATACCTAATGTAAATGACGAGTTAATGGGTGCAGCACACCAACTTGGCACATGCATACATATGTAACAAACCTGCACGCTGTGCACATGTACCCTAGAACATAAAGTATTAAAAAAAAAAAAAAAAAAAAAAAAACGCTGTGGGATGTGGTTACAGACAGTGAGAAATCTGCTGGGGATGCCTGGAAAAAGGCCATACCTGGCAGGGGCCACTCCATGGCCTTCTTGTTGCCTTGAATTTGGATATGAGCCTGGGTGGCAGCAGCCGTCTTGTGACTGAGAGGTGGCAAGCAGAAGGAAGAGGCTGAGAGAGTAGAGACACTGTTGAGCTGCTGAAGCACAGCGAGCGCCACTTCTCCACGCGTCTTGCTATTTGACTGCTACTCTAGTGCAAGTTACTTTTCTGGTCAGAGTGCATTCATAACTGAAATACACTTTGAAGTATGACTACTATTATTATGCAGCATAAGCTTTTCATAGCTGCTACATGATCACACCCCGTGCTGTGTCAGACTGACCAGTGGCCAACTAAACATGACAGCAAGTACTGTTGCCAGCCTCTGCCTTCTTGTACTTGTGGAGTTCGTTTAAATATAAATTCAGGACTCACCCTGTTAAATTTTATCTCCTTAGCTTTTCCCCTTCTTTTCAGAGATTTGCAACTCAAATTAGCATTTTAACCTCAGTTGACATACGGCTGTGGACCAGCCAGGAATCACTGAATCATCCCCCCCTTTGGAAAGCATAAGAGCCTATAATTGCATTTTATATCAACTCTCTTCTATCCCCTCCCCATCACCTGCATCAACATCTCTTTTCTCTCAGAAAGACCTCATTTTATTTGAGGTGATATTTGAGTCCACAGTTCCTTTTAGGGTACTGGGGACCTTTTTGGTGGTAGGGTGGAGAGTGTGCACCACAGAGACTAGTCGCCAAGAGTCACTGCAGTTATGTCCATGTATCCTGTGCTGGTGAAGGGTGGGTGGGCTTCATGCAAATCTCTGCTTGGCTGCAGAGTCTCCCAGTGAGATGAGCAAGGGTGCTTTGAAGTCAGTGTTGAAACCCCAGAAGAGCAGGAAATGATGCTGTTCCTGCCCAAAGGCGGAATGAAATGCAAGGGAAGGAGGAAAACATTATGATATAAGTATTAAGAAAGAGGCTGTTTATGGGAACTCTCTGGAAGACTGGAATTCAGAGCCACTGCCAATTAAGAAAGTTAATGATGACTGCAGTAGGTTTGCAGAAAATGAAAGGAAAGTGAGGCTATTTAATTGCCACCATAATAGAAGAACTTGTAGAAAATAGGAATAGGATCACAATCATTATTAACTCATAAAAAATTTATAGGGTGCCATTTTTAATATGACACTGTGCAGGGATACTGCAGTCTAGCGTTACCTCCAGTTTAGACAGGCTGAATTACATACAGTTTCTCATCTGTATGAGATAAGGTGATATAAATTGAAGCTGATGGGACTAGTTTATTGGATAAAACCAACAACAGAAGGGAAATAAGTAACTGTTTATACAACGTGGTATGTATCTACATTGTTCATTAGCAGACAATGTTTGTTAATGGAGATGAAATGCATTAAGCATGTTTGGGAAAGTAATAAATGGGATGTAACCATGGAAGTCCTATGCTTAACCGGGGTTGGTGGGGGGTGGGGGCGGGGATTTAGAGAACTTCAACTAGCCAGGCTTTGTGGAGAAAGTGTGTGTCTAAGAATTACTTGCAAGGTGGGCTGAGTCAGGGGTTTTGTTCCTGGTGCATGCTCCAAGATATGTTTGATAACAGTTGAGTACAACTCATGACAGAATTACACAACCCCAAGATACAGTTGGGTAGTTGGGTAACAGCTGAGTATAATCATAATGGAAGAGATGAAGAGACTTTTTGAATGTGTTTGAGAGGAGTGAAATGAATTCTACAATGATAATAATAATAATTGCTATTATTTTTTCAGACACGTGTTAAACCAGAAAAAATAAATCAGGTGAAAGAATCTTCATTCCTGGCGACACCTTAGAAGAAGAAACAGACAATCTTGGATGGATTTGTTAAAGATCAGAGGATCCATAATGTCATCCAAAATGGTGGGATTGGGGCAAACAGATCAAGTTGATGAGTGGGGTAGCAACAGTGAGACCTGAAAGAGAAAACAAGAGTTAACAGAACCCAGACTAAGTCCAGGAGTAACCTGCACCGTAAGAGGGTGCAGGCTCAGGGGCCAGTCGATGAAGAGTTGTGCCATAGTAAGGGGTAGGGATGAACTGAAGCTCGCGCAGGATTATCAGCAGTATTGGCCTCTCCAAGAACTAAAAATAACCTCCTTCTTTGTCTTGCTATTACTTCAAGCCAGAGCCGAGTTCTCTCTGTATACTTACACCTCAGATGAATGGGCAGTGCCTGTGGCTGTGGCCAGTGTCTTTTACTCCTACCTGGTTCCTCCCAGTCTGTGTTCCACATGGTCACTGCCCCAACTGCAGAAGCCTTTTCCTAGTCCTTAATCTGCTCTCCCCATAGCACGCCTCGGCACAGTAGACCTCGTTCGCCCTTTGAGGAACCCCTTCCTGTTACCTGACTGCTGTGGTCTACGTGACCATCTTACCTCTTCCTCTGCATTTTCCTTGTGTCTGTCACTGACTCTCTCCCGTGTCCTGCTCCCCAACTGTGGACATCCCAGATGTGTCAATCCTCATTCTCCAATCTTCTCTCTTTATACTAGACTCTAATTCACCTTTATTCATCTGTATTTCCAGAGTCAAGTTTTGATTGTGTATATATAACCAAATGGCATATATCTCTATCTGCCTATCTATCATCTATCTATCTTTCTGTCTGTCTATCTATCTATCTATCTATCTATCTATCTATCTATCTATCTATGCCATCTCATTTCATGTCTTCAGGAAATATCTGTTAGCTGTTTTTCTCCAGATTATCATCCTTAAGCACTGTTGCAGCAGCAGTGGTGGTGGCAGTAGTAGTAACAGCA
This sequence comes from Macaca thibetana thibetana, assembly GCF_024542745.1. NCBI lineage: Eukaryota > Metazoa > Chordata > Mammalia > Primates > Cercopithecidae > Macaca > Macaca thibetana. Next base: position 5,167,910 of record NC_065582.1, on the reverse strand, counting down.
ACAACATCTATCATATAGTAAATGCTAACTATATCTCAGGTACTTTAGTAAAATCTCACTTAAGCCTTTCAATGCTATACATTGATGTTCCTGTTGAACACATTTTACAGAGGAGGAAACAGAATCTCAGCAGGTTTAACTGTGGTTCCCAGTCACACAGCTAACACAGAACATGGCCTTGAACTCAGATTGTGTCTGATTAAAGTTTGCCGTTCTATTTCTGTGCTAAAACATCTACGGCAGTCCCTGTTGCTTACCAGGTGAGGCCCAGCATCCTCACTGACCATCCTGGATCTCCGTAACATAGCTCCACCGATCTGCCCCAGTGACTGCCTTCTGCTCCCAGAGCGGCACCTCCTTAACCACCTTCACATTCCTACACGGTGAATGAAGTACAGACATGAAATCCTGATTCTGCCATTTAGTACTTCTCTAAAACTGACTTCTTGTATTTGTAAAATACCCACCTCATAATCTCAGGATTGCTGTGAGCATCAGATACAATGAATGCAAAGGGCCCGGCATGGTGCAAGGGTCAGGACAGGTGCATAACGAACAGGACCCACTGAGTCTGTTACTCGTATTTCTGCTTCTGTGCCTTTGTTCGTGTTATTCTCTGCATATGAAACGTTTGTACTTCCTATTGCTCTAGCCTGACAGTGCTTAGGGGTTAAATTCCATCTTTACTAAATGTTTCCTTGGCTGTAGCACACATTGATCCCTCCCCTCTGCAGTTCTGAACGCACTTTCTGTACACACCAGGTGACTGCTGTCATCTCTTGTCTTATTCTTGAATGGCTTCATGTAAGTGAGCCTCATAAGTTACTGGTGAGCTTGCTTGTATTTCTTCTGTTCTCCTCTCAAAGCTACTGGCACAGTGTACCAAAGTGATTTGTTCATTGACTGATAGAGAAATATAAACATTGGGACAAATGAGAGAGAAAAAAGGGCAAATTGGACATTATCTTGTTTGATTTCAGCTGGCAGTCGATGATTTGTGTTCAAATTATCCTGCAGAGGCTTGAACCAGGAGGGGAGGTTCAGAAAACAGATGGTGGGAAAGAGACACAGATCTCTGTATTATGGAGCTTTGACTTTAAAATTATTTCTCTTAAAGAAGAGATAGACCCGAAAGGAAATGATCTGAGATAAATTTCCAGGGAACAGTAGTGAAGGAGGCTCCTGAAGACAGAGGTACCACGGGATATGAAGAGGCAGTGGGCTGGGAATGATGAGAGAAGACCCGGGCAGTCACGCCTGTAAGTTACGGAGGTGAAAACAGGAAGCACATTTCAACAGAAAAGCCATACCTTACATTAAAGAAGTGAGATTGTGCCTGTCGCAAGAGCGAGCGGGAAAGCCTGCAATAGCTCAAGGACCCGGTGAATTAGGTCACGGGAAGCCGGGGGCCTCTTTTGCTAGCTGCTAATGAAGGGAATTAGATAACCATGTTATTTTGAAAGAAAACAGATTATGTTTATTGATGATCTAAAAGAAGCGAAAAAGAATAGGTAAAGATGCCATGTTTTGGATTCTGATGTTGAGTCACACCAGGGTGTCCATTCTTCTGTATTCATGAAATGCCCAAACAGGGAGAGGTCTTGCCAGGCCCATGAACTCGCCACTGTGGGTGATCAGCAAAGGTACACTGAAAGGAAACGTGTGTGTTTGTGGCTTTGAGCCTTTTTTCCTATTCTGCTGAAGGTTAGGAAATTATAGGTTATATTATTCGAAATGAACACAGAGTAAATGGTAGGAGGGTTGTAAATCACCTGTGAAGTGCTGTCTTTTACCATGCCATACAGCAAGGCTACCCAGAACACTCCAGCCTCTAATTTGTTCAACTTAAAGAATAAGAGGGATGTGTCAGTCAGGGCCTGCTAACTGCTGTATCAGACAATCCCAGATCCGTAATGACTTACCTCACAGTCGTCAGCGGTTAGACAAGCAGTCTTCCACACGATAATTCAGAGGCACGGCTCCTTTCCTGCAGTTCTCCAGTCTTCAGTACAGGGTCTCAAGATCATCTAGCATCATCCAGTCAGCAAATGTCAGAAGAGGAAAGACAACTTCCTTAGTCCCTAAGAGACAGCATCTCGTTTTCACTACATTCCACTGGTGAGAACTACTCATGTGGCCCCACCTAGATGCAGTGGTGACTGGAAAGTTAATTTGATTGTGTTTCCAGGAAAAAGAGATAGGTTTGGTGAGTCAGTCTCTCTAGAGGAAAATACAGAATTGGGTTGGATTAAAAAAAAAATCCAGGCTGGGCGCGGTGGCTCACGCCTGTAATCCCACCACTTTGGGAGGCCGAGGCAGGTGGATCACCAGAGGTCAGGAGTTCAAGACTAGCGTAGCCAATATGGTGAAACTCTGTCTCAATTAAAAATTAAAAAAAAAAAAAATTAGCCGGTGTGGTGGTGGGTGCCTGTAATACCAGCTACTCAGGAGACTGAGGCAGGAGAATCGCTTGAACCCGGGAGGCGGAGGTTGCAGTGAGCCGAGATTGTACCACTGCACTCCAGCCTGGGTGACAGAGCTAGACGCTATCAAAGAAAAAAAAAAATCCAGGTAATGATTTATATGTTTCTGTCAAGCAATATGCCTATAAACATGGAATGATTTAATTTTCAGTTTCAAATACATGTTTTGGGTTGTGAAGACTCAAAAAGCTTGTGGGTCTCTTTGTTTTTGTAAAAGTATATGAGTAAACAAGGATTGTAGAAGTTTACTTGCTGAATGAATGCATTAGTAAATTAATGACTTTTGCCTGTACTGAAACAAGAGTATAAGGTCATGACTCATGGTCATGTGGGAGGAAATAATTCGCTTATCAAGAAGCAAAGACATTTTAAACATCTAAAAAGCAGAAATGAGAAAGGAAGCATGAAAAATAATCATTTAACCAACAGTTACAGTACCTACTGAGAGACAGAAAGTACAGGGCATTGACATAGTTTAAATCCAGTGACTTATGTGTTTCCTAATAGAATCAGAGTGATATTGCATTTTAAAGGTTATTTTTATTATGTCATGTCTCCAAACCATTTTCAGAGGGAAATTATCATGGTTGTCACAACAGTAGCTTAGTACGCAAGGTTGATGGTATTTTACAAAAGTGTCAAAAGTGGATTTTAAAGTTTAAAAAAAAAAGGGCTGGGTGCAGTGGCTCTTGCCTGTAATCCCAGCACTCTGGGAGGCTGAGTCGGGTGGATCACCTGAGGTCAGGAGTTCGAGACCAGCCTGGACAACATGGTGAAACCCCATCTCTGCTAAAAATACAAAAATTATCCAGGTGTGGTGGTGCGCACCTGTAATCCCAGCTACTCTGGAGGCTGAGGCAGGGGAATCACTTGAACCCGGGAGGCAGAGGTTGCAGTGAACTGAGATTGCACCACTGCACTCCAGCCTGGGTGACAGAGGGAGGCTCCATTACAAAAATAAAAAAAAATAAAAAGATTTTTAAAAGATCAGTGTGTATAGCTTACATGAATAGAAAAGATGATTCTCGAACAATAGCATGAGGCATATGAGTTGAAAATGAAGACTAGAGGTCTTCACCTACAGCAGAGAAAATCCACACAGTTTTAAGAAGTTATATATTTAATGCTCTGTTTTTTGTTGTTGTTGTTGTTTTTGATGTAGTCTTGCTCTGTCATCCAGGCTGGAGTGCAGTGGCGCAATTTTGGCTTACTGCAACCTCCGCCTCCTGGGTTCAAGGAATTCTCTGCCTCAGCCTCCCGAGTAGCTGAGATTACAGGCACCCACCACCACATCCGGTTTCACCATCTTGGCCAGGCCGGTCTTGAACTCCTGACCTCGTGATCCACCTGCCTCGGTCTCCCAAAGAGCTGGGATTACAGGAATGAGCCACCATGTCCAGCCTATGCTCATTCTAGCTAGAAGGAAGTAAAGCCTCAGAGCAGTAAAATGATTTGCTGCATGTCACAGTTGTAGTAAACAGTTCAAGTCCACTCCAAAAAGAGATACTAGCAATCCTAGGGTTTGTCAAAACCCAGGCTCCTCGCATAACAAAACATTCTAGGTTCTTTGACAAAATGGGGGATGGGAAGTAAGGAGGAGGGCCTAGTTTCTGAAGTTGCAGGTCATGGAAGGAGCTTGCCCTCAGGCCGGCAAGGCCTAGGAGTGGGGGATGCAGGCGGCCTTCAAGTGCCTGGGAGTCAAGAGGAAGTGCTGCTATCCCCTGAAATCTGTTTATGGCAGGAACTGACACTGTGGGTCGGTTCAAGTCCCCAAAATGGGGCCAGGCTGGGGGCTGAGGACACAGATGCAAGGCCCCCACTGGCAGTCATGACCAGGCCACAGAGCCCAGGTCTGGGTTGCTGGCTTATTCTCACGCCCCCCCGGGATGTGAAGAGGGGTGCAGAGACTCACGTTTTGCACCCACGGAGCCCGGGACTGGGGTGTTAGAAGTGGGGTAGATTTAGTGGACACAGCAGATTAAGTGCACGTGAAGAGCACCCCATCAGCTCTGCGTCTCCCAGAGGTCCCAGCTGGTCCTCTGAAGACATGGGATCACAACTCGACATCGTCACCTTGGGGTTGTAGACCCAGGCAAGTTGTTTGTACTCATGACACTGCAGCTCCTTTCTTTGAAAGAGGGGAATAAGACAGCTGATAAGTAGGCTGGACCTCAGTGAGCTCACCATGTGCAAAGTTCACACCTGGAGCGGATGGTGGAGTTGCTGGAGGCTCAAAGGCTCTGAGGCACGCGGAAGTGGGTTCAAGGCAAGAGACGGCAGGGCAAGAGGAGCTGCCACATTTTCCAGTCCCCTCCTCTCTGGCACCAGCAACCCATCCTTCCAGAGTTTTCCTCACAGTTCAGTTACACATTTTCTCCCCATATGATAAAGTGTTGGGTTAGACCGAGACCTTTAAGAAAGGGCTAACTACCTAGATAATATCATAACCTCTATCTATTTAAGTAAAATGTTACTTAAATGTTACTAACAGCCACCGTCATTGAATCTTTCATCAGTTGCCAGGTTCAACGATATGTGTTCTTTTTTTTTAATCTTCATTACCCCTCCTGAAGTGACCCCACAACCTGGTGTCTACGACTAGCCCCAATTTACAAGTGGGGACACTGAGGCACACAGAGGTTACAACCACCACGTGGTGGAATCAGGACTTGAACACAGGAAGCCTGAGCTTTATAACCTCCAAACTACATAGCCTTCCTTAGAGAGAACGACTGGATCACGAACAAGTCAGAATAGAGAGGAGAGAAGAAATTTTCCATGGCAGAGCTGATAATTGGAGATTTTGGGGAGAGGGAGATAAAAAGAATTGAAATAGAGAAGAAAAGTCCATTTTTGTGGGGAAAAATATAGAAAGTAAGATTTGTCTTGGAATGAGATTAAAATGAAACCATCAAAGCTGGTTTTATTCATTCATCATATACTCATAAATTAAACATCCATTCATTAGCTAAAATTAAACGTGCTATCAGCCTTGAGGGGACTCACAGTCCAAAAACCAGATGTTCATACACTTCCAAAATCTAGTTCAATGATGAGAGAGGTTTCTGACAGAGAGGGAGTGGAAGTTACTGCCTAAAATAGATCCCTAGGCCAAGGAATACAGAAGAATAACAGTAGCCAAAGATGCCAGGGATCATCGTGTGGATCTCTTTCATCTCTTACAGCACGGGGAGCAGGCTGCTAGAGATGAGAGAGAGCTGCGGGGTCTGAGGGATTCCTCCTGTCTCCGCACTGAGGAGGTGGGGCGCCGGGCGGTGTCCCTTTGCAGTCATGATCAAGGAAGCAGAATTTCATTCATCTGGGTCAAACTGCCTCACCTAATATTAGCCAAGATCAGACGAGAATGAACAAAAACTTACGGTCAATTAGTTGGGGGTAGAGAGGAAATGTAGAAACGAGGCCACTGGGGACTTTTTGCATTGCAAAGCCCTGAAATTCTCGGTTTTGCTGTGTTGCAAGAGGAGCCCCAAATTAGCAATAATTTCTTGGAGGAAAGGTGCTGAGGCCTTTCATTTATTAACCTCTGCCTGATATTTTCAGATAACTTTTCGAGTCTCTAGAAGGGTGATAGCCTGGTATAAGCAGAGGAGGGGTCAAGACAATTATTTGAGAGCTATTGCAGGACTATTGTTAAAAGAATAAAAATCCCAGCACCAAAAAAAGAGCAGCTCTGGATCTTTTGAACACTGATGTAAACGACCACTGGGTGGAGTGAGGGGGGTTGACAGATCACTGGAGTTCGGGTGCCTCTGGAAGCCAGAAAGCTCAAAGCATAGCTGGGAGACAGCAGGATGGCAGACTGAGCAGGCGCCACTCTCTTGCTCCGTCAGTTCCGATCCTCCTGCATCCCTCCCTCATCGTCATCGGACCTGGTCCTCTCTGTATTGATGAGGTGTGTGCTCACAGCATAAGCCCAGGAGGAAGAGGAAAATTAACAACCATCTCGGGCCAATGTTGATCTCATAATTGCCTCCCTTCTTCCATTTATATTTTCCCCATACATAAAAATACAATGCCCATTGGAAAGATTTGGAAAATACAGAAAGGGGCAAAAACGAAAGAATCTTCTTATAACCCCAGTGTCCGTGACCCCCTCCACTAGAGCAAGGGGCTGTTTGTCTTGTTTATCAAGCTCCGTCCCCAGAACGAGAAGAGTAACTGGCACAAGCAGGGGCTCAATAGAATTAGCTTTTTTCAATGAATCAATGAATACTCTGAGATTACACCTTAATATCTCACTACACATTGTCCTATGTCTCAAAGCATGTGTTTTTAAAAAAATCATGCATACAGTTTTTTCTACGCATTTTCTATTGTGGTAAAATATTCTTAACACAAAAATTACCATTTTAGCCAATTTCAAGTGCGTAATTCAGTGGCAGTTTCTTCACAAGGTTGTGCAACCATTACCACTATCCATTTCCAGAACTTTTTCTGGAAAAATAAACTGAAACTCTGTACCCACCAAAGAATAATTCTCCATTTCTGCTTCTCCCTAGCCCCTGATAACCTCGATTCTACTTGCTGTCTTTAATAAGTTGTCTATTCTAGGTAACTCCTATAAGTGGAAGCGTAGAATATTTGTCTTTTGTGTCTGGCCTATTTCACTTAGATAATGTTCTCAAGGATGACTCAAGTTGTCACATGTAGTGCTATTTAATTCCTTTTAAAGGCTAAAGAATGGCTGGACGTGGTAGTTCATGCCTGTAATCTCAGCACTTTGGGAGGCCGAGGCAGGTGGATCGTCTGAGGTCAGGAGATCGAGACCAATCTGGTCAACATGGCGAAACCCCGTATCTACCAATAATACAAAAATTAGCCAGGCATGGTGGTGTGTGTCCGTAGTCCCAGCTACTCGGGAGGCTGAGGCAAGGAGAATCGCTTGAACCCAGGAAGCAGAAGTTGCAGTGAGCCAAGATCACACCACTGCACTCCAACCTGGGCGACAAGAGCGACACTCCATCTCAAATAAATAAAATTTAAAAAAGGCTAAAGAATATTCCATTGCATGTATGTCAATGCTACATGCTGTTTCTCATCCATCTGCTGCGGATAAGCATTTGGGCTGTTTCCAATGTCTCCAGTTTGCATATCCTTCTTTCACTTTATAATTACTAGCATTTCTTCATTTTATTAATTTGCCTTCAGGAAACATTTCCTCTGATTGACTGCCTGTCTCACTATAGGTGGGCATGGTAATCTAATCATTCTGGTGTGTGTGTGTGTGTGTGTGTGTGTGTGAACATTTAGGTGATTTCATACTTTTGCCACGGCAAATAAGGCTGCAGCACCCTCAGACATAAAACTTTAGCCAAGTGTGTAATCGATATTTTTTCAAAAGATAGATTCCTAGAAGGTGAAGCACTGTGATGGAGGATATGAAATTCTAAACATCTCCATGTTTTCTTTCCAATTTGCTTGTCAAGTGGCTTTCCAGACAGGTTGTGCCTGTGTGCACCCTTCTAGGTGTGCATAAAAATTAGTTTATTACACTGTTGCCAGCATGGAGTGTTATCATTTACGATGTCTTTGCAATTTGATTGATGGAAAATGGTGTCCTGTTGATTTAATGTGCTTTAGATTGGTTTCTTGACCTTCCTCTGGGGTAACGCCTTCTGTTTATGGTCCTTTTAATTTTCCCATAAACTTTAGAGTCACCTGGTCAACTGCCACAAAAAAATAAACTTGAAACTTCTTTTGTTTTTGTTTCTTTTAAGATGGAGTCTTGTACTGTCGCCCAGGTTGGAGTGCCATGGCATGATTTTGGCTCACTGCAACCTCGCCTCTCAGGTTCAAGTGATTCTCCTGCTTCAGCCTCCAAAGCAGCTGGAATTACAGGTGTATGCCGCCACACCCAGCTAATTTTTGTATTTTTAGTAGAGACAGGGTTTCACCATGTCGGCCAGGCTGGTCTCGAACTCCTGACCTCAAGTGATCCACCTGCCTCAGCCTCCCAAAGTGCTGGGATTACAGGTGTGAGCCACTGTGCCCAGCCTGGAACTTCTTTTGAGTCTGTAGATGAATTTATGGAGACTGACATATTCTATATTACAATATAGAAGCTACTAACCCATGAACATGATATATCTTTTCACTTATTATGTTTTAAAATTTCTCTTAATAATATTTTTACAGTTTTACTGATGGTGACTTTACATGTCTTTATTTAGGTTTATTTTTACATTGTTGATGATAAGCTTAATGCTATTATAAAAGGTATAATTGATTTTTTATATTTTTGTTTGTTGTTGTGACAAAAATATAGAATTGGTTTTTGCATCTGTATATCCAGCAACCTTGGTAAACTTAAATTTAGTAGATCATCTGTAGATTCTTCGAGATTTTTTTCTTCTTCTTCTTCTTTTTTTTTTTTTTTTTTTTTTTTCCAGACTGGGTCTCCCTCTGTCATCCAGGCTGGAGTACAGTGGCATGATCATGGCTCACTACAACCTCAAGTGATCCTCCTGCCTCAGCCTCTCGAGTAGCTGAACTACAGGCATGTCACTATGCCTGGTGTTTTGTTTTGGTTTTTTTTCCTAATTTTCTGTAAAGATAGGAGTCTCCCTCTGTTGCCCAGGCTGGTCTTGAAATCCTAAGCTCGAGAGATCCTCCTGCCTCAGCCTCCCAAACTGCTGGGATTATAGACGTGAGCCACCATGCCCAGTGGATTTTCTATGTACATCACTGAATTGCCTGTAAATAGGAACAGGTTTAGTCCTTGTGTTCACATTCTTATGCTTGTTTTCTTTCTCTTGCTCATCAGATTGGCCAGGACACTCTTGTCTATTCTCAATTTCAGAGGGAAAGTTTTTAACATTTAATCAAAATGTTTATGTAAGTTGGTGAATTTTATCAGATTCAAGCAGTTCTATCTATATTTGCTAAGAGATCTGGTCATGAATGTATATTGAATTTCATTAAATTCCTTTTCAGCATTTATCTAGAAGGCAGTGTTATGTTTTCTCTTTTTTTCTGTTAATGAGATGAATTTTACGTTTTCAAATATTTAACCATTCTTACTCTTGAAATAAGTCAGTTTGGTCACAATGTATTCACCTTTTTAGACATTGCTGTTTTAATTTTGCAAGAATGACAACAACAAAAAAAAACCCATGGGCCCGGCATGACGGCTAGTTCTTTGAAAAGACTAGCAAAGTCCTAAGTCCCTGGTGGGATGGATCAAGGAAAAGAGAGAAAGTTAATATATATATGTGTGTGTGTGTGTATATATATGTGTGTATATATATGTGTGTGTGTATATATATATATTTTTAATTTGTTTTCTATTCCATTTAGTTCTCCTCTTTCATACTTTCTCTCTTTTACCATCTTTGAGTTTAACTTGATATTTTTCTAACTTTTTGAAATAGATGCTGGGATATTACATAATACATACAATATATACATAATTAAAACATATATGTATGTAGGTTTTTATCCGCAGCTCCTGTCTCATAACTCCTGTAGCTCTTGTTATAGTCTTGTAATAATGTTGGGGAACTTCAGGCCTCAGAAGCAGGACTCAGAAAACAAATTATCTCTCTTTCTCTGACCTTCTCCTGCCCTCCTTTCACTTGCTCAAGGTTGGGCTCAACTATTCCCCTACGTGACCGTGCGTCATAAGACCCTCATTTCAGAAGCGCTCGTGCCCCACCCCCTGGAAGAACGTATGCCGCACAAAGAGGCCAAGAAAAATCTCAACAGGCAGGCCTTGCTGGGGGTCCCCACTCAGTCTATGAGTATTAGATCAGACCCTTTTTGTCCAATCACGTATCTACATGGTTGTCAAGCATGCCTGCCCAGTGAAGTCTCCGTAAAAGGCCCAAGAGGATAGGGTAGGGAGAGCTTTAGCGCTGGCCAAGCACGTGGAGGCTCCTGTAGGAGGCGCACCCTGGAAAGACCTGGAAGCTCTGTGTCCCTTCCCCTACACCTCGCCCTATGCATCTTTTCATCTGTGTCCTTTGTAATATTCTTTATACTAAACTGGTAAACTTAAGTGTTTTTCTGAGTTCTCTGAGAGCAAATCAATCAAATTCAAAGAGGGGATTGTGGGAACACCAACTCGAAGCTCATTGGTCAGAAGCTCCTGAGGCCCAGACTTGCCACTGGTGTCTGAGGTGGGAGCAGTCTCGGGGACTTTGCTTCAGCCTGTGGGATCTGACACTCTCTCCAGGTAGATAATGCTGAAGGTGAATCGGAGGACACCCAGCTGGGGTGCTGGCTGCAGAATTGCTTGCTTTCTTGGTGTTTGGGGAGAAACCCCCATATTTGATCGCGGAAGTCTTCCGTGTTGATTGTTGTGGTACAGTGAAAGAATAGCAATAAAGCACTTGGAGTGTATTTTTTCCACTCTCAGAGATGCTTACATTATTGCTTTTTCAGCCTTTTTTTTTTTTCTATTGTGTGTACTATATGGATATAAATTTTCCTCTGTGGCTTTAGCCACCCATTACCAATATTCTTTGTAATATTTTCATTTTCATTCTACTAATGTTCCAATATACATTGCTTTTTCTTCTTTGATTTATGGATTATTTAAAGAATAATTCTTAATTTCCACATATGGAGGGATCTTCAAATTATCTTCTTATAATCTATTTATAATGTAATTCTCCTAGCCAGACAACAACCATTTTTATTTAAAGCCTTTGATATTTGTTGAGATTGCATTTAGAATCAGTATGTGGTAATTTTTATAAATACTCTGTGGTTTCAAACAAATGAATTCTATAGCATTAGGTGAAATAGTCTTTATATGTCGGTAGATCAAGTTTGTTAATTGTGAAGTTCAAATCTCTTTTTTGTCTTTAAAAATATATATTTGAATTTTTAATTAATTAATTAATTATCTGTGATAGGGTCTTGTTCTGTCACTCAGGCTGCAGTACAGTGGTGAGATCATAGCTCAGTGCAGCCTCAAACTCCTGGGCTCAAGCAATCCTCCTCCCCTAGCCTCCCAAAGCAGCTGAAACTACAGGTACACACCAGTGCACCAAGCTAATTTTATTTTTTGTCTTATCTCATAGCCCAGGCTGGTCTCAAACTCCTGGCCTCAAGCAATCCTCCCACCTTGGCCTCCCAAAGTGCTGAGATTATAAGGTGTGAGCCACCTTGCCTGGTTTTTGTTTTGTTTTTGTCTTCTTAATGAGAGAGTATGTTAAAAGCTCCCACTGTGATTGCAGAATTCTTCATTTCTTTCTGTCGCAAGGTTAATTTTTGTCTCACACATTCTGAGGCTGTGTTATTAGATGTACACATTTGAGTAATTATGATATCTTTCTGGTAAATTTGATTATAGATTATTATGAAATATTCCTATATACCTCTAGTAATTATTTTTACCTTAAAGTCTACTTTCTCTTTTCTTTTTTTTTTGAGATGGAGTTTCGTTGTTATTGCCCAGGCTGAGTGCGATGGCACGATCTTGGCTCACTGCAACCTCTGCCTCTCGGGTTCAAGCTATTCTCCCGCCTCAGCCTCCTGAGTAGCTGGGACTACAGGCATGTGCCACCACGCCTGGATAATTTTGTGTTTTTAGTAGAGATGGGGTTTCTCCATGTTGGTCAGGCTGGTCTCGAGCTCCTGACCTGAGATGATCCGCCGGCCTCGGCCTCCCGAAGTGCTGTGATTCCAGGCGTGAGCCACCGCGCCCGGCCTTCTACTTTCTCTTGTTTTAATACAATAACTTTGGCTTTTTTGGGTTAATGTTTGCATAATTTATTTTTTCTCTTTCCTTACTTTCCATACTTCTGAATTCTGTATCCTTATCTTTGTTGTGTGTCTTCTGCAAGCAGCATGGAGCTTTTTTCTTAATCAAGATAAACTACCTGGCCATTGCTTTCTACTATTCTATCGAGCTGAGTGGCATTCTACTGTGCTGATAATCCGCGATTTGTATATACATTCACCGTTTCAGGGACACTGGAAGTGCTGGGTCACTTGGTAATGTATGCTTAGCTTTTTAAGAAACTACCACATTGCTTTCCAAAGTGACTCTGCCATGTGTTTTGCTTTGTATATATTTAAGCCTCCAAATATTTTTTTATGATGATTTAAACCATCGATATTCACTTACAGTCCTTGTGTGATTAGCTTTCGGTTTTTTCTTCATTCTTTTCTGCATCTCTGAGCTGCCATCTGGGATCACTTTCTTTCCGCCTGAAGATCTTTTGGTATTTTCATTAGTGCTGGTCTGCTACTGCTGAATTCTCATCATTCTTGTTTATCTGAAAATGTATTTAACCAACATTTTAGAAGACATTTTGGATGAAACATAGATTACAATTATTTCCTTTTGGTATTTTGAAGATATCATTCTGTTGTCTCCTGGCCTTATTGCTTCTGTTGGAATGCTAACTGTCGGTCCTATTGCTGCTAATTTGGAGCTTGTTTTTCTTAGTTATTTCTAAGGCATTTTTGCCTTTGGTTTTCAACATTTGTGCTACAGTGTGCAAAGGTGTCATTTTCTTTACATTTACTTTCTTGGTTTTGTGGCGCTTCCTGAATCCAGTTTGATATCACCCACCCAGTCTGGAAAATTCCCAACTGTTAACTTGGCAAATATACCTTCTGTCTAATTCTCTCTTTCTTCTGCTCTGAACACCAAGTTACTCATATTTTAAAACTTTTTACTGTATCCTCTGTTTCTTAGCCTCTTTCCTGCGTTTGTTATTAGGTTTTTTAAATCTCTCTGTGCTTTTATTTTGGATATTTCTTACTGACCTTTCAGTTCACTAATTCTCTTTTCAGTCGTTAAACTCATTATAGAGTTTTTCTATTCCAGAAATTTCATTTAAAAATCATTTCCAGTTTTCTACATAAATTCTAAACCTTGTCTTTTATATCAGTGAACGTGTAAAGTGCAGTTATTTTAAGGTCTGTGTGTCTGATAACTTAGATACTTGGAATTCATTTCTTTATTGTCTATTTTTCCCTTAGTTATCTACCACATTAACTTGTTTCTTCAAATGTCTGATTATCTTTTAATGAGTGCCAGGTATTGTATATAAAAAATTGTAGAGATAAATCGAAGTCTGAGATGTTATTATCTTTCAATAAAGAGGGAAATTTTTTCTTCTTGTTAGCAACCCCAGATAACCTTAGTCTAATCAGAGATTGAGATGGTTTGAATCTGGCTCTAGTCCCTATGAAGGTCAGCCCACTTATAGTTCACTCTTGGTCTTAGAGTGTAGTCTTGTGGCTTTTCCAAAGCTTAGGGGAATTACTAGAATCTCCTTCTCTGGTATTGTACGAGCTCCAGGTATTTCTCCCAAGCTTCATGAGCTCCTCAGCCTCTCATCTGCCTCTTCAGAAAACTCCAGCAATCCTAATGCCTGCTCATCCCTCTGTGTTTCCTTCTTTTCTAATATCTTGGCTTCTTGATTCTGCACTACCTTTGCAGTTTGCGGATGCCTTCAAACATTTTCAAAAGGTAATTATTAGCTTTTCTAGCTCTCAACAAGAGGATTAATCTGAATTACTTATACTCTCACAACTAGAAATGGAACCGCCAGGAAGGAAGATGATTAGGTATAAATGAAAAGAATCAGAGTAAAGGAAAAGGCAACCTACAAAAGAAAATCTTAGAAATCATGTGTACATGAACTTAACATGTTTGTGTTTTATATAAAGAGCATAAGATGAACAGAAGTGAAACATGGGTATAGTCTCACAATATTTCTTTTATCTTTGATTACACACACACACACACGCACACCCCTCTATAACAATGTCCTTACTTTTATACATTTACCTGGGAAGCGTAAGGACATTTGTTATATAAACCCAAACTGTTAAGGTATTAGTGAGAAACTCAGAGGAGAAAAAGGAAATTATATACACTGCAGTTACTCAGGTAATAAAACAAGAAAATAAGATGCAATTGGTCAATTATTAGGGGATAAAAAGATTGTCCTTCAAAAATTGATCATCCCGTAGAAAGATGTGAGAACAGTGAAAACCTAAAATATAAAAATTTGGATAACTGTATGGTGGCTGTGAGAGGAGAAAAAAAAAGCCAAACTAAGAGCAAGGGAATACTATCAAAACCAAAAGTACAGCAGTGTTTTTTTAACAAAGAAAGAAATCTTAAACATTATCATCGACAAAAATAATAGAAGAGGAAGTAGTGATAAAATAGAAATTAATGAAAGTAAAGTCCTTAAGCAGAAAACTCCCTTAAATATAAATTCTTGTTGAAAAATCAGTTTTGTATAAGGTAATCTGTTATTCCCTGCCTCAGTAGTTACATTGAATATCACAGATTCCAACAGCTTTGAGTGCTTTGGGACTTTATAATCAGTTACTTAGGCTCACCACTTTCTACCATCTTTTTTATTGAATAGATGGAAATATAAAATGTGTGTGGGAGCAGGATGAGTTTATAGAGACCTAATTCATCCTGAACAATGTTCTTGGAATAAATTCCTGATGCAATTTTTATTTTCCTTGTATTGGATTCTTTTTCATTGAAAAAATCCACTTACAAAAGCATTCCAATGAAGTGGTTAATCAATGATTGGAAATAAAAATAAAACTTTTAGAGACCAGGCACGTGGCTCATGCCTGTAATCCCAGCATTTTGAGAGGCCAAGGTGGCCATGGCGATCACTTGAGGTCAGGAGTTTGAGACCAGCTTGGCCAACATGATAAAACCCCATCTCTACTAAAAATATAAAAATTAGCCAGGTGTGGTGGTGGGCACCTGTAGTTCCAGCTACTCGGGAGGCTGAGGTGAGAGAATTGCTTGAACCTGGGAAGTGGAGGTTGTAGTAAGCCAAGATCATGCCACTGTACCCCAGCCTGGGTGACAGTGCAAGACTCTGTCTCAAAAATAAATAAATAAATAAATAAATAAATAAATAAAACTGTCAGAGGTGCAGCAATTTGGTACTATGGTATAAAATCATCAAACGATGCAATTTATAAATAGGGGAGAGGAAAGCAAACAGAATTAGTGAGGATGGGGTGTTAGAAACAGTTGAATAAATATTTTAGTTTGAGTCATTCTTTAGTGAATGATGGTGAAAGCAATAGTAGCCAACTGAGGCTGAGATGCAGGAGCATCATAATTAGTCTACTCGAGAGTGAAAGAGCACAAGTAAGAGCACGGCAGGTGCTTATGCCAGGTGCATTCTAGAAGTCACCATGGAGCATAAAATGCTAGACAGACATAAGAACGTTGAACTCTTTGAACCTTGCTCTTATAATTCAAGAATAGTTTGATATCTGGAGTACATTAAAGAACATATGTAGTATTGTAAAAAACAACCACCCTGGTGTATGAAAATGGAAAATTAGGTCTAGAAAAACTGTATACACACAAGTCATTAAAACGAGGCCGAAATATGAGTGAACACGCATAGACTGCACTCTCAAAATGGGATAGATTTTTCAAAATCTGACTTTGTGACTCAGGACATCTCCTCTATGGGTTTCCTTTCACTTATTATTGTGAAATGATCTGATGCAGCATCCGCTGTATTGATCCAGAAATCCTGCTCAGGAACAATTGGTTGATCATGCGTTTTGCCTTCCATCAAGTTGAGTCCTGTGGTGCCTGGAAAGCTCCTTCTCTCAGCTTCGTGCTTCCCTTCTGTGCTCTGTTTGTGGTGTCTCTGCACACATCCTTTGCCTGCTGGCTGCCTTTTGGACTCTGCCGACGAGGAGCACTAGAGGAAGACCAGCAGGCAGGAAGAAGGGTGAGAGGGATCTGCCCCTTCTTGGAGCTCCTTGTGAGCTTCCTGTCTGTTTCCTGCCTGGCCAGCATTGCTCTCCACCCCACCGCCCAGCCCTCACCCCTCGCCCCCGCCGCCGCACTTTGCGGTTCTCCCCACCTTCAGAGAATCTGCCTCATTGGGCCCCTCCAGAGACACCAGCACTAGCCATCCGCATCTCATCCTCCGAGGTCTGTGTTTCTGCCCTGCGGGATCCCATGTTGAAGGCTCCAAGTTTTAAACATTCCAACCTCTTCTCTTCATGACTTCAACCCTAGGGGAGGTTGCGGCTTCCTGCAGTTGCTGATTCAGTCCATAAATTATGATACCTTAGCGTTCTGTTTTTGCTTGTTAGTTACTCTTTCAGAATAATGGTCCTCTAAAGAGGCCTACACCCTAATCCCTCAACCCTGGGAATAGGTTATGTTATATGACAAGAGGGACTCTGCAGGTGTGATTAAGTTAAGCACTGAGAGATGGGAAGATTACCCAGAATTATCTGCTTGGGCCCAGTGTAATCACAAGGGTCCTTATGGGAGGACAACAGCAGGGCCAGAGTCAGAGAAGGAGATGCAGCAAGGGAAGCAGGCTGGAGCAATGGGGGCCATGCCACAGGAAGTGCAGATGGCCTCTAGAAGCTGGGAAAGGGAAGGAAACAGACTGTCCCCTAGGGCCTCCAGAAGGAAGACAGTTCTGCCAGCACCTCGATTTAACCCAGTGAAACGATTTCAGATATCTAACCTCTGGAACTGTAAGGTAATAGATTTGTGTTGTCTTAAGTCACTAAATTAGTGGTAATTGTTACAGCAGCAAGAGGGACCTGCCATTCACCCAGTTAATAACACTTTAGATCAAATTCTCCCTGTTGGATTAACTGCCGCAGTTTGTTCTCCTGACTTGACCCTAACTGTAGCACCATCATCACTCCCTGCACCCTCGAATTTCTAGGCTCAAGCGACCCTCCCACATCAGCCTCCCCAGGTAGCTGGCACTACAGGTGCGGGCCATGATGCAGGGCTAATTTTATTTTTATTTTTTTGTACAGATGGGGTCTCACTGTGTTGCCCAGGCTGATCTGGAACTCCTGGCCTCAAGCAATCCTCCCACCTTGGCCTCCCAAAGTGTTAGGATTTCAGGCATGAGCCACTGCACCTGGCCTAATTCTATATTATTAAAAGATCAAGTACTGCTCAGTTATTTATTTAATTTGAATTCTCAGGTTTCAATTATATTTTCCAAGGTTAACAGTAGTTTGCAAGGACATACTTAGCGTTGAATTTTTGTTTGTTTGTTTGCTTGAGACGGAGTTTTGCTCTGTCACCCAGGCTGGAGTGCAGTGGTGTGATCTCAGCTCACTGCAACCTCTGCCTCCTGGGTTCAAGCGATTCTCCTGCCTCAGCCTCCTGAGTAGCTGGGATTATAGATGACCACCACGCCTGGCTAATTTTTGTGTTTTTAGTAGAGACAAGGTTTCACCATGTTGGCCAGGCTAGTCTCGAACTCCTGACCTCAGGTGATCCAGCCACCTCGGCCTCCCAAAGTGCTAGGATTACAGGCATGAGCCGCTGTATCTGACCAGCACTGAATTTTTTAAAAGCAGTTTTCCTATTTGTAAAAATTGTCCTTTTACCTTGTAGAATATAAAATTAAAATATATGCACTAAATTAGAAATGAAAACAAAGGGCACTTAAATATCAGGTTGGAAAGTTGTCATGGTGATCAGGAAGCACTGATGTAAGATCCGTGGCACTGACGACGGGCCTTGTGTGGGAAGCCAGGCAGGGCGGCCTGGACCAGCTGGAGCTGGGAGTCTGGTTAATGACAAAATGAGTGAATGTTATTTATCTGGGCACGAAGGCAGAAAGCCCAGGAAGGCTGGGATTTAGAGTCTAGTGCAAGGTCCAGGAATTTAGTGAATGTATGAAGTTGTAACTGTGTGTGGTGATTCAGGTGGTCGAGCTGAATCCAACATTTAGGAAACCCTCAATGAAACAGAAGCAGGCTGCCATCATGGTGTTTAGTAGGCAGAGTTCATTGTCCAGGGGCATCTTCCAAGGCAGTAATGAACAAATGTATCCACAAAAGGGTTGCTAGAGCAGGAATTTTCACGTCTGTTCCCAAGGCAGTTGCACAAATGGATGTACAATAGGTCCTCCTTATCCATGGGGGATACCATCCAAGTCCCCCCGTGGACGCCTGAAACCATGGATAGTACCAAGCCCTAGATATATATTTTTTTCTTATATATACACACCTATAATAAAGTTTAATTTATAAATTAGGCACAGTAGGAGATTATAACAATAATAAAAAATAGATAAATTATAACAATATGCTACAATTAAAGTTATGTGAATGTGGTTTCTCTCTCTTCTCTCTCTCTCAGAATACTGTAATATTTTTAGACTGCAGTTGACCATAGGTAACTGAAGCCAAGGAAAACAAAACTGTGAATAAGGGGGACAACTGTATTATTTACTCTGATTTCTGTAACATCTTCTGGATGAAGTGTTTTTTTTTTTTTTTTTTTTTTTTTTTTTTTTTTTACAGAGGCAGAGGAGCACTGGTAGCAGACAGATTCCACTAATAACAAAAGAGAGGGGCTGTGCTTTTTAGGAGGTTCTGATTGCGGTACATTGTGCAAAGCGTAGCACACAGACTTAGCAATAGTTCTTTTGTTGCGACTGGAAGAAGATGGCTCAGAATCATCCTAGTGAAGCCTCCAGCTCATGGTAAAGAGGACTACGTGGCAACGCTCTGAACCGATGTGCTCTTAGAGGTAAATTCCGCAGTCACGTACCCGGCTTTCTTTTCAATGTGGGTGAACACTTCATACGCTGAAATCACATTTTCTGCATTTCCTTGAGTATTGTGGTTCGTTGGTATATTGGGGCCATGTCAAGGACCTAAATGGCTGGGCCTGTGTCTTTGGTTAAGTACAGTGGACGGTGTCAACAACTGTAAAGATGCTGGGAATTTATCCTACTTGCAAGTTACCTTGCCACAGTTTTGTGGGTGCTGGTGGAACCTATGACATATGTCATATGTGAAGATACCAAAGACTCAGGACTTCATTACTCATAGCGAAAGCAGTAGGCTGAGTACCGTTTTTATGCCAATTCCTGGAGCCCCGGTGCCGACAGGGCAGCACAAAGAGAGGCAGGTGACAAGCGGACATGCAGTGAATAGCATTACTGGAGGAGAATTCTGAATTTAGAAAACTTGAGTTATAACGGGCCTGCTTGATCTTTGCCCTCAGGGAACCCTAACATTTGATGGCCAGGTTATATTTACGTGACACTAAAGCAGCCGAGCAACCAAATTAGTTTAATCGATTTAGTAAAACAGATTAATTGAATGAGTCATTAAAGGCTCTATAGAATGGGGCCTGCCCACCTAGAACATAACTAAAACACATGCTAGCCCACCTAGCAACTCCAGGAGTCTGGCGTATGTGAATTAAATACACACACTTTGAATGGCGTCCCCTCAATGCCTGGTTCCTCCTTTCCAGGAATCCTGCTTTCCCACACACCCTCACCTCTCCCTTTTCTCCTCCTGTGACAGTTAATTTTAGGTGTCCACTTGACTGGGCTAAGGGATGCCCAGATAGCTGGCAAAACATTTATTTTTCTGAGAGTGTCTGTGACAGTGTTTCTGGAAGAGATTCGCATTTGAATCAGTGGACTGAGTAAAGAAGATGCCCCTCAGCACTGTGGGTGGGCATCGCCATTCCATTGCAGGCCCAAATCGAATGCAAAAGAGGAGGAAAGGCAAATTCGCTCCCTGCTTCAGCTGGAACATCCATCTTCTCTTATCCTGGGACATCAGCACTGCTTGTCCTTAAGCCTTTGGACTTGGACTGGGGCTTCTATCACTGAAACAGAACCACACCACTGGCTTTCCTGGGCCTTGAGCTTGCAGACTGCAGATCATAAGCCTTCTTGGCCCCCATAATCACAGGAGCGAATTCCTCATACTAAATCTCTTTTATCTACCTATCTATCTATCTATCTATCTATCTATCTATCTATCTATCTATCTGTCTGTCTCTGTCTGTCTATCTATCTATCTATCTACCTATCTATTATCTATCATCTCTCTATCATCTACCTATCTATCAATTATCTATCATCTATCTATCTATCCATCTATCTACCTATCAATTATCATCTATCCATCCCTCTATCTCCGATCATTTCTGGATGAAATATTTCATTTATGAGAAAACTGACTAATACACCTCTCCACTCCACTAAGAATTTATTCTTCATGTCTGTAATTCACAGCATTTAGATGAATGAAGTTTGCTGCTTAACATGAAACTAACCTTGAGGATTTCTCCCACATGTTAGTAATTGTAGTTTTGGTACCTAGTGATTGGGGAAAAAAAGCAAAAGCAATCAAAAGTTGCAATGAATTCAGTAACATTTTCAAATAAACTTGTATTTTATTAATCATAATGATTTTTAAATCTATATTGGAAAAAGAACCAGTTATTATCTATTTAGCCATATAACTATAACCTACCCAGAGTTTTGCTTCCATTTAGTGTCTATCACACCAATCAGGGAACTGTTGAAGATCAAACACCTTTCGAACACAAGAGAATAAAACAACCATTCTGGGACAGCAGGAGCCAGTGTCAGTATTTTGATAGCAGGGTCCTTGGCCTACATTAGACAATAGTTTCAACCCAGAGCTGTGGGGAAGGGTTCATGCTGAGTTGAGAAAAGGGCTCCTTAGAGACCAATGCTATCCCCCTATATTTCCATTGTTTGTTCTATTCTTCTATTTCTCCCATTAGATTGTAGGCCAAGAACGGGTAGGGGTTATACCTGTTGTATTCCCAAGCCCTAGCACAATTACTAATACATGGTGAGTGTCAACAAGTATTATTTTGGAGAAATGAATGAATGAATGAATGAATGAATAATAAATCTAGTCTTACACAACTGAGGCTTAGTATAGTCCTAATGATTTCTTACTAATGCCATTGGTCAAATCAGTGACTTTTTGTGATGGCTGCATCGTGTTCTCAGCCCCTACTCACAAAAAGAAATAAATGAAGCCATGTCTTAGTCCCTCTGAAAAGCTTCTAACTCTGGGTATAGGCAGGATAATGCTTTGGTCCCAAGGTTGATGTTACTGACAGAAATTATATTGTTATGTGTAATAATAATAAACCCTACTGAAAATAACTCTATGGTTGTTTCCTGTAAGATAAAGTCTAAAGTCCTTGGTCTAATAGAGGCCTAATAAGCCAGTCATCGCCTTACCCTCTTGTCTTCTTGGTCACTCTCTCCTTCACTGGCCTTCTCTTGGCCTCCAGCCAAGACAAGTGGCTCACTGTTTTCAAACAGGTCACCCTCTTTACCCCCCTCCACCGTGGTGTTCATCACTGTCCTTCAGAATTGTGTCCCTGCCACCAGAGGCCACCTCCCCTTTTTCATTCCCACATCGCCCCATCTATGTCGCAGAAACAGCTTTTGCCGACTCTGAATTGACTGCAATTGTGTTGAAGCCAAGAGATGGTATTTGCTTATGTTTATATCTCCAAGCTGCCATATACTAGGTGCTTGATAAATGTTTATTTCAGGAGCAAACATATACATTTATAAACTTTCCCCTGTCAGAGGAGAATTCAGACAAAACTTCTGATTGTAGAGAAGCACCATCTTGACCCGTCTCGGATGTTTGCTCTACATTTTGCTCCCTTTGTGCTTAATGCCTGGAAGCCTGCCCTCAGATTCAAAGGTCTTTAAACAGTAAGGAACATCCTTCCTTTTCACCTGCCTCAATACTTAATGGGCATTTTATCATCTTCTTTCTAACTTTCCAGCTGCACTGATTTCACTTTTCCATCAAGACTGTTTAGTGAGAATAAGGAAATATTCCCTCCATGGACTCCTCCAAGGATGACAGTGACTATCCAAGGGTCAGATTTGCAACTGCACAGGCCAGCTACCTTTTCCCTAAGGGAGATTTGATCTCCACCATGACCTCTGAGTTTGATATCATTAAAGGAGTCATCAGTTTTCCTTGTACCGTTTTACTGAAACTGTTAGCAGGAACACTCACCTTCTCAGAATCCTAGTGTCTATTTAGATCGCAGTGCAATAGAGTATGTGACTGTTCTGATGTTCGTGATAGTTGGTGGTAGCATCTGTCATTGCAAAGAGAGGGAAAAAACAGATAAAAATACACACCAAAGAAAATAAAATGTACTATGGAATATTTTAATGCCAATAAATGTAGCTCTAACTTGTGATTTTTTATGACTTCAGAGATTTCTATTTTATAACTTTATAACAACCCAGTCCAATCTGCATTCTTGGACATTTAATTTTCTCATGTTATACACATCTTTTGTGGATGGTTTTGAACTCTAGGCTGATCAAGAACGTTATAACAACAACAAAATGGAACCCAGTGCCTCCTTTTTTTTCCAGGATGCCTGATAACAGTGATTGATTTTGTTCAACTGGCCTCCACCAAGCGGTCTTAAAGCCAGGAGCCTGGGTGGTCACACAGCAAGGCACTGGCCAGGCTGAGAAGCCTGAGCTTTGTGTCCAACTCTGCTTCTTGCTCTGAAAACGTGATCTTTCACAAGACATCAGTGGTGTCTTAAGCCTGAGGAAATAGATCTCCTTTAGGCAGAGGTCACCTTGTGATGAAAGATCTTGGCTAAGGGAAATTTGTTGCAGTAAAAAGAATCTGTAGAAATCAAAATGTGAGGTTGCCAATTTCATGAAAAGCAGTTCCAAGAGCAAGAAACCCTTGGATACATGGGCCAAAGAGCAGTCAAGAGCCTAATCTTCCAACATCACCTCTGACAATGTAGTATGAAATGTGACTCCGAAATGATTGAAAGAGTTCTTTTGTAGTGCCTGCAGTTTTGGTGTGCTTTATTCTTGCTATCTCCTTATTTTCTCTGTTATCTATGTGAATATCTGAGCATCTGTTCGAAGTACTTTCAGTACTTTCAAACTTTTCAGTTTCACCACACTCTATTCTGCCCCCTGGCTCAGCTAGGTCAGAAAGCTTTTCAGGTTTTTCGGGAATTATAGATGGTAGTTTATCATGGCTATAAAATCAAAAATAATATTTGGTGTCACAGTTAATAATGTGCTTGGGTTTTCTCTATAAAAACAGAAATTATTGGCCGGGCGCGGTGGCTCAAGCCTGTAATCCCAGCACTTTGGGAGGCCGAGACGGGCGGATCACGAGGTCAGGAGATCGAAACCATCCTGGCTAACACGGTGAAACCCCGTCTCTATTAAGAAATACAAAAAACTAGCCGGGCGAGGTGGCGGGCGCCTGTAGTCCCAGCTACTCGGGAGGCTGAGGCCGGAGAATGGCGTGAACCCGGGAGGCGGAGCTTGCAGTGAGCTGAGATCCGGCCACTGCACTCCAGCCTGGGCGACAGAGCGAGACTCCGTCTCAAAAAAAAAAAAAAAAAAAAACAGAAATTATTATATTGCATACGGCCATGTGTTTCTTTAAAAAGGGAAGAAAATATCTACTTCCGATTCAGCAGGATTTGGAGGGGGACTGTGGGACTGTGTCATTCTGAGGGTGCTTTTAGGAATTTAAGTGCTTACATAGGGAATGAGGGCAAAATGCTGGTGAAATTCAGAAGCTATACCTACTAATGTGTGAGGAAAGTCTGGCAAGTATTCAAACTATAACAACTAAGCAGGGACGGTCCCTTCAGGGGACAGGACAGAACCTGCATTTTAGAGGCAGGTAGGACCTCAGAATGTGCCTGGCGCAGCCCCTCACGGCAGAATAACACAGCCCAGAGGACACGCACCAGACACCCAGCTGGGCCATCCTTCTTCCAAGATAAGCTCTCTCCACCTGCCCGGGGGGGCCTCATCCCCCTCTCAGCTGCTCCTCTTTTGGAGCAGGAAGAATTCTAGATACATACTACAATAGATTTCAGATGGAAAAAATGATGTCTGGCATTTCCAGGCAGTTGGGGGACATTGGCGGGGATATAGATGAAACGAAATTAGTCATGAGTTGATAATTATTAAAGTTAATAATGGGGCCAGGTGCGGTGGCTCACACCTGTAATCCCAGCACTTTGGGAGGCCGAGGCGGGTGGATCACGAGGTGAGGAGTTCGAGACCAGCCTGGTCAATATGGTGAAACCCCCTCTCTAAAAAAACACACAAAAAAATTAGCCAGGTGTGGTGGCGCATGCTTGTAGTTCCAGCTACTCAAGAGGCTAAGGTTGAAAGAATTGCTTGAACCCAGGAGGCAGAGGTTGCAGTGAGCCGAGATCGTACCACTGCACTCCAGCCTGGGTGACAGAGCAAGACTCTGTCTCAAAAAAAAAAAAAAAAAAAAAAAAAAGAAAAGAAAAAGGTGATAATGGATACATGGAGGTTATTGTACTATTCTTTCTACTTTCACATATGTTTGAAAATTTTTGTAATAAAACATTAAAAAAAATTTTAAGAGAAGGGTCTTGCTCTGTCACCCAGGCTGGAATGCAGTGGTGTGTGATCGTAACTCACTGCAGCCTTGAATTCTTGGGCACAAGCAATCCTCCCAAGTAGCTGGGACTACAGGCATGTACCACCACACCCTGCTAATTTTTAATTCTTTTGTAGAGATGGGGTCTGGTTATGTTGACCAGGCTGGTCTCGAACCCCTGGCCTCAAGTGATTCTCCTGCCTTGGCCTCTCAAAGCACCAGCAGTACAGGTGTGAGCCACTGTACCCAGCCCACAAAACATTCTTTACAAACTGTGAGACAGAAACAAAAGAAAAAGAAAAGAAAGAAAGAATGAATGAAGGAAAGAAAGAAAGAAAGAGAAAGAAAAAAAGAAAGAAGGAAAGAAAAAGAAAGGAAGGAAGAAAGGAAGAAAGAAAGAAAACAATGCTCTCTAAAAATCCGTGAGAAGAGCTAGGAGTGCCCTACAGATCACCAGTCTGCTGTCCTGCACATGACTTTCCGTTCTATGATTACCAGTGGGAATGATCAGAACAATAACATGTGAAGAGACTGGCAGAGAGAAACTGAGTAGATATGAAGTGCAGTCCAGGAACCTACCCTCTTAACAAGCACTTCAGATGACTTAGATACAGGTGGCCTACGGACCACAGTTCGAGAAATGCTTCAGTAATGAGTTAAATGATGTAGCTTCATTTGTAGCACAGCAGTATGTGGGCAATTCACCCAACTTAGCTCATTAGCCTGAAGAGTCTGAAAAGTATAACAACAGGTGAGTACTTACCAAATGCTACCTGCCGAATTACAACAGATCTATTGACAAGACAGTCTTCCATAGCTCCTAACGATCCTTTTTATGCATCAAACTAAAGAAGCACCACCAGTCAGCAACCAGGTTGTTAGGTGGCTTCATAGAAAAACCGTTAATCATTAAAAAAAAAAAAAAAAAAAGATAGGAAAATACTGAAAGTTCTTATTTTACTGAACTTTTTTTACTGAAAGTTGATGAAAGTGTCTGATATAAAGAACATTTTTGAAAAAAATCATAAAATTATATCACTATTGGAATAAACAATGTACTACCATGTCTTTGCCAGGTTTAGGGAGCCAAGTCTAGTTTGGGGAAAAGAACAAGCCAACGGTGTTCACCTCTGGGATATAGTTTCACATTTTGGAAGAAGTCATGCAGTCTGTGAGACATTTAAGAGCAGAGTTATGGGAGGCCGAGGTAGGCGGATCACCTGAGGTCAGGAGTTAAAGACCAGCCTGGTCAACATGGCGAAACCCCATCTCTACTAAAAAAAACAACAAACAAACAAAAATCAGCCTGGCGTGGTGGCGGGTGCCTATAGTCCCAGTTACTCGGGAGGCTGAGGCAGGAGAATCACTTGAACCCGGGAGGCAGAGGTTGCAGTGAGCCAAGATAGTGCCACTGTACTCCAGCCTGGGTGACTGAATGAGACTCCATCTCAAAAGAAAAAAAAAAAAAAAAAGAGCAAAGTTATAGGAAAACATGATGTCTCATATCTTGTTTTAGGACTGCAGAACCTCACGACTTCAATGAAGAGAGATTTGGCAATATCTTTCAAAATTACAGACACACTTGTATTTGACCCAGCAATCCTACTTCTGAGTATTTTTCTATAGGTACAACTCCACACATGTAAACGAATGCCATTGATATAGTACTTGTAATAAAAAACAATTGGAAATAACCAAATTGTCCATCAATAGGAGACTGGTTAAAAAGCCATAGTCATCTACGTGCCATGCAGCTGCAAGAAAAAAAGAAAGGACACAAGAAAGAAAAGATGAGGATCATCTCTATAAAAAGGGTTCCCTGTTGTTAGGAAGAAAAGCCAGGTGCTGAAAAGAATACATAAGATTAAAGTATAATAAAAAAAATTTTTTTAAAAATACATAAGAGGGGAAATAGAAATCTATATTCCTCTTTGCTTGATTCTGCATCAAGAAAAGCTTGAAGGAAGTGGTGAAAGTGGTTAACTATAGATAGGGTAAACATATTATTTTTGCCTAAATGGAATAGTTTTGAGAGCGAGAGGGTCAGTGTTAATTTTTTTTTTAGACAGAGTCTTACTCTGTTGCCCAGGCTGGAGTGCAGTGGTGTGATCTTGGCTCACTGCAACCTCTGCCTCCTGGGTTCAATCGATTCTCCTGCCTCAGCCTCCCAAGTAGCTGGAATTACAGGCGCCCACCACCACACCTGACTACCTGACTAATTTTTTGCGTTTTTAGTAGAGACAACATTTCACCATGTTGGCCAGGCTGGTCTCGAACTCCCAACCTCAGGTAACCCACCCGCCTCGGCCTCCCAAAGTGCTGGGATTACAGGTATGAGCCACCGCGCCCAATCAAATTATTAATATTTATCCCAAGACAACAGATGTAGCTTGGAACCATTCCAGACAAACAAGTTCCCATAGTCACTCTATGTAGAGGGGGTGAGGGATAGGGCTTGGGGGATAGAGTAGCTGGGGACTTCCCAAAGTGCATCTTGTTGTATTGCTTTGACTTTGGAATAATGCACATGTATTACCTATTGGGAACAATAGGACATTTAGAAAGTGTTGGGAGGACCACGGTCAACGTAAAATTTGTTGCTGGATTTTAATGGCCCCTCACGGTGGATGAGCATTTAATGGTATCCAAACTCCCTACTGACAGTGCTTGAAGACAAAACTGGAGCGTGCATCACTCCACATCTACCTTCTCACAGGCAAATTTTCTAATTAGGAGCCGAGGATATTCAACCTTTACTTATTCATCCATCCATTCAGCCATTCATTTGACTTTCAGCAAATATTAATGGAGTACTCCGCTAAGCACTGGGGACCCTCTGGTGCTCAGGATACATGAGTGCCTCCCATGGAGCTCTTGGTCTCACGAAGGGTACAGACAAGCTCACAGGATGCCAGCACAGAGTGGAAAAGTGCAGTCCCCAGGGAAGTAGCCGTGCTCTGGGCACTGCACTTCCCTCACGGATCACCGGCCAGTTGAATGAGCAAACGAATGAATGAATGAATGAATGCAATAAAATAAAATGAAATGACCGCTTACATTCCTTCCAAATCTGTAGTTCACTTGTGTAACATACAGGGTTTCCAATATTTTGGAAAAACAATAATAGGATTAAATTCAAATTGTTCTGCTTGGTTACAGAGAGGGCTTGGTTCAGCATGTTGCATGTGTAAAGCACATTTTCTCTAGGAGAAGGTGGAGGTGTGAGGCAGGCATGGCATCATGAAGACAGATGGGGCCTAATAGAAAAAAAAATCAGCATATTTCCTTTGAAAAAGTCTTCATAGTTTGTAAGGCAGGGAATTTGTTTTTTTTTTAAGACTGTGTCCCTCTCAGTCGCCCAGGCTGGAGTGCAGTGGTGAGATCTCGGCTCACTGCAGCCTCCGCCAGCTGGGTTCAAGCAATTCTTCTGCCTCAGCCTCCTGAGTAGCTGGGACTACAGGTGCATGCCGCCACACCTAGTTAGTTTTTGCATTTTTAGTAGAGACAGAGCTTCAGCATGTTGGCCAGGCTGGTCTCGAACTCCTGACCCCAAGTGATCCATCTGCCTCAGCCTCCCAAAGTGCTGGAATTATAGGCAGTGGTGAGCCACTGCCCCTGGCCAGCAGGGGCAAAAATTAATCCAATAGCAGAAGTCCTGTTAAGAACAGAAGTACCATTTAGGAAAATACTTTGATGATATAAATTTTCAGTTATACAGGAGGAATAATTCAAGAGGTCTATTGTACAACATGATGAATATAGTAAGAAGAGAGAGAAGGTAAGGAGGTAATGATATGGAGTAGTCCAGAGCTCTGCGTTCCAGTCACCCTCTTCCACTGGCTTGCTGTGAGACTTTAGGGACGAAAATGAGCCTCTCTAAACTTTTTTTTTTTTTTTAAATTTTTGAGATGGGGGTCTTGCTCTGTCACCCAGGTTGGAGTTCAGTGGTGCTATCATGAATTACTGCAGCTTTGACCTCCTAGGCTCAAGCGATCCTCCCGCCTCAGTCTCCCAAGTACCTGGGATTACAGGCATGCACCACCACTCCTGGCTAATTTTTAAATTTTTTTGTAGAGACAGGGTCTTACTATGTTGCCCAGGCTGGTCTCAAACTCCTGGGCTCAAGTGATCCTCCTGCCTTGGCCTCCCAGAGTGCTGGAATTACAGGCGTGAGCCACTATGCCCAGTCTATACTTTCGAAAATATAAACTAATGGTGTTTGGCAAGTTGTTGTCTATGGCTCCTCCTAGATGCCTACTTCTTTGTTCTACTTGTGGATTTGTTTTCCCAGTATCTCCCTCTCCTTTGGAAGCAGACATTTAATTTTCCATCTCAGGGCCTTGGCACATACCATTCCCTCCACGTGGACTGGCCTTGCTCTCCATCTTTCCGTGGCCAGCTCCTCCTCACTTTGCACGTCTCAGCCTCGCCTTTCACAGAAGTCTCTATCATAGCTGGTCGCTCTATCAGAGTTCAGTGCCCTTGTGATTTTCTGTTTCCTTCACAGTTCTTATTGTATTTTCCAGCTTTTCGTCTGAAATTATAAACTTAGTAAAGCAAGTTTAGTGAAGCAAATGTCCAGTGTCTAGCACCTGGAAAACGGTAAGTTCCCATAATGATTTGTCGAATGAATCAATGAAAAATCCTTCCATTTGCTCATATTCTAATTTCCTGAATGGACTGGAAGGTTGCATAGATAACCTCAAAGGTCCCTGCTTCCCTTAAACCATAGCTGTATCTTGCCCAGGTTAAGCTGGCACCATCTCCTTGAATCCCGTCACCCCTACTTTGCAGGGAGGGGAACACTCCCCTTTGGGCTGCTACAATGCCGAGGTGACGGCAGACTGTGGGGACAGATGTTGGAGGCAGTTAATTGTTTCCAAATCAGAGTATTTCAGAGATATAACTCCCACAGGACACTAGAGTTTCTCTCTGGGTATAATTTTTGCCAACCCAATAATTACAGCAGTTTATGCAACTGACATATAATTCCACCAGGACTGAAGTGGCAGAGTTGACAAGAAGCTCGCCAATTGTATATGATTTGGGGCCCGTCTGCGCAGACCTATTCTCTAAGAGATAAAAAATATCTGTCTTTGGGCCTCCTCCTTTTTGTGATTTTTTTTTTCCACGTCTGCTTTTGAATTGGACATTAACAGGCTGCAGCTAGCTTAATTTTATAGTTGCCACTCAGGGCCTCTCACCCTCCTGAAGCACTGACGTCATCTTACACTCACTTTATCAATGACATCCACCCAGGCTAGAAATAAATGAGGAAACACCAGTCAAGGGGAACATGAAAAGTTTGTAAACTGTGCAATTGGGCTCTGCAAATTAATCATAATTTGGAAAATGTTTTCATGGTCACTGTTCATCAGATATTGTTTCCTCTTGCCTTTTGCAGATGTCCAGACCTCTTAGCATGCCACTGAACCATGGAACAACGCCCACTCAAAAACTCACTTTGCAAGTGACGGCAGAGAGGTACCAACGGTGGAGTGATTTGCCAACACAACAGGGCATGGCCATGGCCAAGGCGGAAGTCAGAAATCCTTGTCCGCCCTGCCAGCCATCCTTAGCTCCTCCACCCTTCCCCAGCGGGCCCATGTCCTGCCATATGTACCCCAGTTCACCTCCACATCCCATCCATTGGCATCAGTGCAACGTGAGGTCTGGGTTTCTCTTTTTTACCCAAGTCAGGCTGACTACCTGGTGAAGAGGAAGCTTCCCAACTGTGTTAGTTTCCTAGGGTCACTGTAACCAAGAACCACGAACTGGGAGGCTTAAATAATGGAAAATTTGTGTCTCTCGTTCCTGGAGGTTGGAAGTCCAGGATAGTTCAGGTGTGGGCAGGGGGGGTTGATTTCTCCCCAGAGCTGTGAGGGGGAGCCTGCTCCATGCTGCTTGCAGCATCCAGTGGCCCCAGGAATTCCGTGGCTGCAGTCACAGAGCTCCAGCCTCTGCCTGCACCTTCCCCAGTCGCCTCCTCCCTGTGCGTGTCTTCACCTCAGCTTCCCTCTGTGCATGTCTGCTTGTGCCCACGTTGCCCCTTTTCATGAAGACACCAATCACATTGGATTAGGGCTCACCCTCATGACCTCGTTTTAATTTGATGACCTCTGTAAAGAGTCCATCTCCAAATAAGGTCATATTCTGAGGTACTGGGGGCTAGGACTTTGCATCCTTTGGAGTGAACATAATGTAACCCATAATATCATCTGAAACCCCTTCTCTGTCAACCAATCCACAAAACCCCCACCTGACAGGGAGAAGATCGATAATGAAATGCAGCCAAGGGGAGGCTTCCTCAACCAGAGTGGAGTTTAAAGAACTGAGCAGATAGTGGCTGGGCGCGGTGGCTCACACCTGTCATCCCAGCAATTTGGGAGGCCGAGGCGGGCAGATCACCTGAGATTGGGAGTTCGAGACCAGCCTGACCAACACGGAGAAACCCCGTCTCTACTACAAATACAAAAATTAGCCGGGCATGGAGATGCATGCCTGTAATCCCAGCTACTCAAAAGGCTGAGGCAGGAGAATTGCTTGAAACCAGGAGGCAGAGGTTGCAGTGAGCCGAGATCGCACCATTGCACTCCAACCTGGGCAACAAGAGCAAAAAACCCCATCTCAAAAAAAAAAAAAAAACTGAGCAGATAGTAACTTAAATTTAAAAGTAGTATGATTGTTATTATTGTTCTTTTTATTTACTTTCAATATTCCCTGAACCAAGTTCTCTCTCATTCGCTTATTAATTCATTGCAGATTGATTGCATGCCTACTATATGTTAGGCACTATTCTAGGAGCCAGATACATCAACAAGCAAAGCAGACAAAAGATCCGATCCTCATGGAGCTGCATCCTAGTTGTGGAAGATCGATGTATATTAAATATGTACTTATGTCAGATTATAATACATCTATGAAGAAAAAGCAAGGAAGGAAGCATAAGAGTGCCAAGGGAGAAGAGTAACCCAGTGTTAGGCCAGGGGGTGAGAGAAGAGCTGACCAAAGACATGGCATTGGAGTAAAGACCTGGAGGACGGGTGAGGAAGCCATTGGGGGTACCTGGGGAAGTGTATTCCCAGCAGAGGAACAGCAATCATGAAGGCCCTGAGGTTGGCGCATGCCCGGAGCAGCTGAGGACCAGCAAGGAGGCCAGTATTGCTGGACAGAGGGAGCAAGTGGGGCGAGGGCGGCAGGAGGAAGGCTGGGGAGGTGCAGCGTGGAGGTAGGTGCACAGACCATGGGCCTTGCAGGACATCGGAAGGATGTTGGCCTTTCACTCTGAGTGAAATGGCAGCAAGGATGGGCTTTGAGTGAGGGAGCATGCCATGGTTTGGATACGATTAGTTTGGCCCACCAAGTCTCATGTTAAAATGTGATCCCCAGTGTTGGCGGTGGGGCCTGGTGGGAGGTGTTTGGCTTGTGGTGGGTGGATCGCTCATGAATATCTTGGTGCTATTCTCAAAGTAGTGAGTGAATTCTCACTCTATTAGTTCACGCAAGAGCTGGTTGTTAAAAAGGGCATGGCACCCCTCCTGTCTATTTCTGCTCTCTCACCATGTGAGATGCTGGCCCCTCTTCTCCTCCCACCACGAATGGAAGTTTCCTGAGACCCTTCCCAGAAGCAGATGTCAGTGACATGCTTCCTGTGCAGCCTGCAGAACTGTTAGCCAAATAAACCTCTTTTCTTTATAAATTACCCAATCTCAGGTATTTCTTTGTAGCAACACAAAATGGACTAAGACAGAGTGATATGATCTGACTTGCATTTTAAAAATAATGCCTTTGGCAACTGCATGGAGAGCAGACTCCAGGGCACAAGGATGCAAGCAGGGCAGTCAACCCAAGAACCAACAGTGGTGAGCTGGGCAGGAGGAGTGGAGACTGCACCAGGGTAGAGAGTGGGCGTGAGGAAAAGGGGATGCATTTTAGAATCTAGGCATATTGGGAAGGTAGAGCTAATCTTTTTCCCTAACAGATTAAACTCAGTTTATGAAAGAAAGGGAGGGGTCAAGACTGACTCCAAGATTTTTGGCCTGGCAAGTGGGAGGATGCAGCAGCCATCGATGCATCCCAAGATGTAAAAACCTGGGATTTGGGGCTCAGTTTAGAACCAGTGAAGTTCAGGATGCTTATTAGACACTCATATGGAGATGCCAGAGTGCCTGTGAGTAGATTGTGCCTATAGGACAAAACAGCTGCTTGTTAGGCCCTCATGGCCCTGCGTTCATCAGTCCCACGCAGCTACCCCATGTGATCCCCCACTTCTTCCCACTATGAGCCATGGCAGTTTTCCTCCCTCTCCCCACTTATTTGCGCCCCTATGACTTATCTGATATTTTTTCTCTTTCTAAGAATGTCATCTCAATTCATTTCTTTCCATCTGAATTCAAACCACCTCGATTTTCCATTTGTCATTCAACAAACACTCTGATCCAGAGACTGCAGAGGCAGAAGTCCAGTGGGTGACTGTGGGTGACTGTGGGTCCCTCGGGGCCTTTCTCAGCTGCCTTTACCCACACTGCTCTCCTCTGACCTCAGCCCTGACTGAATCCTGGCTGTCTGGAGCCTCCTTCAGGGCTTGGTTGCAAACAGCCCTGAGTGTTACTTAACAATTTGGGGCAACTCTGCGATTCTCTAATGAAGATGTAAGCTGTCTGCACTGAGTACTTGGTCCATGTTCAGTGACTCCTTGTGAAGTCGCAGCTCTGGTTTGCTTGTTTGATCTACAGAGCCTTGCTTTCCAGGTGTACCTCCAGACCCAGCCCAAGCTTCTCTCACCTCCCAGGGGTCTCATCCCTCCTGCACCGGTAAAGGAACAGGAGGGAGGAGGGGAGGGAAAAGAGGGAAGAAAGGGTGTAAGTTGTCAGTACTCCACTCTCGGCCTTGATCTAATGGGCTGTGGGCCTTTGGTTCTTCTGCTCTGGCTCATGGCCCTGTTCTCCAGATGCAGCTGATGAATAGCATTGCTCTGAGGAAGGTTGTGTGGTGTTGTATAAGCAGCATGAGCTTTGCTCTCGAGCAGATTTGGGCTTGAATGCTGACTCCACTACCTGGCAATACAAAGTAACTCATTTCACTTCTATCAGTCTCATCTCACTGATCTCTAAAATGGCATACTCTTCAAGGGTTTTGTAAGAATTAGTACATATATATATAACAGACAGCATAGTGCCAGACATAGCAACCATGCCAGGGAAAAAATGTCACCTTCCCAGAAAAGGTCCACTGGAATCTTCTCTGGTTCTTGTGCTGGACCATGGTAATTTGAGCATGGTCAGTTCCTTGGCTCCAGGCTTTGGCCAATGCCACAGGATCGTGTCCAGCTTGAGATACCTGCCCCACGGTGGGGGGTAATTGATATGTCCCAGGGTCAGTTAGGGATGAGAGAGTTTCTATGGGGGAGTCACAAAGGAGCTACGGGAATTCCATGTGGAGCCTCATTCTAAACTCTTGGCCTTGGTTTAATGGGCTGATCAACATGAGAACATCTTTTCTTGGATCTTGAGTTTCAAAAAAGCTGTGTGTGTGTGTGTGTGTGTGTGTGTGTGTGTGTGTGTGTGTGTGTGTGTGTTTCAATCAAGAAATAAGAGCTTGGGGAAGTGTTAGTGAAAAAGATGAAGATGCCGTTTCTATACTGACCGTGGAACAATGCGAGACGTGCCAGGAAGCTCACTGCTGATCAGGTCTTTGCAGTGGAGGAGTGGAGGAGTGGGGGTTGGGGCTGCAGTGCCGGCCAAATATGGGGAGTGAGGGGAGGCGCGGATGGGGAGGGGTGCTCTGTGAGAAAATCTGATCGTTTTCCCAGCCTTTTCATTGTCTCTGTTTCCACTCACTCCAATTTAAGAGTCCAGCTCTCTTCTGGCCTCGTTCAGTTGGTTTTCTCAGTGCCTTTACCCCCATCTCCTGGCCTTAGCCCCTCTCATTGGTCCTCTCAAGGCTGCTCACCTCCTGCTTGGGTCCGTCTTGCCCCCTGGCCTGATCAGTCAAGCTGAATGACTCCGTCTGGAATTGGGCCTGGATTCTCAGGACTGCTCGGAGTTTCCTGTAACTGCTACCAACGACCTTAGCCTTGCAGGCTTGGAATCCGTGCATCTTAACCTTAATCTTGTACCTATTCATGGTACATGCTAATAATTATCCCTTGGGCAATTAGCACCTAATAAAACTTTCTTGAACAAACATAGTTGTGAGACAGAGTAGCAAATGTAAGAAGCTGCGTTTTCTCAATATGCCGGCCAGCATCATTTCACAAAGCCCCTGACCCTGCGGCGAGTGTAGCTTTCCAGAGGGACGCTTTGAAGACACAGCAGGGTAGAGCACACGGCTCCTACATCTCTTGCCTGGGTCACTGTATCCTAGAAAAGTTAAGTGACCCTGGTCTTTGCCCTTTCCTAGATACAAGACAACATCTGGTGTGGTTAACGATTATGCCTCTGTGACCTGGAATCGGATGTACTCTTCCATCCAAACCTTGATGTGTTTCTGCTTGACTGTAACTTCTGAACAAGTTTGATGTGAAACTATGAACTAAAACACTGCTTTGGAGGAGTCTGACCTCCCTGAAAGATTCCTCCTAGGCTCTGGTCCTCAGTCCATAGTCCTGAGTCAGACTTCTGAATAAAACTAACTTTAATTCTTTAAAAGCTTGATGTTCTTTCCTTCAGTCAATATCATATCAGAGCCCCAACACTTCTTTTGAACTAAGCAGAAGCATGATTTGATCAGAAAGAACTTTGGAAAGGCACTTACTCCAACTTTCTTGCAACACACAATCTTCTCAATTAATATTTATTGAATAAATGAACATCTCAATACATTTATGAATACATAGGACACAGAAGTTTTTCCTACCAAATACATGAAGTTTCAGAGCATGCACTACACGTTGCATAATGGGGAACCTCATACATTTGGAAGCAGCCTACCCTGCTGCTGCACCAGTTTATTCTTTCAGTCTCTTTCTTAGGTTGGGCCAGCATGTTCTTGCTGATGAATGGCTTCTGAGGATGCCTGCCCCTTCTTCTACAGTAAAGCACTTCTGATATAGACAGACAGTTGCTGCAGCCCCTGTCTCCTCTTTTCCAAACCAGCCTCTTGCTCTTGACTCATGATGTGTTGCGGACCCTTCGTTTCCTGGTGGATGATATCTCTGTCCATACGTGACCCTCAGAGTCAAACACAACTCCAGAGAGTTCTGCTCAGCACAAAGCCCATGGAGTCATTCGTGACCTTAAGTAGCTACCATGTTCATGGACAGGCAGCCTATGATTCTGATGGTTTTCTTAGTAACCAGCATTATACAGTTGGCTCACCGGAGTAGTCAGTCAACTCCAACATCTTTTTTTTTTTTTAAATCAACTTCTCTCCCTTGATTAAAAAGCAATACATTATGACTATTGAAGGCTTATGTGGAAAATACAGTGAAAGTAAGGTCACTTATTATCAGTCTGTGTGCTAATCCTGAGTTAATCAGTTAACAGTTTCTTATATTTTCTTACCATCTTTGTTCTGCATATGTATTTTCATATACTTAGTATCCTAAAGTGTATACCACTTTGCATCTTGGTTTTGTTTTGCCTTTACTCCCTTCTAAAATGATTTTCACATAGATTGGCCCCATACTCAGAATCTCTGGGAAAGGATCCTAGTAATGTGATTTTTCTGTCTCTCTTTTTGTTTTTTTAATTCCCAGGGAAATGAAACTAAATTAGAAAGCATGAATATTTTAAAAATATGTTTCCCTGTTGATTCTAGTGCGCAACCAGGTGTGAAAATCATTAGTAGAATCTTGTGGGCATTTATTTGGTTTTGTTTATCATCTATTTAGTTAGCATTTGTTATTTGGTTGTAAGTATTCTTCCCACATTTATAGATCTGATCAGCGCGCTTTCTCTGCATTACTCATTAAGTTGTCAGTTTGACCATGGCCCAAAACAGAGACCTAATGATCTCGCTCTGGCTATCACGCTGACATTAATCAACTCTGAGGAAATATTCATTCAGCAAAGCTATGTTCTTCATCAGCTTTTCACCGCCCTTCTACAACAAGAGCACGTGCGACTCTATAATACAGTATTTTCTACAGAAAAAGAGGAGTTAGTTGGATATGACTTGACCATGATCATTTCAGTGCCTGGACAGTCAGCAGAACGCTAGCCTCTCTCTGTTGCTCTCAGAGAGTGAATGTGGGATTAGACACAGGTGAGTTATTGCTAGAAGAACTCGCCACCAAGCTCCTGAGGGACCATGGGGTTGGTCACCAGCCTCAGTCCACACCTGCCTAATCAAGCTGGGTATTCATTCCTTGACTCAGCCAAGAATATCTGAATAGCCAAGAAAGAGGAAAGCGGTGGTGGGTATACATTATAGGAGAATAATTCTCTGCAATTCTTTCAATGCTCTTGCAAAGATGCAATTTCATTTACTTCTCATTCCTCTCTGGGATGTGTACTCCCCATGTTATAGATGAGGACATTGCCCAGAGCAGTGGGATGGCAGAATCAACCAGGTTTTCAGACTGTAAGACTAGTATTCCTCCCCTCTCTATCCTGCCTCCGATAGGAGTCTCAATCTCCCTCTTTCCTCCACGAGTCTAGTGGCAACTGCCTTACTGACTGAATTGCACATTGTGCTTCCTACCTGACTTTTCAATAGGATGACTTATGTAACACCTTTTCAAAGCCCATTTTCCTGGTATTTATGAAGAACTGGGAGCTTGGCCATGGGCTATGACTTTCCTTTGCTTGAGTTATCCAATATGGGATTGCCCAATCTGGGTAAATACAACTGCTTTCCCCAAACTGGCAGAAGCGAGTCAGAACCTCACATCTCTTTACCCTCCTTTTTTAATAGGGTACAAGGGTGAAAAGTCTTAGCCTTGCAGAACTTCTAATAGATAAATATTTAACAGAAAAGAGCGCTGGGCTAAAAGTCAGTGCAAAGTTCTGCCTAGTCAGCAGCCTTCACCTTTGTCCCTGCACCAATCCCTTAACTATCCCAAATCTGCAAGCTCAACCCCCGATTCGCCTCTGGGACCGCCCCTATCTGTGGCCCTAGTGGGATTGGCCTGACACTCAGACACCTTTTTCTGGACGCTGTGGTTTTGCTTTGCCCCCTCTCCCATCACGAGCCCCATCTTTGACGTAATCATGAGGTTCCAGCCCTATTTCGTAAACTTGAATATCCATTTATGTCTCTTGCCAACCACTTTAGTCCCTGTAGGACTGAGCTTCTGACATTTTAGTGCTGGATGCCCTCCCAGGGGCAAGAGGCCTGTTCCCAAAAATGGGGCCCAGTGCCTGCGGCCTGGGTACCAAACATCTCAATCTCCGACATCGCCTGCTCCCAGCTTCCTTTCCTGGGTTCCAGCAGCAGTCAATTACATCGCCTCTTTCTGCAGCCACAACATTCAAAGATTTCATTCTGTTTCTCAGGCTGCACTGCTCTTGGCAAAGGCCTCTCCGTGTGTTCCCCAGGTGCCTTATCTGAGTTCTGACCTGCACAGTCTGACCCACCCGAGGGATAACCAGGGAACCAGGTCATGCTAGCCATGTCCCAAGATGGGAGGGTGCAGAAAACCGGTTCCAGGCTTGGCTCTTCTACCAATTGTCTGAGTGGCCTAGGGCAAGTCACAGGGCCTTCTGAAGCCTCCTTCCCCAACCTCAGAACAGGTCTATATACCAAAGCGGGTAAGTAGGGGTGGTGGATGGACATAGAAACACACTAGAACATCTGCAGTTCGAAGATTCTTTTAAACTAATTTATGCAATGGGTAAGAGGGAAAGCCCTCTGACTCTAAACATACACTTGTACACTCTTGACTTGTGTCGAATTCCGGTGTGTCTAACATGAACAAAGAAGCTTGGCTGCCATGGGCTGCCAGCCAAGAGCCTCCCAGGGGAACTTCAGGCCCAGGAGAAGGGAAAGCAGCTCTGTGGAATGGGTGCTCACTACTCTCCCGGAGCCACAACTCGCCTGAGACTCACCTTCAGCATGGCACTCCCAGCAGTCAGAATCAAAAGACCACAACACAAAACTTATTTCTGTCTTTCCCCAGAGCAAAGCCCACTGCGTAGAACCATTGACAGACATTAACTCAGGCAAAATTAGATGCACCCCAGAGGCAGCCAGGGAGGGGCAGGGCTGGTACCAAAGGACAATGGGTACTGGTGGAGGTTTGAGAAGAGGAGAAGGGGGTTTCCCACTGTTTTCCTGTTTCCCACCTATCTCCTTCCTGGAGTTGTACGTGTGTGTGTGTACGAGTCAGCCTCCTTCTCTCCCATGTTGCTTACAGACCCACTCTTTGTTTTCCAGAGGACAAGGACACACGCCCTGCCAAATCTCCTTGGTTTGGTAAAGCTATACCCTAGGTACCTTTGGGTCAAGTAAAAGAGATTCCTCATAAATTCATCTAAATTGCCTGTTCTGGACATTTCCAAAGTAAATTTCTTTCTTTCTTTCTTTCTTTTTTGTTTGTTTGTTTTTTTGGTGTGAGACAGAGTCTCACTCTGTTGTCCAGGCTGGAATGCAGTGGCACGATCTTGGCTCACTGCAGCCTCCGCCTCCCAGGCTCAATTGGTTCTCCTCATTCAGACTCCCAAGTAGCTGGGATTACAGGTGGGCACCACCACACCTGGCTAATTTTTGTATTTTTAGTAGAGACAGGGTTTCGCCATGTTGGTCAGGCTGGTCTCAAACTCCTGACCTCAAATGATCCACCCGCCTCAGCCTCCAAAAGTGCTGGGATTACAGGAGTGAGCCACTGTGCCCAGCCTCTAAAAGTAAATTTCTTAAAACTGATTTCATTCCTCACACTCAGATAATTGTATAGATTTTAGTTTACAGACCAAAAGGGGACATAATTTTATATTTGTAAAAACTAACAAAATAGGTTGGCTTATAAATACGTATTTCAGTTTCTTTGACCAGTTGGAATATTTGTTATTTATTCTTCAAATGCAAAACGCCGAATCCATTTTTTAAAACAACAATAATAACAAAGTCCCACGTGTGCCAGCCAGGGAGTGTGGGGGCTGGGGGGGAGGGTCTGTGGGCATGATGGGGGGAGGCTTCTCTCCTGCAGGCTCACCGGAGGTCCCAGGGCAGCCCTGCCCAAGCGTGGCATGTGTTAGAAAGAAAGAATTCCCGTCATTCATAACCGTCTTGTGAGGTGGCTTGGACAAGCGCTGTTCTTATTTTACAAATGAGGAAATTAAGGCTGGAGAGGTTAAAGGATCTTTCCATGATCTCATGACTCCTTATGGCTGGAAACAGAACGTGGTCCCCTGGCTTTTCCTGCTGCTTGCTCAGGGACTGGTAGCTATGACAGTTCTGCTCTGATATGGAATGTGCCCCTCCACTTCTCTGCATCCCAAGGGACATAGTTCCATGCGGTGAACATCAATGCACACCAGGGACCCTTGTTCCTCACCAGCCAGCCCCAGATAAGTCGCCCTAATGAACTGATGCTCTGAGGAACCAGTGTGGGACCACAGTCAAAGATCATGTAGCAGGAGGCAGCGTGAGAGGTGTTCATCCTCCACGTGGCCAGACATGCCTGTGCCCAGAAGAGACAGAATCAGATGCAGGGCTTCAAAGGGAGACAGATGCAAGGAGTCCATTCAGATGCCTGTATGTAGCTTCCATCCCATGCCTGTAGCTTCCCATTCAGATGCCTGTAGCTTCCATTCCGTGCCTGTAGCTTCCCATTCAGATGCCTGTAGCTTCCATTCCGTGCCTGTAGCTTCCCATTCAGATGCCTGTATGTAGCTTCCCATCCCATGCCTTTAGCTTCCCATTTGGATGCCTGTAGCTTCTCATTTCATGCCTGTAGCTTCCCATTCGGATGCCTGTAGTTTCCCATTCTCCAGTTTCTTACCCACCAGTTGTTGCTGAGTGACCCAGACAAATCAATGACTCTCTCTATACTTCTGGGTCCTGGCCTGTCAAACTTAGAAACCAAGAAAACTCACCTCGCAGTGTCGTCACATGGGTGAACTGAGACAGAAGCACTTTGTAAACAGTAAACGACTGTCACAATGTCACCATTATTGTCATTAGCTAACTGGAGTGTGGGATATAAAAATAGCACATAGTTTCCGCTTCCTTCTGAGATTGCAATCTAGGAAGCACATGCACTATATTCACATAAAAATAGTTTAAAGGCAGCCACATTCCTGAAGAATGGCATCATCCAAGATGTGCTTAATCTAAGTCTAATTTTCCTATAGATAATCACAAGACAGGAAGGGAATATGTTACCAGAGTGCCCACATCTATATTCATAGTATACTTGCTTTAAAGATGCTTCAAAATGCATCCTAGCACAATCTCTTTTATTTTGCAGAGTCTTTCTCCCAAATTAATGGCAAGGTGGATCATGGCCAGTGACAGGCCTTCTTCATCTATCACATCTAATGTCACTTCATACTACAGTTGGCCCTCAGTATCCATGGGTTCAACATTCTCAGATTCAACTAACCATGGATGGAAAGTATTCAAAAAACAAACAAACAAAAAAGATGGTTGTGTCTGTACTGAACACGTACAGGCTTTTTCTTGCCATTATTCCCTACGCCAAAGAGTATAACGACTATTTACTTAGGATTAATATAAATCCTAAGTAATTCAATATAGAATTAGATATTGTAAGTAATTTAGAGTTGATTTAAAGTATATGGGAAGGGGCTGGGTATGGTGGCTTACGCCTGTAACCCCAGCAGGGGTGGGTGGGTCATTTGAGGTCAGGAGTTTGAGATGAGTCTGGTCAACATGGTGAAACCCGTCTCTACTAAAAATACAAAAAAAAATAGCTGGGCATGGTGGCGTGTGCCTGTAATCCCAGCTACTCGGGAGGCTGAGACAGGAAAATTGCTTGAACCTAGCAGGCAAAGGCTACAGTGAACTGAGATTTTGCCATTGCACTCCAGCCTGGGAGACAGAGCTAGACTCTGTCTCAAAAAAAAAAAAAAAAAAAAAAGTATACAGGAAGATGTAAGTAGGTTCTATGCAAATCTTAGACCATTTTCTATCAGTTAGTTGAGCATCGCAGATGTTGGTATCCTGGGGTAGAAGGTGCTGGGGGTCCTGGAACCATTCCCCTGTCATACTGAATGGAGTATAATAATTTACAGCATTTTTTTTCCGTGCCACTATATTATAAAAGCTTATGTGATACTTTCATAGGATATCAAAAATATTAAATTATTAACACAATGAATTTTTTTAAACTGCACTAGAGCCACAAAAATCCCTCAGGAAAACATCTGCTTTGATTCATTGTACGACTCCCCGTCATACTGACCAAAGCCTATGGAGGTTTCCCTGTGGAGGTTTCTGTTTACCACAACTGTGGCACAGCCACCAGACCAGGGTCCAAACACGGTGTAAGTTTCACTGGCTATGCTCTGGATTTGTTATGCCATTCTGGATAAATCATGCAAATTTGGAGGAATTTGGACTATTTCAAATGTTGCCCATTCTGAAATTGAGCAATCTCCAGTAGTATTTTATTGCTGTTTTACATAGCATTTTTTAAAACTTGCATAATTCAAATTTGCATGAAACGTGAGTGTATTGTTCAAACGACAGCATCTTAACAGAGAAAACAGCATTCAAATGACCTCCATATCAGTGGAATAAAGGTGGGAACAACCGACTTGCATGAGGCTGGCTAATGGGGGAAGCACTTTTTGAAGGATGAACATTCTGAATATGTTGAATAAAAATACATTTGAATACGTTTGTATAGAGAGTGATTTGGAGTGTGCTGAATAGAAGACATATTCTAATTCTATAATATACCACTTCTTTGGTACCACTGGAAATGGTCCAGTTTCAGAATCAATAGTTCTGATTGCTGCACTTTAGAAAGGACTCTGGATCATTTCTTTTTTGAAAAGCTATGCCATTGTCATCATTGTGTTTCACT
The DNA here is from genome assembly GCF_024542745.1 of Macaca thibetana thibetana. Classification (NCBI taxonomy): domain Eukaryota; kingdom Metazoa; phylum Chordata; class Mammalia; order Primates; family Cercopithecidae; genus Macaca; species Macaca thibetana. Next base: position 5,125,268 of record NC_065582.1, on the reverse strand, counting down.
CAGAGGCATGATAAACACCCAGGGTGGGGAACGAAGACACCCTCAAAGAGTAAGGAATTCTGCCTGAAATTCCTGAGGGTCCCAGAGTTTGGATCAACTTTGTCAAGCACAGCGCATGAATTATGCAATATTTTTCACTAACTAAAAGTAACCATTAATATCTGCCTGAAGGAAGCTTGACCTGAGAGTGTTATCTTCGGTTGCCAGAGGATACATTAAATCCCTTTTGGTGTTTATCTGAATAATGGAATAGACAGTTCAGGTTGCTGAGCTAAACACAGAGCACATTTTTATCCCGAAAGGGCAGTTAGAAATCCTGGCTTTAAAACAAAGACAGAATTCCTTCTCCGCTTGGATCAGCACATTAATCAGCTAATAAACAAATATTTATTAAGTTCCTGCAATGAAACCTTTGACTCTCCTGTTTAATAACTCTTGACAAATTCTCTAATATCCTGGCAAAGAAAATATTTTCTCTACCAAATCATCTTAAAACATGTTTATTTTTCCATTTCATCTTTGGACGAACTAAAGGTGTTTAATTTTTTTGCCCCATAGAGATGGGTTATTCGATTCTATGTCTCTTTCCAGTTCTAAGTTACACAGCCTTCGGTCAGCAAAACAAATTAATTTTTCCATGTTGAAAAAGATAGACTCATAGGATAAGATCACCTACCTAATGGTTCCCAAATCTGATTTGTGCATTAAAATCACATGGGGAACCTATCGATGTATAATCAAATGCTAGCTAATTTGTCATTAGTCCAAATTTCATTTTGGGGACCACTGACTTCATTTTACCAGCAGGGAAATTGAAGGTAACACAATTTGTGGCAGAGTTGGCCAAGAGACCCCAAATCTCCTCCCAGCTTGCAGTCCTGTTTTCGTTCTACTGAACCTTCCCTTACATGCAACAACTTCCAGGATTAAAGAGATAAATATCTGTCAATGAAATGTTAAATGGATTTTTGGACATATCTCTTCTATTTGTTTCCCCTGAATTTCTACTCTCTGTGAGTACATTGGATATCAAGTTCCTTAATAGCAAGAACCTTTGTGAAAAGTGACCAATAGCACAAAATCCTATACTAAGTACTGGTCAGAACAAACTTCAAAGACCCAGTTTCATCCTTTAGGAGCTTATTTACTCAACATTTACTGAAGGCTCACTCTGTGCATACTCTCTGCCAACCTCTCTGGGGATATAAGAATTTTAAATAGATGTGTTTCAAAGGAACGTGCAGTCTCATCGAACAGAGAGGACCCAAACATACAAAAAGGCAACCAATTTGTGCAATAATGACTCTTGTCTCTGGGTGTTTTAATTAAAGTAGCTGCTGTAACCCAAAAACTTCCAATTGTATAGTATAAATTCCTGATGGGTGGGTAGTTTTCCTCCAGGTGGTGACCCAGGGCTCCAGTCTCTTTTGGAGCTCTCCTATCTTCAACACATGGTTCCCGGGTCCATTTTGGTTTTTTGAATCAAGTTGATAGAAGGGACACAGCAGTGGGGAATCGCCTTCTTTGGGAGGTGAATCATCTTCTTTCTTTTCTTTCACACTCTATTGGCACTATTTCACACTTAACTGCAAAGGAGGTGAGAGTGCAATGTGCTGTCCTCCTAGAAGAGAAAACGGAAATAGAAGAGAAACTAGTTACCCCACAAGGAACTTTGGTGTTCTTATCAGAAGAAGAGATCCTTGTGAATGCTCTAACATTCTCTTCTAGGTGGGGCTTCCCTTGGGCACCAGACGACCCCATCTGGAGATCATTGCGGGCGAACGGAAATCACTGTGGAGATCATTCTAGGTTAAAGGAAAGAATTGTGCAAAGAAGAGGAAGGGGTGTCAAATAGTAGGCACAGCGAGCCTGAGGCCAGTGTTCAACTGGAATGCCAGGTAATGCGGAGAGGTGGGACCAAGGCTATAGATACTTGTTGGTGTTGGCTTGTGGTGGCCTTGAATACCAGGCTAAGGAGTTTTACCAACAGTTTAGGATAAAACCAAAACTCATTTAGACTTTATAAAGTTAGGCAAGGGCTTTTTAAGACCCAACCCTAGTTTGCTGTTCTCTGGGCACTGTTCAGTTCCTGGTGTTGACTCCCAGCTTCTCAGAAGATAGCAGCAATGAATCTGGCAGCTGGAACATGTCTCTGTCCTCTCTAGCCACCCCAGGAGATTGTGTCTGCACGTGGCTGTTGTTGGACTCCGGGGGAGTTTTCAATTATTGGTTGACAGTGTTTTAAGATGGTTAGAGTCCATCAAGCAAGAGTGCTTGGTTCATGGTCCTCTCCTCGCTGAATCAGCTCTAAGGTGACCCTCTGTTTGGGATCCCCCTTAACCACCAGGAAGCTCCCAGCTGTTTCCCATCCAACCTTGGTAACTCTGCAAAGTCTCACAGCAGGGGTTCTGCGCACGAATTTCCCCTGGCCTCCTTTTCTTCTACTTTTCTTTTCTTCTGGTTTGTTTTTAGCATCTTATTACAGTGTAAAATTTGATAAACCAATACTTATAAATGTGATAAATAAAAGCAAACAAATGCTAGTAAACCATCTTGAAGCCTGTTCTTGTGAAATACAATATGCATAAGTAAAAAGATAAAATAAGTGATATTGCTATTGAATCCAAAGAGAACACAGCAACTTGGCCAGCCTGTCTGCCCATGATGTTTTTTAACCCAAGTAAACCAGTAGCTGAGCGAGCACGTCAGGTTCTGTTCCCGTACTGTGTGGCGACTGCCTTCCTATGCATCCCCAGGCCATGGAACCACAAGGGACAGAGGTCTTAAATGGGTTCCCGTTTGTGGCCAGGCAATAGGACCTAGCCTTACCAACAGAATTACCATTAACACACATAAAAACGAATGTCTTCTTTTTTGTAGGATGGGGAGGGGCAGAGAGAGGATCATTCACAAAACAGATTAAGCACGGAAAAGCCTGTTTTGAAAAATAGTGTCATAATAGGGAAGTTCTTCCCTGCCAGCGTGTGCACAGCCACTCTTGCTAATATGGTAACAAGATTCCACCCTTTCCCTCCTGAGACTAGTCATGCAGAGAATTTAGCGGGCAGATATTTTTTGAGGATTCTTTTTGGCTCTTTCACGGGCCTCTCATGGTCCTGACATGGGTGACCACCCAGAGATGAATGTAAGGAGATGACACAGGATTCTCTGGTCAGATGGAAAGTGCTGGAGATACGCATGCATGCCTACTGGCTTCTACATGTATAGTGCTTTTTTTCTGATCATGCAAATAATGTACACTTACTGTAAAAAAATTATGAAAAATTTAGAAAAGACAAAAACTATTCCTCACCCCGTCTTCCAGAGACAAACTATACTTAACACATCTCTTTCCTGCTTTTATATATATACATATATCTCACCATGATGCACTATGTATTACTGAGATGTATTAAGACGTATTACAAATGTATAACATTATATATGACTTTTGTCATCTGCTTTGTTTGTATTCAATTTTATATCATGAAATTCTTGCCCATCTCACTGAAAAATCTGGAAGGACATTACCGGTGAAAGCTGGTATAAATGGGCCGTGATTTCCCAGCCATCGCACGTTGCTCACCATTTCAGTCGTTTCCAGTGTTAAGTGCAGCAGGAGAGAGCGTGTCAGTAGCTAAGCTTCTGCAACACACCTGAAGGAAGCATGTTCCCAGGTGCGCTGCTCTGATCCCCTTGGGGAAACGCTGAGGATGGATTTGATTTCAAATACTGTAAATCAGGCCAGGCGCGGTGGCTCACTCCTGTAATCCCAACACTTTGGGAGGCTGAGGCTGGTGGATCACCTGAGGTCAGGAGTTTGAGACCAGCCTGGCCAACATGGCGAAACCCGTCTCTACTAAAAATATATAAATTACCCAGGCACAATGGAGTGCCTCTGTAGTCCCAGCTACTCGAGAGGCTGAGGCATGAGAATTGCTTAAACCCTGTGAGGTGGAGGTTGCAGTGAGCCGAGATCATGCCACTGCACTCCAGCCTGAGCAACAGAGCAAGATCCTTACTCCAAAAAAAAAAAAAAAAAAAAAAAAAAAGCCAGTGCCATAGTATGGGTTTCTATGCACATATGGCAGCGAGCCCATTCATTGCCTGTCAGGTAGCGTCTATGTATAATGGAATACTATTCAACCTTTAAAAGGAATGCCATTTGGATATATTCTACACCGTGAATGAACCTTGAAAACATGCTAAGTGAAATAAGCCGAATGCAAAAGGAAAACCATTATATGATTCCCTTTCTCTGAGATACCTAGTCAAATTCAAAGACATAGAAAGTAGAGCAGAGGTCGCCAGGGGCTGCGGGGGTTAAGGGGAAAGGGGAATATTGCTTAATGGGTACAGAGTTTGTGTTTGGAATGATGAAAAAGTTCTGGAAATCAGTGGGGCGATGGTTACACAATGTCGTGAATGTGCTTACTGCCACTGAATTGTACACTTGAAAATGGTTAAAATGGTAACTCTTATGTACATCTTACCGCAATTTTTAGAAACCCAAAATAAGGCAGGATTACAACACAGGAGGGTAAATACTGAGGTTCTGGCTAAAGGCTTGGTCCTCCTAGTGGCCCCGGATGACCTCATCCCCCTCGAGGGGGACGCTCGGGGACCTTCCCACCCTTCTGAACCCGGCCTCCTCGTTCTCTGATTTTCATCCAGGCTCCCCCACTCCAGCACAGCCTCCATTTCCGCAGGTGTCTGGTAAGTTCACCCCCATCCTCTGAAGAGCTCCACCCCTTCTCACAGGGCAAGCTCACTCCTCAGTTCTTCTTCCCTTCCAGGGCCTCCACTCTCATCCCGGGTTTCCAGCTTCGGCCAGGTGCCCAGGGACGCTTGCTGTGGCCCGATCGAAAGGCCTGGGCGGGAGGAAACAACGCAGCTCTCTGGGGACCAGGGTGGGCGGTATCCCCCAGTCGGGTTTCCTTTTCACTTTCTGCCGGGAGGGCTGCAGGCCGGCTGGGTTTTTCACTAGCTGATCTACTCAAACACATCTCCCAAAGACAAATGTCGGTTATGTTCTCTGGAGACACTAGAGTGTTAATCCACACTGGGACTTCCTCCACCAGCCAGACACCTGCTCTGCTCTTGAAGTCAGCGGGTCCCCATCCCTGGGCACAGGAATTTTCGGTTTCTGATGTTCTCCTCCTGTGGCTGCTGGAATCACAGGACTTCATTCCCCTTTAATGCCAGCTTTCCCATCCCCTGCATGTGGTCTCAAGACCTTGGAGCCCTTTCCTACAACAGGTGGGAGGGTGCGGTGGGGGGGGGCGGTGACAGTTTCTTCTGTCATATAAACATAAAAACTTCAGCAACAGTGTCTGGTTGTGTCAAAGCTGAGACCCGGATATGCTGGAATGTGGAGACAGAGACAGTCCTGGTGTGGGGGAGGTTAAGGGACATCAGACCAGCTGTTGAGCCACACGCTTCATCTGCCAAAAGCTCCATGGGGAAAAACTGGAATCCTGTCAAAAGCTTGCACATATTCTGACACATGCAGATATGTCTTATTGACTTAGCAGGCCGTGACAGAGGCAGGGATTGAGTACGAGGTTCGCGAATGTCTAACTCCCCACAGGTGAAGAAGGAAGAAGGCTGAAGGAGCCACACTCACAGCAGGACGGGCCCCGGGCCCCGGGTGTCTGGAAAGCTGTGGGTGATGTGCCCTGGCTCGTCCCCATGGTGGAGCCCAGCACTCCAGGAGGGAGAATACTTGTAAAGAATTAAATTAGAATGATTTGCCTGGGAGGTGGAGTCAGTAGCATCAGGAGCCTGCTAAAAGGGTGAGGGCAGAGTAGTGAGAAGTTTCTGTACAGGCTGGAGATCCCTGGAAGCCAGTGGCAGTGGAGTGAGAGAGGAGAGAACAGACACCTCAAAAGCCAGGGGCCGTCACTGGTGGCTGGACTAGGTGAGCAGCTCAGTGTCAGGGAGGCGGGTGGCCTCCGTGGGAGCAGCTGAGGGCAGCAGGATGACCAGAGCCGCAGGAAGCAGCTGGGTTCTTTGCAGACAGCTCCCACATGGGCTGCAGCCATCACCACACACTGTCTTATCCTCAGAGACGCAGGCCAAAAACGATTGCTTCTTTTCAGTGGCTACGTTTTGAATCAAGTGATGCTTGATAAAAATGAAACATTCTGCTCTTCATCACCCTACCTGCCTTTTCACCTACCCAAACAAACAAAAGCAGAAATAAAACAAGACAATAATAGCAATGAGCAATGGGTCATGGGACAAGCCACAAATGCAGTTGACACAGCCTGGGTACATCATGCACAGCAGGGTCCACTCTGTTCCATCATCAAATCCTACAAGAAGGGAGGCCTCAGTCTCCGCCTAGCCACTCCTATCACCCCAGATCACCACTGCCTGAATGCTGCCTTCACCATCTCAGCCCAAGACACTGTGTTCTTGACATTTTGATCATTGGCATCATTATGTCATTTCTTTGGCAATCGAAAGCAATGTTCCTGCTCCTGTGTGGGTTTGAACAAACAGCCCAAGGGGATAAATAATGAATTATTAAAGGAGAAAAAGTCTATTTCTCATCTCAAGCACCTGGAAGGCTGAGGCGGGAGGATTGCTTGAGGTCAGGAGTCCAAGGTTGCAGTGAGCTATGTTCACACCACTGCACTCCAGCCTGGGTGGCACAGTAAGACCCTGTCTCAACAAACAAACAAACAAACAAAAAATTCCTATAAGCAATGAGACACACAAGGAGTAATCCAGCACACAGGGCCTTAGCACACACCCCAGCCCGCGCACTCCACAACCTTCTGCTCTTACCTCAGTGTCGTAAGATGTGGCTTGAGCAGCTCCTGCCTAGAGAGATAAAAAGCAGGTGTAACACAGTGACCCCCAAGGGACCCAAGGGTGCCCATGGTTTGCAAGAGAGGAAAGAACACAGAGAGCCTGCACTTTCCCAGAATTGCATTGCTCACCAGCCAAGCTGTGGCTTCCCTGGCACATGTAGCTGGCACGGGCTCCGTCCACAGCAGGCCTAGCTGAGCGGAAGGCAGCTTCCAGGAACTCCAGGCTGCAGTTATTGTGTTGATCCAACAGGTGCCCAGGCCAACACCAACGTGGGGCCTGAAGCTGCCTGCCCACTTCTCTCTAAACTCTCAACCCTGACTGACAGCCACACTTGCAGCAGGATGGGCCAAAGGGTCATGGGACAAGCCACAAATGCAGCTGACACAGCCTGGGTACATCATGCACAGCAGGGTCTGCTCTGTTCCACCATCAAATAACCCTGCCTCCTAATTGGGCTTAAGAGCCGGGAGGACGCACCTGTGCTTCAGCAGTGCAGCTCCCGTAGTGGCTGGACTGCTACATGCTGGGATCTCAGTACAGCCGCCCAGATGTCCTAAACATGTTTTAATCGCCTTTCTAGAGAAGGTAGAGACCGTGGTTATAGTAACAGGAAAAGTATGAAACACGGGAAAGTACCAGGATGTCCCCTCGTGGACTGTCACTACTGGCCGTCACTACAGAACTTTTATTCATTATTTCATTGTTTTTAAAACGTGTGTCTATGCAAGGCCTTATATCTTTCTGCTATGAGTCCCTCATTGTTGACCTGGGACCACAGACTTCAGGTAGACAGCTCACTGTCATGCTGCGTTAGGGCATAGCTGAGGCACGGTGGCTTATTGTTTGGGCTGAAGACAAATGTAGCTTTCAGTGAACTGTCTTCCAGTGCAGTTTTGGGTAGGGAGGACATAGAAGTGTGCCCAGAAAGGCTGAAGACGTGGTTTTTTTGTTTTTGTTTTTGAGATAGATCTTGCTCTGTCGCCCAGACTGGAGTGTAGTGGTGCAGTCTCGGCTCACTACACCCTTGTCCTCCTGGGGTCAAGTGCTCCACCTACCTCAGCCTCCCAAAGTGCTGGGATTACAGGCGTGAGCCACTGTACCTGGCCCAAAGAGGTTTTTTAAAGAGAAACAGAGGGAAGAGCAGCTGCCATAGGGAATGGAAATGTGGGAGAAGAGAGGCTATTTAAGAGGATTTTTTTTTTTTTTGAGACAGATTTTCACTCTGTCGCCCAGGCTGGAGTGCAGTGGTGCAATCTCAGCTCACTGCAGCCTCTGCCTCCTGGGTTCAAGCGATTCCCCTGCCTCAGCCTTCTGAGTAGCTGGGATTACAGGCGCCTGCCACCACGCCTGGCTAATTTGTGTATTTTTAGTAGAGACGGGGTTTTACCATGTTGGTCAGGCTGGTCTTGAACTCCTGACCTCAGATGATTTGCCCGCCTTGGCCTCCCAAAGTGCTGGGATTACAGACGTGAGCCACTGCCCCCAGCCCGAGGATTTTTTTTTTTTTTTTTTTTTTTTTTTTGAGACAGCGTCTGGCTCTGTCACCCAGGCTGAAGTGCAGTGGTGCGATCTCAGCTCACTGCAACTTTCACCTCCTGGAGTCAAGTGATTCTCCTGCCTCAGCCTCCCAAATAGCTGGGATTACAGGCGCCTCCTATCACACCTGGCTAATTTTTGTATTTTTAGTAGAGACGGGGTTTCACCGTGTTGGTCAGGATGGTCTCGAACTCCTGATCTCCAGTGATCTGCAGCCTCAGCCTCCCAAAGCGCTGGGATTCCAGGTGTGAGCCCCTGCACCCGGCCCACTTAAGAGGATTTTGAAGGGGCTTTAGTGATTCCCTGTTTCATGTGCCCAAGAAATCACCATCAGAAATCGATATATGTTTTGTCGTAACAAGGAGATACACAAAGCGATAGCGACAACCTCTGCCTCGGGAGTCAGCAAAGACTTCACTCAAGAACTGATCTTGAAGGATGGGTGAGAATTTTCTAGAATGAAAAAGATGGATAGGTTAGTGTGTCTCAAAAGCAAGCCCAGGACAGATGCTGGTGGTTCCATTCCCAGTGGTCTGAAGGAACATGAGAAAAATAAAGGCCAGGTAGGAAGCTTTTCAAAAAGCTAAATTTATTTGATTGAAAGGAACTTAGGTTTGGGACGATGTACCTTCTACTTTTGGAATGTTGCTATTTTTCTTTCTCCTATGAAATCAAGCTGAAAATAGATGATACCATCTATATTATCATTTACATTCTCTCTTACTTAGCCTAATAAAAACATCACGTTTCCCACATTTTTTAAAAAAGGTACTGACCTTTGAAATGCAAAGGTCTGAGGGCTACCATAGCACACTCTAGGCCACGGTGCTGGATGGTGCAGGCTGCCCCCCATGGTGTATGCGGAGAACTGGGAGGAAGCCAGGGTATGTGGAAGATGGGACAGAGCAGTGGTTTAGGGTTAGATGGAGGACGGTCTTTCATAGGGACCTTGGACTCCATTCTTTAGGGATGATTAGGGGTTTATAAATGAAGGAGAGAGCGGATTATATTTTACTGGAACCCAGGAAGATTCACTTTGGTTCCAGTAAAGTAGTGGGCTGGAGAAGAAAGAGATGAGACAAAAAGATCAAGACCATTTATGCAATTTTCCAGGGATAAGACGAGGGCATTCATTATGATCAGTGGCGATACAGACAAGGAAACCAAGCAAGACTCGAGAAACTCCTAGGACAGGCAATTTAAAAGAACAGAATGGATTTGCAAGTATAGATGAGAAACTACAATGAACACTTGACCTCAGTGAGAGGGCTGCAACAGGGAATGATGGAGACTGTGGCAAACTCAAGCTCATGTGCCCTACCTGAAGGGGGCAGCTGCCATTCTACACCAGCTAACTCTTGCCATATAGGAATGGAACCAGAAATCCAACAAAGAAACAGGTGGTGAGAATGTGGAGACTGAAAGGGCAGGCGCATAATCCACAGCTGTGATGGTTTAGCATTTATAAGGAACTTGTTCTGCTACTTGAGATAATGGGAATAAGAGACTAGGAGGGCTAGAAGCAAGGAACCAGCGAGTCTAGACACATTCCAGAGGACATTATGTCTGTCACGCAAGCCCTGCCTCAGTTTTTTTCCCAACACTCAGCTTTTCCCCAACATGCCCCCCTTCTCTTTTTTTGTAAATGAGAAGGTAACATTATTATTATCATTATTACTAGCTATCATTATTACTAGCATAAAAGGTGACCTCTTTTAACTAAGCAAGGCGATTGTAGGCTGTGCAGCTCTTAATTGCCAGTTGGTGACCCAGCTTCACTTTTCTTTTCTTTTTTTTTTTTTTTTGAGACAGAGTCTTGCTCTGTGGCCCAGGCTGGAGTGCAGTGGCCGGATCTCAGCTCACTGCAAGCTCCGCCTCCCGGGTTTACGCCATTCTCCTGCCTCAGCCTCCCGAGTAGCTGGGACTACAGGCGCCCACCACCTTGCCCGGCTAGTTTTTTGTATTTCTAGTAGAGACGGGGTTTCACCATATTAGCCAGGATCTCCTGACCTCGTGATCCGCCCGTCTCGGCCTCCCAAAGTGCTGGGATTACAGGCTTGAGCCACCGCGCCCGGCCCACTTTTCTTAGCCCTTATTCAAACTGTAGTCGCTCTGGTTTGAATACCTCCCACATATCTCTCTTTTCCCTTTCACAAGAGGACCCTTCATCCTAGGGGTTGTAGAAGGATGAAGCTCTGTCTTCTGTAACTTCTTCATGCTAAATAGAGGTGGATATTCCTGCCTAGCTATTAGGGTCTCTTGTATTCAGGGTAGAGAGGAGCTGAGTCAGAAAGCATTGGTCCGTTAAGCATCGTGACTCCTGTCTGTCCTCATTCCTTTTTCACATTCAGATTCAACTGGCTCATGACTCGTAGTCAGGGAACCCAGTCCATGGTTGGGATCCGTGGGTCCCTCCAGTCTCCCATTCCATGGTCGTACACATCTTGAGGGCATCCACACGGTTTATTCATCTCCTGCAAAAACACAAGCATACCCTCCACGTTAGTAAATGTACCAAAACAGAAGCAAACTTTTGTGGCTGTAGCCGGGAGGCCACTGATAATGAGAAACAGGCCCCTTCTAACAGAAGGCACAGGGAAAGCAAATCGAGGCTTTTCAAACCTTCCATTCGCATTGTATGGGTGGGTGCACTAGATACTGTGGCTCATGGTAGATCTTCAGATGTCTGGTGGGCACCCACACAGGCACCTGATTGTTACCTGGAGAGACTCAAGCAAATCCTCTTTGCCATATCATTGTCTTTCCTTTTTCCCAGCTGTTTGTATGTGACCGTATCTTTCTCTAAGGCCTGACGCATTAAGATGAGTTTAAGAATGGAATGCTTGTGCATCAGCAAAGAGTGCACAGACCAATGCATCCACCCTTTGGTTAAGTTTAAAGGACCAAAAGGTCCTGTTGGAGAGAAAAGAAAGAGCATTTTTGTCCTTACCTCCCTCCCCTCTATTCCTTTTATATTTGCCCTCTCAGATTTTGATTGGACTTTGAGCCATAGCTAATTTCCATAATTCAGAATGTTCTTGTCTGTCCCTGCAAATCTCTGCTAGTCTTTGCTAGTCTCTACTTTTGTACCTCTTTAGGGCACTGATCAGTACCTCTTTAGGGCACTGACCTTATATTGCTAGTCTTCATCTATCTCTCTACTTATCTCTATATCTCTCTCTCTATTTATCTCTATCTCTCTATCTCTATCTCTCTATCTCTATCTCTCTATTTATCTCCCTTATCTCTACTAACTTAGCTCTACTTACTTACTTAGATCTACTTACTTATTTAGCTCTACTTACTTACTTACCTCTACATCTTTCCTGGAAACCTCTTTTGTGACCCTGGGTAGAGCTCAGAAATCCACCCTTTAAATTTCAGCAAGAGACTAAACAGGGACCCCAGACCCAGCACCAGATTGAAGGGAACAGGAAGTGCTCTCCCTTCCCCAAAGCAGGAAAACCAGAGTTTGGCCCTTGCAAATTTGCACTCCACATCAGCAGTCATCCTCAATTTCTTGGAATGAATTGTTGATCATGGCAATTAACACATTTAGCAAAAACAATGACTATTGTAACATTACAGACTCCATAAAGAACATAACCAATGTTTTCAATGAATTTGTGGTTATAGTTTATGACCACTGATTTCACTTCAGAAAGCCCAAATATAGCCCAGAACAGTGTCTTAAAACTCTGTCGTGAAGGCTTCATTTTGTTTTGCACCAACGTAGTAGGCGTAGAGGTTGAACATTCCCATCACAAAGGCCACAAACACCGCAATGAACACATTCAGCCCATATCATGCCTGTGTGCTCATTAAATCTGTTTTTCTCCAGCAGAGGCAGGTTAACCATGAAACTGAAGCTTCAGGATGACTTTATTTGCCCTATGCAAAGCAGCCTGTGATTTATTTTTTCTGGGGACTACTGCCCACCAGGCCTGTGTGTCAATCTGTAAGCATCCAACAGCAGGTCTACAGTACAAACAGGTCTTTTGTCAGACCCTTGATTAACCCAATATACAGCCTTTCCTGTTGGATTAGTACTACCAAAGCCTCCTCTTCTTTTTCACTGTGCTGCTTCCCAGCTTTATGTCAACAACTGAGCAATTCTTTCTCCTAGGGAAGCAGACCACAGAGTTGAGGAACTAATAACTAATTGAATTTCTCCGGTATAATCAGAACCAACCATTCCCGTATGCAGAGTGACACCTCTAGATCTTTCAAGTAATTGACTGTTCCGGAGGGCAAGGGTCCCCCAACTCCTGTGGGGACCCTCTCTGGCGGCTCCCCAGGAAGCAGGGAAATGGGAACTGCCCTTCAAAGGCTCATGGCAGCACTGCCCACTGCAACGGGAAACAATTGTTGCCGTTTGTAAGGGCACTGGCTGTGCCGGATATGCCTCGGTTTATTGAGGGGCTCTCTGAATAAACACGCCTCAGATTCCACTGTGTCTTAGTACTACCAATTGCTCTAGGTTTTAATGTTGCAACTACAGGAAAGGTAAGTTTTGTAGCTAATTCATCTTCTCTCATTAAGGGGAGAGAGAGGAGGTGGCCATTCACTTAATTCAGTAGGTGGAACCGACGGGCTAGTAAAACATACTTTTTTTAGATGCCCTTTCTTTTCTTTAATTTCCTCTGTTTCCTGTTCCTCATGTTCAGAATCTGAAGTTTGTTTTTTACACTCAACCTCCTCTTCCTCATCTGAATCTGCCTCATCATCTGTTTGAAATGGCTCAAGAGCTGCTTTTCTTAGTGCCCACATTGACCAAACTGAGACTGGAATTTTTGCTCCATCTTTATACACTTTTTAAAAATCCCTGCCAATTCTCTCCCATTCGTCCACTCTATAGTCCCTTCTTCTGAGAACCAGGGGCAAAACTGTCTTACTGCACTAAAGAGTGAGTGATAACAAATTCTGAGTACTAACTTTCCCTCCCCCTCTTTGTAATAAATGCCTTAAGAAATTTAAATAAGCAAAATGTCTGCTTTCACTTTGTCCCTTTGTTACTCTGGTTCTTCTGAGCGCTCAGCTTTCCCACCGAGCTTCTTTTAGATGTCCTCAGGTGTCCTTTGACGATGCATCCTCTGCTTTCACATGCTCTGGTGTTCCTTCACCACGGTCTTTGTTGCCCCACATTGGGCACCAGGAATGTTGGGGTGATCAGACCCAACACCAGGTCGTGTAGGTGACAAAGTTCGGCGGAGTCAAAGGATTGAGAAAAAGACAGTTTGAGAGAGAAAGGTGGGACTAGGGGGCCATCACTAGTGTATGGAGTCTGTGAAGTCCCCGAGCTCTGGGAGCCCATGGTATTTACTGGTAATCCAACAAAGAAACAGGTGGTGAGAACGTGGAGGTCAAAAGGGCAGGTGCATGATCTACAGCTGTGATGGTTTAGCATTTATAAGGAACATGTTCTGCTACTTGAGATAATGGGAATACAATCAATCTAGGAGGCCAGGAGGGCTAGAAGCAAGGAGATAGCAAGTCTAGACACATTCTGGAGGACATTATGCAAGCCCTGCCTCTGTTTCCCTCCCAACACTCAGCTTTTTCCCAACATCTAATAACCTCTGAATATCAGAATCAGCATGTTTCTCTCTAAAAATTTTAAGTACAGAGGCTAATTCATAAGGATTTTTTTTTTGAGGCAAGTTCTCACTAGGTCACCCAGGCTGGAGTGCAGTGGCACGATCTCAGCTCACTGCAACCTCTGCTTCCCGGGCTCAAGAGATCCTCCCACCTCAGCCTCCATATGTCACTATACCCAGCTCATTTTTCAATTTTTTTGTAGTGGTCTCATAATATTGCCCAGCCTGGTCTCGAATTCCTGGACTTAAGCAATCCTCTTGGCTTGGCCTCCCAAACTGCTGGGATTGTAGGGATGAGCTACCATGCATGCCTGGCCAGAATTAGCAGTATCTGAGATTTATGTATTATGTAGAGCAACCTGGGGTCTGGCTCAGATGTTATCCTGCAATAAGTACACAAAGCTGCCTTGAGAATTGGACAGAAAGCACAAGCAGAGACATAGACTATGTGCCTAGTAAACTGGACAAACAATCTGGTAAGTCTGTTTGAGTCAGGTGAATCTTTGACATGGGTTAGAAGATATTAAGCAAACCATTTTTTAATTTAAAAAACCTGCATAATAATATGAATAAAACCAGCCTACTTGAATCCACTTGAGAAATACAAACACTTTCTTAAGTTAGAAAGATCATCTTCTTCTTTGAATATAAAATGAAAGATTAAATTTAAAAAAACATTTAAAATTAAATTCACTTATTATGCAATGTTCTTAACGTATATTTTTCCTGGCAGGTAAGGTGAGGTGAAAAGTTCATTTGAACTTAGACTTGAGTTCAAGTTTTAGTTCCAGCAGTGATCAGGTGTGTGTACTTTGGCAAATGATTTAACTTTTTAGAGCTTTACATCCTCCGATGCCTATAAAACAGCTTTAATTGTGAAGTGGTTAAATGAAATGGCATTTGTTAAGGTCAGAGCCGACTACATATTTTGTCCAGCCCAGTGCAGTATAAAAATGCAGGGCCCCTTTTTCAAAAAGCGGGAAAACAGCTTTCTCCTTCTTCAGTGGTCACTGTCTTCACCTGTCTGGGTATTTTGGTGACAATCTCCCTTAGGCACAGATAGATTCATCATCGGGCAGGTAAGTGAAGACCCTAGCACTCTCCCCATACCCAGAGAACAGGGGAGTGCAGCCAAGGACCAGCCCAGGGAGGTGGAAGGCAGGACCCAGTGAATAGAGGTGCCAAGCTCCCCTCCCCAGTGGGCCCCCATTGGTCCCTTGCCCATGAAGCCTGCCCTGGGCAATGAATGTCCTTAGCATAGAGCTCTCCTGGCATTTAGACACAGAGATTGAAATGTTAATTTAGTCTCTCCCACCCACCAGAGGATTTTGTGAAGATTACAAGAGATAATATGCCTGAAATGTCCTTTGCAAATTGTAAAGCACTCAACAATGTAAATTATTATTATTTTTATTTTATTATTATTTTTTTTTTGAGACGGAGTCTCGCTCTGTCGCCCAGGCTGGAGTGCAGTGGCCGGATCTCAGCTCACTGCAAGCTCTGCCTCCCGGGTTTACGCCATTCTCCTGCCTCAGCCTCCTGAGTAGCTGGGACTACAGGCGCCCGCCACCTGGCCCGGCTAGTTTTTTGTATTTTTAGTAGAGACGGGGTTTCACCATGTTAGCCAGGATGGTCTCGATCTCCTGACCTTGTGATCCACCCGTCTCGGCCTCCCAAAGTGCTGGGATTACAGGCTTGAGCCACCGCGCCTGGCCTAACAATGTAAATTATTGTCTTTTTGTTTTTAAATTAAACTTTAAGTTCTAGGGTACATGTGCACAACGTGCAGGTTTGTTACATATGTATACATGTGCCATGTTGGTGTGCTGCACCCATTAACTCATCATTTACATTAGGTATATCTCCTAATGCTATCCCTCCTCCCTCCCCCCTCCCCACAATAGGACCCGCTGTGTGATGTTCCCCTTCTTGTGTCCAAGTGTTCTCATTGTTCAATTCCCACCTATGAGTGAGAACATGCGGTATTTGGTTTTCTGTTCTTGCGATAGTTTGCTGAGAATGATGGTTTCCAGGTGCATCCATGTCCCTACAAAGGACACGAACTCATCCTTTTTTATGGCTGCATAGTATTCCATGGTGTATATGTGCCACATTTTCTTAATCCAGTCTGTCACTGATGGACATTTGGGTTGATTCAAAGTCTTTGCTATTGTGAATAGTGCCACAATAAACATATGTGTGCATGTGTCTTTATAGCAGCATGACTTATAATCCTTTGGGTATATACCCAGTAATGGGATGGCTGGGTCAAATAGTATTTCTAGTTCTAGATCCTTGAGGAATCGCCACACTGTTTTCCACAATGGTTGAACTAGTTTACAGTCCCACCAACAGTGTAAAAGTGTTCCTATTTCTCCACATCCTCTCCAGCACCTGTTGTTTCCTGATTTTTTAATGATTGCCATTCTAACTGGTGTGAGATGGTATCTCATTGGAGTTTTGATTTGCATTTCTCTGATGGCAAGTGATGATGAGCATTTTGTCATGTGTCTGTTGGCTGTATGAATGTCTTCTTTTGAGAAGTGTCTGTTCATATCCTTTGCCCACTTTTTGATGGGATTGTTTGTTTTTTTCTTGTAAATTTGATTGAGTTCTTTGTAGGTTCTTGATATTAGCCCTTTGTCAGATGAGTAGATTGCAAAAATTTTCTCCCATTCTGTAGGTTGCCTGTTCACTCTGATGGTAGTTTCTTTTGCTGTGCAGAAGCTCTTTAGTTTAATTAGATCCCATTTGTCAATTTTGGCTTTTGTTGCCATTGCTTTTGGTGTTTTAGACATGAAGTCCTTGCCCATGCCTATGTCCTGAATGGTATTACCTAGGTTTTCTTCTAGGGTTTTTATAGTTTTAGGTCTAACATTTAAGTCTCTAATCCATCTTGAATTAATTTTCGTATAAGGAGTAAGGAAAGGATCCAGTTTCAGCTTTCTACTTATGGCTAGCCAATTTTCCCAGCACCATTTATTAAATAGGGAATCCTTTCCCCATTTCTTGTTTTTCTCAGGTTTGTCAAAGATCAGATGGCTGTAGATGTGTGGTATTATTTCTGAGGACTGTGTTCTGTTCCATTGGTCTATATCTCTGTTTTGGTACCAGTACCATGCTGTTTTGGTTACTGCAGTCTTATAGTAGAGTTTGAAGTCAGGTAGTGTGATGCCTCCAGCTTTGTTCTTTTGGCTTAGGATTGTCTTGGCAATGCGGGGTCTTTTTTGGTTCCATATGAACTTTAAAGTCGTTTTTTCCAATTCTGTGAAGAAAGTCATTGGTAGCTTAATGGGGATGGCATTGAATCTATAAATTACCTTGGGCATTATGGCCATTTTCACAATATTGATTCTTCCTATCCATGAGCATGATATGTTCTTTCATTTGTTTGTCTCCTCTTTTATTTCACTGAGCAGTGGTTTGTAGTTCTCCCTGAAGAGGTTGTTCACATCCCTTGTAAGTTGGATTCCTAGGTATATTATTCTCTTTGAAGCTATTGTGAATGGGAGTTCATTCATGATTTTACTCTCTGTTCGTCTGATACTGGTGTATAAGAATGCTTGTGATTTTTGCACATTGATTTTGTGTCCTGAGACTTTGCTGAAGTTGCTTATCAGCTTAAGGAGATTTTGGGCTGAGGAAATGGGGTTTTCTAAATATACAATCATGTCATCTGCAAACAGGGACAATTTGACTTCTTCTTTTCCTAACTGAATACCCTTGATTTCTTTCTCTTGCCTGATTGCCCTAGCCAGAACTTCCAACACTATGTTGAATAGGAGTGGTGAGAGAGGGCATCCCTGTCTTGTGCCAGTTTTCAAAGGGAATGCTTCCAGTTTTTGCCCATTCAGTATGATATTGGCTGTGGGTTTGTCATGAATAGCTCTTATTATTTTGAGATACATTCCATCAATGCCGAATTTATTGAAAGTTTTTACCATGAAGGGCTGTTGAATTTTGTCAAAGGCCTTTTCTGCATCTATTGAGATAATCATGTGGTTTTTGTCTTTGGTTCTGTTTATATGCTGGATTACGTTTATTGATTTGCATATGTTGAACCGGCCTTGCATCCCAGGAATGAAGTCCACTTGATCATGGTGGATAAACTTTTTGATGTGCTGCTGGATTCGGTTTGCCAGTATTTTATTGAGGATTTTTGCATCAGTGTTCATCAGGGATATTGGTCTAAAATTCTCTTTTTTTGTTGTGTCTCTGCCAGGTTTTGGTATCAGGATGATGTTGGCCTTGTAAAATGAGTTAGGGAGGATTCCTTCTTTTTCTATTGATTGGAATAGTTTCAGAAGGAATGTTACCACCTCCTCCTTGTACCTCTGGTAGAATTCGGCTGTGAATCCGTCTGGTCCTGGACTTTTTTTGGTTGGTAGGCTATTAATTATTGCCTCAATTTCAGAGCCTGCTATTGGTCTATTCAGGGATTCAACTTCTTCCTGGTTTAGTCTTGGGAGAGTGTAAGTGTCCAGGAAATTATCCATTTCTTCTAGGTTTTCTAGTTTATTTGTGTAGAGGTGTTTATAGTATTCTCTGATGGTAGTTTGTATTTCTGTGGGGTCGGTGGTGATATCCCCTTTATCATTTTTTATTGTGTCTATTTCATTCTTCTCTCTTTTCTTCTTTATTAGTCTTGCTAGCGGTCTGTCAATTTTGTTGATCTTTTCAAAAAACCAACTCCTGGATTCATTGATTTTTTGGAGGGTTTTTTGTGTCTCCATCTCCTTCAGTTCTGCTCTGATCTTAGTTATCTCTTGCCTTCTGCTAGCTTTTGAATGTGTTTGCTCTTGCTTCTCTAGTTCTTTTAATTGTGATGTTAGGGTGTTAATTTTAGATCTTTCCTGCTTTCTCTTGTGGGCATTTAGTACTATAAATTTCCCTCTACACACTGCTTTAAATGTGTCCCAGAGATTCTGGTGTGTTGTATCTTTGTTTTCATTGGTTTTAAAGAACATCTTCATTTCTGCCTTCATTTCATTATGTACCCAGTAGTCATTCAGGAGCAGGTTGTTCAGTTTCCATATAGTTGAGCAGTTTTGATTGAGTTTCTTAGTCCTGAGTTCTAGTTTGATTGCACTGTGGTCTGAAAGACAGTTTGTTACAATTTCTGTTCTTTTACATTTGCTGAAGAGTTCTTTACTTCCAACTGTGTGGTCAATTTTGGAATAAGTGTGATGTGGTGCTGAGAAGAATGTATATTCTGTTGCTTTGGGGTGGAGAGTTCTGTAGATGTCTATTAGGCCCGTTTGGTGCAGAGTTGAGTTCAATTCCTGGATATCCTTTTAACTTTCTGTCTCGTTGATCTGTCTAATGTTGACAGTGGGGTGTTAAAGTCTCCCATTATTATTGTATGGGAGTCTAAGTCTCTTTGTAAGTCTCTAAGGACATGCTTTATGAATCTGGGTGCTCCTATATTGGGCACATATATATTTAGGATAGTTAGCTCTTCCTGATGAATTGATCCCTTTACCATTATGTAATGGCCTTCTTTGTCTCTTTTGATCTTTGATGGTTTAAAGTCTGTTTTATCAGAGACTAAGATTGCAACCCCTGCTTTTTTTTGTTTTCCATTTGCTTGGTAGATCTTCCTCCATCCCTTTATTTTGAGCCTATGTGTGTCTCTGCATGTGAGATGGGTCTCCTGAATACAGCAAACTGATGGGTCTTGACTCTTTATCCAATTTGCCAGTATGTGTCTTTTAATTGGACTATTTAGTCCATTTACATTTAAGGTTAATATCGTTATGTGTGAACTTGATCCTGTCATTATTATATTAGTTGGTTATTTTGCTCATTAGTTGATGCAGTTTCTTCCTAGCATCAATGGACTTTACATTTTGGCATGCTTTTGCAATGTCTGGTACCAGTTGTTCCTTTTCATGTTTAGTGCTTCCTGCAGGATCTCTCATAGGGCAGGCCTGGTGGTGACAAAATCTCTAAGCATTTGCTTGTCTGTAAAGGATTTTATTTCTCCTTCACTTATGAAACTTAATTTGGCTACATATGAAATTCTGGGTTGAAAATTCTTTACTTTAAGAATGTTAAATATTGGCCCCCACTCTCTTCTGGCTTGTAGAGTTTCTGCCGAGAGATCTGCTGTTAGTCTGATGGGCTTCCCTTTGTGGGTAACCCGACCTTTCTCTCTGGCTGCCCTTAACATTTTTTCCTTCATTTCAACTTTGGTGAATCTGACAATTATGTGTCTTGGAGTTGCTCTTCTCGAGGAGTATCTTTGTGGTGTTCTCTGTATTTCCTGAATTTGAATGTTGGCCTGCCTCACTAGTTTGGGGAAGTTCTCCTGGATGATATCCTGCAGAGTGTTTTCAACTTGGTTCCATTTTCCCCGTCACTTTCAGGCACAACAGTCAGACGTAGATTTGGTCTTTTCACATAATCCCATATTTCTTGGAGGCTTTGTTCATTTCTTTTTATTCTTTTTTCTCCACACTTCTCTTCTCGCTACATGTCATTCATTTGATCTTCAAGCGCTGATACTCTTTCTTCCAGTTGATCAAGTCAGTTATTGAAGCTTGTGCATTTGTCACGGAGTTCTTGTGTTATGGTTTGCATCTCTATCAGTTCTTTTAAGGACTTCTCTATATTGGTTATTCTAGTTAGCCATTCGTCAAATCTTTTTATAAGGTTTTTAGTTTCTTTGCACTGGTTACATAGTTCCTCCTTTATCTCTGAGAAGTTTGATTGACTGAAGCCTTCTTCTCTCAACTCGTCAAAGTCATTCTCCGTCCACCTTTGTTCCGTTGCTGGCGATGGGCTGCGTTCCTTTGGAGGGGGAGATGTGCTCTGATTTTTTGAATTTCCAGCTTTTATGCACTGCTTTTTCCCCATCTTTGTGATTTTATCTGCCTTTGGTCTTTGATGATGGTGACGTACTGATGGGGTTTTGGTGTGTGTGTCCTTTCTGTTTGTTAGTTTTCCTTCTATCAGTCAGGACCCTCAGCTTCAGGTCTGTTGGAGTTTGCTTGAGGTCCACTCCAGACCCTGTTTGCCTGGGTATCAGCAGCGGAGGCTGCAGAAGATAGAATATTGCTGAACAGCGAGTGTTGCTGTCTGATTCTTGCTCTGGAAGCTTCGTCTCAGGGGTGTACCCAGCCATGTGAGGTGTGAGGTGTTGGTCTGCACCTAGTGGGGGATGTCTCCCAGTTAGGCTACTCAGGGGTCAGGGACCCACTTGAGCAGGCACTCTGTCCATTCTCAGACCTCAACCTCTGTGCTGGGAGATCCATTGCTCTCTTCAAAGCTGTCAGACAGGGACATTTACCTCTGCCGAGGTTTCTGCTGCTTTTTGTTTAGCTATGCCCTGTCCCCAGAGGTGAAGTCTATAGAGGCAGGCAGGCCTCCTTGAGCTGTGATGGGCTCCACCCAATTCGAGCTTCCCAGCAGCTTTGTTTACCTACTTAAGCCTCAGCAATGGTGGGCACCCCTCCCCCAGCCTCACTGCTGCCTTGCAGTTAGATCTCAGACTGTTGTGCTAGCAATGAGGGAGGCTCTGTGGGTGTGGGACCCTCTGGGCCAGGTGTGGGATATAATTTCCTGGTGTGCCGTTTGCTAAGACCCTTGGTAAAGTGTAGTATTAGAGTGGGAGTTACCCGATTCAGGTGTTGTGTGTCTCAATTTCCTTTGGCTAGAAAAAGGAATTCCCTTCCCCCATGTGCTTCCCAGGTGAGGCAATGCCTCGCCCTGCTTCAGCTCTCGCTGATCAGGCTGTACCCGCGGACCAGCACCAACTGTCCGACACACCCCAATGAGATGAGCCCAGTACCTCAGTTGAAAATACAGAAATCACCCGTCTTCTGTGTTGCTCACGCTGAGAGCTGGAAGCTGGAGCTGTTCCTATTTGGCCATCTTGGGCATGCCCCCTCAACTATTGTCTTTTAAAATCAAAATTTGTCTGAAATGGATAGCATTTCTTTTTCTGCTTAACAAGGCAGTGACAGAGAAAGTTTGCAGTTAAGAGAAAGCTGTGTTTTTATTTTACAGATACCTCTTGTTTTAAAGTCTTCTGTGATGTAGAGTGAGAAACACTCATTTTCTTTTTTCTTTCTTTCTTTTTTTTTGTTGTTACTTTTATTTTAGGTTCAGGGGTCACATGCAGATTTGTTGTATAGGTAAACTCATGTCACAGGAGTTTATTGTACAGATTATTTCATCACCCATGTACTTATTAGTATGTCTGGAATTGGTTCTTTCCTGTGGGTTCTTGGTCTCACTGATTTCAAGAATGAAGCCATAGACCCTCGCAGTGAGTGTTATAGTTCTTAAAGATGGTGTGTCCAGAGTTTGTTCCTTCAGATGTTGAGCTGTGTCCAGAGTTTCTTCCTTCATGTGGGTTCTTGGTCTCGCTGACTTCAAGAAGGAAGCTGCAGACCCTTGTGGTGAGTATTACGTTCTTAAAGATGGTATGTCTGGAGTTTGTTCCTTCAGATGTTCAGATGTGTCTAGAGTTTCCTCCTTCTGATGGGTTCGTGGTCTTGCTGACTTCAGGAGTGAAGTCGCAGACCTCTGCAGTGAGTGTTACAGCTCATAAAGGTAGTGCAGACCCAAAGAGTGAGCTGCAGCAAGATTTATTGTGAAAAGCTAAAGAACAAAGCTTCCACAGCATGTAAGGGGACCCGAGCAGGTTGCCGCTGCTGGCTCTGGTGGCCAGCTTTTATTCCCTTATTTGGCCCCACCCGCATCCTGCTGATTGGTCCCTTTTACAGAGCGCTGATTGGTCCATTTACAGAGCGCTGAAAGGTCTGTTTTTACGGAGTGCTGACTGGTGTGTTTACAAACCTTTAGCTAGACACAGAGTGCTGATTGATACATTTTTACAGAGTTCTGACTGATGTGTTTACAAACCTTTAGCTAGACACAGAGCGCTGATTAGTGTGTTTACAATCCTTTAGTTAGACAGAAAAGTTCTCCAAGTCCCCACTCAACCCAGAAGTCCAGCCAGCTTCACCTCTCACTAGGCTTAGTACCCAATAGTTATTTTTTTGATTGTCTCCCTCTTCCCAATCTCCACCCTCAAGTGAACCCCAGTATCTATTTTTCCCCTCTTTTTGTGTCCATGATTTCTCATCATTTAGCTCCCACTTATACGTGAGAACATGTGGTATTTGGTTTTCTGTTCCTAAGTTAGTTTGCTAAGGATAATGGCCTCCAGCTCCATCCATGTTCTCACAAAAGACACAATCTTGTTCTTCTTTATGGCTGTGATATGGCTCCGATGAATAGAGGAACACCAGGGTTCTTGGTCCTCATGCCAGTTTAGATAAAATGACATGGACACACGTGGAGTGGTTTTAAGGAGTGGAGAGTTTAATAGGCAAGATAGAAGGGGAAGGAAAGAAGGAAGAAGCACCCCTGTATAGAGACAAAGGGAGGGGCCTCCAAAGCCAAGAGAGGGAACCCCCGGGGGGCAGAAACCAGCCAGGTATATATGTAGAGGCTGGAGGAGGTGGTGTCTGATTTGCATAGGGCACGGGGATTGGTTTGACCAGGCATGTCATTCATGTAGCCAGCAGAAAAGCTGGCCCTCCCACCCTAGCCTTTTAATATGCAAATACAGGGTGCCCTGATGTTCTACAACATGGGGATATGTGGGAGCGGCCATGTTGCCAGGCACATATGGGGGTAAGGGCAAGAAGGCCATGGGAATCACCATGTTTGGGTGGACCCAGTTTCTAATGACCTGCATTTGCATATCAAAGGTTGCCAACTGGCCAGGCGTGGTGGCTCAAGCCTGTAATCCCAGCATTTTGGGAGGCCAAGACGGGCGGATCACGAGGTCAGGAGATCGAGACCATCCTGGCTAACATGGTGAAACCCCGTCTCTACTAAAAAAATACAAAAAACTAGCTGGGCGTGGTGGCGGGCGCCTGTAGTCCCAGCTACTTGGGAGGCTGAGGCAGGAGAATGGCAGGAACCCGGGGGGCGGAGCTTGCAGTGAGCAGAGATCCGGCCACTGCACTCCAGCCTGGGCCACAGAGCGAGACTCCGTCTCAAAAAAAAAAAAAAAGTTACCAACTGACTCCAAGAGCTGGGCCTTTCCAGCTAGACAAGAAATGACAAGAAATTTTAAAATGAAAACTTTCCAAGGACCCCTTTTCCTCTCTATGTGCCTAAAATAATTTCTAATAACTCCTACAACAGGGCTGCATAGTATCCCATGGTGTATATGTACTACATGTTCTTTATCCAATCTGTCATTGATGGGCATTTAGGTTGATTCCATGTCTTTGCTATTGTGAAAAGTGCTGTGATGAACATCCATGTGCATGTGTCTTTATGGTAGAATGATTTATATTCTTCTGGGTATATACCCAGTAATGGGATTGCTGTGTCAAATGGTAGTTCTGTTTTTAGCAATTTTTTGAGGAATCGCCACACTGCTTTCCACAATGGTTGAACAATTTTTACTCCCACCAACAGTGTATAAGCATTCCTTTTTCTCCACAACCTTGCCAGCATCTGTTATTTTTCAAATTTTTAATAACAGCCATTCTGATTTGTGTGAGATGGTGTCTCATTGTGGTTTTGTTTTGCATTTCTCTAATGATCAGTGATGTTGAGCTTTCTTTCATATGCTTGTTGGCTGCATGTATGACTTCTTTTGAAAAATATCTGTTCATGTCCTTTGCCCACTTTTTAATGGGGTTGTTTTTTGCTTGTAAATTTGTTTAAGTTCCTTATAGATGTGGGATATTCAACCTTTGTCAAATGCATGACATGACATGAGAAAATATTTGCAAATACTTCCTCCCATTCTGTAGGTTGTCTGTTTACTTTGCTGAGTTTATTTTGCTGTGCAGAAGCACTTAAGTTTAATTAGATCCCATTTGTAAATTTTTGCTTTCATTGCAATTGCTTTTGGTGTTTTTCTCATGAAATCTTTGCCCGTTCCTATGTCCAGAATGGTATTTCCTGGGTTGTCTTTCAGGATTTTTATAGTTTTGGGTTTTACATTTAAGTCTTTAATCCATTTTGAGTTGATTTTTGTATATGGTATAAGGAAGGGGTCCAGTTTCAGTCTTCTGCATATGGCTAGCCAGTTTTCCCAGCACCATTAGAAATAGAATACAAAGTCCTTTCCCCATTGCTCGTTTTCATCAGCTTTGTTGAAGATCTGATGGTTGTAGGGAAAAACATTCAATTTTATCTTTCTTCTTTCCACTCAGGGCTCTCAAATGAGGATGTTCAGTCAGTAATGCAGTCACTGATAATATCTCTGGCATTACAAAATTCTTTTAACTTATTAACTTATAATCAGCAATCTTATTAATCTTATTGTTATCTTTTTTGTTTGTTTTTTTTTAAAGTTCTATGTTTCTATTTTTTATAAGTCTCTAAGACTGAGACTCTGCCATGCAGGCTGGAGTATAATGGCACAATCTCTGCTCACTGCAACCTGCACTTCCCAGGTTCAAGCAATTCTCGTGCCTCAGTATCCCAAGTATCTGGGATCACAGATGTGCACCACCGCAGTGGCTAACTTTTGTACTTTTAGTAGAGATGGGGTTTTGCCATGTTGGCTAGGCTGGTCTCAAACTCCTGGCCTCAAATGATCCTCCCGCCTCAGCCTCCCAATATCTTATTATTAACAAAGTGTCTTTCATTGAAGATGGGTTCTGTAAACTCGGAAGTGGCTTCTGTTATGCAAGTTTGGGTATGAATGGAACAAAGAAAGAGACTGAACACTGGCCCGGCCTTGCTCTCCCTTCCCTTCCCCTTCTCCTGGTCAGAGTCCAGTGTTCAGTGGCAGAGCTGAACAACTACTTAGAGAATATGAATTTGAAGGGACATCAAGTTATTAGTCTGCCTCAGGCATCCACATGTCTAGGTTAGTCTTACAAGATGGTTGGCACCAGGGGCAAATACACAAAATTCTTAGAATTTTAGAGCTGGGATGAATCTTAGGTTTTAGTTAAATTAGCTCAAATGACACTGCTCATTATTGGCAGAACCAGGACTAAGCCAGGGTCTCTGAATTCCTATTCCAGTGCCTTCTTCATGATAATTTGCTACTATTAGTTGTGTGACCTTGGGCAAGTCACTTCACTTCTCTAAGCTTCAGATTCCCCATTTGTAAATGGATAAAATGATCCATCTCAAGTATTATGATGAAGAATGAAAGTATGTAAGGTGCATAGAATAGATGAGAATAGAAAAGAGTAGGATAGTGCTATGGACTGAATATCTATGTCCCCCCCAACTCCAATTCGTATGTTGAAATCATAACCCTCCACGCTACCACATCTGGAGGTGAAGACTCTGGGAGGTAACTTGGTCATGGTAGCAGATCTTATAAATGGGATTAGTTCCCTTATAAAAGAGGCCTTAAAGAGACTCCTTGTCCCTTTCGCCGTGTGAGGACACAGCTGGAAGCTGCCATCTGTGAACCAGGAAGGAGGTCCTCACCAGACACTGAATCTGCCAGCATCTTGATCTTGGACTTCCCAGCCTCCAGAACTGGGAGAAATATGTTTCTATTTTTTATAAGCCACTTGGTTTACAGTATTTTGTTAAATAACCCAAATGGATTAAGACAAATAGTATAGTCTGGAACATGAGTTAGGATTCAATAAAAAGTGCTGATAGTGATGATTGATATTATGGTAAGAGGAGATATCATCTAACTCTCTAACCAGAGAGATCAATATAATTTGGCTCCGTCTTACTTGAATTAAAAATCATGATTTTTCTCCTACTTATCTTCTTTGGAACGCTATGTATATCAATCATACTTATGTTTCTAAAAGACTGAGAAGATACCAGTTAGAAGCTAAACAGAAAGGAAATGGAGACAAAAAAAAAAAAAAAAAAAACAACCTTGAGGCCAAGTGCAGTGGCTTACATCTATAATCCCAATACTTTGGAAGGCTGAAGAGAGTGGATCACTTGAGCCCAGGAGTTGCAGACCAGCCTGGGCAATGTGGCAAAACACTGTCTTTAAAAACAAAACAAAAATTAGCTGGGTGTGGTGAAGCACACCTGCAGTCCCAGGTACCCAGGAGGCTGAGTTGCAAGGATCACCAGAGCCCAGAAAGTTTGAGGCTGCAGTGAGCCATGATCATCATGCCACTGCACTCCAGCCTGGGCAACAGAGTGAGACTCCATCTCAAAAAAAAAGGAAAAGAAAAAACTTGAAATCCAACTTCCAATCCATGCTGAACTTGATTAACGAACAGTAAGTAGGCTTCCTCTCACAGTACTTTACTTTTCCTCTTGCAAAGCCAGAGAGATTATTCTGTTATTTAATGTGTTAGTGAGTTCTAAATGTGTGTGGTTTTAAAATGGCTTCTCACCATGAAGTGTGTTTTCCAGGAAACACGTTTTCAGTTCTGTTTTTACAGGCTCTCCTTTTATGTGTGTCTTGCCATATTCCCTGTTGGAGGAAAGACTGTGTCCACAGTGGTGAGTCCAGAGGTGTCCCATGCAGACACAGTGATGAGTCCAGAGGTGTCTGTCCCATGAAGACACAGTGATGAGTCCAGAGGTGTCCCATGAAGACACAGTGATGAGTCCAGAGGTGTCCCATGAAGACACAGTGATGAGTCCAGAGGTGTCCCATGCAGACACAGTGATGAGTCCAGAGGTGTCCCATGCAGACAACGGTTTGCTCCACCTGTGGTCAGTCAGGTGGTCTCAGCAAACTCATTCAAGGTATCTATTATTCAAGTTGTTTTTGGTTTTTTGGGTTTTTTTGAGACAGGGTCTTGCTCTGTTGCCAAGGCTAAAGTGTAGTGGCAGGATCACAGCTCACTGCAGCTTCGACCTCCCAGGCTCAAGTGATCCTCTCACTTCGGCCTCCCAAAGTGCTGGGATTTCAGGCGTGAGCCACCATGCCTGGCTCATTCTTCAAGTTTATTATAAAAACATGCTGGTGTGCCTTGTATTATCTTACCTCCTATGTTGTGGTGGTTTAATGACCCTTCCTTTAAGAGGCAGAGCTTAATTCCCCCGACCCCACTATTGTGGACTGGACTTAGTGATTCACTTCTAGCTATTAGAATGCAGCAGAGATCCTGTTCTCCTCCTCTGCTAATTGTTCCCCCTGTTGTTGTCCCCATTTGTATTAAGGGCAACTTATCCTCTTCCTGCTGTCTCTCATACATGATATCCAACTTGCCTTCACGTCTTGTCAGTTCTATCTTTAAAATACATCTAGAACCATTTCTCATCATCACCTGTGCTACCACCCTAGTCCCAGCCAGCTTCCACTCTCAGCTGGATTTTGCAACAACACCTAACTGGTCTTACTTCTACCCTTGCCTCTGCAGTCTGTACCCAACAGAGCAGTCAGAGTGATCCTGTAGCATTTGAGTCGGGTTACGCTACATCTGTGCTTATGCCTCCGCCAAGCGAAGCCAAGGCTCTTATAAAGGCCTGCTAGGCGTTGTGGTGACCCTATTCCATTCCCAGGCACGTCTTTGAGCTCATTTCATTCTCTCCTCTTGCTTGCTCCTCACGGGTCCTGCTTATTCCTTGAACGTCCAGTTATGTGCTTGGCTTCAGGTTTGCACCTGCTCTTATTTGCCCCACAGATACGCAGATGACTTGCTCCCTCTTCTGATCTTTGTCCAAATGTCAACTCCTCTGAAAGGTCTTTCCTTATCATCCTATTGAAAATGTTACTCTTTCCCTTCATCATTGTCTTTTTAATAGTATTCTTATTGTGGAAAAATATATGTAATATAGAATTGACCATTTTAACCATTTCTAAGTGTACAAGTTGTGGCACTAAGTACACTCACAACATTGTATCGTCTCTATCCATTTCCATCCTACAAGATATCCAATTTGCTTTCAAATTCTGTCAGTTCTACCTTTAACATATGTCCAGGACCATTTCTGGATGAGTTTGCTGAGACCAGCTAACTGGCCACGTGTTCATCATCCCAAACTGGAACTTCACTTCATGGCCATGTCCACGGCCTCTTACTCACGCTATTGGTGAGGGAGGGATTCCCGCCCTGGGGTTACCGGATGGCCAAGCACTTGACATATGAAAGGTGAGATCAGCAGCAATTCATTAGTCACATGTAGTCACAGCCTGGAGGAAAAGGATTCCACACACCACACGGGACTGCACTCTGTAACGGAGTGAAGATCGAGGGGCTGGCGGAGGCAGGTTTTGTAGTATCAAGGGGGTGAGTGACCCCTGTTCCCAAAGGAAGGTGTGATTGGCTTGTTTGAATAATTCCATGGGCTGGTGAGGAACTGAAGCCCCCTTCAGGGATGAGCAGGAGCTGCACCTGACCCCCTGATAAGGAGGGTTCTTTGGGTAGGAGGCCTTACCCAGGGAAGCAGAGTGGGAAGGGGACCTTGAAGTTAGGTCATTGTAAAAGGTAGAGTAGAGGTTCTTCTTCAAAGACTTTCCTCCCCATCTAATTAGGAATAAACAGTAACTTCTCTTAGAAGCAAAATTTATTCAAAGACCTGTGCTAACATTCTTAAATATCTGCTAGGTGTAATAAAGAAATCAATGTACTTCATGTTCTTAGCTCCCACAATTTAGCCTAAATATTTGCCCTGGCATGCTTATTTATACTGGTCCAAGTGAGCATTAGGTCATAGCCTGTTCCTCTTCCTTATTCGAAGGTGTTTTTACCTTTCTCAGCATTCCACAAGTTACTTCCTCCTTTCTTTGTTCTCCTCTGCCTTTGCCTCTTTTAAAAAGTTCTAAGTTGCTAGCCAATTGGGACAAATACAGAATGTGACGTCCCGTTCCAGCCACAGGAAACCGGACACAGCAGTAGGGTGGACACATCAGGTTATAAATGACCCTGTCTCCTTTGTTTGGTGTATTCACGTGGCAAAACTGCTGGCGAGTGTACCCTTTCTGCGGAAAGTAAAAATGGCCTTGCTGAGGAAATTAAATGTGCTATTTCTTTATGGCACCGGAGAACAAGCATTTCTAACAGTCATTCAAGGTCCTCTTAGTTCCACCAGATGTCAAGGCAGCACTTAATATTGAGCCTGAATTTTAGGCCTTACACCAAAATTATTCCCTATTTCCTTTCCACGTTTTGTTTTTCTTTTTAGCACTTATCATCCACATTTTACTTATTCCCTTATCATCTACCTGCTCCCACTAAAAGGCCCTCAGGGAAAGAATTTCTATTTGTGTTATTTGCTGCTATATCTTTAGTGCCCAGAGCCATACCCAGCACATAGGAGACACATAATAAATATATGTTGAATTAATCAACAGTAATATTCATTTCCTACTTTGTCGCTTCCTTCCAAAGAATGTAATTTTCTTTTCTTACTTTTAAGTGTCTATCCATTCTTATGAATCATCATGAATTAGATTTCAGCAACTGATAAAATATTGCTTCTACAAGTAAATTGGGTAGAATTTGTGTTTCGAACGTGTGGCTGCTGTTAAGAATGGTGGGATGGGAGAGATGAAAGAGGCCTTTGTGCCCTTGGACTCCAGCCTGCTTTAGACAAGAAACCCAAACACCAGGGGACAAGATCCTGCTGAGGTCTCACATTCAGCAGGGCTTGAAGGCCTGAGATTAGAAACCCTCAGATCTGTGACACCTGATCCAGTGTTTTTTTCCCTTTTATACGAATTAGACTCTAAGGAAATATAATAAAACAAATTTTAAACTGCTTACTAAAATTTTTGGAAGTAATTATGTCTGAAGTTAAGGTGAAAGTTAAAGATGGTGGTTTAATATCGTTTTTATTCGAGGACCTTAAGTTAAAAAAAAAAAATTTCCCAAGAGACAGGTGAGATGTGCTGTTTGACATTTGTCAACAGCAAGTGTAATTATCAAGGTCAGAGTGAGTTTCGCAGTAATACAGCCCAGCGTTACCTGTCTCTGCATATCACGTTTCTAGCCAACTGACCTCACCATCTCTCAAGCCTACAGAACTGACAGTTTACTCCAGGAGGAAGTCTTAAAAATTTGAAGTGGAGATTGGAATTTTATTTTAAAAGCCTATTTAAAAACAAACTTTAAAACAGCAACTATCAAATATAGGAGGATGAATTACCAACTGCCCAAATGCGAATGATGATTCTGCCAATTCTCTGACTGCTCATTCTGCAGAGATGCTTGCAAGGGGCTGGCCAAGGGCTGACTCCAGAGCCTGGATTCTAGACCTTCATTTACCAGTAAGAGATTTCATGACCTGGGGCCAGCCAGGCAGCCTTTTGGTATTTCAGTTTCTTCATCCATACAATGGGGCAATCATACCTACCCTACCTGTATTTTACAAGGTGTTATTAAATATAATTAAACACTAGTATGAAGGTGCACTGGCTGTCGCGGGAGCCTAGTTGCTACCAGGTCATCATACAAGAGACCTTTTACGATCACCATTCCACACTCTTCAGAGGCCTGTTTTGCAACTTCCCCTTCCCCCTCAAAGCTCCAGCACCTTCTCTCCTTTCTTTACCTTGTGGCTGCCCTTGCTTCCAATTTCACTGAGACTATTGAGGCAGTCAGAAAAGAGCTTCCACAGAGGCACCCACTCCGGCCACCCCAGTATCTGAACCCACACACTCTGTTATCTGGATGCGCTTATTTAGAACAAGTTTCTAGTTTCACTGGGGGTTTTTCCCCATTGTTTTTCAATTTTCTATTTTGATTACTGCTCTAATCTGTAACTTGGATTTATTTGTTCTTCTTTGTCCAGCTTCTTAAGGTGGAAGATTAAGTAATTTTTAGATCATTCTGCTTTTCTACTTGAGCACTAAAGCAATATATGTTTCTTCTATGCATTACTTTAGCTGCTTCTTACAGATTTTAATATGTGATGCTTTTATGATCATTCAGTTCAAAGTATTTTGAAAATTTTCCTGGTGATTCCTTCTTTGGCCCTTGGGTTATTTAGGAGTGAGTTGCTTGATTTCTAAATATTGAGGGATTTCCCATATATCTCCTAATTGTTAATTTCTAATTTAAATTCAGATATTTGGTCAGAGAATATATGTTGTATAATTTTGGTTATTTTAAATTTATTGAGGCTTGATTTATGACCCAATATATGCTCTACTTAGTGAATATTCAATGTACATTCAAAAAGAATATATTTTCTGCTGTTGTGAGGTGGGGCGATCTATAAATGTCAATTAAGACAAGGTGGTTGGGGCTGGGCCCAGTGGCTCACACCTGTAATCCCAGCACTTTGGGAGGCCGAGGTGGGCAGATCACGAGGTCAGGAGTTTGAGACCAGCCTAGCCAATATGGTGAAATTCCGTCTGTACTAAAAATAAAAAAAAAAAAAATTAGCTGGGCGTGGTGGCATGCACCTGTAGTCCCAGCTGCTCGAGAGGCTGAGGCAGGAGAATTGCTTCAACCTGGAAGGGAGAGACTAGAGTGAGCCTAGGTTGGGCCACTGAACTCCAGCCTGGGTGGCAGAGCGAGACTCCATCTAAAAACAAAACAAAACAAAACAAAAAAACAAAACAAAAAACACGCACACACAAGACAAGGTGGTTGGTTGATAGAGTTGTTCGAGTCTCCTATGGCCATATGATTTTCTGTCTACTTGATCTAAGGTTGTCAAGAGGAGTGTTAAGTCTCTGGCTGTAATTGAGGACTTGCTTTTTCATCCTTTCAGTTCCACCCATTTTTGCCTCATCTAGTTTGAAGCTCTGCTATTAGATGTCTATACAATTAGGGCTATTTATTATCTTTTTGAAGAATTGACTTGTTTATCATTGTGAGATATTTCTCTTTATCCCTGGAAACATTCCTTATCCTGAAGTCTACTTTGTATCAATTCATGTGGTCACTTCAGATTTTATATGATTAGCATTCGCTTGGTATGTCCTTTTTCATCCTTTTACTTTTAACCTCTCTATATCTTTATATGTATGAATTTATTTTTATAGTTTAATTTTTAGTTGACAAATAATAGTTGTACATATTTATGGGGTACAATGTGATATTTTGATATGTGTATACATTATGAAATGATCAGACCAGGCTAATCAGCATATCTATCACCTCAAATATCTTTATTTTTAAAGTCCATTTCTTATAAACAGCATATATCTGGATATTGCTTTTTGGTCTTTGTCATTTGACTGGGGAGAGCTAAGGCCCTTTACATCTAATGTCATTGTCAGTATGGTTGAGTTTAGGTCTACCATCTTAATATCTCGTCTATCCATTATTTGTGTTTCTTTTTTCCTTCTTCTTAATTAACATATTTTTAATATATTATCCATTGGTTATTACTTATATCTCTTTGGGGTTTTTCAGTGGTTGTTCTAGGGTTTATCATAATATTATGTCACTTCCTGTAAAAGGTAAGAAACTTACAATAATATACTTTCATTTTCTCTTTCTTGTCCTTTGGATTGTTACTGTTATGCATTTTATTTCTATATATCTTATAAAACTAACAACACATTGTTATTATTTTGTTTTAAGCAAATATATGTTAATAAAATTTTGAAAACCAGGAAAAAGTTTTTTGTGATCACCTATATGTTTACCATTTCTGGCGCTCTTTTCTCTTTTCTACGGATCCAAGTTATCATCTGGCATCATTTTTTTTTAGCCTTAAAAAGAATCTTTTAATATTTCTTGCATTACAACTCTTCTGTCAACAAATTCTCTCAGCTTTTGCATGTCTGAAAGTATTTTGCGTCCTCTTTTTATTTTTATTTTTATTTGAGACGGAGTCTCACTCTGTCGCCCAGGCTGGAGTGCAGTGGTGCGATCTCGGCTGGCTGCAAGCTCCGCCTCCCGGGTTCACGCCATTCTCCTGCC
This sequence comes from Macaca thibetana thibetana, assembly GCF_024542745.1. NCBI lineage: Eukaryota > Metazoa > Chordata > Mammalia > Primates > Cercopithecidae > Macaca > Macaca thibetana. The sequence goes on along the minus strand of NC_065582.1, from coordinate 5,091,559 downwards.
TCAGCCTCCCGAGTAGCTGGGACTACAGGTACCACCACCACGCCCAGCTAATTTTTTGTATTTTTAGTAGAGATGCAGTTTCACCGTGTTAGCCAGGAGGGTCTCAATCTCCTGACCTCGTGATCCGCCCACCTCGGCCTCCTAAAGCGCTGGGATTACAGGCGTGAGCCACCACGCCCAGCTTTGCTTCCTTTTTAATGATATTTTCTTGGAATATAGAATAGAGAGGTGACAGATTTTTTTCTTTCAGCATCTTAGGGATTCCATTCCATTGTCTTCTGACTTGCATTGTTTTTGATGAGAAATCTGACATCTTTTAATTTGGCTATTTTAATACCTTTTCTCCTTATGTTTTCAACATTTGATTATGATGTGCCTTAGCCTGATTTCTAAAAATTTATCCTGCTTAGTGGAGCTCCTTAAATATGTGGGTTTAGAGTTTATATTGAATATGGAAACATTTCTGCCACGATTTCTTCAAATATTTTTTACCTCCCTTCCTCTCTGAGACTGTAATTATAAATACATTAGACTTCTTTATATTGCCATAAGGTCACCAATGCTAAGTTAGTTTTCTTCCCCAAGCATGTGTTTCTCTCTCTGTGCTCCTGTTTGTATAGTTTCTATTGCTATGTCTTCATGTTAACTGATCTGTTTTAAATACACATTTTAATCTGCTATTAAGCCCATCTGGTAAATTTTTTATTTACAATATCATATTTTTTAATTCTAGAAGTTATGTTTAGTTCTTTTTTGTATCTTCTGTCTCTCTCCTTATCATATTCATGTTTTTCTTTGATGCTTGAGCTGTTATAAGAGTTCTTTTACTGTCTTGGTTGGTAGACTCCATCACTTCTGTCATTTCTGAGTATGATTACATTGACTAATTCTTCTCCTGGTATTGGCTACGTTTTCCTGCTTCCTCACATGTCTAGTAGTTTTTGATTAAATGTTAGTTTTGTTGAAAGCCTAGATTTTATTGTTTTTCTTTGAAGAGTGTTTATTTTGATAGGTAAAGTCACTTTCTTGGTCCTTTCGCATCATGCATTTAAGATTTGTTTGGGCAAGTCTAGAGTAGCTTTTACTTTGGTGAATAACTGAGGATTAATAGTTAACCTCTACTACTAAGGTGTGACCCTTCTGAGGTCTCTGTTAAACGCTATGAGAGTGCAAAGAAGTCTTTCCAACCTAGCTGATCATAACTCAAACCTCTCCTACCCGCATGTGAGTCCTGAGAATTGTTCAGATCATAGCTTGTGATAGCTCCTCGTCCAGCATTGTGGAGGCCGACTCCGGGCATCCACAATTTACTCTTCAGCTAAGTTCATGAGGACCCCAACCCAAGAGATTTGCGAAGACTCTGTTTTCACAGTGCCCCTTGCGGGCACTCCACCCTGCAAATTCCAGGTGCCTCGGCCTCTTCTAGCTCTGCTCTGTCGCTACCCAGTAAGCCTGCCTTGCTCTGCCTGAGTTCTTCCTCCTTGTCTTCTGCCTCCAGGCAGAACCTCTGGATGACTGCAGGGTTCACTCACTTATTTCTCTTCTCTCAGGTATTACATTCTTTCCTAATTTTCTAATTGTTTAGAGCAAGAGGGCAAGTCCAGATATGGCCCTCCTCTAAGCAACTATCTAAAGCTATCTAAAGCTAAAACCTCCTTTTGTGTGCCAAATTCTGTCTTTCTCATCTACTAAAGGACACATTTTTGACACTTCTTCCCTGACCCTCATATCCTTCCCTCTAGTCACACTGGTTTCCTTACAGTTCCTTGAACACGTCTTGCCTTGCTAAGTTCCGTGAGGCAGAGATCTTTGTATATCTTGTTCTCTGTTGTGTCCCAAGCTCACATAATGGAGCCTGGCATAATAGTAGACTGCTCAATAAGTACTTGTTGAATGAAAATGACCAGGCATCACCCAAAAATAGTGAAAAGGGATAAATTTTTTCATCTCTTTGACTCTGGAGCAGAGGTGAGCAAACTATACCCTGCAGGACAAAATACAGAGAGCTACCTCTTCCTCCCCCACTTTTTTTTTCTATTTTTAAATTTGAAACAGGGGTCTCACTCTATCACCCAAGCTGGAATGCAATGGTGTCATCTTGGCTCACTGCAGCCTTGACCTCCTAGGCTCAAGCAATCCTACCGCCTCAGCCTCCTGAGTAAGTAGCTGGGACATGGTGGTGTGCGCCACCATGCCCGGTTAATTTATTTTATTTCACTTTTTTTGTAGAGACAGGGTTCCACCATGTTGCCCAGGCTGGTCTCAAACTCCTGGGCTCAGGCGATCCACCTGCCTTGGCCTCCGACAGTGCTGGGATGACTGGTGTGAGCCACTGCACTCGGCCTACTAACTGGTGCTTTACAGAATTTGTTGACTCTTGATGTAGAGGGGCATGCTGAAGAGATAATTCAGTGACCCCTTGCTGCTCACACAAAAATCCAGCCACTGAACCCAAAGACTGAAACACACCTAGATCTGGGTGGGGAAGCCAGACCCTCAGTAGCATACAAAGACACAGCAACCTCACTCTGGGGGAGAAGTTAATCTCTTGAACTCCTGTGCTCAAGCGATCCTCCTGCCTCAGCCTCCCAAAGGGCTAGGATTACAGGCATACAGCACCATGCCCGACAAAAAGCTAACCTCGAAATGCTGTGATTCCACACCTCAGTGGCACTCTGTGGAGGTGGCGAGAAGTAACCGTGTCTGCCCACACACATCACCAGTGGGCAGATGGGAGGCGTTAGTCTATTTTTTCACTTCTACATCCATTAGTCTTTCAAGAGCTGAAAATTTCTCCCTAACTTCTTATTCTTAGTGATCTTGCCACAGAAGGGTCATTTGTATCGTATTCTGTTGACAGAAAGACACATCTCAGTTCCTTAAAATAGCATCAGCTTTCATCTATCTTGAAGACTGGGCTTCTTGGAACACTGGCTTCACTTTACAGTGCATGAGCTGGGGGCTCAGCAGGCACTTTTCCAAGATGCTAGAATCTATGATTACTAGGGCAAGGGGTTGGCTGCAGGACCCTGTCCTGAATAAGCCCATAGTGGTCAAGCAGGCCCTGGTTGGAGGGCTTCCCTAGGAAGTTGGTGTGGCTCTCAGGATGACTCAGGTTGGGGATGGCCTCCCTGGGGACTCCTTGGACCTGGAAAGGCTCCATGTAAAGGAACTGCCTGTGAGCCGTGCAACATCTAGACTTATGTTGCCCAGGCTGGTCTTGAACTCCCAGGCTCAAGCAATCCTCCCACTTAGGCCTCCCAAAGTACTGGAATTACAGTGCAATTTTGTTGCGTGTATATATTGTATAGTGGTGAAGTCTTGGTTTTTAGCGTATCCATCATGGGAATAATGTACACTGCACCCATTAAGTAATTTCTCATCAAGCTCCCCCTTGTGCCCCTACCCAAGTCTTCAGTGTCTATCATTTCACACTCTCTGTCCACATGTACACATTATTTAGCTCCTACTTATAGGTGAGAATATACAGTTTTCGACTTTCTGAGTTGTTTCACTTTAGATAATGGCCTCCAGTTCCATCCATGTTGCTACAAAAGGATGGAATTTTATTTTTATTTATTTATTTATTTGAGATGGAGTCTCATTCTGTCACTCAGGGTAGAGTGCAATGGCACAATCTTGGCTCACTGCAACCTCTGCCTCCCAGGTTCAAGCTATGCTCCTGCCTCAGTCTCCCGAGTAGCTGGGATTACAGGCATGCGCCATCATGCCCGGCTGATTTTTGTGTTTTTGTAGAAACAGGGTCTCTTTGTGTTGGCCAGGACAGTCTCGAACTCCTGGCCTCAGGTGATCCACCCACCTCGGCCTCCCAAAGTGCTGGGATTACAGGAGGCGTGAGCCACCACACCTGGCCAATTTTATTCTTTTTTATGACTGAAGAGGATTCCATTGCATATATACAGACTACATTTTCTTTATCCAATCTTGCGATGATGGACACCAAGGTAGGTTCCATATCTTTGCGACTGTGAATAGCGCTGTAAATCATAAATGTACGAATGCAAGTGTCTTTTTTTACATAATAATTTATCTGTCTTTGAGTTGATACCCAGTAGTGAGATTGCAGATGGAATGGTAGATCTATTTTTAGTCCTTTGATATATCTCCGTACTGTTTTTCATAAAAGTTGCACTAATTTATATTCCCAGCAAACGTATAAGCATTCTCTTTCTCCTCATCCTCACCAACGTCTGTTATTTTTTGATTTTCTAACACCCCTTCTGACTGGTGTAAGATGGTATTTCATTATGGTTTTAATTTGCACTTCTCTGATGATTAGTGAACTTGGGCAGGTTTTCATGTGCTTGTTGGCCATTTTTGCATGTCTTCTTTTGAAAAATGTTTATTTATGCCCTTTGCTCACTTTTTAATGGGATTATTTGTTTTTGAGTTCCTTGTAAATTCCAGATAGTAGTTCTTTGTTGGATATACAGTTTGCAGGTATTTTGTCCCATTCTGCAGGCTGTCTGTTCAGCCTGTTGTTTATCATTATTATTACTATTATTTGCAGTGCAGAAGGTTTTTAGTTAAGTCCCATTTGTCTATTTTGTTGTTGTTGTTGCTGCTTGTGCTTTCGAGGTCTTAGTTATGAAATCTTTGCCTAAATCAATGTCCAAACGAGTTTTCCCTAGGTTTTCTCCTAGTATTTTAATAGTTTCAGGTCTTACATTTAAGTCTTTAATACATCTTTTTTTTTTTTTTTTTTTTTTTTTTTTAGATGGAGTCTTGCTCTGTCGCCCAGGCTGGAGTGCAGTGGCGCGATCTCGGCTCACTGCAACCTTTGCCTCCCGGGTTCAAGCAATTCTCCTGCCTCAGCCTCCCAAGTAGCTGGGACTATAGGTGCCCATCACCACGCCTGGCTACTTTTTTGTATTTTTAGTAGAGATGGGGTTTCACCATGTTGGCCAGGCTGGTCTCAAACTCCTGACCTTGTGATCTGCCTACCTCGGCCTCCCAAAGTGCTGGGATTACAGACATGAGCCACTGTGCCCGGCCTAATCCATCTTGAGTTGATTTTTGTATATGATTAGGGACAGAGGTCCAGTTTCATTCTTCTGCTTATGGCAATTCAATTTTCCCAGCACCATTGATGGAAAAGGGTATCGTTTCCTCAGTGTATGCCTTTGTTGGCTTTGTCAAAGATCAATTGGCTGTAGATATGTGGCTTTACTTCTGGTTCCCTATTCTGTTCCATCCAATTATAGAACTGAGTATCTATCTATTTTTAAAACAGTACCATGCTGGTTTGTTTTGTTTGAGATGGAGTCTCTCTCTGTCACCCAGGCTGGAGTGCAGTGGTGCAATTTTGGCTCACTGAAGCCTCTGCCTCCCAGGTTCAAGTGATTCTCTTGCCTCAACCACTTGAGTAGCTGGGATTACAGGCGCTTGCCACCACACCCAGCTAATTTTTGTATTTTCAGTAGAGATGGGGTTTCACCATGTTGGCCAGGCTAGTCTTGAACTCCTGACCTCAGACGATCCACCTGCCTCAGCCTCCCAAAATGCTGGGATTATAGGTGTGAGCCACTGCACCTGGCTAGTACCACGGTGTTTTGATTACTGTAGACTTTGCAGTATAATTTGAGGTCAGGTAATGTGAGGCCTCCAGCTTTGTTCTTTTTTCTTAGGATTGCTTTGGCCATTCAGGCTCTCTTTTGGTTCCATATGAATTTTAGGATTGTTTCTCCTAATTCAGTGAAAAATGACATTGGCATTTTGATGGGGATTGCATTGAAGCTGTAGACTGCTTTGGGCCGTATGGTCATTTTAACAATATTAATTCTTCTGATCCATGAGCATGGGATGGTTTTCCGTTTGTGTGTCATCTACAATGTCTTTCACCAGTGTTTTGCAGTTTTCCTTGTAGAGATCTTTTACCTCCTTTAGCAGAACATTTCAAAGGTGCCTTGGAGGAGAACTTTGCTGGGTGGAGTGTCTCTTTTTCTGAGCTTGGACAAAAGAAGATAAATCGGAAGACAATTCGGAGGATGCCTGTTTCCCGAGTGCATTACCTGAAAGTTAAGGAGTACATCTGGAGGCCCCGATCCAGCTACTTTTCAGGCTCCCTCAATAAGGAATTCACAGTCACTTGCAGGAAAGTTATTTTGTTATAAGCTGGGACTTAATATGTGTTCAATAATAGAGTCAACCACCTTCACAGAGTGAGACACCAAGCACTGTGGGGCAAGAAAGTAGAAGAGACCCATGAGGGACTATTCACACAGACAACTGTGTTTAAATAAGCTGTTGAATTGCTAGTTGCTTTTTACCTTAGACAAAAATACCGATACATGAAGTCAACTAGAATTAGGGCAGGAAAACGAGGGTCCCCATGTGATCACTCCAGTGTACCCCTTCATCTTCTTTGACAAGGATGGGATGGGACTGTTGTAGCCTCTGCTGCCTTGGGAGAAGGGGTCTCCCTCCCCCTGGAAAGGCCACTGGCCCCCAGAAGAAACCACCATAGTGTTCAATATCAGCAATTATAAGAAACTCCGGCTTCACCTAAAGGAATCTCTACCTGCAGTGCCACCCTGCCCTGTGCCGCACAGCTACAGCCCATCCAGCCCAGCCGCGGAGCCTTTCCTGGGGAAATGTAGCCCCTTGTCTAATGCCAAAGAATTCTCTAATGCCCTGTTTCTTATGCCTTCCCCTGGAGTCCGCTGACTGCAGCTGGGGCTTTCACCGCCTATTGGCTGCGCTGTGGCTGTCTGGCTTCTGCTGCCTTCGAGAAGGCTGGGAGGAGCCCAGGTTCTGTAAGAGAAGAGGGGAGAGGGTGAGCCTGTGCAGGCTTTTTCTCCACACCATCTCCCTGCTCACAACCAGCTGCTGGTAGCCTCTGGAATTTACCTAATAAACTTATCCTCACCTCATTACCACAAATACTACCTTCCAAAAACCAAATTGTTTAGTCTCCCATAAGAAAGGTGACTTTTGCCTACCCACCCATTTTAATTTCAAAAGACACTCCTCTCTGTCCAATTATGGGAGAATGCTTGTCTGAGCCATCTAGAGAGATAGCCCCCACCCTAAGTCACTTATCCGCGTGAGGAGATGAGGAGTGAGGGCAAATTGTCTCTGTTTAATCTCACCCCACAGAACTTTCTGTTTGTGTCTGGTATCCAGCCCAGACCCCAGGCCCCTTAGTTTTGACTTTTTTTTTTTTTTTTTTTTTTTTTTGTGTGACAGAATCTGGCTCTGTCGCCCAGGCTGGAGTGCAGTGGCACCATCTTGGTTCACCGCAACCTCCGCCTCCCGGGTTCAAGTGATTCTCCTGCCTCAGCCTCCCGAGTAGCTGGGACTACCGGTGTGTGCCACTACACCTGGCTAATTTTTGTATTTTTAGTAGAGACGGCGTTTCACCATATTGGTCAGGCTGGTCTTGAACTCCTGAGCTCGTGATCCACCCACCTCAGCCTCCCAAAGTGCTGGGATTACAGGTGTGAGCCAAGGCACCCGGACATAGTTTTGAGTTCTTGATGCAGGCCCTGATCTGTCCTGCCTGCAGGATATGTGGCTGCCTGACTTCAGACTCTCTCTGGGTTCTGGTTCCTCGTAGCTCCATCCTAACTGAGGTTTCTCCTTGTGATGCTGTGAGCTCTACCAGCCTCCTCAGGGACCAGCCTGGAAGTGGTACCATGTGGAGCAGTTCTCACATGGGGATAAGGGCAGGGAAAGGCCGACAGCCCCCTGGACCCAGATTCAGAAGAACCCCTGCTGATTCTCTGTTTTGTGTTTTTTAGAGACAGGGTCTTGCTATGCTGCTCAGGCTGGAGTGCAGTGGTGAGATCACAGCTCGCTGCAGCCTGGATCTCCCAGGCTCAAGCAATCCTTCCACCTCAGCTTCCTGAGTAGCTGGGACCATAGGTGCATGCCACCACGCCTGGCAGTTTCCATTTTTAACAGACGAATTCCTCTGCAAATTCCTCAAAACATCAAGCATTTCCAGTGCTCTTGGAATGAAATTCAAGGAATATAAATTATATTCACACAATGCTTCTAGAATACACATTTTGTGTGAAGTAAGAAGAAAAATTGCTTTTTTATTTAAAGTAAATTATAATGAACTAGATCAGCTTTTTTTTTTTTTTTTTTTTTTTTTTTTTTCCACTCAGCCTACAAACTAGTTGACAGCAGTGATTATTCATGGTTCAAAACAGCAGACAACTATCTTGATAACTTCCATTTTCAGGTTTCTGAGGCTGGGTTGGGGGCAAGTGGGGGGAGTGGCAACTCCTCCAAATCTTTATTAGATTCTTTGCTAAGTAATAATACAGATATGAAGTAGGGAAATTCAGGTAACATCTCTTCAAATTGAGTTTTCTTTTTTCTTATTTCAAATGTATCCTGATAAATGCAAATTAAAACAAGGAGATTCCTCTTTACACCTAGTAGAACATCTAAAAACAAAAACAAAACCCCTGACGTTACAAGTGCTGGTATAGATGGGAAGCAGCTAAGTAAAACCCTCACACATTGCTGGGGAATGCAAATAGTGCAACCAGTTTGGAAAACAGCTTAGCAGTTTCTTTTAAAGATAAACATTCACTTTTCATGTGACTCAGCCATTCCTCTCCTAGGTATTACCCAAGAGAAATGAAAATGTATGTTCCCATAAAAATCTGTATGCAAATATTTATAGCAGCTTTATTCATAATTGCCAAACATTGGAAGCAATCCAACTGTCCATTAACAGGTGAATGTGAAATCGAACTGGAAAATACATACACTGAGATACACCCAGTAATAAAGAGGGATGAACTAGGAATACATACAGCAACTTCTCAAGGGTATTACGCTAAGTGAAATCAACAAATCTCAAAGGTCGCATACTGTGGGATTCTACTTAGGTAACATTTTTGAATTGGAGAACAGATGAGTGATTCCCAGGGACTGTAAGTGGTGGGGAAGGAAGGAGCAGAGAGACTGCAGAGGTGCTGATGGGGTAGATCTTGGTGGTGGTGGAAGAGGTCCTGATACTGGTTGAGGTGGGGTTACGGGAACCCGCACAGGTGATAAAATGGCAAACATGATATTGTTGGGGCTCAGAAAACGGCACCCCAAAGGGAGACCTCAGAAGCAGCTCCCTCTGACCTTCTCCTGTCTTCCTGTCTCTGGCCCCTCATTCTCCCCTGAAGCTAGTCATGGAAACTAGAATCCCTCCTAGCCAAGTGGCCTTTCTGTGTAAAAACCGGACATAAGGAAATTATCAGACCCACCTTGTTTGACTTTAGGTCATGAGAAACCCATTCCAGAGAGGGCCCTGCCCCCTACCCAGAAAGAAAGAATGTTGCTCAGAGAGGCCAAGAAGAATCTGGACACACAGGCCTAGCTGGGTTTCCCCACTCAGTCTCTCAGCATTAGATCTTACCCTTTTTGTCCGATAGTATCTCTACACGGCTGCCCATACTTAGTTGAACCCAAGCATAAAAATGGACGATTTCCCCTGTATCTTTGGGCTCTTACATCACATAAAACTCGGATCAAATAAATGTGCATACCTGTTCTCCTTTTTTTTTTTGAGACGAGTCCCACTCTGTTGCCCAGGCTGGAGTGCAGTGGCCCGATCTTGGCTCACTGCAACCTCCGCCTCCCGAGCTCAAGCGATTCTCCTGCCTTAGCCTCTCCAGTAGCTGGGATGACAGATACGCGCCACCTCGCCTGGCTAATTTTTGTATTTTTAGTGGAGACAGGATTACGCCATAGTTGGCCAGGCTGGTCTCAAACTCCTGGGCTCAAGCGATCCACCTGCCTCGGCTTCCCAAAGTGCTGGGATTACAGGTGCGAGCCACCACAATCCCTTTTCTGCTGTTAATCTCCCTTCTGTCAGTTGATTTTCAGCAAACATTCAGAAGGCGAAGGGGCAGTTTTCCCTCCGCTTCTACAATATCAGTGTCAATGTCCTGCTCCTGATGGCGTGCTGTAATTATATAAGATTTAACCATTGGCAGAAACTGGCTGGAGGGTACAAGAGACCATTTCCTATCTTTGCAGTTCCTCTGACTCTATAATTACTTCAAAATTAAAAGCTTATATATACGATAATGTTATATATAATGTATATATTACATATACATATAAGCACACACGAACCTGCATGTATATACACATATGCATGCATATACACACATGCATGCATAAACATATTGCTGTAGGAGTTATTAAGTAATTATTTTAGGCAGATAGAGAGGAGAAGGGGTCCTTGGGAAGTTTTCATTTCTTTTAAGGCAGCTCCAAAACCGTTTCCTGTCTAGTAGAAAAGCTCCAGCTCTAGCCGAGCTGGTAACCTTTATTAAGCAAATGCCAGCCATTAGAAACCGGGTCCACCGGACATGGCGATTCCCATCATCGTCTTCTTGCCCTTGCCCCACACGTTCCTGGCAACATGGCCGCCCCCACAGATCCCCACGTGTGTAGAACATCATGGGGCCCTTCATTTGCATATTAAAAGACTAGAGTGGGAGGGTCAATTTTTTCGAGGGCTACATGAATGACATACCTGGTCAAACCAATCCCCTGAGCCCTATGCAAATCAAACACCGTCTCCTCCAGTCTCTTCATATACCTGGCTGCTATCTGTGGCACGTGGGGTCTCCTCTTTCAGCTTTGGAGCCCCCTCCATCTCTGTAGGGAGGAGCTTCTTCCTTCTGCCTTCTCCCGTCTTTCTTGCCTACTAAACTCTCCTGCTCCTTAAAATCACACCACGTGTGTTCGTGTCTTTTTTTCCAATTCGTGTCTTTTTTTCCAATTCGACTCCAGAGGAAGAACCTGGTATTCCTCCACTCATCAGAGATGTATCAATATGACACAATAATATGGATGAATCTCAAATATAATTATGCTAAGTGAAAGAAGCTAGGCACAAGAGGCTGCTTCCCAAATTACCTCATTTGTATGACATTCTGGAAAAGGCCAGACTAGGGACAGGGAACAGATCAGTAGTCCCCAGGGATTCCAGGTGGGGCAGCGCAAGGGAGTATAGGATGTTAGAGCTGTCCTGTATCCTCTCTGTGGTGGTAATTACTTGAATCTACGCATGTGTTAAAACTTGAGAAACTGTGCACCAAAAAGAGCGAATTTTACTATACATGCATTTAAAAGTAAACTTTAAAAAGTGGCTTGTCAGCAATGCACAGAACAGCTCACTTCTATGGCAACAAACTATTGTGATTGCTTTTGCATGAGTTACACATTTGGTCTTCACAATTTGAACCCCAATGGTGACACTATCCAAAGGGGGAAAAAATTCCCTGAGATTGTGTGATCAGTAAAAGGTTATATTTACGTTTAAATAACTTCAGTGTTTTTGACTTTAGCAAGACAAATGAGAATCTTTGATGGTGTTTGGTTTGTTGACCAGCCAGTTCAAATTACAGCTGGGCAGTTACCAAAGATGGACAGATTACAGCATGGAATTAAAGTCTGAACAGAGTATGGAAACTCTAGCTTGAAACCAAAATAGGGTTTTGGGGGAAAAGAGCTTGGGAATTAATTGCGTTCCTTGAATTCATTCCTTGAAAGTGTTTTGCACTGGCTCCCACAGTGGCTCAGGTGTACATGCTTTGTTTAGTAGTTGATTCTTTGAACCACAGGACTTTTGGAATGTAATATGTTTGTTCTCCACCCCACCCCATGCCTGTGAATCTCTTTTAGTAGGTTTATTTATTCACTCTTTAACTTCTATTGAATGCTTTTGCACCTGAGTATACCAACAGTAGGATTAGGCTAGAAAGTATGTAATCATAAGCTGAAATCAACAGGGACAAGTGACTAACAGGTGGACAGCGTTGAGCTTGCCAGGTCACCACTCTCATGGTCAATATTTTCTTTATGTTATTTTTGGCTTGGTTCCACATCAGAGAGTTTAAACTCCGAAGTTGTAAAGATACTGCTTTTAAGAAAAATCAGCTCATGTCTGGATCTCGATTAAATCGTTTATTCATCTTTTTATAGTACTCTTTCTTCTCAAGATAAGCTACTTTATAAGGCAAAATTTCCTCCTCAGCATCATTTCATATAAGCATTTAATGGTGAAATTCCAGGTTACATCTGGCATCTGATGATGAATGCAGACAGATGTTCATATCCAGCCATGCCCTCTCCCACTCCGCGGGGGTGCTGCTCTCCACTTCCTCTCTGTGTCTCTCAGCACCAGGGCGGAGTTTCTCTTCTGGGGTAGACGCTGAGCTTTCTGACTCTGAGCCCAAAGCGCTTCAAATGATGCTGATTGAAATCAGATGCTGTAAAATATTCATCACTTAGTTTCCTTTATTAGTTCAGAGAGGCATGCTATGTGAGCTTTTTGCTGTTAATTTATATTTTTACTTTAACTTTTATTAAAGTGATACAAGCATGAATTTTATAGAGCCAAACAATTGTACAATGTTCATTAATACAAATAGTAGTTGCCCCCTGCCTCTTCTCCAGAAACGCCACTTTCAATGATCTTAGCTAATGCTATTGGCATTAACCTCTACATCTCTAAATAAAATGCTTATATTGCTTTCCTTGATTTTTCATCTTTAGGCATTTATCTATTGACTTATCCCTTTACAAATGAAGAATTTGGCTGTCCTTCCTTCCCTTATTCTCAGGAAAAACACATATACCCTTCTCATCTGCTTATCTTTCTAATCTGGTTATATCATAATTTTTGTTAGCTCTTTGTTGAGCATTTATGTTATTACAACCATGAAAATACTACTCTAAACTAAGCCATGCATCAAACTATAATGACTTTTCCTATCCTAGCCACTCTGCTTCTCTGGATTAAAATTTTATTATTACTATTATTGATTCTTATCACTAATTCAAACACAAACTCACTTAATTATACAAGCATCCTCTTAAGACAGTCAGAGCATCACATATCTTATCAATCCAATCTTCACAAAATCTCTCCCAGATTCTCCAACATACTTCAGTCTAGACCAGTGGTCCCCAACCTTTTTGGCACCAGGGACCAGTTTCATGGAAGACAATTTTTCCACAGACAATGGGGGATGGTTTTGGAATGAAACCATTCCACCCCAGATCATCAGGCATTAGATTCTCATAGGAGCATGAATGCAACCTAGATCCCTCACGTGTGCAGTTCACAGTAGGGTTCATGCCCCGTGAGAATCTAACGCCACCACTGATCCGACAGGAGGCTGAGCTCAGGCGGTAATGCTCACTCACTTGCTGTCTACCTCCTGCTGTGTGGCCCGGTTCCTAACAGGCCACAGACCACTACAAGTCCATGGCCCCGGGGGTTGGGGACTGCTGGTCTAGACTGTTCTCAACAACTGGGGCAGAACTGATATCCTGGGACTTCTCCATCTTCCTGGGATCCCTTCACTTCTCTCGTGTTGGATCTCCTGTTTCCTGTACGTCTTCTTTCCTGATTTACTCCTTTGTCTTGGTGAGGCATATCTTTTAGCAGCTTCCTACTATAAAGGAATAAAGGTGCATGGGAAATACAATATCTGGAACATTGCCTTTCTAAGATGTCTTTATTCAATCCTCATACTCAATTGACTTTTTTTTTTTCTTTTGAGATGGAGTCTCACTCTGTCACCCAGGCAGGAATGCAGTCTCTCTCTGCTCACTACAACCTCTGCCCCCCAGGTTCAAGTGATTCTTGTGCCTCAGGCTCCCAAGTAGCTGGGACTACAGGTGCCTGCCACCACGCCCGGCTAATTTTTTTGTATTTTTAGTAGAGACGGGGTTTCACCATGTTGGTCAGGCTGGTCTCGAACTCCTGATCTCAGGTGATCCGCCCACCTCGGCCCCCCAAAGTGCTAGGATTACAGGTGTGAGCTACCGCACCCAGCCCTCAATTGCTATTTTGACTACGTACAGAATTCTAAGATAGTAGTTATCTTTCTTCAAATGTTTGAAGACCTTGCTGTAGTGTTTCCTAGCCTCTGCCATTACTGTTGAGAAGCCTGATGACATTCTGATTTGATCCTTTGTATCCTTTAATCTTCTCAGATCTTTTCTTTATCCCAGCAGTTCTAAAGTTTCACAGTGACATGCCTTGATTTGTGTCTGTTTTTATCTACCATGCGTCAGTCTGAAAGCTTCCATCATTCTTGTCTGGGAAATTGTTCAAATTACTTACCAAAATATTAAAAATGATTTCTTCCTTTCCATTTCTTTTCTGTTCTCTTTTTCTGAATCTCCTGTTATTTAGATATTGGACCTCCTGGACTAGTCTTCTAATTTTTAAATTTGTTCTTTTTTGTTTTTTTGCTCTGCTTTTTGGTAGAGTTCTTCAATTTTATCTTTCAATTTGTTAAGCTTCAAACATTTTCTAGAATGGTTCTAAATGTTTAAAGCTCCTCTTTCTTCAAAAGTTCCATTTTTATGTCATTCTATTGCTGTTCCAAGGGTGAAATATCTCTTCGTATGTCTCTTAGGCTAGTACTGGTAGGTTTTTAACAGAACTGCTCTGTTTTGTCCACATTGTTTTTTACATTGGTTTGTCTTGGTCTGGATCTTTCACTTAGAATTTTCCTCACGTGGCTCAAATCCATAATCATGTGCTCCTAAGAGCATGAGGAAGCTGAATATGTGAACTTCACCCTGGGGAGAGCTGGCCAAATTGTTTCACTGGGAAACTCATAACCAGTATCTTTAAGATCTTCTTGGGCTGGTCAGATCCCCACAGGACTTTTTTCAGTCTTCTGCCTGGAGGATAATTGCCTGGCGGGGTTGACAGCATTCTGAGAGCTGAGGAAGATGGAGAGGACTGCAGGTCTCAGAATCCAATGAGAATCTACTTACCTAGTCTCCCTATTTCTGGAATAGCAGCCACCTCCACCTATGCCTACTGTCCCCTACTCAGAAGACCTGTTTTTCTCTACAGAGAATAAATGTCTAATAGTCTGTGAGTTGGGGGAGGGGCAACTGTCTGACTGCACAAATTGGATGAGGTGATGTGGAGGTGAAACTGCTTCTTGTTTTTGAGACAGGTCTCTCTCTGTCTCCCAGGCTGGAGTAGGGGCTCAATCACAGCTCACTGCAGCCACGACCTCCAGGGCTCAAGCCATCCTCCTGCTTCAGCTTCCCGAGGCGCTATGACTATAGGCATGTGCCCCTGTGGCCAGCTAATTTAAAAACAAATGTTTTTGTAGAGATGGTGGTCTTGCTATGTTGCCCAGGCTGGTCTCAAATTCCTGACCTCAAGTGATCCTCCTGCCTCAGCCTCCCAAAGCATTGGGATTACAGACATGAGCCATGGTGCCTGGTCCAAATTGCTTCCTAAAAACGTTCAACAATTCATTTAGGTCTGGACCCTCAGTGCTACCGATTCACAACTGTTTAGAGACTCTGGTACAAATTAGCTTTCTTCACTGCTGATTTCAGATTCAGCTTCTTTGTGTCTGCTAAGTCAGTTAGCAGTCACGTATATGCTTTCTGGATTCCAAAATTTATTGTCGTTTTCTCCTCTCCCATTCCCCCATGCCATTAGAAATCTCCTTTACCGTAGTTCCCTGAGATATCAGGAGAGAGGTATGTTCAACCTGGTATCCTTATCTGGAAGATACCATGTACTTTTGATAATGCATGTGACCTGGCATCTATATGAAGCCCTCCTGGCCTTCGCAGAAGGTGCTACCAGTCGAGGTCAGAGCTGTTTCTCGAATGCACCTAAGACTATCAGGATACCAGCAGGTAGGGTCTGAGAGCTCGCCATGTGGGACATGGGACCCTGCTTCTCTAAGTACCTGCTTGCCTTCCCTTGCTTGGGGGGCAGTGAGGGTGTGGACGTGTCTCTGTGTGCTTGCCTGTGCATGTGTGTTTATGTAAGCAATGCTTGCTTAAAGGAAGTAAGAGAAAGTTGTGCATGAGGTGATGAAACAGCTGAGAAAACCTTCAACACTATTTGTGACCCCTGATATTACAAAGAAGAAATGAAGACCAGAGCAGGGTCATGACGTGCTGGAGGCATATTCCCAGGAGGGACCCAAAGACAATTTATTTTGCTCTAAAAGTATCCATAACCCAAAACCACACAGCAAAATTAATGACAGAATTGGATGAGAGCCTCACATCTGTGTCCTTCCCATCACACCTGCTCCCACTGCCTCCACTGTACAGAGAAGACAACCGAGATGCAGAGAGGTTGCAGGCTTTGCCTACAGCTGTGCGACTAATGTGAGCTGCTTAAGAAAAAACACTAACACAGAAATAACAAAATAATACAGAATCCTGATGTAGGAAAGAAATGTGTTTACTTTGGAATGTAAGCTGAATTCTATTAAAAACTTAAAAAAAAACTTTCTGACCTTGAACGAGTGAAACTTTTTTTGCACCTGAGGAGCAAATCCAAGATAGTAATAAAAATAAAGCATGAAGCGTCTTGGTATATAGTTTATGACTCTTATCATATGTGCTACAGAGTTCCCAGATGTGGAGGTTCTTCCTTATAATCCTCCCCAATGGTAAGTCATCCATCTCCTGCACTCACTGGTGGCTCCTTCTCCAGATATGGGCTGGGCACACAGAGTGCAAAGCACTGAAGATATCTCCTCTTAAACTTAGACCAGAGCCCTTACCTGGCACCTTCTTAGTTCCCTTTGCTCTGGGGCCTGTTACATTCAGCAGCCAAGGATTTCTCAGACATAAAGAGCATCAGGTCTTACAGGATAGCTGGAATGAGCTGTGGCCTCCTCCAGCACCCACCCAAACTGGACAGCTCAGCAGAGAGTGTTAGTCCATTTGCATTGCTATAAAGGAGAACCAAGGCTAAGAGGTTTATTTGGCTTACGGTTCTGCAGGCTGTACAAGAAGCAGGCCCCAGCATCTGCTTCTGGTGAGGGCCTCAGGAAGCTTCCAAACATGACGGAAGGAGCAGGGGAGCTGACATGTCATAGGGCAAGAGAGGGAGCAAGGGTGGGGAAGGGATGCCATACTCTTTTGAACAACCAGATCTTGCCTGAATTAAGAAGAGCGAGAACTCATTAACATGGAGAGGGCACCTGGCCATTCATGAGGGATCCGCCCCCATCACCCAACACCTCCCACTAGGCCCTACCTTCAACATTGGGGGGCCACATTTCAACATGAGATTTTGGGGGACAAATATCCAAACCACATCACGGAGGCATTCTCACCCATGCAGGAACCGTTTGCAGTGAAACAGCCCAGGAAGGAGGCGACTGCCCATCAGCACCATGATGCCAGGAGTTTTATTTTGCAAGAAGCAGAGTCAAAGTTATAACAGAAAGAACATGAATTCTTTGCCTAAGACTAGAATGTTGATATTTGGAAGAAAGTTCTTGCATCTGTGGATAAAACGTGTTTTCCCTTAGATGGATTCAGAAGGAAACCAGACTCAGCCACTGCTGGCAGGGGGAAGATAAACTGTAGTTCGAATTACTGCTGCTTCCCCCATGTACGGGACCAGGGCACCTATATGCTTTCAAGGCCAGCAGAGGCCTGTACAGAGGGAAATTCTCATTAACATCTGGCTGAAGCAGGAGGTGGCAGAGTTCACAAGAGCAAGAGAGCGAAGCCTTTTGTGTGGGCCACTCTGCAGGGTCAGCCCTGTTAGTTGGCAAAAAATGACTCAGGAACACAGCCTGCCCCCAGTAGCTGTGGTCCAGGAGATGCTCGAAGGGCACACACAGGAAGGTTCCAGAAGCTCTTGCTCTTCCAGGGAAAAGGAATGTGAATGAACACTCCTTCTAGAGCAGCCCAGCACAGAGAAAAGAACACAAGCACTGGAGAGAGCTTTCACGTTAGAACACGAGGCCAGGCTGCACATGTTGCATACGTATTGAAAGGGGGAGCCTCCCACAGAAGTGATGCACACAGTAGGAGTCAAGTTTCCTTGACACAGAGCCCGAGAACTTTCAGTATTCCCCAGGTTGCAAACACCGACATGAACACGGTTTTCCCTGTGAAACGTAAAGGAGGAGTCCAGACCGACCATGTTGAGATGTGGGAGCCAGGCGGCGGTTTAACCTGGCTGGGATGACGGGACTCACTCCCCTACATTGATCCCATAATGCCCCCAATTCAAGTTTGTCAGCTGAGTCACTGCATTCATAAAATGCATGTTGTTCTTTAGCATTGAGAACCACAAACCTGAAATACTCAACTGTCAGGAGTCTGCTATAACAAAGATTTGTACTTACAACAATAACCAACCTCCCCCTTAACCAAAGATGGGGGTGACCTGCCAGCACTCTGCGTGCCAGCCGACACGATGCCCAGCACAGAATGGCACCGACAGACAGCGCCATGCAGAGCCAAGACAAGTGCCGGGGCAAACCTGAGACAGCTTATCTTTTCATTCTCCTAACGGAGCAGACATTTTTAATTTTGATGAAGTCCAATTTATCAACTTGTCTTTTATGGATTGTATTTTTGGTATAAAATCTAGGAAACCTTACTTAAACCAAGCTCACAAAAGTTGTATCCTATATTTTCATCTAGAAGGGTTTTTTTGTTGTTTTGTTGTGTTTTTAACAGAATCTCGTTCTGTCGCCCAGGCTGGAGTGCAGTGGTGTGATTTTGGCTCATTGCAACCTCTGCTTCCCAGGTTCAAGTGATTCTCCTGCCTCAGCCTCCTGAGTAGCTGGGATTACAGGCGCCTGCCACCACGCCCAGCTAATTTTTGTATTTTTAGTAGAGTGAGAGGAAACTGAATATGTGGGTTGTTAACAGTGAACTTCACCCTGGGGAGAGCTGGCCAAACTGTTTCACCGGGAAACTCATAACCAGTATCTTTAAGATCTTCTTGGGCTGGTCAGATCCCCACAGACTTTTTTAGCCTCCTGCCTGGAGGATAATTGCCTGGCGGGGTTGACAGCATTCTGAGAGCTGAGGAAGATGGAGAGGACTGCAGGTCTCAGAATCCAATGAGAATCTACTTACCTAGTCTCCCTATTTCTGGGATAGCAGCCACCTCTACCTATGCCTACTGTCCCCTAGTCAGGAGACCTGTTTTTCTCTACAGAGAATAAATGTCTAATAGTCTGTGAGTTGGAGTAGGGGCAACTCTAATTTCTCTCAGCAATGATTCTTAGTTTTCAGCGTACAGGTCCTTCACAACTTTTGTCAGATTTATTCCTAAATATTTCATATTTTAATGCTATTGCAAATGGTACTTTTATTTAAATTTTCAATTGTTTAATGCTAATATATAGAAATACAACTAATTTTGGTATATTGGTCATATGTTCCGCAAAACTCATTTGTTAGTTCTACTAGCTTCTGTGTAGATTCCATCAGATTTTCTACATGGATGATCATGTCTGTGAATAAAGACACCTTTCCTTTTCGATCTGGACGCCTTTGGTTTTATTTTTTCTTGCCTATTGAACTAAAAACCTGTAGTACAATGATGAGTAGAAGTGGTAAGAGCAGATATACTTGACTTGTTCATGAAGTTAGAAGAAAAGCATTCAGTCTTTTATGATTATTAAGTAGGACATTAGCTATAGGATTTTCATAGATGTCCTTTATCAGGTTGAGAAAGTTTCCACCTACTTTTAGTGTGCTGAGAGTTTTTATCAGGAAAGGATGATGGATTTTTGTCAAATCCTTTCCTCACATCTATTGAGATGATCATATGGTTTTTCTTTTTCTACTAACTTAATGAATGATATTCATTATTTTTCAAACATTAAACTAAATTTGAACTCCTAGAATAAACCCTACTTGGTCATAATATATTATCTTATATGTACACACATATGCATACATAATGTATTATCATATACACACCCACATCTGTAGTTGAATTTGACTGATCTGTAGTTTTCTTTATAAATATTGGGCTATCCATTTCTTTTTGTATGAGATTAATAATTTGTGTCTTTCAAGGAATTTGTCCATTTCAACTAAGTTGTTGAATTTAGTAGCATAAAGTTATATATAATATTGTCTCTTAAATCTTTTTGTTGTTTGCTTGTTTGTTGTTGTTGTCGTTGTTGTTTTTTAATGGGGTTTCATCACGTTGGCCAGGCTGGTCTCTAACTCCTGACCTCAAGTGATCTGCCTGCCTCAGCCTCTTAAAGTGCTGGGATTATAGGCGTGAGCCACCATGCCTGGCTTCTCTTAAATCCTTTTAAAACAGGATTTCTCAACAGGGAATGACTAACATTTTGGACTGGATAATTCTTTACCGAGGCAGCATGTCCTACACATTGTAAGGTGTTTAATGACATTTCTGATCTCCACCCACTGGATGGATGTCATAGTGATGGCCTCTCCTCAGCTTCCCAGTTTCCAGACATTGCCAAATACCCTTTGTGGGGGGAATAGCCCCCAGTTGAGAGCCATTGTTTTAATCTCTGCAGAATCCATAGTGATGGCATATCTCTCAATCCTGATATTGGTCATTTGTATCTTCTCTCTTTTTCTTCTTGATCAATCTGTCTAGAGATTTATAAGTTGTATTGATCTCAAAGAACCAATTTTGGTTTCATTGATTTTTCTCTTTTTTTACTTCATTGATTTCTGCTCTGATCTTTAATGGTACTAGCTTTAATGGACTTTCTTCCACTTATGTGGAGTTCAATTTGCTCTCCTTTTTCTAATTTCCTAATTAGAGCTGAGGTCATTGATTGAAAACAGTTCTTCCTTACTAATATGAGTGTTTATTGCTCTAAGTTTCCCTCTAGGTACTACTTTAATGGCACATTCCACAAATTTTGATATGTTATGTTTTCATTTTCTTTCATTTCAAACTACTTTCTGATTTATCTTTTGATTTCTTCTTTGATCCAAGAGTTATTTAGTTGTGTACTATTTAGCTTCCAAATATTTGAGGATTTTTAAAGAGGTTTTTTTGGTAATTGATTTATTATTTAATACTATGTGACCAGAGAACATACTTTGTCTGATTTTAATCCTTTTAAGTTTATTGAGGTGTGAACTATGTTTTATAGCCCAGAATATGGTTTGTTTTGGTAAATATTCCGTGTGCTCTCAAGAACGTGTATTCTGCTATTGTTGGGTGGAAGGTTTCATAAATGTCACTTAAGTCAAGTTGATTGATAACTGATATGGTTTGGCTCTGTGTCCCCACCCAAATCTCATCTCAAATTGTTACCCCACATGTCAAGGGAGAGACCTGGTGGGAGGTGACTGGATCATGGGAGCGGTTTCCCTCTTACTGTTCCTCTCTCTCTCTCTCTCCTGTTGCCTTGTGAAGATGTGCCTTGCCTCCCCTTTGCCTTTTGTTATGATTTTAAGTTTTCTGAGGCCTCCCCAGCCATGTGGAACTGTGAGTCAATTAAACATCTTTTGTTTGTAAATTACCTAGTATCAGGTAGTATCTTTATAGCAGTGTGAAAACGGACTAATACAACAGTGTTGCCCAAATTTTGTGTAGCTTTACCAATTGTCTCCTTGTCTCCTTACTCCTATCAATTGAAGTAAGAAGGATATTGAAAACTCCATCTATAATTATAAATTTTAGTAGAGATAAGTCATTTTTTTCCGAGATAACAGACAATCAAATATTCTCCTATGGATACAGAATACAGAAGGAAGAGATTATTTTGATAAAGAAAAGTAACATTTTTGAAATGGAAAGAAGCTTTTAATTTTCTTCTATTACACACATACAGGTATTCCAAAACAGTTAATTTAAGGATAAAAGAAAGGGAGACATAACAGCAGTGAGAAACAAATGGACATAATGAGCGTCTGGATGTGATCCTCTGTAGTATTTAAGTCAAAATGAAAAATCCGAATGTAGTCATAATGAAACTCAGACAAACCTAAATTGAATACCATTCTATGAAATAACTATCCTGTATCCTTCAGTTATGCTAATGTCATGTATCTTATATTATCAGGATATATTTAGATCAAGGAATTGTTTCAAATTAAAGGAAACTATAAAGAGAAAACAGCTGAATGTAATATGACCCTGCATTGGATCTTGTTCCAGAAGAAAAAAAATCATAAGAAATTACACTATTTGGATAGTTGATGAAGGAGACAATGGGCTCTAGATTAGATAAATGTACTGTGTCAATGTCAATGTTAAATGTCCTGAATGTGATAATGGTACTGTGGTTACATTTGGAAATGTCCTTTTTCCTTAGAAAATACACAGAATAATTAAGGGATGACGTATGTAGTGCCTACTACTCTCATATGGCTCAGAAAAAAATAGCTGTAAAGAGAGAGAAAATGGTAAGACAGATGTAGCACAATGTTAAATGTAGTGAATAAAGGGCATACAGGAGTTTTTTGTGCAACTTTTTGACGAGTTTAAAGTTATTTCAAAATGAAAAGTAAAAAAGAGAGAAAGTAAGAAAAGAAGGAAAAGGAAGGGGGAAGGAAGGAAGGGAGAAAGGAAAGGAAGCAAACAGCAGGCTGTTTGAGTCGCTGCTTGAGCGAAGCCCTTGCTTCTGTTCAATGCCATTCCATTGGCATCAATTTTTAACTTCAGGCACAGGCTGCACTAGGATTTCCCCAAATACTGCTCAGAGCGTACACAGCAGAGAGATGTGCCCCAGATGTATTTGAACATGGTTGGCTGTCAACAGCTCTGCAATGAATGGCATCCGCCTGGAAACACCCCTCAGGCCACGTGTAGGTAATTTGTTAAGTTAAAGCTTGTTTTGCTCCTGCGAGTGTTGCTGGCCTTGAGGATTTCCTTCCTCTCCTCCTACCCATCTATTCTTGCTCTAGCAGAAATGATGATGGGATGATGGGTAGAAAGAGGAGAGCAGATTCTGGTGGCACTCTGTAGAGTGTCCCGCCTTGCACCTGGCCACGGTTTTGGCACTGAGTAGGTGGACTCCATCTCCACATCGTCCCTATCCTTCCAACTGCCCCATCCCACCCTCTGCCAAGCTTCTGTTCTTCCTCCGTGGCTTTCCACAGTCCCCACAGGGTCAGACTCAGAGTTACTTACTCTGTCAAATGATGCAGAATTGTGCATAAATTTAGGCTTTCCCCAAACATTAGCTTTCCCACTGTGTCTCTTATCCCTAACTCATTCTGAACCCATGCTCTTGGCTAAAGGTCTGAAAAGGGCTCCACGCACATGTTTATATTCGAATGACAGCATTTTAATGTGTTACCCTCCCAGGGTTATTTGTGGTTAATAGAAACCACTAAATGGGTGCCCTTTCCATCTTCTGTGATGTAAGAGCAGACGCAGAAGGATCGTTCCTATTTTCTGGAGGCAGTTTTCACATATTTGGTGAGATTTTGGATTAGATCATGATTCCCAAATAATATTATGCTACATAGCAGCAACTGTCTGTTTTCTCTATTCAAAGTCCAGGAGTGAGGAAATGCATCATAGAATGAAGAAGAAAAAGAATTGAGGGGAAATCTCTCCACGGAGGCAAGGGAAGACACGAGAGGAGTGTGAGGCTGTAGAGCCGATTAAGACCACCTCAAGGTGCTGTGACTCTTGCTCCTTCATCCTTGACTCAAGGAAGCAAAATCCTGCTGGCAAAGCAGGCATTCCTGGCAGGCTTGTGGGGTGGGGGGTTGTTTTGCCTGAGGACCCTTCCAGGGGCCCCCAGAGAAGACCAGATGGGCAGCCGCCTGGTCCACCCATGGGCAAGGCTGTTCCTGGGAAGAGCGTTGGATTGGGCAGGTTATAGGTCACGATCCCCTGCAAGGGGTGAAGGCTGATTGCTGAGATCTTCAGGACTGTGGAACTGGGAGATAAGTTCACAGGTGCTGTGAGTGACAGGGTTTCCAAGCATGGGGCAGCTACCAAGCTCCATAGAGCCCCTGGGTGGCACAATGGTCGGGACCTTGTCCCTATGCTGAGGTAGGGGGGCAGATTGTTAACCTCTCTGAACATTAGCTCTGTCACTGTTGAGAGTATGAGACTCTATCATCACCACTGTAAAGTGCTTAGTAAAAGCAGCACAGAGTAAGTGCACAGAAGATATTGGCTGCTAATATATTTTATAAGTTCAGTATCTCTTGGAACCAAAATTTCAGCTCAAGTGGTTTGCTTGATCTTTGTTCACCTGTCATTTGTGTAGCTCAAAAGTGAACATGTCATTGGGTTCATGTACCACCTTTCCACGTGAAATATGGAACAGCTCAAGTTTTCTGGAGGCAGCCAGGCTCTCTGGGTCCACCTCATCACATGGGTGCCTTTGGCTCAGTCACCAACCCCTGGTCCAAGCAGCTATGGTTGGAGGGGCAGCTTTGTCTCCTGCCACACATGTGACATTGGCCATGACAGCTTATGGAGCAGATCTGGACCCCTTCCCTCGGAAACTTGGTGGAGGAAGAAGCTACGGATATGGTAGCATCACAAGACGGTTGGGGGAACTGAAAATATTCACAAGGTTAAAAGACACTATCCTTGTCCATGAGAGGCTTACAGACTAGCTGGGAAAACACAATGAACAAACCACTCAGAAAATACTTTTCCTTCTGTCCTTCCTTCAAAAAACATTTATTCAGTGCCTGCCGAGTGCCAATTTCTGTCCTGTATTCTAGGATACAAATAAAATCAAGACATTAACCCTCCCCTTGAAGAACTTACATTCTTGCAGAGGAGACAGACTAGAAAGCAAAACAATGGCAGTATAAAATGCTAGTTGCAGGCCGGGCGCAGTGGCTCATGCCTGTAATCCCAGCACTTTGGGAAGCCAAGATGAGTGAATTGCTTGAACCCAGGAGTTTGAGACCAGACTGGACAACTTGGCAAAATGCCGTCTCTAGAAAAAATACAACAATTAGCCAGGCATGGTGGCACGTGACTGTAGTCCCAGCTACTCAGGAGGCTGAGTGGGAGGACTGCTTGAACCTGGAAGGTCAAGGCTACAGTGAGCCATGATTGCACCACTGTGCTCCAGCCTGGGTGACAGAGTGAGATCCTGCCTCAGAAAATAAATAAATAAAATGCTGGTTACCATTGTGGAGCAGGCTCACAGGACAGAGTGAGCACCCAGCCTGGGGCGAAGATTCCAGGCTCTGAGGCAGAGGAGAAGCTAGATCTCAAAGGAGAAGGAATATTTGGTCAGAAAAGTGACAGAGCAGGAGGAGAGATTCTTCCAAAAAGCCAGAACAGGAACTGCAGGCAGAATAAAATCAAAGCCTCAACACAGACAGGTGGTGTGCCCTTTCAAGCCCTTTTGGAAAAAGTCACGAACAAGATGCAGAGGGCCGGAGTGGCGACGGAGAGCCTCCCGGAGGAGACGAAGCTGAAGCCAGCCTGAACTGCTGGGGAGAGGCGGGACTGGCACGGTGCACGAGGAGCTGTTCACCACTGTGTGAGGAAGCCAGAGCTGTGGGCGCACCTGCTAGGATGGCTACCACCAAACGTGTACGCTAACAACTGTTGGTGGGGATGTGGGAAAATGGGAGTCTCAGGCGTTGTTGGTAGGAATGTGAAATGTGCTTCCTCCAGGAGTCAAACATCGAGTCGCCATATGGCCCAGCCACTCCCCTCCGAGACATACACTCAATGAAACTCAGAGCACATGTCCACAAAAGAACCTGTACCCAAATGTTGGCAGCAGCATTATTCACAAGAGCCAAAACGTAGACGCAGCCCAAATGTCCATGGTGAGGCAAGATGTGGTCTATCCAGACAGTGAACTGTTATTCGGACATGAAAACGCATGAGGTACTGACTCACATGGAACACGGATGGGCCTTGAAACACGATGCCGAGTGAAAAAGCCCGTCACTAATGCCATGTGTTGAACGAACCATTCCCTTTGTGTGAAATGTCCAGAAGGGGCAAATGCATAGAAACAGAAAGCAGATTAGTGAAGGGGATGGGGAGGAGAGGGAATGGAGGGTGGCTGTCTCAGTGGATATTGGTTTCCTTTTAGGATGGAGAGAATGTGCTGGAATTGGGTCCTGTGATGGTTGTGCAATGTTGTGAGGATTAAAAACCACTGAACTGTATCTTTCATTGGCCCATGTTATGGCATGTGAATTATATCTAAAAAATAAACAGCCACCAAAGGGCCTTGAATGACACCACTGAACGGGGTGCAGTGTGACCGTGCGAGTTGACGCCTGGTGTGTATGGGGTGGGGAACACATACCCATGCGTGTTGGCGCCTGGTGCGTATGGGGTGGGGGGACATGTGCCCACGCATGTTGGCACCTGGTGTGTATGGGGTAGGGGGATGCGTGGCCATGCATGTTGGCGCCTGGTGCGTATGGGGTGGGGGACGTGCGGCCATGTGTGTTGGCGCCTGGTGCGTATGGGGTGGGGGGACATGTGCCCATGCGTGTTGGCACCTGGTGCGTATGGGGTGGGGGACATGTGACCATGCGTGTTGGCACCTGGTGCGTATGGGGTGGGGGATGCATGCAGTAGACCCTGGGAGAGGATTGTTGTGCAGATGCAGGTTCTGGGGACACGTTGACCCACAGGGACCTCTGCACTGAGACACTCTGATGTTCTGTAAAGCGGATGAAGCAAAATCAAAGAAAAGCATATTGATACAAAACAGCTTCATGTTTCTGCACTTGAACAGTGATACAACCTGAATCTTCTGTGCCAGTTTCGAGGCAAAAAAAGCCCAGTGCCCCTCTCCATCCTTTCATCAGTGCGTCTAGTAAGCACAGCCCTTATCTGAGACTGCTTAGGGATGCACAGCACAAGTTCTGCTGTGTGCGCTGAGACACACACACACCTGTCCTGTGTCACCGGGGAGGAGGGGAGGAGTGACGTGGGCACCGCATCATAAACCACAGGCCCAGGGTTGGAGGTGTTTCCTGGTGTTGGCAGGAGAAGTCTGAGCCCACCCCTGTTCAATGTGTGGCACGTCCCCTGGAGAAGCCACCAGATGTGGTGCCTTCACAGAGTTCCCTCCATGTGGGCTCCATACAGGTTCCCCACACCCACACAGGGCAGGCACTCCAAAACTATTGAGTTGAATAAATTTACCAAGTTAGCAAACACTTGTTAGTTTTGAGCTGCCCCAGAATCTTTCCCTTTGGGGAACTGCCCAGTGGAGCCTCTAAACATGGCTCACTTCCCGCAGGCAGGGCTGGCCCCTTGACCTGGGTTGTCTGGGCGCTGGGGGAGAGAGCATCCTGCCTTCTGAGATCACAGGCATCAGGGAGCATGTGAGGCTGGATTTCTGCATCCTAAGCACGTCCATCTGTGGGAGGCTGGATCAGGCGAGGGCAGAGCTGGAGTGGACCGAGGACGTCCCTTGGCCGTGGAAGGGGCGCCTCCTTTGTTTTACTTAAGCTCCTTAGAGTTGGTTTCTGTTGCTTGCAACTAGGTAAGGTCTTGACTAACATGGGGAGAAATAATGATTATCTTCATTTTACAGATGCAAAAACTGAAGATTCAAGCCTTGGGCAAGTCACCTAAATGACTTCTACATAGAAGGGAGACAATAGTAAGACCTAGGGCTCCCTACAGAATCAGGCTGGCAGGAGAATTCAGTAAAATAATCCTTGAGAGCCTCGTCATGGGGCCTGATACAAGCTAAGTGCTGAGTGAGAGTTACCTATTGATATTAACACCCAGCACCTAAGAAACCCTCACCAGGTCACACAGCAAGTAAGTGGCGAAGCCAGGATTTGAACCCAGGCTGTCCGGCTTCAAGCCCGGCTGCTTCTGTTGAGTGAGAGGATACAGTGTGAGAAGAGGAAGAATGGAAAACAACCTTGGGAGGGCCGGTTAGGATCAGAGCTGGAGGGCTTTGAATGCCATCGAAAGAGATTTAGATTTTATCCTGCGTATAATCAAAAGCCTTCAAAGTAAATTCAGAAGATTATTCTGGCAGGGGCGTGAATATCTAGAGTTGAAACCAGGGACACCCAGCCTCTTAGAAAGCCTTTCAACAGTCTGGTGACATGGAGATGAAGAACTGAAACAAGGAAGGGGTACCAGAAATCAAGACAGGGACTGTGATTCCAGACAAGTTGCCCCTGAGGTGGGAGGGCTTGATGATCATGTTTTGGATGTAATCCCCTAAACTGGAGACAATGACTCAACTTCAGTATCACACAGTAGAAATCGCTGTGCTACAAACAGATCTTCAATGCACAGTTTGAAAATAGTTCAGTAACTTCCAGAAAGACAGTGGCTCCGGGCACCACCCTCAAGGCACCCCACGATACTTGCCTTTTCAAACCTGCAGGGCAGAATGCTGATGCCATTCACTGGAAGGAGGAGCGGGTTTGGGGGTTCGGATAATAAATTCCTGTTGGGACTCGTGCGTGACAATGGGAGGAGGAAGCTGAAATACAGGCTGGAGAAGTCAGAGTTGGGCAGTTGGGCGTTGTCAGCATGGAGGGATGGTTGAGGTTGGGACTCGAGAGAGAAGGCCCAGGAAAGCTCCCGGGAGGAATGCCTGCAGCGTGAACCCACCCACCAGCAGACCGCAGCCCAGAGAAGACCTAAGACATCCCACACGTGTGAAAAGACTGAACAGATTCACAGCCGTCAGGACTTCTTGGTCCGGTATTTGTATTCATTCGCTAGAGCGGCCTTAGCAAGAAAACACAGGCGGGGTGGCTCACACGACAGAAAGTGACTTCTCAGAGTCCTGGAGGCTCCAAGGCTCAGGCCAGGGTGTCAGTGGGGCTGGCTTCCCCGGAGGTCCCTCCTTGGCTTGCCGGGAATCGCCATCTCCCCTGTGTCCTCACAGGGCCTTTCCTCTATGTGCGCACATTTCTGGTGTCTCTGTGCGTCTACGTTTCCTCTTAGAAGAACACCAGTCACACTGGATTGGGGCCCGCCCTGATGACCTCATCTTTACCATCACCTCTTAAAAGGCCTGTCTCCAAATGCAATCCCAATCTGGGGTATTGGGGTTTAGAGCTTCAACACAGGAATTTCGGGGGACACGATTCGGCCCTTAATATCCAAGGTTGATGAGCTCCTCCTCCTCTACCGCAGGAGTGGCTACATCCTGGGAGTGCAGGCAGGCGCTTAGGGACACCGTCGCGCCTCTCAAAGCCGGGACTGGTCCCCAGGGTGCTCTGCATCCTGCCCGGGAAGCCAGGAAGACACCTGTGTGCCCAGAAATAGTGCCACCCTCACCCATGGGTTCCTTTCTCCCAGCTCTTGTTGCCAGATACACAGAGGCGGTTTGTGTCAGCAGACCGGTGGGCACATGGAAGAGTCCTTCTTCGTGTGACCCTCCGACCAGCAGGCGAGGAAGAATTCCTGCCTGGGAAAGGGCCTTGAGTGGGAAAGGCCAACCCCGGGCATGGATTTGGAACATGCCCTCTGACTTCCTCTTTGAATGTGCTCAGAAGTCTTCCCGCAGATGCTGAAATGCACAGGTGGGCAGGGCACATGTGAGTGTGGAGGGAGGAGGGCACGGAGAAGGGCAGTCGGGCAGGTTCACCGGTCCCAGACCTCTGAGTGTGGAGGGAGGAGGGCACGGAGAAGGGCAAGTTCACTGGTCCCAGACCCCCTGAGGAATTCTGGGGAGCTCAGCCTTGGCCCTGGGCACGCGTTGAGCCCTCCTGCCCTCTGAGCTTGAAGAACACACACTTCCTGGCGGGAAGAAGAGGCCTTATCCTTTGTATCCTGATTCTTTTTCCAACTTTAGGGAGGGGTTCCCCTGGAATAACTGGTAGATAACTGGGGAAGAATATCCCAGAGTCTAAATCTTTTTAATTACATATATTTTTTCTTGTATGGAGGTACCCAACTGAAGACATGCATTCCCTTGCGTATACAGAATTTGAACATCATCTACAGCTTACCTACCCAAGCTAGTTTTTAGTTGTCTTTATCTTAAAAAAAAAAAAAATTTCCATCACTGAAAGCAGTGCTGTGTCTGGAGCAAGCAAGGGCTTTGTATTTGCAAGAGCCGGGCAGCAGCCCTACCCCATGGGAGGCTGGGTGGTCACGCCTCAGTGCCAGCCACTGCTCTCAGTTCTGGGCTTTACGCTGCAGGTCATGATAGTATCTACTACACCGGGTTGTTTTGAACATCAAATGACCTGACACAAACTATGGACTCGATCCTTCTGAAAATGTTACCATCACACAGATGAGGCAGCCTGGTGGAACAGAGCTCCAGATGGAGAGTTTGAAATCTGGGCTTTGATAACGACTTGGCCATAACCTGTCTGGCGACCTTGAGCAAGTCTCTTTCTGAAGTTCACTTTTCTCATCTATAAAACGGGCACCACGTCTCAGCTTTAACATATATCAAAATCACCATGGCTACACCCTGGGTCCCACCTCCAGAAATTCTAATTTGGTGGTTGTGAGATGAGGCCCAAGAATCTGCGTTTTAAACAAGCATCTTAGGTGACTGGTATGCAAGTGGGCTGGTGAGCGTGCCAAGTGGAGTACAGGTCTGGATCTTCATTCACTCATTCAAGAAGTGTTGGAGGCCGGGCGCGGTGGCTCACGCCTGTAGTCCCAGCACTTTGGGAGGCCAAGGCAGGCGGATCACGAGGTCAGGAGATCGAGACCATCCTGGCTAACATGGTGAAACCCCGTCTCTACTAAAAATACAAAAATTAGCCCAGCATGGTGGCGGGTGCCTGTAGTCCCAGCTACTTGGGAGGCTGAGGCAGGAGAACGGCGTGAACCCGGGAGGCGGAGCTTGCAGTGAGCCCAGATCATGCCACTTCATTCTAGCCCGGGCCACAGAGTGAGACTCTGTCTCACAAAAAAAAAGAAGTGTCTGAGCGCTGTGTGTTAGTCTGGTTGTTACTATAAAACAGCGGTCCCTGGCCAGGCGCAGGGGCCCACGCATGTCACCCCAGCACTTTGGGAGGCCGAGGCAGGTGGATCACCTGAGGTCAGGAGTTCAAGACCAGCTCGACCAACATGGCAAAACCCTGTCTCTATTAAATACAAAAACTTAGCTGGGCATGGTGGTGCATGCCTGTAATCCCAGCTGCTCAGGAGCTGAGGCAAGAGAATCGCTTGAACCTGGGAAGCGGAGGTTGCAGTGAGCTGAGATTGTGCCATTGCACTCCAGCCTGGGCAACAAGAGCAAAAACTCCGTCTCAAAAAAAAAAAAAAAGCAGTAGTCCCCAACCGCTTTGGCACCAAGGACCGGTTTCACAGAAGGTGAGTTTGCCACAGGCCATGGAAGCAGGAGGTGGTTTCAGGATGATTCATTTATTGTGCATTTTATTTCCATTATTATTACATTGTAATATATAATTAAATAATTATACAACTCATGATAGTATAGAATCAGTGGGAGCCCTGAGCTTGCAACTAGATGGTCCCATCTGGGGGTGTTGGGAGACAGTGACAGATCGTCAGGCACTAGATTCTCTTAAGGAGCACACCCTAGATCCCTCGCATGCGCCGTCCACAGAAGGGGTCACTCTTCTTGGAGAATCTAACGCTGCCCCTGATCTGACAGAAGGCAGAGCTCAGGCAGTATGTGAGTGATGGGCAGCGGCTGTGACTACAGAGGAGGCTTCACTCACTCGCTTGCCTGCTGCTCACCTCCTGCTCTGTGGCCTGGTTCCTAACCTCCTGGTTCCGGGAGTTGGAGACCCCTGCCACAAAGGAACACCTGCGGCTAGGCAAGTTGTAAAGAAAAAAGTTTGAATTGGCTCACGATCCTACAGGCCATACAGGAAGCCTGGCGCCTGTGCCACCTGAGGGCCTCAGGAAGCTTACAAGCAATTGAGGTAGAAGGGGAAGGGGGAGCAGGTGCATCCCATGGTGAAAGCAGAGTGAGAGAGAAGCTGCAGGTGCCACACTCTTTAAACAACCAGATCTCACAAGAATTCACTCGCTCTTGCCAGGACAGCACCAAGCCATTCAAGAGAGATCTGCCCCCCATCAGCCAAACACCTCCCACTAGGTCCCACCTCCAACACTGGGGATCACGTCAACGTGAGACTTGGAGGGATACACATCCCAATGGAACAAGCAGCTACTATGTGTGCGAGGATCTGGAGAAGCAAGGAGGGCCTTGCTCCCCTGGAGCTGACACTGCCGTGGGAGACAGCCGTAAACATGCAGACAGACAGACACGTAGCACAGTGGTAGTGATAGCTACGTGTGCGGAGTGAAATGGAGCAGAGGACGGAGAGGGACTGGAACAAGCAGCGGAGCTTTCAGAGAGAATCCATCCTGCCCATCACTCACGTCCTACAGCATCCAACACATCACTGAGCAAGTTTATTAGGCCCCTGTGCTGCCCAACTTGCTTCCAGAGGCCTTGAAGGACACCAAAGAAGACTCATGGGATGCAGCTGGAGGCCAACCCTCAGAACATTCACCCTTTAGTTGGCAAGCCGTGAGCACATAGTTCCAGAAAGTGTATAATTACATGCCCGGCGGCGTTGGTGTGAGGCTGATCCCAGGTGTGGCGGAAGGTTGCCAGAGGTGGCGACCATCTCGGCTGGAGGTGGGAAGGGAAGCTTCTGAGAAGAGGTGGCTCCTAGACATTGCTCTCAAGGTGCGTTAATGTGAGGTGGAAACAGGCCCAGGTGCAGAGCAGCAGGCTTTCCCAAGACTTCATGGCTGTTTATGAGGGTGGCAGAGACGTTTGGACCTAGAGAGGTTGGATACCCACAGTTAGCCAGAGAAGCAGCGGAACGTTGGGGGAAACAGAGACAAGGGCTCTCACCCCGCCTGTGCTGCATGCTAATTTTAGAGCCTCAGGCACGTCATTTAATGTCTCTGTGCTTTAATGCCTTCACCCATAAAGGAGGGATAATCATTTATGTCAGCCTCTCCCCAGGGATGGTTTAAGAGGAGAAAGGAGAGAATAGCTGGGAGCATGACCGGGATAATAAAGAGTAACAGGAATACGCCTATTATTAGGTATTTGTGTTATGATTTTGCAGCTCACAATTGGCAAGCTCCCTGAATAACTGCACCATGAAGAATCTCGAAGCTGTGAACTCTCTGTGGGCACTTTACCTTCAAACCCATCAGATTCCATAGATACGAAAACCCTGTTTTCCAGGTTTTATTTGATTTTCATATTCTTTAACTGCTTAAACCCTGGTAGCTCCTTCCCAGCGGCTCCTGAACACTGCCTGGGGTTGTTTGGGCACAATGCTGAATAAGGCCCCGAGATACCTGCCCTGGTGTGAGCTACACAGAAACGGGAACAGCCGCACACTCTAAAGTCTTTCCCGTGTTTTGAGCATGAAAGCAAATTGTCACTGCGTGTTGTAAATAACCCAGGGCTCTGTGTCTCCAGCCAGGGTGCTGGGGCGGGGGTGAGCGGAGGCGGGTCCCAGGGCTCTGTGTCTCCAGCCAGGGTGCTGGGGCGGGGGTGAGCGGAGGCAGGTTGCGGGGAGGGGCTTCCTTGAGTGTCACTTTAGTTCATGGAAAATAATTTGAAAGATTACGATATTAAGTCAGATGTGTTTAATTCAGTGTCTCTGGCCTCTTTAGGTAGAAGTCTGTGTCTAAAAAGTAAATTATCTTCTCTTTCCAGATGGAAATGATGATGTCGTGAGCTCACACCAGGCTGCTTGCTGGAGCTTCTGTGAACGGAACAGCGCGCTGCCCACAGGACTCCGGGACATCTCACTTGGCTTCACTTTTTTTATCTGTGTTGCCTCCGGCCTCTGTACCTGCATGACAGTCTGCCGGGGGGTCCAACTGATGCCCACCACTACCTCCCACCCGCAGCCTGGTGGCCAGGACCCCCTCCTCTCCCATCCCCACAGCTCGGCTGAGATGATGAGCTCTTGCAAGCATGTGGTGCTGCGCCCTGGGGCAGCTGGAGGACCACGCAGAGTGAGGGATGCCTGCACTAAAAGGGCTTGGCTGCCATCACAATTGCTACTGCCCGCAGCAGGCTTTCTTCCATGGGCACAGGCGCCACCACCCACACCCCACCAGGGAGAATCTCCAGGTAGCTCCACCCCTAGGAATGAAGGCCAAGTAAGCTGCAGAGAGAAAAGCCTTACTTTCCCCAGTCTCAGTCCCTTCTTTTTCTACTCTGGGATTAAACTCTTTTCAGGATGACTAACAGTGGAAACATCTATTTGTTCAGAGGGAAACAGCCACTCCGACCCACGGGATCTGGTCTCTGCCGGCCGGTGTCAGTCAATAGAGCAACTGATGATGCATTTCACAAAGCCCAGTCCATTCTGCCTCAGATGCCATTGAGAATCCGTCCAGGCCAGGTGCAGTGGCTGGCACCTGTCATCCCAGCACATTGGGAGACCAAAGTGGGAGGATCACTGGAGCCCAGTAATTCGAGGCCCGCCTGGGCAATGTAGGAAGACCCAGTCTCTACAAAAAGAAACAGGAATCCATCCAGGAGGACAAACACGCTCAACTCCACTTCTAGGAGGTGCGTGGGGCTGTCAGATTCATAGAGACATAGATTGGTGGCTGTCAGGGCCTGGGGGAGGGGGAGGGGAAATTAGGGTTTAGCAGGTACAGAGGAAGCTCCATTCAGGAGGATGAAAACGTTTCAGAGATAGGGCGTGGTGATGGCTGTGCAGCAATGTGAATGTGCATCAGGCCACAGGACTGTACATTTAAAAATGAATAAAATGGGACTTTTATCTTATGCACGTTTTATCACAATTTTAACAAATCAGTCCAGGTTGCACCATGCTGCATCTGGACTGTTCTTGTCACCATCTCCCTCCGGTGTGAGGTGAGATAGAGGCCAGATCTGGGGGCAGAGTCCAGCATTGGCTGCAGGCCTCCTGTGAGCAAGCTTAGACCAAAAGGCACACAAACATTTCCCAAGAGCACAACGTTTTCCTGCTCAGGCCAAAGCCACATGTGGGGAGAAGAACAAAATGTGTCTCCTAACTGCAGGGTGCAGTTCAGCGGGCACTCTCCAATGCACTCAGGGTGTGCGGGGGCCCCAGGAGAACAATGAGTATGCCTCGCATTCACGGTCCCCAAAGACCCCTCCTGGTTCATTTTCTCGAAACAAAAGAAGTCTTTCTAGGGCGTTAAGAGCTTCGCCCTCCAGTGCAGAAACTGCTGGCGACTTTGAAATGGCAGCCCTCCTGCCACAGAGAAAATCTCCAGGCTCTTCAGGTCGCGGTTACACATAGACATTGTCCACTCTCAAAATCTGCACGGATTTGCAAGATGAAACTTGCCTTCAAAGAAATGTTGTCTCCCTTCTGGCTAGACACCCTGCCCTTTTGGGTTCTTTGCTCTCTCGCCTTCAGCCTGCAGGAGCAGTTGACTGGAAAGTTTGGGGAGTCTGAGCCAGGGTCAACTCTCTCTGGAGTTGCCCGCCTTAGGAAAGGCGCAGGTGGAAGTTTTCCTGGCTGGAGGCCCCGCCCAGAAACCTGAGAAGCCCACGCTGTTGAACAGCTTAATATTCTCCACTTTAAAGACTTTGACTATAGCGAGCCTGAAGGGAGTTGAAATACAAGAAAAGGGCCGGGCGCGGTGGCTCAAGCCTGTAATCCCAGCACTTTGGGAGGCCGAGACGGGCGGATCACGAGGTCAGGAGATCGAGACCATCCTGGCTAACACGGTGAAACCCCATCTCTACTAAAAAAAAAAAATACAAAAAACTAGCCGGGCGAGGCGGCGGGCGCCTGTAGTCCCAGCTACTCGGGAGGCTGAGGCAGGAGAATGGCATAAACCCGAGAGGCAGAGCTTGCAGTGAGTTGAGATCCAGCCACTGCACTCCAGCCTGGGCGACAGAGGGAGACTCCGTCTCCAAAAAAAAAAAAAAAAAAAAAAAAAAAGAAATACAAGAAAAGAAAAAGAACAGTTTCATGTGCCGCAGTGAAATCCCACCAAGAGAATTCTCTGAGATTGTTCACGAGCCCTGAACAGACCCTGCTGGGCACGCCAGACCCCCTGTTAGATCTCAGCAGCCCCAGCGGAGCTCTGGGATTCACACAGTCACCAAGAAAAGGGGACTCCAGCAAGTCCCTGTGGGTGACCCTGAGGTGGGCATCCATAGGCACCGAGCCTCTTTTAGGAGAGGATTCTCTAAAGCAAGAAAAAGATGTTCGAACAACGATCAAATCTGGACCCAAGTCTGAGGAGTGTGTTGACTACTCTGAAAGAGATTTTCCACCTCCTCAACTTTCAGAGAAGTTAATTTGAAAGAAAACCCTAAATCCGCTGTTCTTTTTGGCTGCTCAGAATCTCAATTTGTCCATTTCAGGAACCCCCTGCCCTGTGGAGGAAAAGCCTACCTTGTATAGCACAGGATGAAAGTGCTGGAGACCACCTGCCTGGACCCCCACAGTGAGCAGTGGCCCAGGCTCCGCCTGCTCCCCAGCCCTAGCCCAGGCTGTGGACTGTAAGTGGCTGATGTGAGGTAGCAGGGGTGAGGCCGGCTCTGCGCTGAGGATGGGTGTGGCAGCTGCAGAGGTTCTGGAAGCTCTGGGGACCTCACTGTAAATAGCTGCTGGTCCCAGCAGCAGCCACAGAGGTTCTGGGCTATGGCTGCTCCTAGTGGCCTCATTCTCCAGCGATTCCACCAGGACACCCAATACCCTTTCCAATACAGCCCCTTTCCACTTGAATAAACCAGAGTCTTTTTCTATTGCTTAAATCCAAAATTCCCAAATGTGGTATGCCACTAGCACTGTGTACCACAGAATCTCTCATTTTCTTTTATTTTTAAAATTTATTATTTCAAGGGCTTTAAGGGTACCAGTTGTTTTTCGTTACATGGATGAATTGAGTAGTAGTGAAGTGTGGGCTTTTAGTGCACCCATCCCTGGAATAGTGTACATTGTACCTGTCCCTGGAATAGTGTACATTGTACCCGTCCCTGGAATAGTGTACACTGTACCCGTCCCTGGAATAATGTACACTGTACCCGTCCCTGGAATAATGTACACTGTACCCGACAGGTGATTTTTCATCCCTCCCTCCCCTGTTGCAAGTACCCAGTGTCCATCGTACCCACTCTCTATGCCTTTGCGTACCCATAGCTTAACTCCCATTTATAAGTGAGAACATGTGGTATTTGATTTTCTGTTCCCAAGTGACTCTATTTTGTTTTAGGTTAAACCCTGACTTGGCAACAAAACCTTGAACATCCTGGGATACTTTTGAAGTCATATTTAATTCTTTGAAAATACAGGCAGTGAAGTCCACAACGCCTGGAGCCCCTTCTTTATGGAGGAGAGGGAGGCAGAGGAATGGACACTACAGGCATTAGTAGTGCACAAAATATTTCCCAATGGTCTGAAAGAATCAATGGGCCCAACTAAAGGATACCTGAAGATCAAGGCCAGCCCAGGGCATGTGGGCTGCAGAGAGAGGCACAGGGCCTCTGCTTCTCCTTCTGTGTCCCTCAGCCATCCTCCTTCAGTGTTCCCTGGACAGTATGGTGCCGATCACATGATCAGAGGGTCGGGGCCCCCTGCTGGGCCCTGCAGAGACTCATGGCAATAAGGCAGAGGGCAGACACATTGAACGTGGGTTCAGAAGCCCTGGCCTGAACCAGGGCTATTCCTCAGCTGTGAGCTGGAAACTTTGATGGCACAGCACATGCGGTCCCTCAGGGCCAGCCTCCTTTGTAAATAAGGACAAGAGGGATTTAAATCACTGATTTAAGTCAGGGGTTCTCAAATTCTAGTGCAAGAACTGGTGCTAGACTGAAAAAGATTTCATTTTCACAGGTTGATGGAGAAAAGAGAAAACCACAATAACCAAAAAAAGGAATAATTGTGTCCTGAAGCTAATTTATTTCTATTAAAATGCTGAGTAGTTCTGTTTTGTTATAATTCACTTTGCATGTGAATTCTATCACGGTGGCAAAGTGGGTGATATGTGTTCTAATTACTCCATCTGAGTGAATAAAAAGTTAGCAACTCAATACAGTTCTTCCAAATCTTTTTTTTTTTTTTTTTTTTTTTTTGAGACGAAGTCTCGCTCTGTCACCCAGGCTGGAGTGCAGTGGCACGATCTCAGCTCACTGCAACGTCCGCTTCCTGGGTTCAAGCGATTCTCCTGCCTCAGCCTCCTGAGTAGCTGGGATTACAGGAACCCACCATCATGCCCAGCTAATTTTTGTATTTTTGTAGAGACAGGATTTAACCATGTTGGCCAGGCTGGTCTTGAACTCCTGATCTCGGGTGATCCACCCGCCTTGGCCTCCCAAAGTACTGGGATTACAGGCGTGAGCTACCTCACCCGGCCCCAACTCTTCTTTGTAGAATTTTATCAGCCTGTGAGATCTAAAACTTTGGTAACTACTAGATTAACTAAAGTCTAAATTCCCTTCTACTTGTGTCAATGGATTTAGCTGAGGAGTACCTGGAGTGTAGCGAAATAGTTGAGAGTCAGATTTAATTTAACATTAAATACTAAGTTTAATACTCAGGCAATGAAACTAGGTGTTAGCAGGTTGAATTGAATGGATTGCTCTCTGCTACGCACCATGAATGGATGACAGTAAAAATGGCGGCCGGGCGCAGTGGCTCGCGCCTGTGAAACCAGCACTTTGGGAGGCCGAGGCGGGCGGATCACAAGGTCAGGAGATGGAGAGCAGCCTGACCAACATGGTGAAGCCCTGTCTCTACTAAAAATACAAAAACTTAGCCGGGCGTGGTGGCAGCACCTGTGGTCCCAGCTACTGGGGAGGCTGAGGCAGGAGAATGGCGGGAACCTGGGAGGCGGAGCTTGCAGTGAGCCAAGATGGCGCCACTCACTCCAGCCTGGGCCACAGAGCGAGACTCCGTAAAAAACAAAACAAAACAAAAAACAACAACAACAACAAAACCCACCAAAAAACGGCATGATCTCTTTCAGCCACTGTGAACAGTGAACTGTGATGGCAGCTAGCGACCTACATTCTTTCAGAAAACCTTAAGGAGAGGACGTCGCTGTAGGCTTTTACCTGGATAGCAGTCAGCGCTCCCACTGTCAGTCACTAACTCTGGGTCCACAGGGCACGTGCCGCCTGCTTCCTTTTCAGAAATAGTTACGGGTGACTTCTTGTTGCAGGACCCTAAATGGAGAATGAATCTGTGCTTGGAGAATAGTGGGTTATTTCAAAGTCTGTGTTTGTGAGTTGCTTAAATAGGATTTGCTTCCATTCCCCGTGTGAGGTCCTATGCTATCTGTAGATAGAGAAATGACAAGAATCTGAATTGATGTTGATATTTTAAAGTTAAGTATCTTTACAATATGGAGCTTCACGAATTCTAAAAATGCCCTGCTGTTGAGTTTTCTGTTTGCCACGTGTCCTGGGTCGCAACCAAAGGGTAAGAAATCTAAACTCTTTTTTTGCCTCTAGTCTAAGCTAGGGCTTTGTTTTTGTAGAGCTGCGCCACGTCTCAATCTGTAATGGAATATAATTACATGCATTGATGTATGTATTTGAGTAACAGC
The DNA here is from genome assembly GCF_024542745.1 of Macaca thibetana thibetana. Taxonomy (NCBI): domain Eukaryota; kingdom Metazoa; phylum Chordata; class Mammalia; order Primates; family Cercopithecidae; genus Macaca; species Macaca thibetana. The sequence continues at coordinate 5,052,372 of NC_065582.1, read as the reverse complement.
CATCTCCTCTGGGTACAAAGCACTAAGAGATCCGAGATCAGGCCTGTATTTGTTGCCTTTGTATGTCCAGCACACCGCAGGAGTGCAGCCAGTGTATGCTGGCCAGGATGGAGTGCCGGGATGGAGTGCCAGGATGAGTGCCAGGGCGCTCATCTCTGCTTCAGGGCACATCCTCAAAACGTACTTGTTTGTTCACAAGAACCAATTTTCTGCTGCTCTCTGCCTTTGAATCTAATGGCTTCAAATTTACACTGAAGTTGAATCACAGTGTTGATACTACTAGTTCTAAGATGAATGAGTTCTGGCAGTCTAATGTACAGTATGGTGACTAGAGGTAATGATACTGCATTGTGTACCTGAAATTTGCTAAGAGAGTAGATTTTAAATATTCTCACTCTAAAAGAAACAAAGAAAAGAAGGAAAGAGGAAAAGAAAGGAAGGGAAGGAAGGAAAAGAAAGAAGGAAGGAGGAAGGAATAAAGGAAGGAAGGAAGGAAAAAAGAAAGGAAGGAAGGAAAAACAGGAAGGAAGGAAGGGAAGGAAGGAAGGGAAGGAAGGAAAAGAAGAAAGGAAGGAAAGAAGGAAGGAAGGAAGGAGGAATTCATTTGCTATATTGGCCTTGTTAACAGTTGTGGTGGGACATTAATATAATAGTATTTTTTAAAAGGTTACGAATTATTTCAGAAATGATGTAATAGAATTCCAAATACCAGTTGGCTTTGGGGAAGAATGACAGAAACACAGCGGCACAAAAGGGTACCTGTAATATTTCTTTTCTCAAACATCTGAATCGAATATGTCAGAATGAGCAATTTTAACTCAGTTGCTTATCATGAGTCCTGTTCTCCATATTACTCCATAATTTTCTGCATTTTTGAGATACTCGATAGTAAAAGGAAAGAATGACGCCTCTCCCCACCAAAAACAGGAGCTGATATTAACAGTGTGGAAACTGAATATTAGAGGAAATCAACTGACAATCTATTCAAGCTTTTTCTGCATCCCTCTACTAGGCTGTCAAACTCTTAGTTCTACAACTGGCCTAAATCAGTTACAGCAAAAGAAGACGAAATGTATGGGTTGGGTTTTCTTTCTCTTCGTCAATGACAAAATTTGCCAGAAGCAAAGGCTGCCTGGACTCACCCAAGCTGGCCTCTTTCAGAACCACGGGCTGGAGGAGGTGCCCCCCTCCTAAGCAAGGAGTGGCCACACTCCTGGGCAGGGCAGGCCCTGGGAACAGGGGAAAGGTTATTCCAGGTCGGTGAGGAGGCAGCTGAGAAACAAGTCCTGGCACTGGCTTGGCCTGGCAGGGGCAGGGTATGTGCAGGCTGAGGGAGATGATCCCTAGAGCAAAGCCACTTGGGACTCTGGGTCACGAGGACCCCACAACTGAGCTGACTCCGTAACTGGGAACCTGGCCTTCCCTTCCAGGGCTGCTGCAAATCCCATTGCAGAGTCCAGGGCTGTGAAGTGGCTTCAGACCACAGGCGTCAAGGCTGCCTTCTACTTAACTACCTGCATTGCTTCTCTACATCAGTGACTCAAGGCAGGGTGGAGCCTCCTGGATTCAAGACCCTTCAAGGCACTAGATGTCACCGCCGTGGAGGGACATCCTTTATGGGACTCCGGAAATTCCCCTTGTCCCTGTGAGCACCATTCAAGGCTGGTGCTCCCATCTTGTCTTTCACTGACAGTGGGGTTCTGCCTATAAGGTAAAAGTTCAGGGGTTCAATTGGGTTTATTTTGAGGGAGAGGCAAACTGAGCTCCGCATTCCTGCAGCCCCCCTTTTTATGACCCCTTCTCTAAATAGGGGGCATTTTCCAATGTTCTGCCCTTTACAGTGGTGTTGTCACATAGAAAGCTCATATACTTGGGACATCGTTGGCACCCCTGGGTCTCTGGAGACCCTGCAGGTGCTGCCCTCATCTTGCTGAGTATTTCCTCCCATGCCTCCTACAAGTTCAAAGCCTCATTCATCGTCTGTCCTCCATGGTCCTTCAGAGTCCCGCATCTCTGTTTTGGGTACTGCGATCCCTCCGTGGCCAGGCTGAGTGTTGTCTGCCCCTCACTGCCTGACAGCCAGTCATGACCAGGCCATGCAGCGTCCTGCAGCACCTCTCCAGTCGTCCTCACCTTTCACACTGTCCCTTGGGTCAGGCCTCCCTGGGTGATGACCCAAATGGTCACTAGCAGGTTCCAAGGGGCCTCTCAACCTCCAGCCTCGTTCTTGAATCTGCTGGGTACAGACTGGGCCTCATGAGTCTCCTGGGAACTGGCTAAGGTACAAAGGGCTGGGTCTTGCCATACACCTGCTGACACCAAATCTTGGAGGTGAGACTGGAAAATCTGACTTCGAATGTAAATCCCGATGCTCCACACAGTCTGAATTCATTGTGCTAATCCGTCACCAAGGGACATGGTGAGAACATGGATTTGGAGCCACACTCCTCAGGTTCAGATCCCAGGGTGATCACTCACTGGTTGCATGACCTTTAACAGGTTATTTAACCTCCCAGTGCCTCCACTTCCTCATCTTTCAACTGGGAGTCAACAGGAGGATCAAATGCTGCCATATGTGTGAAGTCTGTGGCATGCAGCATGTAGTCCAGCATCAGTGCTATTGCAGGTCGAGATGTTCCCGCCCAGCACATCAGCCATGGAGGGACTTTTCATCCCATAATGCCACTTTCATCAAGTCATGTTCTTTACTCAAAACCGTCCAATGCCTACCTCCAAAGACTAGAGTGCAGGAAATGGAAAAAATAACTTTACAGTGGAGAACCAATCCTCTGGCCAGGTGATGAAGATAACGCAGAAGCTAGAAGGCAAACCGATGTACGGTGTGAGGAGCAGGGTACTGATGTGCAGTGTGAGGAGTGGGGTACTGGACCTCAATGCTTTCTTCAAAAACTCAGAACCCCTGTGAGAGCTGAATGGAAAAATATCATGAGAAAAATATCAAATCAACCCAAATTAAGGATTGTACTACAAAATCCCTGATCAGGACTCCTCAAATTGTCTGGGTCATCAAAATCAAGGGAAGTCTGACAAGCTGTCACATCAAGGGGAGTCGAGGGAGGCGTGACAACTAAATGCAGTGTGGGGTCCTGGAACAGAAAAGGGGTGTTAGGTACAAATTTCATGAGATCTGAATCCAGCATGGACTTTTATTAATGATAATGTATCAATACTGGTTCATTAATTGTAACAAATGTACCACCCTAATATGAGATATTCATAATAATAAGGGAAACTGATTGTGGAGTGTACTGGGATAGCTTTGCGACTTTGGATGGGTGCAAGTTGGGTATTCTGGATGGAATCCTGCAAAAGGACAGTAGGGAAAACTAATGAAATCTTAATAACGTGAGGACTTTAGTTAAGAATATATCAATATTGGCTCATTAGTTGTACAAATGTACCACAGTAATGTAAGATCTTAACCCTAGGGGAAACTGGCTGAGGGGTATATGGGACCTCTCTGTATTATCTTTGCAACTTTTTGGTAATTCTAAATTTATTCCAAAATTAGAAAGTTCATTAAAAAAAAAAAAAAAAGTCAGGACTCCCATGGTCTATAGCCACCACAACCTCCCTCCGCTCTCCTTAGGAACCCACTGTTCTGCCTAGGTTGCTCCTCCAGGGCCTCAGCACCAGCCCCCAGCAAGTGTTTTGCTCTGGTCCCCACCTCGCTGAGCTCAGCCTCACTCCCACTCTTCAAAATGCAAGATCCCACCAGACCATGTGATATGGTTTGGCTGTGTCCTCACCAAAATCTAATTGTGGATTCACACGTGTTGTGCGAGGCACCCAGTGGGAGGTAATTGAATCATAGGGACTGGTCTTTCCTGTGCTGTTCTCATGATAGTGAATAACTCTCACAGGATATGATGATTTTTAAAAGGAGAGTTTCCCTGCACAAGTTCTCTTCTCTTGTCTGCCACCATGTGAGACGTGCCTTTCACCTTCCACCATGATTGTGAGGCCTCCCAGGCCACATGGAACTGTATGTCCAATAAACCTCTTTCTTTTGTAAATTTCCCAGCTTCAGGTATGTCTTTATCAGCAGTTTAAAAACAGACTAATACACCTTGGGAGCCCCAGGCAAGCATTTCTTCTTCCAGAATTCCTGCCCTGAGCCCTCAGACTCCAACAGCTCCTTCCTCTGAGTTCTGATTCAGCCTCCCTCTTTCCCTCCTTCTGCATCTGCGTTTTCCCAATTATTGTTGTCAAATCCATCTCTCCCCCCACAACCTGCAAGCTCCTCAGACAGGATTGTCACATTCCTTTGTGTTCCCATGACACTAACCATGTTTCTCTACCCCTCCAGGTCACCTTCCTCCATGTAAGAGAGGCTGTGCAAATGGTTTCTGGTTTTTGTTTTTTTTTTTTAAGTTTTATTATGGTAAACAATACTTAACACAAATTTTACCATTTTAACCATTATTAAATGAGCAGTTTGGTGGTGTTAAATATGTTCACATTGTTGTGCTACCATCACCACCACCCATCTCCAGAGCTTTCTCATCTTCCCAACTGAAACTCTGTCCCATTCACTCCCCATTCCTCCCTCCCTCCCTCCCTCCCTCCCTCCCTCCAGCCCCTGGCAACCACCTTTCTGTTTTTGGTATTTATGAATTCAGCTCTTCTAGGAACCTCATATGAGTGGAATCCCACAGTGTTTGTCCTTTGTAGCTGGCTGATTTCACTCAGCATGATGTCCTCAAGGCTCATCCACACTGTAGCATGTGTGAGAATACTCTTCCTTTTTAAAGCTGGATAGGATTTCATTGTCTGTATCTGCCATCAAATGTTTGGTTTTTTATTTCCAAGAAGGATCATAATTAGCACAGGAAGGGTCCAAGGAGACATGAGTGGAAGGTGTCAGGCTGAGCTCCTGGTGTTGTCAACCCCTCCCTGCTCCGTGGCTGCGAGGTCCATGGCAATGCATGAAAGGTGAGCCTTCGGCCCTCTCTCCAGCTCAGTGCAGGGCTGAGCACCTGGGCATCTTTATGCTGTATTCTTAGACATCTATTGCAGACATAAATGACACCAACAAACAATCAGATCCAATCTCACCGGGCTGGGCCTGAAAAGAGACCAATATATAAAGATGACTGTGGAATTCATTTCCTATCTGCTCTCAGACTTATCCTCTGACTATGAGTCTGCTCTTTGCCCAAAGAAGAGAGAATCAAGGAAATAACAGCATCCTATACATGACAATATAAATAACAACAACTGAATATCCTCTTCTTCCCATTTGCCCCAAACCATATCAATTTATAGCGGATTGATTGAAACTTAGCCATGAATTTGCACACACCCTTCTCTCTGAACACTTCACTCACTGGAAATAGTGTTGTATTGTCAGGAGTTCATAGAGGAGAACATTGAATCTATTAGTCAGAGTAAGCAAAGGCAACTGCCCTAAGGATAAATCCTGAAATCTCAATGGCTTCACTCAGCCTAGGATTCTGTCTTGCTCTTGTGGGTCAGGTGGCTTTCCTGCCTGGTCCTCCTCCAAAATCATTCAGGGTCTCCTTCCTTCTTGGTATTTCACCATCTTGGAGTTCCTTCCCTCTAGTCATGTGAGTGGAAAAGAGAGAGAAGACAGAGAAGGCGCCTGATCTACACAGCCACAAACTGGAAGTGGCGTGGCACTCCTGCTCACCTTCCACAGCAAGAGTGACCCACGTGGTACCACCGAGAGGCGTGAGGGAGAAGCTGGGAAAGGCATCCTTCCTGCACCTCCACAGGAGAAGAAAAGGGTCTGATTACCACACAGCACCCACTCTGCTGCAATAACGTCACCGCTCTCTTGAACTCAGTGGTCCTTTTTGAGGCCAGTAAGGTCCTCAGTTAATTTTTGGAAGAGTTGACAGGAAAGAGCTGTCCAGAAAATTTTGTCTTCAGGTTTCCTGGTAGTAATAGCCATCATTTACTAAACGTTTACTGTATATCACATATCAATCTGTATGTTTTAATACATTATTTCATTTAATCCACCTAAGTACTTTATAATATGATTATTCTTATTTTACAGATAAGAAAAATATTTTTGGTCTCATGTATTAGTTTGCTAGGGCTGCCACACACACACAGTACCACAGGTTGGGTGGCTTAAACAACAGATATTTTCTCGCAGTTCTGGAGGCAAGAAGTCTGAGATCAAGGTATCAGCAGTCAGGTGTGATGGCCCATGTCTGTAATCCCAGTACTTTGGGAGGCTGAGGCAGAAGGATTACTTGAGGCCAAGAGTTTGAGACCAGCTTGGGCAACATAGTGAGACCCCCATCTTGAAAATAAAAATAAATAAATTAGCCAGGTGTGGAGGCTGAGGTGGGAGGATCACTTGAGCCCAGGAGTTCAAGGCTGCAGTCAGGTATGATGGCAGAACCTGTCTTTTAAAAAGGGAAAAAAAAAAAAGAAGCATCTGTGATGTTGATTTCCTCTAAGGCCCTTTTCCTTGGCTTGTGGATGGCCACCTTCTTCTTCTTCTTTTTTTTTTTTTTTTTTTTTTTGAAACGGAATTGCCCTCTGTCACCCAGGCTAGGGTGCAGTGGTATAATCTCTGATCACTGCAACCTCCACCTCCTGGGTTCAAGCGATTCTCCTGCCTCAGCCTCCCGAGTAGCTGGGATTACAGGCATGTGCCACTGCGCCTGGCTAATTTTTGTATTTTTAGTAGAGGCAGGGTTTCACCATGTTGTCTAGGCTGGTCTTGAGCTTCTGACCTCAAATGATCCACCCAACTTGGCCTCTCAAAGTGCTAGGATTACAGGCATGAGCCACTGCACCCAGCCCACCTTCTTGCTGTGTCTTTACATAGTCTTTCCTCTGTGTGTGGTTGCACATTTGTGTCTAAATTTCCTCTTCTTAAAAGGACACCAGCCATATTAGATTAGGGCCACCCTAAAGGCCTCATTTTAACTTAGCTAAATAAACTCTTTAAAGAATTTATCTCCAAATATGGCTACATTCTGAAGTACTGGGGGTTGGGACTTCCACAGATAAATTTGTGTGTCAGAGGGAACACAATTCAGCCCAGAACATCCCCCACTTTTTCTTACGTGAATATATTCTATAAAACTATGTACAAAGATTTAACCACAAGTTTTTTATTGCAAATTCGTTTCTAATAATTAAAATATTAGTTAAGAATGGGTTCAGCCGCAATTAACAGAAACCCCAACTCAGAGTGGCTTCAGCCTAACACATAGTCAGGTGTAGGTGGTTATTGATATTGGTCCAGTGGCTCTGTGAAAATCTCTCCCTGTTGGCTCGTGTCTGTCACCTCGTGATCACGTAATGGCTACCGTAGCTCCAGACACCACGTCTACCTTTAAAGAGGAAAAGGGAAAAAGAAAGAATGATGGCATCTTCTGTCTCTTTATCAAGAAAGAAAAACTTCCCCAGAAATCACAGAAAACTTTATCCGATGTCTCATGGGTTAGAATTGGGTCTCTTATCCAACTGTAGCTGAATAACTGGGAAGTAGTGAGTTTTCAGGTGTATAAAGCTCTGGGGTGTGGGGTGGGAGGAAAGGAAAATCTGTATAGGGAATCACTGAGGCTCCCTTTTAAAGATCGACCTTATTAAAACATTCTAGACAAATTGCGATGGTTCCAATTCATTGGGGAAGAAGTCAAGACAGGTGATGAGAGCTCAGCAAATGGATCCAGTAGTTCCACAGGGCATGGCTGACACTCACCCAGGGCGTGGCTCAGCCAGGGCTCCCTGCTAGACTTGGCACCCTCTTTTGGAAGCGGTGGCTAAGTTATGAGTGTAGGCTTAAAAACAAAAACAAAACACTAGTAGCTTTGGAAGCCTGATTGCTGGCATCACCGTGACTTGTGTGGGAAACTTCTGCGCTAGGATCCACACCAATTTTCTTTTCTTTTTTTCTTTTCTTTTTTTTTTTTTTTTTTTTTTTTGAGACAGAGTATCGCTCTGTTGCCCAGGCTGGAGTGCAGTGCCGTGATCTCAGCTTACTGCAACATCCTCCTCCCAGGTCCAAATGGTTCTCCTGCCTCAGCCTCCCAAGTAGCTGGGACTACAGGTGCCTACCACTATGCCCAGCTAACTTTTTACATTTTTAGTAGAGACAGGGTTTCACTGTGTTAGCCAGGCTGGTCTCGAACTCCTGACCTCATAATCCACCTGCCTTGGCCTCCCAAAGTGCTGGGATTACAGGAGGGAGCCACCGTGCCTGGCTGATCCACACCAATTTTCTACAACAACACTGTAGCTAGTAAGAGGGCAGGACAGCAGGTCAGCCGGGCCCCAGAGGGCTGCTTAGGCTCCCCGGCATCCTCTGTGTCTTGCATTTGGAATAAGAACCCACGCTTCTCGAGCCCTGGGATTATCATGCAATTGAGGGAAAAGGAGACCCCAACTGCAATGAGCCAAGTCTCAGACAGTTAACCAAAAAATAAAAAATGAATCTGTAATTGTGCCCCAAGTAGACTGTAAGTAAACATGCCAAGTAGCTTGTATTTTCTAAAACGTCTACAATAAACATATTTTAGTTTTGTAATAGGAAACAAAACATATTAAAGTGGTTTTTAAAAGAGTATAGTTATTATTGACCAAAATGGGAACAAGCCCTATTTTTAAATTATTTCAAGTTATGCTTTTCTTTTTTCTTTAATTTTTATTTTAGATTTGGGGGTACACGTGAAGGTTTGTTACACAGGTAAACACATGTCATGGGGGTTTATTGTACAGATCATTTCATCACCCAGGTATTAAGTCCAGGACCCAGTAGTGATCTTTTCTTCTCCTCTCCCTCTTCCCACCCTCCCCCTTCGAGTAGATCCCATTGTCTGTTGTTTCCTTCTGTGTGTTCACAAGTTCTTATCATTTAGCTCCCACTTATAAGTGAGAACATGTGGTATTTCATATTCTGTTCCTGTGTTAGTTTGCTAAGGATGATAGCCTCCAGCTCCTTCCACGCTCCCGCAAAAGACATGATCTCATTCTTTCTTATGGCTGCATAATATTCCATGATGTATATGTACCATATTTTCTTTATCCAATCTGTCATTGATGGGCATTTAGGTTGATTCCATGTCTTTGCTATTGTGAATAGTGCTGCAATGAACATTTGCATGCATGTGTTTTTATGGTAGAGTGATTTCTATTGCTCTGGGTATATACCCAGTAACGGGACTGCTGTGTGGAATGGTAGTTCTGCTTTTAGCTTTTCGAGGACTCGCCATACTGCTTTCCACAATGATTGAACTAATTTACACTTCCACCAACAGTGTATAAGTGTTCTCTTTTCTCCGCAACATCACCAGCATCTGTTATTTTTTGACTTTTTAATAATAGCCATCCTGACTGGTGTGAGATGGTATCTAATTGTGGTTTTGATTTGCATTTCTCTAATGGTCAGTGATGTTGAGCTTTCTTTCATACGCTTGTGGCCTGCATGTATGTCTTCTTTTGAGAAGTGTCTGTTCATATCCTTTGCCTACTTTTTAATGGGGTTGTTTTGTGTGTGTGTGAATTTAAGTTCCTTATAGATGCTAATTTAGACCTTTGTCAGATGCATAGTTTGAAGTTATGTTTTTCAAAATAGCAAAAATATCTGTAAACAATTCAAATGCCCAGACATACCTGCAAAAGAATATAAAGTCATTGAAATAATATGTAGGCCAGGTGTGGTGGCTTACTCCTGTAATCCTAGTACTTTGGGAGGCCGAGGCAGGAAGATCCCTTGAGCTCAGGAGTTTGAGACCAGCCTGGCCAACATGAGGAAACCCTATCTCTACCAAAAATACAAAAAATTAGCCGAGCGTGGTGGCACATACCTGTGGTCCCAGCTACTTGGGAGGGAGGCTGAGGCAGGAGGATCACCTGAGCTTGGGAGGTGGAGGTTGCAGTGGGCTGAGATCGCACCACTGCACTCCAGGCTGGGTGACATTGAGACTCTGTCTCCAAAACAAATTAAAATAAAATAATACATATGTGGACTCTGTCAATATGTGGAAAAGTGTGTATGAATAAAAAGAACAAAGACACATACTTGTTGATTACAACTGGAGAAAATTATGTCTATACAATGATAAGAATGAAAACAGTAGAGTTAGGTAAATTGTTCAAGTTTTCAGCTGAAAGAATTCTGTGTGTTTAGGGGAGGTGTGAGGTATAAATCTCTACGGAAACAAAAGTTTTAAAACAGCAAATCTAATGGATGTGGGCTCTGTTAGGAGCAGCATGGCCGTGCTTTCAAACCTCCTTCAGGGCTGTCCTGGGCAACAGAGGAACGCTTTTGATCTGCTCTCTTGGCAAATTTAAAGTACACATGCATTATTATTAGCTACAGTCACCAGCTGAAGTGTTCTCAGCGCGCACACACACACACACACACACACACACACACGGTAACTATGGGAGGTAATGGATATGTTAATTAGTTTGATTGTGTATATATTCACAATGTGTGTGTGTATATATATATATCAAAAGATCACATTGTGTACACTAAATATACATGATTTGTATTTGTTAATCATACCTCAGTAAAGCTGGAAACATTTTTTTCAATTAAAATTGCCTCAGGAAGTAAAAATGAGAAGAATTATAAATATTTAGTAAATGTCAAGTGCTATATTCATGGATAGCAAAATATATTTATAATGCAAAAAACAACAAGAAAGAACATAAGAAGTGAATTCATGCTCTCAGCCCTCCCCAAGCTCCGCCCTCCCCGAGGTCCCAGTGTTCTCAGCCTCTTTCTGTCTCTAACCTTCCACAGACCGAGGTCCCTGGGCCCTTCTCGTAGCCTTGCCCTCTGGTCCTGGGAGACAGCCAACATGAATGGAGTCACGAGTGCTTATATCTTCAGCCAGGACTCGCCAGAATGTTCTTGTCTTTCTCAGAAAATGGGTTTTTTCTTGTGCAATGTAATGTTCTACTGCTCCTGTCTCCCATTTGAAAAGTAGCAGGTGCCCATTATAAAAAGCTCCCAGTTTAAAACATTTTTTAAATCTTCTTTTAATCTTTTTTAGCGTTACATAAGAGCCGTACATATTTTCAGGGCATATGTGATATTTTGATACATTGCTATATTGTATAAAGGTCAAGTCAGGGAATTGGGGTATCTGTCACCTTAAATATTTATCTTTCCTTTATGCTGGGAACATTTGAATTATTCTCTTCTAGCTATTTCAAGTTGTGCAATAGATTATTGTCAAGTATGGTCACTCTACGGATCTATCGAGTGCTATGTCTCATTTCTTCTATCTGACTACATATTTGCACCCATTGATCAACGAGCGTTTATACATTTCTGTATTATATTGGGACGTCTGTTGTGTTCTGGGGCCCGCTCCATTCCCAGCTGTCCTGAGGGGCTTCCTTACCCACAGTCTACTGAGTTGTGTGTCTGGTGGCTCTGCCCCTGCCCTTGCCTGCTGGATTGACCAGGGTGGTTCCACAGTCACTCATGCTTTGTGGTGGGATGTAAGAGGCAGCAACAGTACTGCCCTCCCTCACTTCTGTATATAAATGATTCGACGCCTGGAACCATTCATGTGCAGAGCAACATTCATTTGCAGGTCTGCACCCCGTGGTCCACACAGACCTGCCCATGAATGTTTTAGCTGCTTTATTCCTGATTGCCAGACACCAGAAACATCCCAAAGGCCCACCGATAGGACAACGGGTCAACAAACCCATGACAACACACTGGAATACTACTCACCAAAAAAGGAACAAACCACCCGTGAATGCAATACCATGGATGCATCGAAAAACATTTGCTAAGTGGCAGAAGCCAGGTGCAGATGGCCACATCTGTAATTCCACCTGTGTGACGTTCGCAAAAGACAAAACTACAAGCTGCAAAGTGGATCAGCGCTGCCAGGGGCTAGGGATTGCAGGAGGGGACTGACCACAAAGGGTAGCATGGGTGAACTTTTTGGAATGATGGGAAGTTTTTCTATTATGGGGGTGGTTATACGACTATATACGTTTGGCAAAATTCATCCAGCTGTCTACCGTATAAGGATCCATTTTATTGTATGTAAAGCATACCCCACCTAAATCTGACCCGAGAAAAATCATAATGTAATGTAGAATATCCCTTTTACGGATCTCTATTTGAATATCTATGAGTATATCCTTTGGATACATTTCCAGAAGTAGAATCATCGGATCCAAGTGCATGAACATTTTAAAATCACGTGTGTATTTTTACAAGGCCTTCTTTGGAGGAAGTGCTTTAAAGGAGTGTCCATGAGGCTTTCAGGAATCCTGGCACATGGAAGAGAGCAACCACGAGTGTTATGCAGAAGCGAGGGACGGCAGTACTGTTGCTGCCTCTTACATCCCACCACAAAACACAGCTGACTATAGGACCTCTCTGCTTCCTGACCTCTGAAGTGTCAGGAATATCCTGCCCCAGTGACTCCCATCACTCCACCCCAAAGGCCAGAGCTCAGCACTGCCCAGCGCGATACAACTGAACTTCCTGCCATGGCGGGAACTGTTCTGCATCTGCGCTGTCCCATACACTAGTCACAAGTCGCTACTGAGTACTGGAAATGTAGTTAGTACAAATGAGAACCTGAATTTAATTTCTTTTAAGTTTTGTTAATTAAAAATTAAATTTAAGGCCAAGCGCAGTGACTTATGCCTGTAATGCCAGCACTTTGGGAGGCTGAGGTGGGGAGATCACTTGAGGTCAGGAGCTAGAGACCAGCCTGGCCAACATGGTGAAACCCCATCTCTAGTAAAATTACAAAAATTAGCCAGTCATGGTGGCATACACCTGTAATCCCAGCTACTCAGGAGGTTGAGACAGGAGAATCACTTGAACCTGGGAAGCAGAAGTTGCAGTGAGCCGAGATCGTGCCACTGCACTCCAGCTTGGGTGACAGAGTGAGACACAGTCTCTAAATAAGTAAATAAATAAAGTTAAATAGCCACATGAAATAGGGCACAGTGGTTCATAGCCTGTAATCCCAGCACTTTAAAAGGCTGAGGCAGGAGGATTGCTTGAGGCCAAGAATGTGAGACCAACCTGGGGAACATAACAATAGCCCCATCTCTAAAAAATAATTTAAAAATTAACTGGGTGTGGTGGTACATGCTGTAGTCCCAGCGACTCAGGAGGCCGAGGCAGGAGGATCACTTCAGCCTGAAATGTTGAGACAGCAGTGAGTTATGACCATACTACTACACTCCAACCTGGGCAACAGAGCGAGACCCTGTCTCTAAAAAAATGAATAAATAAATATCCAGATGGGGCTAGTAGCTATCATATTGGACAGTGCAAGTCTAAAACTCTAAATCTAGCCTCCCACTGCAGGAGAAATGGAAGGACCAATAAGTAACTTGGCAGCCAGCATCCAGTGAGCCAGCTGCAGGGCTACTCTGACTCTCCCTAACCTTACTCTGAACACTGGGCCTTCTGCCTCATACCCCAGTACCAGGAAACAGAGTCCTGTTTTGCTCCCCATGCTGGAGTATCTGCCTCAGTCCTCCTCCCCTGCTCCCGAGCTCCTGCCCTGCTCCCTACACCCTCCCCGAGAACAGGAATCCTGACCTTGGACCCCTTTGCAGGTTTGATGTCAGTGCTCCAGGTAACATCTGCACACACCTGGCATCCGCCTCTGGCCTTCTCGGGCTGTCTGCCCGCTGCCCGTATGGGTCTCCACATTCTTTACTGCCAGGACTTGGCCTCTGTGGGACCCTGGATGGCTCAGTCAGCACTGGAAGCAGGATCTTTATGGCGGGGAAAAGAAGCTGGACCTCAACCCTTGTCACTGTCACTCATTACACTTGCAAAGAGGTGTGAGGATCTGGTGGGCAGCTCAGACTTTAAATAGCTCACACAGCCTTTAAAAGCTCTGAGTGATCTGGCCACCTTCACCTGTCTCGAGAGCTTCAGCCACTCCCCGGCCTCCAAAAATCCACAAATCTCTCGCCAAGTTGGACTGAGCTCCACCCCTCCATTTCCAGCAACCTGGACATCCCTACTAAATTTTCCACGTGTGCCTCCAGGCCACAAGCCTCAACACGGAACTCTCAGCTTCCTCAGAAGCACCCGTCCAGTCTTCCAAACTGGCGAGCTGAGAGTCATCACTCCTCCCTGTCCTCCTCCATCCCCAGCCAGCTGGTCCCAAAACCCATAGACACTGGGTCAGAAATACCACTTGGGCGTCCTGCCCGACTGTCTCTGAGGCTTCCACCTCCTCCCTGAGCTTACTGCAGCCCTCCACCAACAGGCCTCCTTGCCTCCAGCCTCCACCTCTCCTGCCCTTCACTCTCCCCCAGGGTTGCCTTCCTGAGACCAGTCTGTTTAAGGCTATCAAAGGATCCATTCAAACCCTGCAGCCCTCAGTGTCTGACCTGCAGGCTAACTGTGCAGCTCTTCTCCCACCAGCCTCCCGGCTGCCAGCCCTCCAGCCGCTCTCCGAGGCGTGCATGCGGCACCCTTCGCACTCTGTGCCCGATGCTAGCATGCCTCCCTTTATCCAGCTGGCAGGCTCACTCATCCCTCGAGGCCCTCCAGGAAAGTTTCCCCAACACAGCCACATCTCTCTCCCCCAGCAGCCACAGCTCTTAAAGCCCTTGCACAGGGTTTTATTTCTCCACGAGTGTGAGTGCCTCCCACTAGACCCTGAGTTCCTAAAGGGCAGGAATCCAGACAACAGACTGATGATTAAGTGTGGCCTAGTAGTGGGGGTACTCAGAGCTGTGGCTCCCATGGGGCCCTAGAAACCAGACATGAAGTATTGAAAATGGCTTTGGATCGTTACAGTAGGAGCCTACTCACAAAGACGCCTAGCATCCTGTTTCTCCGCCTCATCTGCAGAGAACCGCCTCCATGGATCTGACTCAGCAGTGGTCCCAAGCATAGGTCTGGGGCGGCCCCCGGGAGATGTGTGCCGGCTCACCCTCCCTCCCGAGCCCGTCCTGCAGTTTAATCATGCTCTGCATCTATTCTAGGCCACGCTCATTTCCTGTGGTGGAAATGGGTTTTTGACAGTGTTCCTTTCATATTTAATCTCTCCATGCTAATTACAGCCAGTCCTCTTAGCTCAAGGATGGCTCTTCCTCTGTGTGAGACGAGCGGCTCTGCCAGCACACAAGCCCCGCCCCTTCAGGAAGCCCCGCCCCTGCCCGGCCCACCCGGAAGGAAGCTTCCCACTGCGGAGGACTCTTCCCCGCACCTGCCCTCCAGGAAGGATGTGCAGGGACACAGCCCTCCAGATGGGGTTTGCTAACCAAGGGGACATCTAGTGATGAAAGGGATGAAAAACAACCGTGACAGGCCCAGAATGTTCTTTTGAGTCTTTCCTTTTTCTTTATTTTTCAGGGATTGTAAAATGTATTGTTTACGATGAAGCACTACAGATCAGAGCCTCACCACGTGTTTTCGATCTGGTGTTTCTAGGGAAATTGGCTTTGATCGCTGTTTCAGCTGCATTGGATCTATGAGGGCGTATTTAAAAACAAAACAAAAAAACTTCTTTTCAGAGTTCTCCATCATCATCCTCAAAACGTATTTTTAGACATCTTATAATTTGCAGGGCACAGTTAGCACTTGGCAAAATAGAGGCAACAAGAGGTTGGGGAAGGAATCTCAGCTCGTGTTCAGAAACTGCAGTTTCGTTCCCGCCCCATGGCATGTCTGTGTGGCTTTGGGAAAGTCAGCGACCTCTCTGAGCCTCAGTTTCCTTAGCTGTCACATGAGGCTATGGAACTACAAGAGCTAACATTGTATAAACAGGTGATAAATAGTCTTGCAATTGATTATTATATAGACGCCTTGGAGGCTGGTAGAAATGAGAGGGGCTGGTGGTGGAAGAAAAACAGAATTTGTCCCTGGTAAACTTTCTGGTGCATGAGCACTAGTCATGTGGGGACTGGGGAATGGACATTCCGTTTCCATTTTGCAAGGCTACCTATGAATTATGCATGTCGTACACACAGGCAAAAGGGATGGATAATTACTAGTTTGACCTCTGAGAAGACAGACACTGAATGAAGGAATGTTGTTTGCTAGAGAGGGTACAACAGGGGTTTTCAGATCTATTTAATAAAGGAACTTTACTAATCATCTAGTCTACACCCACCCACCGGACAGACCAATAAACCAACACCCAGAGTGATTTAAGTGATTGAATCAGGAGCACACCATTGGTTGTAAAGTCAGAGGAGTCCACTGCTAGGAAAAGCCATTCTAAAGAACAAGAAACCCATGACTTTTACAACCCAACTCGATGGTAGAGAGTCTGGTTTCCACTTTCATGTTGACAAAAGTCATGTAAAGCAACGTAAAAATGTGACAAATGTTACCAACCATTGTCTGTGCATGCTTCAGTCGTGAGCAGAGCCTTGGATATCCTTGAGAGAGCAGAACAGAGATGTGGTACCTAGGTCCCCAGGGAGAGGGAGAGTTGATTCTTGGGATGCTATTTGTTTCTTGGACACAGAGTCTAACCAAGGACAAAGGCCCGTGTCCTCTAGAATTTTGGACTAAGTCACAAAACATTTTATTTTAAAATTTCTAATATTTTTATCCAACAAATAGAATGCCTGTACCACTGAACTTTTCTCCCCAAGTTTTTGCATACTGAAAGAGGTCAACATTCCCAGCCTCATCGCTTCGCTCTCCTCCTCCCTCACCTGAAAGAGCTCAACATTCCCAGCCTCATCTCTTCACTCTCCTCCTCCCTCTCCTGAAAGAGGTCAACATCCCCAGCCTCATCTCGTCACTCTCCTCCTCCCTCACCTGAAAGAGGTCAACATTCCTAGCCTCATCTCTTCACTCTCCTCCTCCCTCACCTGAAAGAGGTCAACATTCCCAGCCTCATCTCTTCACTCTCCTCCTCCCTCACCTGAAAGAGGTCAACATTCCTAGCCTCATCTCTTCACTCTCCTCCTTGTCCCTCCCTGAAGATGGCAGCCACAGCATCTACGCACCTCAGCACCTACACACAGGCTACTCCTCTGCTCAGAATACTCCAGAATCTACCCCATCCACTTCTCAGTCATCTTTAAGTTTCTGCTCACATATCACCTTCACTGGAGGCCTTCCCTGACCATCCTATCTAGGATAGAACCCCACTCCTGGTTCCTTTTCCTTTGCATTATTTTTTTCCTTGACACTCATCACCTTCTAAAATTTTCATTTTTTCGTGTGTCTCCCCTCAAGTGTGTAACCTTCATGAAGATCAGGGCTTGGCTCTGTTTTGTTCACTGTGATACCCACAGGTCCAAGCATGGTGTCTGCCAGATAGCACTGAATGAATATTTTTCTGGGTGCACACAAGCTTTTCTTCACGTTCTGGTTTTTGTCACTGCTTGCCTCTGCCTTCTAATCTCTTTCCCAGACCTGCTCAAGTCTCACCCCCTAACTAGAAGTGAATTCATTAACGTCACAGCTAGAAGAGAGTTGTTTCCAGTCTCCTCACTTGAGAAAACCAGAAAGGCTAACAGCACAGACCCAGGACTTGAACTTGGATGTTATCTTGTCTCCCAGCCATGGCTCTCCCCACAACCCCAGATTCCTCCAGCCTGGTGTGCACCTTCCTTCTTCCCCTGGGTCTGGCCCTCTCTACTTGTATGTGCCATGCCTTCTTATACCTCACCTGAGTAATGCTGAATCCTGATTCTGCCACAAATTAAGCAAGTGGCCTTGGACAAGTGACTTAACTTCTCTCTGCCTTGGGCTTCTGTCTTCTAAAGGGAAGAGTAACCTTTACCTTAGAAGATGTTCACAAGGCTCAACTAAAATGAAGGGAGCACAGCCCTCTCCTGGCCAAGGCTCAGTGCCTGCTTGTTCCTTTTCCTTTCCCTGGCTTGTGGGGAGATGGTCATTTCCTCAACAGAAACATTAAGTTTCTCAAGGTCTTTCTGTTGTCCCCATCCCCAGGCCTAAACTCCTAGAAGACAATGAAGAAATCCTTGGGGAATGAAAATGAGTTTTTAAGGGAGGATGGCAGGGAGAAGGGCCTCTATAATGTGGGTGTCTCACTATCAGGGCTGGCTCATGGATTCCAGCTGGCAAGCCTGGCACCCCTTAAGATTAATGATGATGAACAAGGCCTCCAAGAGGCCAGGTAAGGCAACATGGGACATTTTCTGCCTTTCTCAGGGGTCAGCTTGTTGGCAAAACATCTCAATTTCAAAAGTCACCCTCAAGGTAATGGGGCAGGAATCCTGATTTCCTTAGAGACCACCATGATGAGCATTTCTCAAAGTCTGCTCTTCAGTATTTAAAAAGATAAAAACAAGTGAGGGTGTTCTGTGATTTTTAAACGTTTACAAAATACTAGGTTAAAGAGTTACCCAACTGCATTTACGTAGGACTTCTCAGAGCCTTTGTCAAGTTTATGTGCATTATGACTCTCCAAGAGGGATGGAGGTATATACACGCTGAAACAGTGTCCCAGTGTATTTGGTCAAGATACTCTTTCTTTCCAAGGAGCAGCTGTTATGCTATACCCCACATTCTGGGGAAATCCAGCTCTAGACCAACTCATACTGGGGCATTGAATCTGAGCCTGGAGAAATGAAGTGGCTTAGCCAAGGTTAAACTATGAATGGCAGAAACAGGGCTACAATCCAGTGCCTGCTGTCATTCCCAGTGCTCTCCCTTCTACATGGCACTGAGGTTGGTGAAGGCCTTCGAATCAGACCAGCCCTAGTGACAGAGCCTGGGGTTTTTACTGGAGAAAATAAACTGGCATGAAATGTAACCAGCGAGACAGACTTACTAGAGATAAGAAAGTGTGCATGTGTGTGTGCATGTAAGTGTGTGTGAGAGGGTGTGTGTCCATGTGTGTGTGCGCGTGTGAGTGTGTGAGTGTGTGTGAGTGCATGTGAGTGTGTGCATGTGTGTGTGAGAGGGTGTCCATGTGAGTGTGTGTGTGCGTGTGTGTGAGTGTGTGCGTGTGTGTGTGAGTCCATGTGTGTCCATGTGTGTGTGAGAGGGTGTGTGTCCATGTGAGTGTGTGAGTGTGTGCGTGTGAGTGTGTGCATGTGAGTGTGTGTGCGTGCATGTGAGTGTGTGCATGTGTGTGTGAGAGGGTGTGTCTATGTGTGTGTGCGTGTGTGTGTGTGCATGTGTGTGAGTGCATGTGTGTGCATGTAAGTGTGAGTGTGCATTGTCTGTATGTGTGCATGTGAATGTGTGTGAGTGTGAGTGCATGAATGTGTGTGAAAGTGTGTGTGCATGAGTGTGTGAGTGTATGTGCATGTGAATGTGAGTGCATTTGAGTGTGTGAGCATGTGGAGTGTGCATGTGTGTGTTAGTTCATTTGCATTTGAGTGTGTGGCACATGTGTGAGTGTGAGTGTGCATGTGAGTGTGTGTGTCCATGAGTGTGTGTATGAGCATGTGTGCATGTGTGTGTGCGTGCATGTGTGAGTGTGCATGCATGTGTGCATGCGTGTGTGTGTTTTGCAAGAGTAGCAGCAACAGCCTTGAAAGACCTATTTCCACCCAAGATGGTTGCATGGTCCCTGCAAGCCCCAGTGAAGGAGGATTTCCCCCAGCCCTCCCCTGGCTTTACGTGTTTTCGGAATGGCGAGTGATAAACTGAGCTTTCATCAATGGTGACTGCACACCCTGGCCCAGCATGCAAGGCTGAGTACAGCCCCTAAAGATATCCATGTCCTCATCCCCAGAATCTGTACATGTCACCTTATATGGCCAAAGAGACTTTGCAGATGTGATGAAGTTGAGGGTTTTGAGATGCGGAGATGCTCCTGATTACCCAGGTGGGCCCAGTGTCCTCACAAGTGTCCTTGTGAGGAGGCGGGGGAGATCTGACCGCAGAACAGGAGTAGGGACTGTGATGATGGTAACAGAGACTGGAGGGACAGTGTGAAGGCAGAGGAAGGGGTCACAAGTCCAGGAATCCGGGTGACTGCTAGAAGCTGAAAGGGCAAAGCAATTCTCCCCTGGGGCCTTCAGAGGAGGCCAGCCCTGCCAACACTTCTACTTTCGCTTCATGAAACTGATTTTGGACTTCTGAATAAATTGGTGTCATTTGAAGCCACCAAGTCTGTGTAATTTGCTACAGCAGCAAAAGAAAATGAGTGCATGCAGTATGATGAGAACAGCCCAGTCCACTCTGAGAAGGTTGTGCCGCCCAGATGAGTGCTGGTGACAGGGAGACTGTAGTGGTGTGACAGGCTCGTGTATGCAGCTGGGTCACCCCACATTCTGGGAACCACCCAGAGGTCGGCTCTGAGCATTGTCCTCGCTTACTGCTTCATATGGAGGGAGTGGAGCCACATCAGTCTTCCACTCAGAGATGAGGATATCTGTGTCTCCTGCAATGTCATCAATTTGTCCCTGTGGCAAGAAGCAGGGGGTGACTGATTTGTGACACCACACCTTACCTGTGTGACTTTCAATGACTCTTTTCCTTGGCAGCATTGCAGCTGAGCCGTCGGGCAAATGAGAGCCAAGCAAGTTGGAGCTGCCCAGGAACTGGATGTGCTTGCTTATAAAACATTTCAACATTTCCAAGGGTATATTTTCTCCCACATATTCTGGAACGCTTGGAAACCACTTTAATGAGCATTGGTGGATGCCTCGGGTCTGTCGTTCACTGAGGGCTACATGGAGGCTACGCCCTCCTCTCCAGCACCTGCGTTGGGAAGTCACAGGAGACCGGAGCTGCACAGGCCATCACAGAGCTGAATTCTGACCCGATTATCTGAATCAAATGTCACCCAATATCCTATCTTCAACAAACAAAAGAGCAACTAAGCCAGAGACACCATCTTCAGATGCCTTGGCCTGTAAGGAATTCATTCTGACTTGAGATGTACTTTAACATTTCAGATGAAATCACTATCTGCGCCTCAGATTTGACAGTGAAGTATTAGGGGTTAGATTACGAAGTGTCAGGGCAGGCTATGTGGAAGTGACAATGACGTCATAAATGACAAGTTGCATTTTTTTCTTCCAATGACATATTTGCAACTTAGTCAATTGCCTTTTTATTTCCCCCGATCCACAGATTTGTTAAGCTATTCTATTGGATGAATATTTTCCTTATGTTTTATGCAAAAGAGAACTCACAGAATCTGAAATGTGAAACACAGGAAACTGACATTCAATGAGCAGGCTACACAGAGGCTGCTGCAAAACCGTCACTTCTAAATTAGAACTAAATTACTAAATTATAACTAAAACTATAAAATAGACTCAGGCTGTTGAAACCATCGAAAGCAGCACAAGGCATTGTTAAATTTATCAACTGCTATATTTGTTTATTAACTGTTTTGCGTTTTGTTTTTCTTTTTGAGACAGGGTCTCACTCTGGCGCGATGTTGGCTCACAGCAACTTCTGCCTCCCAGGTTCAAGTGACTCTCCCACTTGAGCCTCCCGAGTAGCTGGTACCACAGGCACACACACCACACCTAGCTAATTTTTGTATTTTTCGGTAGAGTCAGGTTTGCCCATGTTGGCCAGGCTGGTATCCAACCCCTGACCTCAAGTAATCTTTCCTGCCTCACCCTCTCAAAGTGCTGGGGTTACAGGTGTGAGCCACCACACTGGGCCTATTCAGCGTTTTATAAACACTTAGATTTAAAGAAGTGCTCACATTGTGAACTCTAACAGAAAGCATTAAGGATACACAGGCTTGGTGGCAGTTTGGAGAAAGATTCAATGTGAAGAGAGAAAACCTTTCGAGGTGGCGATGACCTAAGGTATTACTACAAAAGACTGTAGTAATGTAATATGCCTATACCATAACGACAAAAATGTGAAGAATAAAAGATAGTAAAATAGTGCTTTAAAAGTTAAAATATGGATAGAGTAAGAAACAAACTAGGAAGTGACAGGAATGACTCTAACATGTGCTAATATTTGGGCTACTAATGGCCAGAAATCACCAGCGAAGGTTGATGGAGTATTTGAGAAGTTGGAAAAAGAATCTTATAACCACTATCTGCAGAAAAGCTTGTCAAAGCAAAAATTGATATTCTAACAGAAAACAATGTTCGCATAAAATCCTGAAACTGGGGTTTCTGACGGTAAAATATGCATTATTGGATTCTACATACATTCATTCATAGAGGACTATATTACCCTCAAGTGCCAGCCTTCGAGAAATTGAACCTTACTTAAATACTGCCAGATAACACCGACAAAACTGGAAATGAATTAACTCTTTCCAGAGCTCTGTTTGCCGGTAAAGTGACTCAACATGAATGATAAATTTAGTAAGTCAACAAATGCGGTAACTTTGATGAATTTATCAGGCAAATTTTATTTCTGCAGAATTAAATCTCGGCAAATTGGTTTTTATTAAACTGACCAACATTAAACCAACATTCGCCACACCCTTTCACAAATGAAAGACACCTAATTACAGGGTAGTGTTGCTGGCAAAAGACCAATAATTTTATGTATGAATTCACCACAATGTACAAACAATTTGTCCCATCTCAGCGCAGAGCCATCCCGCATTCGTTTTTACTAATGCTTCCTTCATATGGCAAGCCAAACTACCGGAGTGTTAACCCGGATGGTATGGTGAACGAGGCCACACAGCAGCCAGGTTTCACCCTTCGAAGAAACGCACAGCCTTGGACATTCATCTCCTGCCTGTTAGTTTCTCAGGACTGCTGTAGCATATTGCCACAAACTGGCTCAGACTACAGACATGTGTTCACTGACAGTGCTGGACGCTGCAGGTCCAAAATCGAGGTGCGGCAGGGCCAGGCTGTCACCAGTCCCCGTCGTTCAGCTTCTGTGTGGCTGCAGCCCTTGGTGATCTCGGCTGGCGATGGCAAAACTCAGCCTCTGCCTTCGCTGTCACATGGTGTCCTCTGTGTCCTCACACCGTCTTCTTGTGAGGACTCTGGTCATATTGGATGAGGGGTCCGCCCTGTCCAGCATGACCTTGTCCTAACAAATCACATCTGCAATGACTGTACTTTCAAGGTTAGTTCTCGGGGACAGGATGTCGATGTATCCTTCCGAAGGACACAATTCACCTATAACATGCCCTTGCCTGGACTTCCCAGGCAAGGATACTTAGTGACAGCACAGGAATCCTCTCATGGACCTTGTCATTTCTCACTTTCTAATGTATCTGGAAACTATTTTAAATGATAGATTTTACATGCCAACACTCTTGACTAACACAAAAGCAGTTTTGATTGAAGTAGGCTTTGGAATGTCTCTTACTGGAAAATATGGCTAAGAGTGTTTTATTTCTCCCTGCTTTTAAATCCTTTTTCTGCAGTGGTTTTACTTGCCTCAGCACACTTACAGTCCATATTCTCTCCAACAGTTCCAATTTAGTATCATTTATGCTTTTTCTATAAAATTATTATAGATCTCACTTAAATGCCACATAATTGTAAGGCTTATTAAGGCTTATTATGCAAACAAATTTCACAAAGAATAAAACCTCCTTTGTTGAGGGTCCCAATTTGGAGATTGGAATATTTTTCTCTAGCCTGATTGAGAGAAAAAGCAAGAGGCTGGGAGAGTTGGGCAGGGGGTCTGTAGGAGGGCGTTGACCTCTGCAGAGAAGGCCAGTGTGACGGGGAAGCAAGAATGAGCTACAGAAGCACCCAGCCGTGTCCCTGTGGGTGTCACACCCCTGACACCAGGCACCATGATTTTACAATCATGGAGTTCTCTGAGAAAATACATCCCTCCCACTTTTCTTCCTGGTAATTAAATGTCAGAAGAAGAAACTCAAAACCAAGACTAGAAAAGGAAATAGCCCAAAGGTTGGCACAGGGATACAAAAAGCTCATTAGTTGAGATGAACCCAGCAAGGCAGCACACCAGGGCACAGAGCTCCCACGACCCTGGTACCAGGCTCCCCCTTTGCCCCACCACAGAGCTGGGCTGGGCTGGGGACTTCAGAGGACGTTTTCACAGAACAAGCCAGGTGTCAAGAGGACATAGAAGGAAGAAAAATTTCAGATATGACACGAGAGAGCATTTTCTCCCCACAGAGAGACTGGAGAAGGGACACCTCCATGGTGAAGAAAGGAGAAGGAAGAGAAAGCACGTCTGTGAGGTGGGGCAGCCCCTCAGCAATCCCGACATGGAAGCTGTGTTTGCAACAGAGAAAGAGGCAGCAACTAACAAGGAGTTTGGGGGGCATCAGATCATCCCAGCGAACATCTACTGGGCATTAGCAAGGTCCTAGGCACTGCTTTAGAAACTTGGGACGTACCTGTAGGAAGATGTGGCATCTGGTCTGCAGGGGCTTACTGTCAGACTTGAGAAGAAGTGGTGCCACTGCAGGGCGATTCCTGCAGTGAAGTCGAGAAGGAAGGGCAGTGGGAGACGCGTGCCAAGCATCTCTGTGGTGCCTCCCAGAAGGCACATCGGAGCTGCGTCCTTTGGAAGAGGAAGCATCTGCTAGAAGGACAAATGGAAGAGGGGTGCCTTCAGTAGAGAGTGTGGCAAGCAAGTCCGAGCTACAGGAGCATAGATCGCAGGATCGAGGACACCGCAGTGGGAACCTCAATGAAGGGCCTTGGCTTCAGGGAAAAGACACTAGGCTTTGTCCTATAGCCCACGGGGAGCTCAGGACAAGTTCTGCTGAGGAAAGCATGATCCTATCTGTGGGACACAAAGATCTGTTCAGATTTTTTTGAAAGCCAGCGTAGATGGGGAGAGGATGGAAGCAGGAGGCTGGAAATTTACCCACGGCCTCTCTGCATCTGAACCTAGGTTTTGGCAGCACGACTGGGGTGGGGAGAGAGGCTGCTTAGAGGGCAGGGGTGAATATATTTCAGAGAAAGTGTCAGCGGTGTTGGCAAGTTGGGGACAGAAGGCCCCTGCGATAACGCTTTGCTCTCTGGGCAGTTGCCTGCAGTGTTGCAATCCACTGAGATGTGAAGCGCAGGACAGAAATCCTGGCGTGTCCCGAGGTGTGGAGAGGAAGAAGACAGATGCAGGCCCGAAGTGCTGAGCGTGACGGATCTGCCAAGGGTATAGCCAAGTCGGGGAGCATGTCTGGAGGTCAGGAGGAAGCTCTCCAGAGAAAGAATGGGCGAGAGAACTTGGCACAAAGAGCAGGGGGGTGACAGCTGAAAACCTGGTTGTGAGCAAAATCACTCAAGCTGAGTAGAAAGAGTAGACAAAGAACCTTGATAGCAAGGTCAGAATCCCGGGGATACAGACGTAAAAGACAGCAGAGGTAAAACCAAAAATTCACAAAAGAGGTTGAGAAGAGGCCAGAAATACTATAAAGACCAGGGAAGTGGTGTTATGAAAACCAAGAGTAAGGAGTTCCGGCAAGGAGGGGCTCACCTGTACCAAGTGCCAAAAGAAGTCAGAAGGCCCCTGGATGTGACCACAGAGATGTACGGGATACTTTTACTGGTTTGGTGAAAATGGAAACCAACGATTTCAGCAGGGGTTGTAAGCAGAAGAGAGGTGGGCACAGTGAGTGGAGACAGAAAATGGAACCCTTCTTTTTTTTTTTTTTTTTTTTTTTTTTTTTTTTTAGATGGAGTCTCGCTCTGTCACCAGGCTGGAGTGCAGTGGCACGATCTCGGCTCATTGCAACCTCTGCCTTCCAGGTTCAAGTGATTCTCCTGCCTCGGCCTCCTAAGTAGCTGCGACTACAGGCACCTGCCACCATGCCCAGCTAAGTTTTGTATTTTTAGTAGAGATGGGGTTTCACCATGTTGGCCAGGATGGTGTAGAACTCCTGACCTCATGATCCACCGTCCTCGGACTCCCAGAGTGCTAGGATTACAGGTGTGCACCACTGTGCCTGGCCTTTTTTTCTTTTACTATTATTTTTAATTGACACATGATAATTATACATATTTACGGGGTACAGTGTGATAGTTTGGTACATGTACATATGTGCAATGATCAAATAGGGCAATTAGCAGATCCGTCACCTCAAACACTTGTCATTGTGTTGGGAACATTCAGAATCCCTGGAGCGCATTCTTGCCAGGTGCTTGGCTAAGTAATCAGAGGGAAATAGAGAGCTAGAAGGAAAAACAGAGGCAAGAGAAAGGGAATTTTATTGTTGTCTGTTTCAGGATGTGAAAATGCTGGGTGTGTTTGTATGCTAAGGGGAAGGGACCAACGAGGGATAGAGAAGGATGACATGGAAAAAGACGCGTGACTAACGGAACCAATTCTTAGCAGCGGAAATTAAATGGGACCCAGGGCACAGGGTCAGGGCAGGAGGCAGCGGAAGGAGAAATTCACCTTAAAGACAGAAGGGGCCCTTATCAGAGCGATGGGAGAAGGAGGTGAGAAGGAATATCATGTAAGCAGGTGAGTGGGTGGAGCAAGAGAGGAGAGTTCCTGATGGCGGTGATTATTTTCTTTGCGAAGTAAGTCACAAAGGCACCTTGTGAAATGAGGGTGAGATCATCTGGAGACAGTACTGAGCAGTGTGGAGCAGCCACTGTGGAGACGAGGAGTGTGTGTGTGAACATTGCTAAGAAGTGGGCAGTGCAGGCCGGGCGCGGTGGCCCACGCCTGTAATCCCAGCACTTTGGGAGGCCGAGGTGGGAAGATCACCTGAGGTCAGGAGTTCGAGACTAGCCTGACCAATATGGTGAAACCTCGTCTCCACTAAAAATACAAAAATTAGCTGGGCGTGGTGACGTGTGTCTGTAATCCCAGCTACTCGAGAGATTGTAGCAGGAGAACTTGAACCCGGGAGGCAGAGGCTGCAGTGAGCGGAGATCACACCACGGCACTCTAGCCTGGGTGACAGAGTGAGACTCCGTCTCAAAAAAAAAAAGAAGTGTGCAGTGCAGTTGGGGTTGGATGCATCAAAGCACTGGAGCTCCCATTCCCGCTGAAGTGTGGTTCATCAGCATCGTTCAGGTTCCTGGTGTAAAAAAGGAAGGTGTCAATCTGAATTTACTCCATGTTGCTGAGTATGGTGGCTCACACCTGTAGTCCCAGCTACTCAGGAGGCCAAGGCAGGAGAATTGCTTGAGCCCAGGAGTTCAAATCCAGCCTGGGCAACATAGGGAGATCCTATCTCAAAATACACAATAATAAATGAATTTACTCCATGCTTGGTGGTTTGCCAAAGAACAAGGAGCAATGGAGTGGAGGGAGCTGGTAAGAGAGTGTTGGAATTGCTGTTCTGTGGGGTCTGGGCTAGAAAGCACAAAAGCAAACATAGGAAGTGACTCACCAGACCTGGAAGATGTGGGGGATGTGAAGCGGTGCTTTCTTCACGGCACTTGCCTTGGTTGTAACTAAGCCTTTAGTGAAGTCATTATTGGATCGCTGTGCTCTGCTCCAGGTGCAGGTCTCCGTGAGAAGGGGCCATGTCTGTGTGACTCTTCACTGTATCGCAGTCGATTGCACAGTCCCTCCTACACACCAGGTGCCCATTAATTTTTTGTTCCATATTTAATGAGGGAGCTGAAAGGTCTGGGAGAGACTGGATCATGGCAGAGAGGCAGATAGACTCCCACAGGTGGAGCACTTCCCAGGGATAATAGATCCAAGCCGTGGAGGGAGAGAGGCGAGATGCAGCAAGGTGACCTCAACAGAGCCACGTTGAGCTGGGGAGAGGAAGCACAGGCAGAAAGAGAGGGAACAGCAGTCGAGGGGCTGGAGACAGTGGGGATGCGATGCCAGTTGCTAGCTAGAAATTTATGAAAAAAAGTATTAGTTTGGTGCAAAAGTAATCGTGGTTTTTTTATGATTATTATACTTTAAGTTCTGGGATACATAGGCAGAACGTGCAGGTTTGTTACATAGGTACACATGTGCCATGGTGGTTTGCTGCACCCATCAACCCGTCATCTACAGTAGGCATTTCTCCTAATGCTATCCCTCCCCTTGTCTCCCACCCCCTGACAGGCCCCGGTGTGTGATGTTCCCCTCCCTGTGCCCATGTGTTCTCGTTGTTCAACTCCCACTTATGAGTGAGAACATGCAATGTTTGGTTTTCTGTTCTTGTGTTAGTTTGCTGAGAATGATGGTTTCCAACTTCATTCATATCCCTGCAAAGGACATGAACTCATCCTTTTTTATGGCTGCAAAGTATTCCATGGTGTATATGTGCCACTTTTCTTTTTCAGTCTATCATTGATGAGCATTTGGGTTGGTTCCAAGTTTTTGCTATTGTGAACAGTGCTGCAATAAACAAACGTGTGCATGTGTCTTTATAGTAGAATGATTTCTAATCCTCAATGGCAACAATCACAATTACTTTTGCACCAACCTAATACTTTAGTGCTGAAATTGAGGTAAGCCATGGCTTGCAGGAGGCTGTACGTGCTACTTGTACCTGGTTCTGGTATGTAGAAGCAAGAACTAAGAGAGGTCATCCAGGCCCAAATAATAAGCAGAAAGAAAAATATTCTGCCTATGGGCACATCTCAATTTTAGGCAGAAATTAACTGTGAAAATTAGTTATGGTGCAACAGCTTCATTTTATCTTTTCCAAATTTCTTTTTCAAAATACTTTCCCTCCTGCGTGAGTACTGAGTCGGGTCTGCCTCTGCTATTAACAACTGTATAATCAAGTTTATGGTCTAACTGGGCAATCGCTGCAAACATTTCTGGGTAAAAAGCCATGCATTCTAGCATTATTTTAATAAGCCTGTGATCCAGTTAGTTCTAGTCATTTAGCGATTTATTTTGTACTAAAGAAGCAGCTTTTAGATTTGGCACTACCTTTTTCTATTTTCTAATTCAGTAATTTCTGCTTTTATCTGTGTTTATTGTGTCCCCTCTTTTCTTGGTTTATTTTATTGTACCTTTTTCTTTTCTTAATTTTTTGAGTAGGATACTAATTCACTTTTTTTTCCATTTCTTTCTGGATTGATTTAAATACTTAAATACTTAAGACTAAAATCTCCCATGAGCTCTGCTTTATTTTTTATAGGTTTCATAACTGCTGTTTTCTGGAAATTTTACAATTTTGATATCTATATCTTCTTTGTATCAAGAGTATTTGGGCTGGGTGCTGTGGCGCACGCCTGTAATCCCAACACTTTGGGAGGCCAAGGTGGGTGGATCACTGGAGGTCAGGAGTTTGAGACCAGTCTGGCAAAACCCTGTCTCTACTAAAAACACAAAAATTAGCTGAGTGTGGTGGCGGGCACCTGTAATCCCATCTTCTTGGGAGGCTGAGACAGGAGAATTGCCTGAACCTGGGAGGCAGAGGTTGCAGTGAGCTGCGATCTCACCACTGTACTCCAGCCTGGGTGGCAAAGTGAGACTCCCTGTTAAAAAAAGAGTATTTGATAAAATGGTTTTAAATTTTTTTAATTGAAAATTCTAAACATAAAGAAAAGTATAGAAATAGGATAAAGGATTTCTATATACCCATTACACAGCTCAATGATTACCAATATATGATGAATCTTGGTTCATCTTACTCCAAATCCCAGATATCTTATCATCTTATTATAAACATTTCAATATGAAAATAAAGATTTTTTAGTTTCTGAGTACAAGGGAGAATTTTTTTCTGGCTTTATGATTAATTTTATTACATGATGATCAGAGAATATCTCCTGTACTATTTATACTCTTGGGATATCTGTCATTCACAAATGTAACATGGGCACTTAAAAAGAAGGTACATTTTCTATTTCCAGGGTACAGTTTATTTAATATATATCAGTTAGATTTACCTTACTTAATGTTACAAACTAGAAGAAGTAGTCTACTAATGTAGTTTGTACTTTCTCCCTTTATCTCTTGTAATTTCTACTTTATTAACCAAGTTGCTATGTTATTGGTGCATAAACAGCCATATATACAATTATATATTCTTGATAATTACACTTATTTGCATTATAAAGTGCACTTATTTAATGGTTTTTTCGACCTGAATTCCATCTTGTCTGATACTAGCATTGAGACCTCTACTTTCTTTTTATTTGTATTTGCTTGTTATACTGTAGTCTGTCTTTTGTTTTCTATTTTGATCACATCATTCTTCTGAACACTTTTATATATAAGCAATCATATCAGTCAGGGTTTTTGGTTGCAAGCAACAGAATCCACTTTAGTGATTGTCAGAAATTTATTTAGAAAATAAGTTTACTGGCCAGGCGTGGTGGCTCACGCCTGTAATCCCAGCCCTTTGGAAGGCCGAGGCGGGCGGATCACCTGAGGTCGGGAGTTCAAGGCCAGCCTGACCAATATGGAAAAACCCATCTCTACTAAAAATACAAAATTAGCTGGGCGTGGTGGCACATGCCTGTGATCCCAGCTACTCAGGAGGCTGAGACAGGAGAATCGCTTGAACCCGGGAGGCGGAGGTTATGGCGAGCCGAGATCGCGCCATTGCACTCCAGCCTGGGAGTCAAGAGCAAAACTTTGTCTCAAAAAAAAAAAAAAAAAAAAAAAAAAGAGAAAAGAAAAGAAGTTTACTAAAGGGTACTTGATAGCTCACAGTATTTCAGGGAGAGCCAAAGAACTCGTCCCGGAGGCTATGAAGCCAGGGCAATATCCATTCACCCCACAGGACTTCTCTCAGGCATGGCCCATCACACCTGGGTGCTGACCCTGCATTCACACCCCTAACACTGAGCAATGGAGGACTGGATGAGAATCTCTGCCACTGCTATTCTGAAAGCTGGATTTCTCTCCACCACAACACACCACTCCTTCGAGGAAGAGATTCCACACAGCTCTCCTTTCTTATACCGTCTTCTTCCAAATAAAAGTCTGACTGACAGAGCCTAGGTCGATTCCTTTGCTCTAGCTTCTAGGGAGGCTGGATACTGAATTGTAGCTTCTACCTTCAAGAGGAGAATTCATAATATGGGGATTTCTCCAGGACATAGAAGACCATATTTGTCACAAATATGATAAATACCTTTATGTTAGTGTTACTGTAGTTTCAGATATAGATACTTAGCTTCTCACTAAAAATAGTTCAAGAACCTATAACCAGGTATTCCCCTGATATAACTTTGTAGGTAGTTGGGTTTTTAAAAAATGTATTTGGGGCCGGGCGCGGTGGCTCAAGCCTGTAATCCCAGCACTTTGGGAGGCCAAGACGGGCGGATCATGAGGTCAGGAGATCGAGACCATCCTGGCTAACATGGTGAAACCCCGTCTCTACTAAAAAATACAAAAAACTAGCCGGGCGAGGTGGCAGGCGCCTGTAGTCCCAGCTACTCGGGAGGCTGAGGCAGGAGAATGGCGTAAACCTGGGAGGCAGAGCTTGCAGTGAGATCGCGCCACTGCACTCCAGCCTGGGCGACAGAGCAAGACTCCGTGTCAAAAAAAAAAAAAAAATGTATTTGGATGCATGCAGGAGGTTGTCTAAAAATGTCCCTACCTTTATCAGAAAATAATCTGTGATCATAAGTTTTGCCTTTCTTGCTGCTTTTAGGATCATGTCTTCCTCCCCGTTTCTATGTCCTGAGCTCTCTTTTTTTTAAATATCTTAATTTTTATGTTTTAGAAACAGGGTCTTCCTATGTCGCCTGCCTGGTCTTAAGCTGCTGGCCTCAAGCAACACTCCACCTTGTTCTCCCCAAGTGCTGGGGTTACAGGTGTGAGCCACCGCGCCTGGCCTTACAGCCTAAACTTTCATTCTAAGCTTACAACTTCTTACCCAGGATACTAGAATCTTTTCCGATGACTCCCACCTTTCTTCTGCCTTCTCCAAGCCATCCTACCGAATTCTCTGGCATTATGTTTTGTTTTTAGACTGAGTCTCACTCTGTCACCCAGCCTAGAGTGCAGCGGCATGATCTCGGCTCACTGCAACCTCCTCCTTTGGGGTTCAAACAATTCTCATGCCTGAGCCTCCTGAGTAGCTGGGATTATAGGCATGTACCACCACACCTGGCTAATTATTGTATTTTTAGTAGAGATGGGGTTTCACCATGTTGGCCAGGCTGGTCTCAAACTCCTGACCTCAGGTGATCCACCCGCCTCGGCCTTCCAAAGTGCTGGGATTACAGGTGTGGGCCACCGCACCCAGCCCTCTGGCATTATGTTTTTGCAGTCTGGGGTCAGAGTCCATGCTTTATGTCATCTTTTAGCTCTTCTTGATTTGGCAAATGCATGCCGTGTGGCCATGTGATGCTGGGCAATGTTGGGTCAGGGAGTGCAAATATGAGTAAGGTAAAGCCCAATATCAAGAGGCTCTCAATCCAGTGGAGAAGACAGACAACCAGATAGGAAAATACAACCTAATTTAAAGCGCTACAATTGTGGCACATAGAAAGGGTAGAAAGAAGTTGGGCACAGTGGCTCACACCTCTCATCCCAGCACTTTGGGAGGCCGAGGCTGGCAGATCACCTGAGTTCGGGAGTTCAAGACCAGCCTGACCAATAAGGAGAAACCCTGTCTCTACTAAAAATATAAAATTAGCCAGGTGTGGTGGTGCATGCCTGCAATCCCAGCTACTCAGGAGGCTGAGGCTGGAGAATCGCTTGAACCCGGGAGGCGGAGTTTGCGGTGAGCCGAGATTGTACCTTTGCACTCCAGTCTGGGCAACATGAGCGAAACTCCATCTCAAAAAGAAAAAAAAAGAAAGGGCAGAAAGATACCTAAACCAGCCTCTTGGGCAGAGGTGATCTAAGGGGACCCCTGGAAGAGGGTGCCTCTGAATAGGGTGTTGAAGGATGAATTGGATTTACCCAGGAAAGGGCATTGTAAGCATGAGAAACTGCCTGTGCAGAGGCAGACAGGCCCAGGGCATTGAGTGCTTGGAGGGAAAACTACGAGTACTTTAACACTGCAGGCTGCCCGAAATAACACAGCAGGAGAGGACTGGTCTCTCAGGGCAAGGCACGACACGAGAGGAGTTGGGATACTTTTCCTAAAGTCAACAGAAGCAACCGAAGGTTGTCAAGCATTTTAGACAGATCACCCTAATACCAGTACGCAGAAGCTTTCTGGTGATGGGCAAAAAAGAAAGCGACTCTTGCAGAAACCCATGAGGGAAATTGTGGGGTGGCAATGTGGTGGCTGGGGAGGGGGCGTCGGACTGAAGGGGTGTCAAGAAGGAATCAACAGAACTTAATGCCTGTGGGATGTGGTCAGAGCAAAGCGGAAGTCAAGAACAACTCAAGCATTTCTGTGTGGAGTGTTTTAGTGAAGGAATTCTAAATAGAGGCTGTTGGAGAGGGAGTGCTGTTTAGGATGTCCCAAATTTGGGACATCCAGGTGGAATGACCTGGCAGGAATCTGGATTTTTAAGAGACACAGATGGTGGCTGAGGCTGTGGGTTGGTGCTTTTCAACCCTGGCTGCCCACTGGAAACCCCTGAAGCTTTGACAGCCTCTCATTCTGGGCCCCACCCCAGAGGGTCTAATGTCACAGGCCTGGGCCTGGAAGAAAGCTCCCCAGGGGACTGGAGTGGGCAGCCTGGGTTGAGACCCACTGGCATAAAGAGAGGGGTTTCAAGCCTGCGGGATGCCCCTCCCCACTCTAGGATTTACCAGCCAAGTGACCCTGGGGAAGTCATTAGCCTGACTGTCTTGGTTTCCTGTGATGGAAAATTGAGATTGTACCTCTTCAGAGAATTACGAATATTACATAAGATGACGTGTGTGAAGTGCCTAAGCCCATTCCTGGCACATACTGCAAACCAGATGTGTGTCAGGATTCACTCCCAGAGCAAGTCCGAGGAAGGCCACACTCTCAGCCTGCAGTCCCAGAATGGAACCAGGCTTTCTGTTTAACAGAAAGGGAAATAAGGAATCTCCCAAACCTATTATCCATAGGACGCCTCTCTGTGTGCATACCATCCGGGTGGCTCTGACCCTCACACAGCAGCCTTTAGAATGCGGCGCAGGACGCAGAAGCATCGTGATGCCTCAGCCCTGACAGCAATGCTCCAGCAGCCATGGCTCTCGTAGAGACACAACGCTGGGATGCAGCGGAGCTGTTCACTCATGTAGCCCTAAACCATGACTTAGGAAGCACCGTGTGTGCCAGGAAACGCAGCTATCAGTCGTTCCTTCATCCTTTCAACGAACATTTTTCAGTCCTCGCTCTCTGCCAGCCACCACACTAGGTTCTGGGGGGAGAATAATAGGCAGGAAAGAGATGGTCTGCAACTCTGATGGGGACAGACCCATGTCCTCGACACCTGTCTAGTCCGTTCCCTTTTCAGCATCAAAGCAGCCCCCACTATTTCTACCTCCATCATTTCTCTCACGGTCTTGGCAAGAGCCTCCTAATTCTTTCACCTGTCGCCAGTAGCAAGTTCTTCCAACCCACTCTGGCATCAGATACAGATTGCTTATCACATAATCCCTCAAATAAATGTTAACTGTGACTCTGTGTGACAACTGAGGTACCTGATGCTATGGGACCATACCTTAGGGGGCTTCAATCAAATAGGCCAGAAAGGCTCCTCTGAGGAAGTGACAGCCAAACTGAGAAGTCAGTGCAGACACAGGTGGGGAGGGGCTGCGGAGACTCCTCAGGCCTCACAAGCCTCACCCGTCAGCTATTCTACGTCGCCAGGCCCTTCTTTGCACAACTCCCTCCACCTGACGTACCTACAGCAAGCAAGTGGTGCTTAGAGCAGGCACCACCCCTCAGCCAAGGCTCCCTTCAGCGCCGTCCCTCTCGAGGTCCCTTCTGACCACACCTGCTCCCCAGTCATCCCTCCCCTGTGTCTCCACCGGGTCTATCACCAAACCTCTGACCCAGTGCAAGACCCCAAGGTGGCTGAGTCTCTCCCACTGGACAGCATGCTCCTCACAGGTGTGTCTGCTTACCCCTCTATCCAGCAGCAAATGCAACACCAGACAGAGGTTTATCTCCGGGGATGGACTCACACGATTGTGAATGTTTGGCAAGCTCCAAATCTGCAGGTGGGCAGGCCGGAGACCTAGGGCGCAGCTGCTGTTGCAACTTGAGTCCTAAGAAAGTGAGTGTGGAGGCAGAATTACCCCTCCTCTGGGAACCTCAGTTTTTTCATCTTCAAGCCCTCACCTGAATGGACAAGGCCCACCCACATTCAGAGGATAACCTACTTTACTCAAAGCCTACTGATTTAAATGTTAATCTCATCTTAAAAATACCTTCACAGCAACACCTGGGCTGGTGTTTTACCAAATATCTGGGTACCATGGTGCAGCCAAGTTAACACAAAAAATTAACCATCGCCCCAGGTAAAAACAGCCCTTGGTGATGGTGTGTGGGTCATGAAACCTGCCTATGATGTGTTTATGTTCTCCATTCTCTACCTTTTCCTCCCTCCTTTGTCTGCTTCTCTTTCATGCCTCTCCCTTTTCCTCCCATTTTCCCCCTTTCTTTCCTTCCTGTGTGTGTCTCTCTCTCCCTGTGGTTTCTTCCAGACCTGCCGGGGTCCCGTCAGCTGCAGGACACGGGAGAGGTGGAGTGAAACAGAAAGGCCCCGCCGTGACCACACTCATGCCAGAAGAGCCTCTCTCTCGGCAGGAAAGGAAATTACAAGGGAAGGGACTTTTCAAGGTGAGACTGCACCAGTGGCAAGTCAGCGCCAGCCCCCAGGGCTCGAGGCAGCCTGTGCCCTTTCCACTAACTGTGCCAACTCTCACCAGGGGAAGGCTGAGCAGGAACAAAGGCCCTTAGAGGAGAGCCGACCTCCTGCAGCCTGCACTTCCCAGAGATCCTGCTCCACGGAGCCGGCTCTACTCCTGCAGGCGGAACGCTGGGAGCCGAAGGATCCCGGGGACACCAAGCGTCAGGTCAGGCGTCAGAATCCAGCGTGTTTGCTCCTCGGCGACAGCGTGCGGCCCGCTCTCAAGTGTGTGAGGGGCTGCAGTGCCGAGCTCCACTTCCCAAGACTCACTCCTGCCCCGCCACCTCCTGAGCAGACGCAGTCAAGCCCAATCTACCTTCCAGCAAACACTTATTAGCACTCCCTCCATGCCAGGCACTGTGCCAGGTGCGAGGGTACCATGAGCAAGCCAAGGCCCCAGGCTCAGAGCACTCACACGCCAGTGGAGGGGGCAGCCCAGCGTGGCCCAGCAGGGCACACCCCACCCCCAGCCCAGGCTCCACCCAGGACTGGTCTGGGCAGCCCTGCGGACGTAGTGGCTCCCTGTTCACCGATGCCGTCATCCAACCTTCCTACTTACACATTAAAACACTGCACCCAGAGAGGCCCCTGTTCACCAACACCGTCATCCAACCTTCCTACTTACACATTAAAACACTGCACCCAGAGAGGCCCCTGTTCACCGATGCCGTCATCCAACCTTCCTGCTTACACATTAAAACACTGCAGCCAGAGAGGACCCTGTTTACCGACACCGTCATCCAACCTTCCTATTCACACATTAAAACACTGCACCCAGAGGGGCGCCTGTTCACCGATGCCGTCATCCAACCTTCCTACTTACACATTAAAACACTGCACCCAGAGAGGCCCCTGTTCACCGATGCCGTCATCCAACCTTCCTGCTTACACATTAAAACACTGCAGCCAGAGAGGCCCCTGTTCACCGACGCCGTCATCCAACCTTCCTATTCACACATTAAAACACTGCACCCAGAGAGGCCCCTGCTCACCGACGCCGTCATCCAACCTTCCTATTCACACATTAAAACACTGCACCCAGAGAGGCCCCTGTTCACCGACGCCGTCATCCAACCTTCCTACTTACACATTAAAACATTGCACCCAGAGAGGCCCCTGCTCACCGACACCGTCATCCAACCTTCCTGCTTACACATTAAAACACTGCAGCCAGAGAGGCCCCTGTTCACCGACACCGTCATCCAACCTTCCTATTCACACATTAAAACACTGCACCCAGAGAGGCCCCTGCTCACCGATGCCGTCATCCAACCTTCCTATTCACACATTAAAACACTGCACCCAGAGAGGCCCCTGCTCACCGACACCTTCATCCAACCTTCCTACTTACACATTAAAACACTGCACCCAGAGAGGCCCCTGTTCACCGACGCCGTCATCCAACCTTCCTGCTTACACATTAAAACACTGCACCCAGAGAGGCCCCTGCTCACCGACACCGTCATCCAACCTTCCTGCTTACACATTAAAACACTGCACCCAGAGAGGCCCCTGTTCACCGACGCCGTCATCCAACCTTCCTGCTTACACATTAAAACACTGCACCCAGAGAGGCCCCTGTTCACCGACACCGTCATCCAACCTTCCTATTCACACATTAAAACACTGCACCCAGAGAGGCCCCTGTTCACCGATGCCGTCATCCAACCTTCCTATTCACACATTAAAACACTGCACCCAGAGAGGCCCCTGCTCACCGATGCCGTCATCCAACCTTCCTATTCACATATTAAAACACTGCACCCAGAGAGGCCCCTGTTCACCGACGCCGTCATCCAACCTTCCTACTTACACATTAAAACATTGCACCCAGAGAGGCCCCTGCTCACCGACGCCGTCATCCAACCTTCCTACTTACACATTAAAACACTGCACCCAGAGAGGCCCCTGTTCACTGACACCGTCATCCAACCTTCCTGCTTACACATTAAAACATTGCACCCAGAGAGGCCCCTGTTCACCGACGCCGTCATCCAACCTTCCTGCTTACACATTAAAACACTGCACCCAGAGAGGCCCCTGCTCACCGACACCGTCATCCAACCTTCCTGCTTACACATTAAAACACTGCACCCAGAGAGGCCCCTGTTCACCGACGCCGTCATCCAACCTTCCTGCTTACACATTAAAACACTGCACCCAGAGAGGCCCCTGTTCACCGACACCGTCATCCAACCTTCCTATTCACACATTAAAACACTGCACCCAGAGAGGCCCCTGTTCACCGATGCCGTCATCCAACCTTCCTATTCACACATTAAAACACTGCACCCAGAGAGGCCCCTGCTCACCGATGCCGTCATCCAACCTTCCTATTCACACATTAAAACACTGCACCCAGAGAGGCCCCTGTTCACCGACGCCGTCATCCAACCTTCCTACTTACACATTAAAACATTGCACCCAGAGAGGCCCCTGCTCACCGACGCCGTCATCCAACCTTCCTACTTACACATTAAAACACTGCACCCAGAGAGGCCCCTGTTCACTGACACCGTCATCCAACCTTCCTGCTTACACATTAAAACATTGCACCCAGAGAGGCCCCTGTTCACCGACGCCGTCATCCAACCTTCCTGCTTACACATTAAAACACTGCACCCAGAGAGGCCCCTGCTCACCGACACCGTCATCCAACCTTCCTTCTTACACATTAAAACACTGCACCCAGAGAGGCCCCTGTTCACCGACGCCGTCATCCAACCTTCCTGCTTACACATTAAAACACTGCACCCAGAGAGGCCCCTGTTCACCGACACCGTCATCCAACCTTCCTATTCACACATTAAAACACTGCACCCAGAGAGGCCCCTGTTCACCGATGCCGTCATCCAACCTTCCTATTCACACATTAAAACACTGCACCCAGAGAGGCCCCTGCTCACCGATGCCGTCATCCAACCTTCCTATTCACACATTAAAACACTGCACCCAGAGAGGCCCCTGTTCACCGACGCCGTCATCCAACCTTCCTACTTACACATTAAAACACTGCACCCAGAGAGGCCCCTGCTCACCGACGCCGTCATCCAACCTTCCTACTTACACATTAAAACACTGCACCCAGAGAGGCCCCTGTTCACTGACACCGTCATCCAACCTTCCTGCTTACACATTAAAACACTGCACCCAGAGAGGCCCCTGTTCACCGACGCCGTCATCCAACCTTCCTGCTTACACATTAAAACACTGCACCCAGAGAGGCCCCTGTTCACCGACGCCGTCATCCAACCTTCCTGCTTACACATTAAAACATTGCACCCAGAGAGGCCCCTGTTCACCGACGCCGTCATCCAACCTTCCTGCTTACACATTAAAACACTGCACCCAGAGAGGCGCGGTGTCCCGCCAAGGCACAGCCCGGTCTCCAGCGGCCAAATCAGCTTCCTCTCAAGCCAGCCTCTCCTTAGAAGCGGCTGAACAGCTTCAACCACTAGAGGGCACCAGCCAACCCTCGAGGGATCCAAATGTGCCCACATCGCGAGGGAGCCTCAGCACCGGGTCGCGGCTCCTGATCACAGAATACGAATACCCTTTATCTTTTCTCAAAATGAGCCCTGCAGCTGAGGCAAGCTTTACATTGGCTGCACAGACTTTACTCTTTTAAGTGTTTTTTTTGTGAGTACATAGCAGACGTATGTATTTATGGGGGTATGAGATATCTTGATACAGGCATATAACTCATAATAATCACATCAGGGTAAATGGGTATCCATCCCTTCAAGGATTCATTCTTTCTCTGTGTGACAAACAATCTAATTATACTCCTTCAGTTATTTTTAAGTATACAATAAATTATCATTGACTATAGTCACCCTGTCATGCTGTCAAATATTACATCTTATTCATTCTAACTATACTTTTGTACCTATTAACCCTCCCCACCTCCCAATCCCCCATCCCACTACCCTTCCCAGCCTCTGGCAACCATCTATCTACTCTCCATGTCCACGAGATCTTTTTTTTTTTTTTTTTTTTTTTGAGACATAGTCTCCCTCTGTCGCCCAGGCTGGAGTACAGTGGCCTGATCTTAGCTCACTGCAACCTCCGCCTCCCAGGTTCAAGCAGT
The DNA here is from genome assembly GCF_024542745.1 of Macaca thibetana thibetana. Taxonomy (NCBI): domain Eukaryota; kingdom Metazoa; phylum Chordata; class Mammalia; order Primates; family Cercopithecidae; genus Macaca; species Macaca thibetana. The sequence continues at coordinate 5,012,822 of NC_065582.1, read as the reverse complement.
TCTCCTGCCTCAGCCTCCCCAGTAGCTGGGATTACAGGCGCCCGCCACCACGCCTGGCTAATTTTTGTATTTTTAGTAGAGACGGGGTTTCGCCATGTTGGCCAGGCTGGTCTCAACCTCCTAACTTCATGTGATCCGCCTGCCTCGGCCTCCCAAAGTGCTGGGATTACAGGCGGGAGCCACTGCACCCGGCCAATTGTTCTGATTTTTAGATCCCACAGAACATGCAAAGTTTCTCTTTCTGTGCCTGGCTTATCTCACTTAACATAATGACATCCAGTTCCATCCATGTTGTTGCAAATGACAGGATCTCTTTCTTTGTTGTGGCTGAATGTCGCTCTATTGTGTATAAGAACCACATTTTCTTTCTGTTTTTCTTTTTTTCTTTTCTTTTTTTTTTTTTGACAGAGTGTCCCTCTGTTGCCCAGGCTGGAGTGCAGTGGTGTGATCTCAGCTCACTGCAACCTCCACCTCCCAGTTCAAGAGATTCTTGTGCCTCAGCCTCCTCCCGAGTAGCTGGGATTACAGGTGTGCACCACCACGCCCAGCTAATTTTTGTATTTTTGGTAGAGACGGTGTTTCGCCATGTTGACCAGGCTGGTCTCAAACTCCTGACCTCAGGTGATCCGCCCACCTCAGCCTCCCAAAGTGCTGGGATTACAGGCGTTAGCCACCCCACTCAGCCCAAGAACCACATTTTCTTTATCCATTCATGAACAGACTTTACACTTGAGTCAGTAAGTTACGGGATGAGGGAGTCAAGCTGTCGTAATACAGAGAAAAGAGACCAAAGGTTGCCTTATTAATAAATTACCAGAAAAATGATGTAAAAGATTTTTTAAAATCTTTGCTCATTATCCTAACTAACTGCTATTGTCTAATGTCAATACATAGCCACACATAGCCTCACATTATTGACAAGCCGCTGTATAGCAATGGTATCAAATAAATGCAGGACCTTGGACCAGTGCATCCCAGTGTGCATCAGAATCACCTGAGGGGTTTTTCTTTCTTTCTTTCTTTCTTTTTAAGAAACAGATTCCAGGGTGACATCCACAAAGATTCTTTTTAATAGCCTTAGGTCTGTGATGGGCTCTAGAAATGTGTGTTGTCAAAAGGTTTCTGGTGTATAAAACGGTATCAGAAATGGGGAGAGCAGACTGAATATGAATATTTGATGACTTTTTGGTGATTTGTACCTTTGGGAATGATAAGAAGGACAACAAATCTCCAAGGTCCCCAGACATACTGAGACCATGCTCCCCTGCTTTACTACGCAGCAGCTACACTTGGCCTTTGGAAGGTGAGTATAAGTCTCTTGGCTGAGAAATCCCTCCTATGACTTCTAATCTCAGTGGGATTGAGGCGACAGCAAGGCCCAGCACACTGCTGGAAGGGACACTGGTTTTGGAGTCAGATCAGCTTCAACTGGTATCCTGCTCTACCACCTAACAGTTATGTGCCCTTGAGTCAAGCGTCCTTGAGTTCCCCAAGCCTCAGTTTCCTTATGTAAAATAAACACATTGCCCATCCCACCATTGTGGGGATTAAATGAGTGAAGAGCAGCTTAGTGCCCAGAGGAGTATCTGCTGCTCTGCACCTGACCATTATCATGATCAGCCTATGAGAAAGAAGAGCAGGATGGCACCACACCACCCCCTGCAGGGCGCCAGTACCCTTGGCTGTCTCGGATCTATTACAACATATTTCACATTCAGCTCCAGCTGGCATATGACCAGATAGAGTCTTGCTCTGTTGCCCAGGCTGGAGGGCAGCGGCCCGATCTTGGCTCACTTCAACCTCTGCCTGCCAGGTTCAAGCAATTCTCCTGCCTCAGCCTCCTGAGTAGCTGGGACTACAGGCACATGCCACCACGTCCAGCTAATTTTGTATTTTTAGTAGAGACAGGATTTCACCATGTCAATCAGGCTGCTCTTGAACTCTTGACCTCAAGTGATCCGCCTGCCTCGGCCTCCCAAAATGCTGAGATTACAGGTGTGAGCCACTGTGCCCAGCCAAAAACAGACTTTAATGATGACCTCCGTGTTCAATCCAATGGGTCTTTAGAATCCTATAAGCCCTTTCTGTACCTCTCCTTCCAGATGCTACTGACCATCTCCTCCTCCTTTAAGCCACCTGCGCCTTTGCTCCTAGGTATCCTAGCAGCCTTCTGAGCTCTCCTTCTCTTTCCTTCCTATCCATCTTCCTGGTGGAAGTCCTTCACCTACTCTCCTTGTCCATCAGGGTCCCCCACGATTCTCTCCTGGGCACCCTGACCTTGTCCTTTGAGCTCTTGCTTTTTGTTTTGTTTTTATTGTTGCAGTTGTTATTGCTGTTGTTTTGAGACAGGATTCCACTCTGTTGCCCAGGCTTGAGTGCAGTGGTGCAGTCACAGCTTACTGCAGCCTTGACCTTCCAGGCTCAAGCGATTCTCACAGCGCAGCCTTCAGGTGGCTGGGATCAGCTAATTCTTAAACTTTTTTTTTGTAAAGATGGGATCTTGCTATGTTGCCCACACTTGTCTCAAATGCCTGGGCTCAAGCGATCCTCCTGCCTTGGCCTCCCAAAGTGCTGGGATTACAGGCATGAGCCACCACACCTGGCTCCTTTGAGCTCTTTTTAAGTGATTTCATCCAATGTCATGCTCCCTGTCCTGCAGCTGACACTGTTATCCCTGACCTTCAGTTTTACATCTCAACTGTCTTCCAGGCATCCATTAATGGGGTGTCCATTTGAACTTTAGAATAAATATATCCAAAATTAAAGGAATCATTTTCTCTTACTGTCCACATATACATACCCACCTCTTGAAAATGACTTTGTCTTCCTCCTTATTGCCGATATTAATCAACAGAGTCATCACCTAGTCCATTCCCAGACTGGAAAGCCAGCAATCATCTTTCCTATTCTTCTCCCACCATGTTTAATCCTCCATCCAGTTCTTCCGATTTTCTCTCTCCAACATGCTCAGCCCATCCCTAACCCCAATTCAGAACCTCATGGTCTTTACCTGAACCACTGTGGCACAAAGAAGTTAAAATCTTTGGTGCCAAGTCCACCACCCCTCATCTTTGCCCCCTGACCTGACCCTTCATTCACTTTCTACCACACTCTCCCTCACAGTTCTAGTAAGACTGCGTGTGGTTTCCCAAGATCAAAGAGCTCATTCATGCCCCTGTGCCCTTCCTCATGCCGAACCCTGTCCTGAAAGCACCCTTCCCACCTGTCTTTGTGTGGTATCCTCTTACGCACTGCAGTGGGTCGGATGGTTTCCCGCCTTCCCCCGCTGCACATATATGTCCACCTGGAACCTGAGAATGTGAGTTGATTTGGGAAAAGGGTCTTTACAGGTGTGATTAAATTATGGATCTCAAGATGAGATCATCCTGGCTTATCCAGGCAGTATAAATCCAATGGCAAGGGCTGATAGGAAAAGAGAACATGGGCATGCAAAAGGGAGAAGGCGAGTGAGGATGGAGGTGGAATGGGAGTGATGCTGCTGCAAACCGGAGAGCCCCTGCAGCCACCAGAAGCTGGAGAAGACAAGCAGCAAAACCTCCCCTAAAGCCCTCAGAGGAAGCATGGCGTGCCACTGCCTCAGCTTTTGACTTGTGACCTCCAAAACTGCGATGGGACACGTCTGCATTGTTTTCATTCTCCAGGTTCGTGGTGATTTGTTACAACAGCTCTAGAAAACTAATATTCTAATTCTTCAGGACTCAGTTCATGAAACACCTACTCCAGGAAGCCTTCCCTTGATCTTTCCGTCATCACCCACCTCTTGCCGGCTTATACTAAGTTCCCTTCCTGTGTCTGCCTCACTCCAGAAACTCCCCGAGAGCAGTGACTACATCCTGCCCCCATGGTAATATGGGATCCAGCACCGATCCAGGATTTAGCAGGCACTCGCCCAGATCAACGCATGAGCATCTCAGCCCCTGTGCCCCTCTTGGTCCAGGTGTGATGCCAGGTACCTCACAGACACTGCTGCATTGAGTCATCTCAGCAAGCCTAGGAGGTGGATGCCATCATCACTGCTTTACGGTTGCAGAAACAGACTCAGCAACTTGCCCGAGACCATTCAGTGAGCAGAGTCAGGATATATATCCAGATCTCTCCATCCCAGGTCCTGGCCAGCATGAGCACGACATGTTCAAAAGTCCAGTGGCAATTAGAAAAAGAGGAGAAATTTGAGGAGTTCAAATTATGAGCCCCAGAAAACAGATGAAATCTTTCTGTGAAGTGCTGACTTCACCTCCCTGAGAGCCATAAAAAAATGCCCCTCAACACAGTAAGCCAAAGCTCTGCAGGGCAATGACTGCTGGATGGTTGCTCCAGTTAACACAGTGCAAGAAGTTGTAACTATCAGCCCAAAGGAAAAAGGCAGTGGCCGAGAATAACCAGAGCCCATAATGAACACAATTAATGGCACCTGCAACACGCTTTCTAAGTGATGTTAACATCAAAATATGGAAAGAAACACCTCCAGCTATTCTGCTGCCTCCCTCGAAGTATTCTTTCTCAATCCTTATATGTATGCTCCCTCCACTTACTGCTTTTATTTTTCTAGAGACAGAGTCTCACGGTGCAGTGGTGCAATCATGGCTGATTGCAGCCTCTAATTCCTAGGCTCAACTGATCCCCTCACCTCAGCCTCCTGAGTAGCTAGGACTATAGGCATGCACCACTGCCATGCCTGGCTAATTTTTAAATTTTTTATACAAACAGGATCTCATTATGTGGCCCAGGCTGGTCTCAAGCTCCTGGGCTCAAGCCCTCCTCCTGCCTCAGCCTCCCAAAGAGCTAGGATTACAGGTGCAGGCCACTGCTTGGCCCTGAGTGCCTTTTAAAGTCCAAAAATAGGCCAGATGCGGTGGCTCACATCTGTAATCCCAGCATTTTGGGAGGCCGAGTTGGGTGGATCACCTGAGGTCAGAAGTTTGAGACCATCCTGGCCAACATGGTGAAACCCCGTCTCTACTAAAAATACAAAAATTAGCTGGGCGTGGTGGTGTGTGCCTGTAATCCCAGCTACTCAGGAGGCTGAGGCAGGAGAATCGCTTAAACCCAGGACCCAGGATTCTGAGGTTGCAGTGAGCCAAGATCATGCCAATGCACTCCAGCCTGGGAAATAATAAAACTCTGTCTCAAAAAAAAAAAAGTCCAAAAATAAATTGTAAAATGTGACCAAGTGAGAGACTGCCTACAGAATTTGCTGCAAAATTGATGCCAAAATAATTCTTGAAGTCCCCATCCCAGTTTTTCTTCATTCAACAAAACTATATTGAGGCCAGGCAAGATGGTTCAGGACTATAACCCCAGCACTTTGGGAGCCTGAGGTGGGAGGATTGCTTGAGGCCAGGAGTTTGAGATGAGACCCTGTCCATACAAAAAACAAAACAAAAAATAAAAATTAGCCAGCACAGTGGCATGCACTTATCATCCTAGCTACTCAGGAGGCTGAGGAAGGAGGATGGCTTAAGCTCAAGGGTTCAAGGCTACAGTAAGCTATGATCTCACCACTGCACTCCAGCCTGGGTGACAGAGCAAGACCCTGTCTCAAAAACAAAACAAAAAAAAACAACGCAACAACCATTTTGAGCATCTCCTACTTGCAAAGTCTGGAGCGACATGCAAGAAATAAACTGTTGCATTCAGGAGTAGGCGGAAGTCCTGGAAATATCCTCTGGAGTGTTTGAACAAGGAGTGCTGCAAAACCCATCTTGTGCATAGGAAGATTTTTCGTCTGTGCAGTTAATTCATGCCAGTTAGGTCAACCTGAAAGTTCCTTCACCTTTGCTCCCCACTATCCTTCTGGAGTGGCCAATCCCCCGCTGGGATTTGCTCGTCGGGTAGCCAGGGTGCCTTCCAGCTGCAGCTGCAGCAGTGCTTCTCAAACTCTGCAATGCACACCCCAACTGGGAGTGTCGTTCAAATGCAGGTTCTGATTCAGTGAGGTCAGGGGAGAGGCCTGTGATTCTGCATTTTTAACGAGCTCCTGGGTGGTGAGATTCTGCTGTTCTGAGGACCACATTTCCCGTAGCAAAGAATCAGAGCGCTTAGTTTTTACTTAAAACAAACCCAACTTCTGGAGGCATGAGATTCTAGTGGAGTGTGTGTAACGCTCCCAATGCTTCTTCCAAAGGCTGGAGAAGGTGAAAGCACTTGAATCATTTGATAGGTTGTGGTGTTGATGAGCGACTGTGGTCACTGCTGCTACCTTCACTGCCAGGTACTAAACCTAAAAAGAGCACTGGAAAGCAAAGAACTAAGCTGCTCAGAGACAAGAACAGAGGGGCTAGAAATGAAAGCCCTGGGAAATCCCCTCGCATTGGACTCATGTTTCTCATGTCTCTGGGCTCCTTTCAGGCCTGGGCTTCAGATAGCAGCACACACCTTCAGTGTGTGTCCTCGTGGTTAGAGAGATCGAAGTGCTCCCCAGGAGCCCTCTCACTGCCACCTGACTGCACCAACAAGCACCTCCTGGCAGGCTCTTCCTGGTGGCATCGCTGTTGGGTTGAGAATACTACTGGTGACCAGAGTGCAGAGGAATTAGAGGTGCTGAGAAGGAAAGTCCAGAGAAGCTGCCAGCCCAACGGGATAGCCAGTGCCACCCACGGCTGCTGCGACAGACATTGGGAGTGACTGTTGTGTGGAGACTGCTGTCCTGGGACCATCAGTATGAATACTTTTTCCTTCTTCAAGCGCACATTTGTAATAGGCAGGACCAAGTCCCTTTCTGCTTGGAATTGCCAGCTTGGACTCACTGTGGGTGCTCACCATGTGCCATTACCACGGGACTCATGAAAGGTAGAAAAAGGAGTAACGGGAGCATAGACGCAGCCGATGCCTCCTGGCAATGATGACACACACACACACACACACACACACACGCCACGTGCAGCAGGTGTCCCACAGAACGGCTGCCAGCCCTAATCACAGGAATCTGACCAGTCCTCCTTCACAGTGACAGGAGGAAGCCAGCCTTCCTCCTCAGCCCTGGAGGAGTTCACACAGAGAATCAACAAATGCTAAATGGGAGACTTCAGGCAGCCGCTCCTCGTGGTACCCCAGGACCCTCGAGCGTGAAGTGGGGTGCTGGAGCCATGCTCCTGTGGGCCCTTCCAGAGGGAGCAGCCTGACATCCTGCTCACTTCATAACAGAGCCCGGGAGTTGGGCTCCCTCCAGGCCTCATCTTCCCAGCACCTCAGAAGTCAGTAGGGCCAGCCATGCTGGTGTTCTCCTGCTCTCAGCCAGGGCTCCTCACATTTGATGAAATCTCCAGTACTGTTAATGTGTCTAGAAAGTCAACTTGTGTATTGCAGGCAGGGATGGAGGGACTTGAAATTACCCAGAACTCTTTGTCTTAGTGCAATTTGTCTAAAGTTACTGTATTATTTTCTTTCCATCCATCCACTTCCCCCAAGCCCACAAATCCTCAGTTTCTAAAAATTGGAAGGAAACACAAAAGAAACCATCTTTCAGTGTTTGCAATCTACATGTCAAACCTATGGGGCCAAAGAACTAATATTAAAAATAATGATAATGATAATCACAGTCGGCTTGTGATTGCTGTATTCTCCAGTAGAGGTCTTTAGATGCCAGGAGGCTAAACTCAGAGTAATATTTAGTAAGCACTGTCTAATTTCCAGGCAGTCTTGCTTCCTAGCTTTCTTTTGATTTTGATGCTAATATTTGCATCTCAGGATGCTGAGAGGGTCCTGTGATTAGAGCCCCTTTCAGCCTCACACACACTGGGAGTACACAGCTGGCCAGTAGCACTATGTGATGTCACCTGGGTGCCCAAAGGCCCCCATTCATTTGCCTGATTTAGGTCAATTAAACAAACTTCAGGAGGAATTACTGTGACTTTTTCAGGGGGGCTAGAGATTTCTCCGGGATGAGGGCAAAAAAATGAAATGAGTGGAAAAACCATGAAACAGTGCAAACTCCACGCTACCCTATAAAACACAGAAAAGCCACCACAGGAAAGATTTGCAGGCAAAATAAAACCCTAACTGCACCATCCAGTCTTCTTTTAGGTGCCTCGTCTGTATTTACCTATTCCACTGGAGTGACCAGCCGGTAACATGGTAGACACATTATTTCCATTTTACAGATGAGGAAACTGAGGGACAGTAGATTCAGGAGATGCCTCAAGTCTCGCCCAGTTGGTGGGCGGTGGTGCCGGGATCTGAACAGGCTGGCTGGCTCCAGCAAACCTCGGCTCTTCCCTACTCTGCTCTTATTTCGTGCGGTAACTAGGTCAGGATCAGGGAACTCCTGATCACCCCCCTGAGGAGGAGCAAAGAGAAGACAGCTGTGAGGCGCCCCACTCTGGGGCAGCGTGTGTGACCCAGACCCGGGCCGAGAAGGGAGAAAGGAAGTATTTCCTTCCCTATCCTGAAGCGGGGGGCGTTCCAGGTTTCGCAGGTAGTGCTGCAGCAGCGGAAGGACCGGGCGAGGCTGCGCACCTGCGCCCAAGTCTCCACTCACCCGCCTTCCCTTGCCTCCTCACCTGCACGCGGGTACTTTTGGCCCTGGGCAAGCCTTGAGCCCAGCGCCGAGACCAAGCCCGGGAAATTAAACTGTGCATGGAATAAAATGTGGCCGGTGGAAGGTGCCTGCAGCTGGCGGTTAACACTGGCAGTAAGAGGATCAACGCCCGGGCCGCTGGCTTAAAAATGGGGGTGGGAGTGCGAAGTGTGCGCGCTCCCTTTTACCCATTCACGTTAGTTAATTTGGATGATAAGGGTTCGTGTTTAATCCCTTTGTGTGCGAGTGAATATCCTGAAATTGACAACCCCTGAGAGGGCACTCTCCGCTGGCAGAGTAACCTGGGAGGGTGTGGATCGTGTCCAATCTGGCGTGAAGCAGAAAAGAAACGTCGTGAGGAGACTGGAGGCAGGATCAAGAGGGACACCCTAGGGGCGCGAGGTGCAGACCGCGCCCTCACACCTCCCAGGCCGAAGCAGGTGAGCCGATGGCTTCCCGGAGGTCTGGCACCCCAGGCCTGGCTCTGCGCCCTGAGGCTTCCAGGTCCCACCAACGAGAGGAGAGCCGCCTACCCACCTCTGCCAAGGTCTAACGACCCCACTGGGGGCGCTGGGCCCTGCCATTGCCCTGCAGAGTAGAGAGAATATAGGCAGGGTCGGGGGCAGGCAGAAAAGAAGAAGATGTGAGAAGCGGTCTCAGCTGTTCCCAGATGGAGAAGATTAGAGAGGTGAGAGTTCGGTGGCTCTAGAAAGGGCCACAAAACAAAAATCGTCTGCAGGAAAGCTCACCCCACACCCACACCCCGCAAGCTCAGAGCCCCCAGAGTATGGGATCCGAGGCAGCAATTGTGAGCGAGGCCAGTCCTGGGGGAGGAGGCCTCTGGCCGCGGGGCCAGGCTGCCCGCAGAGGCGCAGGCGTCCAAGAGAGTTCCCAGCCGCCGCCGCCCCCCTCCTTCCCCTTGGGCCCGTCCAGCAAATTTCCTCCCTCGTTTCTGTTCGTGCCTTCCCTCCCTCCTCCTCCCCCCGATATTTTCGCTTTCTAAAACCATAAAAAAGAGATCAACTTCCCAAACTTCACGGGGCCCTTTTCAGTGACAAATATTGATGCCCAAAGTGTCTGCGCTCTCCCGCCCCCAAACGTTAAGAAAAGAGGGCCGGGAAAGGGAGACATAAAAAGTTAACAATGCTGTGAAAATATGTTTGCAGAAAATAGACAATCGTTGGATTAAACGTATTCAAGTATGAAATAATGCCTTTTTGTGTCAAAACTTGGGCGATGGGCGGGTACAAAAGTTCCCTGTGGCAGCTACTTGCTCCCTTTGTGAGCCGTGCGCTTTGGCGTCTCCACTTGGGCGCATTACTCAGAGCCCTCTAAGCGCGATTGTTTCTCCCTTTCTAATGACATTTACCGGATCAAAACATGCTGTTAATTCGATCAGAAGGCTTCACCCTCCCTGACAAAGCCACAATAATTTCTCCTGAAGTTTGTTAAATTGACCAAAATTAGGCAAATGAATAGGGGTCTGTAGGCGCCCCCTCTCGCAGGTGACGTCGCATAATGCTCGCCTGGGCCAGCTGCATTCCCCCTTTTCTTCTCGGCCCACTCTTCTCCGTGTTGCCCCCCAATCCTCCCACCCGCCCCTTCACACACAAACACACACGGACGCCCGCCAGTCTCTCCTCCCCCACCCTCTGGCATTATTAAAATTTAACCCAATGAAACTATTCATACTTTTCAATGGACATTTTCGTATAGGATAATAGGCTACAAATTGAGCCTCTTCCCCCTGCGAAGAGGGAGCCGGAGGGGGGGGGGGAGAGAAAAGAAAGCCAGCGACGTGGTCAGGGGGTAGGGGGGAGCGTCGCGTGCCAAACAGCGGCGGGAGGGGCGAGGCGAGGCGAGGCGGGAGCCTCGTGTGCCAGCCGCAGCCCCACACCTGCCGGGATGTCCGGACAAATAAAGCGGTGTAAACAAAAAGGGGGGAGAAGGACGTGTCAGCAAGTCGTGTGAGAAAAGCCTGGGAACAAACGGGGCGCCTCCGTCTCCAAGAGCTCTCCCTTGAACCCGGCGGAACAGCCTATTAAAGGCTTACTTAATTACTTTAATGACTCTGGACAGGCTTTAAAACGCACTCGGCGCTGGGACGGCGGGCTTGCTGGGATTTGTAAACAGGCGATCGTGTGAGACTCAGCGGTGGAACTAAAAGAGGCGACACTGTTTTGTGAGGGTCCTCGCCCCCCGGTGCCCGCGGCCACTGCGCCCCTGCGCTCCGCGCCCGCGACTGCTACAGGCGCTCGCTCGCCCGCCGGCCCGTTTACCGCCTCCTTTTCCCGCCGGGGCTGTTGCCATGCAAATGTTATTCCCGGGCCGATCACGTGTCCTTTGAAGGGCCACGTGGATTAACAAAGCTGATCTGCCCCCAGCTCGCCCCCCTCGGCTGCTAAATTTTTTTTCTGACCTTCTTTAAAACTGATCTTGAATGCATACATCCTCCAAACGCAGCTCCCCTAATCCTATGGAATAATTCAACTCGTGAATGCACTTGGAGCCCTAGATGGCCGCTTTATAAGGCAACCCTCGGAGCTGGGAGGCTGCAGTCTACCTGGGACACTCGAGGAGGCACACGAGGCGGAAAAGTGGACGGGTGCCCCGCGCCACCGCCTCTCCCGAGGGCGCGTACTAACCAGGATGTCAGACAAGCTCAAGGAACGCAAAGTGAGTCGGCTGAGCCCAAATGGCACTTGCGCCCTGGTGGTGGAGGCGTCTGACTCAGCGACCCGCCACTTGTGTGGACCGATGGCAGGGAAGTGCCTACACGGGACTTTGAGTGTGGAGGAATCTCGAGTGGTTTGGGAAGGGAGTGGGATACAGAGAGGAGGGTGCTGAACCAGGGAGACGTCCGTGCCCAGAGGCTGGTGGCCACCTCCCCAAAGGCCTGGGTAGGGTGGCTGGAAGGGGAGCGCGCCAGCGCGGTCGTGAGAGGGCAGAGCTCAAACGGCCCGAGCGTGGCGGGCCAGGAGTCCCTTCCTAGGGCGAATCTGAGCAGTGTGCGCGGCTGGAGAGGCGGTTAGCACGCAGCTGCTATAGCCGCGCCCTAGACGACTTCCCGGGCAAAGCCATCCTAAACGTACAACCCTCTGTTCGCAGAGAACCCCCGTTTCGCATAAAGTGATAGAAAAGCGGAGGAGGGACAGGATCAACCGCTGCTTGAACGAGCTGGGCAAGACGGTGCCCATGGCCCTGGCGAAGCAGGTAACGTTGGCGGCCCGGAGCCGGGTGCCAGGCTTTGGGAGGCCTCTGCGGCCACTCTGCGGAGACGCCCGAGCCTGCAGACACAGAGGGCCTCACTTGCGGGCCCCTCTCAGGGAGCCTGAGCGCAGGGCGAGCCTCAGGAGGCTCTGGCGCAGATCCGCTGCCGCGCCCGCTGGCTGGTCCTCTCCAGAGCCACAGTGCCAGCCCAGCAGGCGCCGGGCCGCTGCGAGGGGCCCTTCCTCCTTTTGCAGAGTTCCGGGAAGCTGGAGAAGGCGGAGATCCTCGAGATGACCGTTCAGTACCTGAGAGCACTGCACTCCGCTGATTTTCCCCGGGGAAGGGAAAAAGGTGGGCACGGGTTAGGGAATGGGACGCCTGGGTCAGGCGCCTGCGCCACCCAGAGACCCTGGGGCTGGGAGGGGAGTGACTGAGCGTTCCCGAGAGCTCTACTGGAGCTCCACTCTCCCGGAGGGCAGGGGTCTTGCGAAGCCGCCTCTCCCGGCCCGGCGACAGCAAGGCGGCGAGGGAGAACTGGTTTCCAGAGAGGCTGGTTCCATCGCCTCTTCCCGGGTGGGGTGGGTGGGTGGGGTCAGGCTCTCAGGGAAAGGGGGCGTTTGCGCGTTCCTTGCCAGTCTCTAAGACTGCGCAGAGGAGAGGGCGGGCCTCAAATGGGAACTTTGGCCAGAAAATGTGGTGGGAGGTGCCCTGCACCCGCTCTGGGCTCCCGTGGCAAAGGGGCGCTCAGGGTGTGTCCGTCCTGTGGGCTTTCTCGTTCCTCCAGCAGAACTTCTAGCGGAGTTTGCCAACTACTTCCACTATGGCTACCACGAGTGCATGAAGAACCTGGTGCATTACCTCACCACGGTGGAGCGGATGGAGACCAAGGACACCAAGTACGCGCGCATCCTTGCCTTCTTGCAGTCCAAGGCCCGCCTGGGCGCGGAGCCCGCCTTTCCGCCGCTGGGTTCGCTCCCGGAGCCGGATTTTTCCTACCAGCTGCACCCTGCGGGGCCGGAGTTCGCTGGCCACAGCCCGGGCGAGGCCGCTGTGTTGCCGCAGGGCTCTGGTGCCGGGCCTTTCCCCTGGCCGCCTGGCGCGGCCCGCAGCCCCGCACTGCCCTACCTGCCCAGCGCGTCAGTGCAGCTTGCGAGCCCAGCGCAGCAACACAGCCCCTTCCTGACGCCGGTGCAGGGCCTGGACCGGCATTACCTCAACCTGATCGGCCACGCGCACCCCAACGCCCTTAACCTGCACACGCCCCAGCACCCCCCGGTACTCTGACGCCCACTCGCCCGCCAGATTTCTCTGCGCTTTGGGCGCTGCTTAGGAGAAATGCTGTATATATTGTACATATATTGTGTAAATATTGTACCCAAAAAAAAACTGGGCAGGGGGAGGCAAAGAGCGAATGAGTCTTCTGAAGGATCTCCCCCTGGTAATAAACGTTTTCTGATAAAGACCCAAAGAGAGGGATTTATTTATTATCTTCTGCTCATCCCCAACCCATCCCCTCCGCGGTGCCAAGGGCGCAAGGCTGACAGGGCTCAAGGTAACAGCCCTCAGTAATTTGGTAAGCGGCCCGCTGCGGAGTCTGAGGGAGGCGGACGTCAAATGCAGGTTCAGACAGATATTCCAGGCGTCGCTGAAGGGCGGGATTCGCGGCTCCCTGCACCTGTCCAGCGCGCATCCTGAGCATTAGCCTCAGAGAAACAGGGGAGGCGAAGAACACTGCCCTTGGCTCTCAAGAAAATGCAAATTGAAGGACCTGCCCCAAACTGACTTAGGCGGACTGTTGCCAGCTGCGACCCGGCGCGCTTCCTACCCCGAGGCAAGTGCCGGACGCGCGCACCGCACGCCCGCGGGTCTGGAATGCGGCGACACCCGGGCCAAAGCCGGGGCGCGTGGCTGAGTTTACAGTCTTAAAAAACCTCTAAAAAAATACCGGAACCAAGTACAGTTCTGAGTTGAGGATTGGAAGCATCACTGCTGACAACTACTCAGCGCCAGAGGCTTCCAAGAAGCTGGTGTTGCCTTTTGCGCACAGAGCAGGCCAGCTTCGGAGGCGCTGGGCGTCTAGGCGAGAGATCCACACAGGCCGGGTTGGGAGACGCCTCTTCCCCACCCCGTAGGGGATTGTTCCCTACCCGCCATCCTCCACCTTTCGGCCACTGGTGCAGGATGGAGACCCTGGGCTCTCCGTTTAAGTTCTCAGGCTTGGAGAGAAAAGTCCTCCTTATCCTTTCCCCAGTGTGATTTTTTTTTTTTTTTTTTTTTTTTAAATCTCGCTCCACCCCGAACGTGGTGAGGAAAGTTTGGAATCCAGGAAAGACTTGGCTAGTGATCTTTTAAGGGGATTGTGATTTTCAGTTCCAGGGCATCTGTGCCCTACCCACAAAATAGCGATACATCTAAAACGGCAAGCTAAAATCCTGTTTCTCTAAGACTCAAAGGGCAAAACAGGGCTCCCCGTCGTTTTATGTAAATAGGTAAAATAAACAATGTATCCAACTGGCTAAATTTGCGTTTGTGGGTATTTAAATTTTTCTTTGAACTTTTGTGCCTCATTAATTTTAATGCCTTTTAAATAAATAATTCGAAATTAGGTAGCACGTTTTCCTCTTTGTTTTCAGAGGCCATTCCGCTGAACTGTGGTGATTTGTCTTCTCCCAGATCCGCTGGAAGACTATAAATTAACTTATTCTATTTTCTCTGGACAGGGTTTAAGAAAGCTCTGACCTAGACTGTTTGCTGAGGTCATGGAATGGGATGACCTGCAATTTGTAAACCATCAAACTTCATTATGCACACACAGGAAAAAAAAAAGAAGAAGAAGCAGCCCTCATTACATTGCTCGTAAAGTGAAAATTACACGTATATGTTTTGCCAGGAGAAACATATACTTTAGAAACGGTCTTGCTTGTGAGAGGTTCTTGAAATAACTTGTCTATAAAATGTGAGCTCTCTCCTTTCTATGAAGTGATATAGCTGGAGCATGGAAGTGAGAGTGAGACCAGGCGGCCCTTCCGGATAACAAATATACATTGAGCAATATGGGATAAAAACAAATTATGCAGAAATGGGGAGAAAGGATGGTGCCTATTATTGGAACACATGTCTTACACCCATTTTCATCACGCTGGATACAGAATATGAAGAAGGCCTTTCAGGGTTTTCTTCTCTGAGCATTAAGCCAGTCTGAATTCCCTTCGGCAGTGAAGCATTAAAGATATAGTGTTACCCTGGAAATATAAATTATTAATATATTCAGCATTTTTGTCACTTCTCAACTGTTAACCAAATTAGACAAAACTTTCTTTTGCTAAGTAGATTTTCTCTTTGGGATTAGCTTTGGGAATGCACAGGGCCACCGCAGTAAAAACTGCCGTCATTTACATATAATTTTGCAAACTTCCACTGGTCCATGACAGTCTTTGTACCTCAAATGTTGGTATTCTTGATTTTTTTCCTTTCTCATTTAACTGTAGAGGATAAAACCCTGCTTTGGATTTACAATGACTTTAGGATAAAAGTCTCCCTCCCCTTTCTCTCTTTCCCCCTTTCTCTCTCTCTCTCTCTCCCCCTCTGTGTGTGTGTACATGTGTATGTTTTGTGTCTTTTTCTGAAACCTTCACCCAAAGTCCCAATTCTCCAGGCTTGGCTAAAAGTCAATCTTGGAATAGTTTGACTTTGCAAAAGATTAAAAATGTCACTACAAAATGGAATGGATTCAAATCTGATTGTGACGTGAATGTGTTCTTCTTGCAGTGTCTCTGACAATACATTACCTCCGGCTTCCCAGCTATAGCCCCCGCTCCTGTCTCCCTCTGTCTGAGTCTCTTATGCCCAATCCCTCCACTTTCTTTAAGTAAGTTGTATAGTAATGGTTTCCAAGAGAGGCCCAACCAAACCTAGAAATAACAAAAAACAGTGGGTTTGGGTGGAGGTAACCCATTGTGATGCTTCTGAAAGGGGCAACCTCTTTTTTCTTGGGCTTCATCCTTGAGTGGGCAAGAATAAAAATAATCATCCCCATGAAATCAAAGGTTTTCTCCAGAAGCTCGAAGAACAAAGCTGATGGCTGGTGCTTGGGGTGGGTCCCTGTGGCCCAGCAGGGCTGGAACTAGTCGCTTCCAGGCACTCCAGCCGCCCCTGCCGAAAGGGCGGTAATACAGAGCTCACTTGTTCTTCCAAGCGTTGTTGAACAAAGACAGCCCCGTGTGTCAGTGAGAACCTCTCCAGTCCAAGCTGCTGGATATCAGGAAAGGAAGGTGGAGGAGCTGCCATGGGAAGTGCCTGAGCCCACAGACGCATGGACTTCTGGAAACCTCGTAGTGGGTGTCTGCAAAGAGAAACAACAAGAAATGAAAGGCCTCATGGGTGTGAGGAAGAATTCCATAAATACTTGAGGAATGGCTGAATGAACTGCCTAACAGTGCTGAGCTCTTGGAGTTCTGTATCAGGTCCTCCCTATCCTCAGTTGCCACCCTGTGTCATCAGAGACTAGCAAGTAATTGTACATCCACCCAGAAATCCATGGAGCACTCCACACACGTTCTGAGGATTGTCAGAAGGAGCAACAGTCTTGCCTTTTCCTGGACATTCTACCTTGTGGTCTGGCAGCAGGAGACCATGCCTGGCCTGCTTGGGTAGGGCAGTGAACTCTCCCCACAGGTCCAGCTAAATGCAGAACACAACTGCAGAATTTGGGTTCAGAACTAGCTTGATGGAGTTCTGCTCCTTTCACATGGAAAAGCTCCAGGTGGGGCCAAGTCAGCTTCCACCCTCCTTTCTGCTTCATTTATGATTCAGAGTATAGCTTCTGGAGTTGGACAGCCTGGATTTGCATTCCAGCTCTGCTGTCTACTAGCTGTGTGACTTAGGACAAGTTGTTCGGCCTCTCAGAGTCTCTTTCATCATTGATAACAAAAGCTATCACAAGTGCATACTCCCTAGGGTTGCTATGAGGATTCACTGAGTTGGGACATCAAAGCACTCCCAACAGTGCCTGGCCCGTACGGAATGTTCAGTATATGTTAGCTATTATAATAAGTTATTTTTAATCTACTCTGCCTTCCAAGGAGTTAGATATTTAGGGCCAGTTCAAGCTACAAAACAAAATGCCCAGGCAAATCATGAGAAAAGTCTTTAATCCCAGGGCTTTTTAAACCCCCAAGGCTTGCTCTGGAACAGACAGCTGTCTTCATTTAGGAGAAGTCAGGATAGGGGTTTCTAACTTCATCCCACCATTAGCCTTGGAGTCCTGCGCCCTGCTTCAAGCTATGATTGGTTGTCAGATCCCCTCTACTAAATTTGGAATGCTATCCCTTACAAGCTTTTAGGTACAGAAATTTGGCCTCATGTTGTTGTATGAGAGCTCTTGTACCTGCAGCCACACACTCCCTACAGTGTAATGCCTATTCATGTACAAATCTTGGCCATTGCGAATTTTTTTTGGCCCAAGAGGGACACAAACTAATTCAGTGTTCCTTAAACACACTTTTGGTAGCACCTCAATGCTCTTCTCAGCCTCCCCCTCACTTTCTGTTTAAGTTTTCCATTCCATTTTTCCCTTTTGCCTATGGTATTTATCACCTACCGCTCCACTCCCTGAGGAGTCAACCCGAGATGCAGGTTCCAGCCCTGCTGCAGCCCCCCAGCTCCCTGGACTCTGTCCCCCAACTCCCCTCCCTTTCCTGCTTGGCCTTCAGCTCTCCTTCTCCCTGGTTTTCTGGTTCCTGAGGTCTGACTCCCCAACACCCACGGCCTGGCCAGAGGATTGATCCATGTACATGTGTGCCCGATACTTACATGTGCGTCTACGTTGAGAGGGACTTTTATTCCCGCTGCTCCTGGCTCCATGGGGAGGGATATTACTGGAGTGACAGTCAGCACCTCTCCGCATGCCTTTCATATTCCTCAGGGATCTGATTGGAGTGTTTGGAAGCAGGACCCAGGCATGCTCCACTCAGCCCCTTTCTCTCTGGTGTCAGCCTGCCCACAGAAGGCAAGCAAGCATGCCCGACAGGCTGGTTGGAAGATGTCTAGCTCTTCCTGTGCTTGTGATGGACAAGCTTAATTCTTTTTTTTTTTTTCTTGAGATGGAGTCTCGCTCTGTCGCCCAGGCTGGAGTGCAGTGGCGCGATCTTAGCTCACTGCAAGCTCTGCCTCCTGGGTTCAGGCCATTCTCCTGCCTCAGCCTCCCGAGTAGCTGGGACTACAGGCACCCGCCACCACGCCCAGCTAATTTTTTGTATTTTTAGTAGAGACAGGGTTTCTCACCATGTTAGCCAGGATGGTCTCGCTCTCCTGACCTCGTGATCCGCCTGCCTCGGCCTCCTAAAGTTCTGGGATTACAGGCGTGAGCCACCGTGCCCGGTCTGGATAAGCTTAATTCTAAGGTGAAACGTTGCAAGCCCACTGTCCCTGTAAACTGATGTCACATCCTCCTGTCAGTTGCAAAAGAGACATTTTAATCTCTGCCTGACACCTACATTTATATATCAAAGGGTTCTGAGAACAGTAGGAAGAAAAAATCGTTACTGGCTATCCTAAAAGCCCAGAACGTGGGTGCTTATCTGCGTGCAGCTAGGAATGGAGATATACATACCTGCCTGTGTGCATGAGCGGTGCAGGCCCAGGAGTGCCACATACGTGTGTGCAGGGTGTATGCTTATGTACACAAGGGTGTGCATGAAGGAAACCTAGGGCCAGAGGAAAGAGCTCCCCAGTGAATAGAATTGCTAGGTTAGAGCTCAATGGACCCAACTTACTTCTGGCTCACGTGGGAGATAAGAAACTATCATTATGAAAGTCTGGGTACTGGTACCAAAACAGATACATAGACCAATGGAACAGAACAGAGACCTCAGAAATAACACCACACATCTACAACCATATGATCTTCAACAAACCTGACAAAAAAAGCAATGGGGAAAGGATCTCCTATTCAATAAATGGTGCTGGGAAAACTGGCTAGCCATATGCAGAAAACAGAAACTGGATCCCTTCCTTACACTGTATATAAAAATTATCTCAAGATGGATTAAAGACTTAACTCTAAAACCCTAAACCACAAAAACCCTAGAAGAACACCTAGGCAATACCATTCAGGACATAGGCATGGGCAAAGACTTCATGACAAAAACACCAAAAGCAATGACAACAAAAGCCAAAATTGACAAACAGGATCTAATTAAACTAAAGAGCTTAGGCACAGAAAAAGAAACTGTCATCAGAGTGAACAGGCAACCTACAGAACGGGAGAAAATTTTTGCAGTCTACCCATCTGACAAAGGGCTAATGTCTAGAATTTACAAGGAACTTAAGCAAATTTACATGAAAAAAAAACCATCAAAAAGTGGGCAAAGGATGTGAACAGACACTTCTCAAAAGAAGATATTTATGCAGCCAACAAACATGAAAAAAGCTCATCATCACTGATCATTACAGAAATGCAAATCAAAACAACAATGAGATACCATCTCATGCCAGTCAGAATGGTGATTATTAAAAAGCCAAGAAACAATAGATGCTGGCGAGGATGTGGAGAAATAGGAACGCTTTTACACTGTTGCTGGGAATGTAAATTAGTTTAATCATTGTGGAAGACAGTGTGGTGATTCCTCAAGGATCTAGAACCAGAAATACCATTTTACCCAGCAATCCCATTACTGGGTATATACCCAAAGGAATAGAAGTCATTCAACTATAAAGACACATGCACACGTATGTTTATTGCAGCACTATTTACAATAGCAAAGTCATGGAACCAACCCAAATGCCCATCAATGACAGCCTCTATAAAGAAAATGTGGTACATATACATCACGAAATACTATGTAGCCACAAAAAGGAGTGAGATCGTGTCCTTTGCAGGGACATGGATGAAGCTAGAAGCCATCATCCTCTGCAAACTAACACAGGAACAGAAAACCAAAAACCACATGTTCTCACTCATAAGTGGGAGTCGAATAATGAGAACACATGGACACAGGAGGGGTGCAACACATATCAGGGCCTGTTAAGGGAGTGGGAAGCAAGGGGAGGGAACTTAAAGGATTGGTCAATAGGTGCAGCAAACCACCATGGCACACACATACCTGTGTAACAAACCTGCACATTCTGCACATGTGTCCCAGAACTTAAAGTAGAATAATAATAATAATAATAAAGAAAGTCTGCAAATCTGTGTGATTATACTTTTTGACCAACTCCCTCTATAGCAAGTAGAGCTGAAGCAAAACAGAAGAGTGGCAGCAAGCAGCATTATGCTGAATAGGGGCATGGGAGATGGGGGGAAGTTATTGAAATGCTACTAAATGGGGGTGGGAAATTGAATGGAGTAGGAACTCTGGGCTGGACTATAGAGAGAGTGAGAGGAAGAAGGACCCCATGAGGACTGGGAACGTGAAGCAAAGAAAAGTCCCAGTACCTTTTCCCTTAGGCGATTGGTCAGCACACACAGCCCTGCTGACTCTTTCAACCAGTGAAAGGTTGGTCCTTATCCTCCCCAGGTGAAGGGAAACGCATAATTGTTGCAACATTGTCCCATTCATACAAACCTGTTTCTGGAATGGCTTCAGAAACCCTAGGTATGAAATGCTGACAAAATTATATGGAATGTGTGTTCTATGTTTTCTCTGGACTTTCGTTAATTCTTATAGTTAAATAGCACCATTGCTAGAGGCATTAATTATAGCATCACTGAGAGGCATGGTGATTAAGAACATGGTCCTGGAGCTAGACTGCTTGGGTTGGAGTCCAGTCCAGGCACAGCTGTTTTCTAGTTGTATGACCTCCAGCGCCCAGTTTCACAGCTCTGAGCTTCAGTTTGCACCAGGTGAATGGGACCGGTGTGCCTATCCCACTGGTGGGTGGGAGGATTCAAGAAGTTAACAGAGCAGTGGCTGGATAATAGTTTCAACTCCATAGCTGTTAGCTATTAGAACTGAAATCTGGCTGAGCACGGTGGCTCACGCCTGTAATCCCAGCACTTTGGGAGACCAAGGTGGACAGACCACCTGAGGTCAGGAGTTCGAGACCAGCCTGGCCAACACAGTGAAACCCTGTCTCTACTAAAAATACAAAAATTAGCCAGGCATGGTGGCATGTACCTGTAATCCCAGCTACTCAGGAGGCTGAGGCAGGAGAATCGTTTGAACCCAGGAGGTGGTTGCAGTGACTCAAGATTGTGCCACTGCACTCCAGCCTGGGCGACAGAGTGAAACTCCATCTAGAAAAAAAAAAAAAGAAAGAAATGAAATCTGCGTGAGATTTCGACATGGATGAAAACTGTATCCCTTAAAATTGGTTACCTACTTACAATATTGAATTTTTGAAAAATTGTTGATATTGCCAATTCACTGCCTTTTTTTTTTCTTTGAAGCAGTCTTAATTTTAGCATTTGTCTCTTTTTTCTTTTCTTTTTTTGTTTTCCTGGGTGATTGTCTTTAAAGCATCTCCCTCTTTGCATCAGGGAAAATATTAAGAATGGAAGAAAGGAGGCTGTGTGGCAGTGTGAGCCTATAATCCCAGCTGCTTGGGAGACCAAGGCGGGAGGATCACCTGAGCCCAGGAGTTCTAGACCAGCTTGGGCAATGTACAGAGAACCCATCTCTAAAAAATTTTAAAAAGGAAGGAAGACAGAGATACTGTTTAGTGCTGGTATTACAGGCGTGAGCCAACACGCCTGGCCCAGAGATCTTTTTTAGAACTTGCTAAGTATAAGGTACGAAGATGGCTCCAGAAGGACCAGGTGTTAAAGAGTGCAGAGCAGCCACTGGAACAGGGCAGAGGATTTGTCTTAACGCTGCATTCATACAACAAACACACTGTTTGGAGAGGCCTCCGTGGAGCTGGGAGAAATGAAGAGGGGGCCACCTTGCCCAAAAGAGCCTCTTTGACGCCTCCCAGGGCCCGCCACGGTGGTAGGTGCTTTCCCACGCAGTCACTGCATTTCGTCCCCACAGTACCCTCTGCAGTACGCCTCATCACACACAGCCTGCAGCTGAGGGCCAACACAGCTTGTCCAAAGCCATGTAACTACTTCACGGCAGCATCAGAATTGTAACTATAATACGTGTGCTCCCCAGTCCAGTGTGCTTTCTTCTTCTTTTTTTTTTTTTTTTTTTTTTTTTGAGGCGGAGTCTTGCTCTGTCGCCCAGGCTGGAGTGCAGTGGCCGGATCTCAGCTCACTGCAAGCTCCGCCTCCCGGGTTCCCGCCATTCTCCTGCCTCAGCCTCCCGAATAGCTGGGACTACAGGCGCCCGCCACCTCGCCCGGCTAGTTTTTTGTATTTTTTAGTAGAGACGGGGTTTCACTGTGTTAGCCAGGATGGTCTCGATCTCCTGACCTCGTGATCCGCCCGTCTCGGCCTCCCAAAGTGCTGGGATTACAGGCTTGAGCCACCGCGCCCGGCCCAGTGTGCTTTCTTCTACACAGCAGCTGCCAAATCAGCAACATTTTCATACTCCCTTAGAATAGCAAGGTCTAAGGCTAAGTTTAGAAATACTCTTCTCTCCCGGTGTAAAGTTGTCGTCCTCCGTGACTTCAAAACTGAGCAGTTGAGTGTCCCAATGTACAGTCTTTAAAATTCAGCTTTTTAAAAAATCACATCCCTTTCCATTAACAATTTTTTTTTTTTTTTTTTTTTTTTTTTTTTTTTAGAGACAGTGGAGTGCAGTCATGTAATCATAGCTCACTGCAGTCTCGACCTCTCAGGCTTAAGTGATCCTCCCACCTCAGTCTCCCGAATAGCTGGGACTCCCGGAACATGCCCGGCTAAGTTTTTTGGTTTTGTAGAGATGGAGTCTTGCTCTGTGTCCCAGGCTGGTCTCAAACTCTTGGGCTCAAGAAATCCTCCTGCTTTGGCCTCCCAAAGTTCTGGGATTACAGGCATGAGCTACCACACCCAGCCGACATCCCTTTTAAACTGTTTACCAAAGCAATGCATGCTCACATAGAAAGGATAAAGCAGACACAAAAACACCTGTCCCACCATCCAGATATAAGCACTGTTAGCTTTTTTGATATGCTTCCTTACAGGTTTTTTATGCACACATTAATTTTAAAATACATCTTCAATAGCTAATACACTTATATGGGACAAAATGTCAACTATACTAACGCGTATGTGGTGACAAGTAAATCTTCCTCTCGTGTCCGTCCCCAGCCATCCACTGCCCATCCTAGGAAGCAGTCACCAGCATCAGCTTTTTCTGTATCCTTTAACAGATAGTCCGCACAGACACATAAACTGAGTAATTTTTAAATTCTTGTTTTTTAAAAACAGTATGTTATTTTATGAATAAATACAAACGCATATCTAATTTTCCTTCTCCCCTAGAAGTGACTCACCTTCCGTCTCGCCGCTTTCCCGGCATTTCACACTCAGATTTGTCCAGGATGTCGCACAGCCAGTCAGAATCACCTTGAGGTAGTCCTTGCTGGTCAGTCCAGCGTGAGAGCAATCAATCTGGTGAAGGCTTTTCCCCATGAACATCCCACCTGAGAGAGACAAGGGATCTGAAATGACACAACGCTGCGTCTGTCCCCAGCAGGGCTGCACGTGTACTGGGGTGTGAGGCTCTGGATCACGGCTCCGTGTGCAGCATCCTTCCAGCAAACCAGGTCTTTCTACGTGGCGAGGGTCACTGGCCCATTCCACTCCCTGACAATTCTGTCGCCTAGAGTACCTGCAGTTGCCTGAACTTGCGGAGCTCTCCCTGGCCTTTGCAGAGACTCCTCTGCCTCAAGAGTCATCCCAACACCACCCCAGCAGCCTCACCTCCCTTCTTTACATGGCGAACTCCAGCCTCCTCTTTAGGGGGTAGTCTCCGTCTCTTTTGGGAAGCTTCCTCTGATGCTCCATCTGCTCACGTCCCGATCCCCATGAGGAACTGCTCTCTGTTGCTCTTCATAACGTGTGCACGACCCCTGCCGTTCATTTAACAAATGCCTGTTAAATGCCTGTGCGTGCCACGACTGAGAGACCTGGAAGCAAGGCAAGCAATGTGCTGACAGCAGATAGAGGCTATTGAGGAAGGTATTAGATACAGTAAGTAATTATTAAAGTGTGACAAGTCCAAAAGAGGAACTCTGGGGCATGGGCAGAGGGGATCCACCTCAGAGACTCTCAACTGGTTGAGTTGAGGCAGAGAAAGTTGCATTTCAGCTGATACCAGAAGAAAATGTAGGAATTAACCAGGTGAGATGAGAAAGAAAAGGAAGAAAGAGGTTTCAGGTAGAGAGAACATCGTTGTGAGGGCCCCGAGGCATGCAAGAGGCCCTTTTGAGGAGCTGGTGGTTGTCTAGCACGGCCTGTGAGTTGTTGGAAGACTTGATTAGATATGCCTTTCAATCTCTGGTTTCCGTGTAGAGAAAGAACTAGAGAGGAGCAAGACCCGAGATAGGGACCCGTATTTGTAGCATTTATGTGGGATTCCTCTAGAAAGAGCTGAAGCCCAATATCCACTTAGTTCAGTCTCATAATTCTGCACTATTTTTGACGGCTGCTCATCTCCGAGCTTTTTAATAGGGCACTAGATCATACTCATGTTTTCAACCCCAGAACTTAGCACAGAGTCTGGCACAGAGTATGGGCTCGAGAACTGTCTATAAAAGACCAATGTAACAATTCCTTATGGTAGCTGAAGCTCTGAGATGAGGCTCTTTTTTTGTTAAACTGAGTAGAGCAAGAATGCAACACAAAATGGAGTCTCTTACTATTTCTGATAAAATGTACATTTAAGGCCGGGCACCGTGGTTCATGCCTGTCATCCCAGCACTTTGGGAGGCCAAAGTGGGAGGATTGCTTGAGTCCAGGAGTTTGAGACCAGTCTGGGCAACATAGCAAAACTCTATCCCCCAAAAAGAAATATATATATATGTGTATATATATATGTGTGTGTGTGTGTGTATAATTAAAACAATAGCATCTTTATTACACAAATGCCAATTTCCAAACTTGAAAACAATGACAAGTATTTTCCATAGTAGTGGAAGCGACCCGAAGATCCAACCGCAGGTGACTGGTTTCCGGTAGCCACTGAAACTGATCCTGAGGAAGAGTGTGCTTGACATGGAAATGATAACAACGACTTCAGTAATAAAAAATACACATCTATAAGAATAGGGGTCGGGTGTGGTGGCCCACGCCTGTAATCCCAACACTTTGGAAGGCTGAGGCAGAGAGATCACTTGAGGTCAGGAGTTCGATACCAGCTTGGCCAACATGGTGGAATTCCGTCTCTCCTAAAAATACAAAAATTAGCCAGGTTGTGGTGGTGGCCATCTGGAATCCTAGCTACTCAGGAAGCTAAGGTGGGATAATCACTTGAACCCAGGAGGCTGAAGTTGCAGTGAGCCAAGACTGTGCCACTGCACTCCAGCCTGGGTGACAGAGGGACTCTGTCTCAAAAAACAAAACAAAAACAAAAACAAAAGAATAGGCCAGGCATGGTGGATCATGTCTGTATTCCCAACACTTTGGGAGGTTGACATGGGAAGATCACTTGAAGATACAAGTTCAAGACCAGTTTGGGCCACACAGCAAGATCCTGTCTCTATTTTTAAATGAATACATAAATTAATAAAATAAAATAAAACAAAACAGGCCTGATGTAAACACGGCCAAATTGCACTGCTAAGTTATGGGGATAGGATTTTGAGTGTTAGTGAACAGAATAAAGATAATGTAATGCCTCATAAAAACTGAACACTTTAAAACATCTTTTTATTAGAAAATAAAACAAAGATCCAGGAAACCACACAAAGCAAATAGGGGCTTCATGATTTATCTTCAGGTGAACAGCCTTGCAACCACCACCCAGGTCAAGATAGAACTTTGCCCCTTCCCTGTGACCTCATCCCAACCACAACCTCTTTCTCTCCAACTAGCTAACCACTATCCTGATTTTTATAGTAATCATTTCCATGGATGTTTTTAAAACATAGTTTTAACACCCAAATGCATCCCTGGACAGTCCAGTTTTTGTCTTGCTCATTTGAAAACATTTGGCATGTTTTTCAGATCTCTTCTAATCCACACATTCCCCTTCCATTTTTGTCATTTCCTTACAATCCATCTGTTGGATCAATACATTGGCTACTTGGCCAGGACAGTCACAGAGCTGGTGGAGCTGTAGTGAGCTGCATATGTTCCTCTGTGTTCTCTATTCCTGCAGCTGGATCCAGAGGCTGGATCCGACTCAGGTTTCATCCGTTCTGCTAAACTAAGTGCTTTGTTTCTAAACAACTGGAATGAAGTGTTAATAAGTCTTCATTTCACTTTGGCCCCTTCAGAGCTGTTCCCAGCCTCGCCTGTCTGCCCGCCTCCCACGTTCCCGTTGTATCCTGTCCTGGGCTGCCAGTCACGGACATGCTCTCCATGCCCCCTCACACTCCTATTGGCTCTAAGAGTCGCAACGCTAATCGGTTCCTCTGACTTGCACAAGAGTGACTACCTTGTCTCACTTCCTTAGGCAGAAGCTCACTGGCTTATTGAGCTGGGAGGTTCCAGTGCAGTCTATTCACTGACACTTCGCCTACCAAGTGAATAGAGAGCGATTCTCTTTTTCACTCAAATACCCCAACCTCTTCCCCATTCATTTCCCAAATATTACTTTCAGTCACATTGAAGGAAAAAAATTGATTTGAAAGTTTAAAACTGCTCCAATGACCTCATTTACAATTCTGACAAGCAGCTTGAGATCACCTTTTAACTTCTGAATGCACTTTTGGCCCAGAGACATTTAAAACATCACAATTATTACCCATTACTGTCATTGTCGTATCCTATGATCCAGCTGATGAGAAACGAAGTTTGATCAGGGTAGTGGATAGCTTTGAACTGCCATCCTAATAATTTAGATTTATGGAGCATTATTTTTTGAGGAATTAAAAGTACCTTGTCAATTCATTTTTCTGGAGGTGAAATAACAGATCCTAATTCTCAGAGCAGACCGAGCCAGGCAGCCAGTTCTGCCTACCATAGCACTGACACTCCACCGGCCTGGGCACCTCTCTCCCCCCTCCCCCTTGCAGTCCATCACCAAAACCTTCAGTCTTTCCACTTGTCTCCATATCCTGTGACATTCTCGTAGTTCAAGCCACTATTTCTCATCTTTGCCACAGCCTCCTAACCGGCCTCCCGGGCTACATTTTTGGCTTCTCAGAATCTGTTTCCCACATAGCAGTCTGAGTGGCCTATTTAGGTGGAGTTTAGACAGTGTTTAACCTCTCATTGCTGCAGGTAAAACCCAAGCTCCTCCCCCCAGCGACAGGACTGTGCTCCACTCTTGCCCTCCTCCCTACCCTCATGGCTTTCTGCTCCCCACGTTGCTGCCTCTGCACCTGCTACCTTGGTCTCCCCCGGTGCCTCAGAGCACTACAGGCCTTATCAGCACAGGCCTTACAACGCCCTTCCCACTCCCCTCACCATGCTCAACAGCAGGTGTCAGCAAGGCTGTCCTGTACCACCTCCCCTTACCCACCCAAATATCTGGTGGTAGAAACCTGTTGCTTTTCTCTCCTTCAAATTACTTACCGTAATTATTTTAAACTGTCTCAAAATATGCATAATATAAAATTTGCCATTTTAATCACTTTTAAGTGAATGGTTCTGTGGCATTACATTGCTGTGCAGCTGAAACAGACCCAGTAGTTCCATAGACAGTTTTTTTGTTTGTTTGTTTTGTTGGTTGGTTGTTTTTGATAAACATAGAAATAGACCTTTGTGGTCTTAAAGCTTAAAACTTACATTTGTTTAATCTGAGTGTCCTCCTCAGGAAAGGACTCCCAGCCCTCTCAAAAAGTATCAAAGAACTGAAACTCACCAAATCACTACATCCAGACAATGAGACCCAGGCCCCTCATTCGCCAGGACTGGTTCCTTCCCCTTTCCAAGTTCCTGTTTTCCCGTACATGGCTACATTTCTTCCCTGCTATATAAAGCCCTAGTTTTAGTTGATCAGGGAGATGGATTTGAGACTGAGCCCCCATCTCCTCAGCTGTAGTACCCAGTCAGAGCTTCCTCCTGGCAGTACTTGCTGTCTCAGTGGTTGGCTTCCTGTGTGGTGAGCAGCAGGACCTAGACCAAACCCCTGGCATTTGGTAACACAATCATCACCTCCATCCATCTCCAGAGCTTTTTCATCTTCTCTAACTGAAATTGTACCTATTAAACACGAACTCCCTATTCCCGCTTAGCCCAAACCCCAGGTAACCACCATTCTACTTCCTGTCTCTATGGATGCAACTACTCTAGGAACCTTATGTAAGAGGAAGCATATGATAGTTGTTCATTTGAACCGGGTGCAGTGGCTCACAACTATAATCCCAGCACTCTGTGACGCCAAGGCAGGTGGATCGCTTGAGGTCAGGAGTTTGAGACCAGCCTGGACAACATGGCGAAACCCCATCTCTACAAAACATACAAATTACCTGAACATGATGGTGTGCACCTGTGGTCCCAGCTACTCGGGATATTGAAGTGGGAAGACTGCTTGAGCCTGGGAGGTGGAGGTTGTAGTGAGCAAGATCATGCCACTGTACTCTAGCCTGGGCAACAGAGTGAGACTCTGTCTCAAAAAACAAAACAAAACAAAACAAAATGTGCTCATTTGTAACTGGCTTATTTCATTTAGCATAATTTCTTTAATATCATCCAGGTTGTAGTATGTATCCGAATTTCCTTCCTTTTCAAGGCTGAATAATATTCCATTGTATTTCTATACCACATTTTGTTTATCCATTTATCCATTAATGGACACTTAGGAGGTTTCCATCTTTTTGTTATTGTGAATAATGTTGTTATAAACATGGATATACAAGTATCTGCTTGAATCTCTGCTTTTAATTCTTTTGTGTATATACCCAGAAGTGGAATTGCTGGATCATACAATAATTCCATGTTTAATTTTTTGAGGAACCCCATACTGTTTCCCACAATGGCTGCACCATTTTATATTCCCACCATCAATGCAAAGGGTTCCAGTTTCTCCATATCCTCACCAACACTTGTTATTTTCTGTTTTTTTTTTTTTTTTATAATAGCTATTGTAATGGGTGTGAAGTAGAGTCTCATAGTTTTGACTTGTAGTTCTCTGATGCAAATCAAACATTCCATTAATGTTAAACATCTTTTCATGTGCTTATAGGCCATTGGAATATTGTTGGAGAAATGGCTATTCAATTGACGTTGAATTATTGTATGATCCAGCAATTCCACTTCTGGGTATATACACAAAAGAATTAAAAGCAGACATTCGAGTTCTTTGCCTTTGCTTTTTTGTTGTTGGGTTGTAAGAGTTCTTCGTATATTCTGAACATTAGTTCCTCATCACATATATGATTTGCAAATACTGTCTTCTATTCCATGGGGTGGCTTTTCACTCTGTTGAGAGTGTACTTTGATGCATAAAAGTTTTTAAGTTTGAAATCCAATTTATCCGTTTTTTTCTTCTATTGCTTGTTCTTTTGGTGTCATATTCAAAAGTAACTCATAATGTTAAGTTATATATTTATTTGAATGTTTTATTACAGAAATGCCTCCTTTCATAGTCTATAAGATATACAAAGACTGAAACCTCTGTTTTGGTCACCATCATATCCCAGGACCTACCCCGTACCTGGTGACTAGTGTTTCATCATATATATTTGTAATCTGGTAAATGCATATCTTCTGATACTTTTAATTTGTGTTAAATGATACTTGATAACTTATACACTTATATGAAAAAATATTGATTAACAAAGGTGATTTCTATGTGATATTTAATTCTCACTGAAAATTCACACTAAATTAATTTAAATT
Organism: Macaca thibetana thibetana; assembly: GCF_024542745.1. Taxonomy (NCBI): domain Eukaryota; kingdom Metazoa; phylum Chordata; class Mammalia; order Primates; family Cercopithecidae; genus Macaca; species Macaca thibetana. The sequence continues at coordinate 4,983,261 of NC_065582.1, read as the reverse complement.
AAATTAAGTTAATTTAAACCAAGCCACATATAAAGTTTCAAGAAGTGTTGGAGAAAAAATTAAACGCAACAGAAACTGTATCAATGGCATATTTTAAAAACATATTAGCTTTTTTCCAAATCTTTACAGACTAAAAAATGAAATGACTAGAAACACATCTTCCAGCTTTTAGCCATTTCACTTCAGATCCGATGTAACTTCATAATATGTTTCTTCATTCTTCATTGGCAGGTATTCAAAAGTGGTATAGACCCGCTTCTTAGATCAAATGAGGGGGACAACTCCGGTGCCCTAGGTTAAGTGATAGCCCAGATCAAATGCTAACTCTCCCTTTCCTCTGTGATTTCGTAAACCTTCAGGAGAAAGCTGACAAGTATTCATCTGCCTCGTAGATCAAACAGACCCACGAGGGATTCTCTTTCATTCTTCTGTGCTTCTGGAAATTAAAATAGAAGGGACTTGTATTGTCAGCTGCAAAACAGCAGGGGGAGCTCATGAGGTTTTTAAGGCAGCTATTACTAGCCGCCCACCCCCTCCAAAAACATTGCATTAAGTACACACTTAACAGTACCAAGGAGAAATTCAAAGGGAAAAGGAAGTGCGAGTGAGCGCGTGCACACACACAAACACACACACACGCGCGCGCGCCTTCTAATGAGAGGTGAAAATGGACACGATCCATTGTTTAATAAAGGACAGACAAACCAACACTTAATCCAGACCTCTGAAGCCACCTCTCAGACTCTCCTTACTACCCTAACAGTCCAGTGTACCCCTGGGTACCCAAGACCCCATCACTGCTCTTGATTCTTGACCATCTTTCTCATGTGTCCAAACTAAGTTCCTAGACAGCTGGCTTAAAACTATAGTGCTTAAGTTTTCTAAACGTGGTCTTAAATATTCAGTGAAATTGTTTTGGAGAACAACTTAAATAATATTTTAAAAATTAGGTTATAAAATGTATGAACTATAGACCTTTGTCACTGAGGAGAAAGAATGAGGGGTTCAGGGTCTATATCCTGATTTTTAGGGACAGGGTAAGAAGTCACTTCCTGTGAGGACAGTGTGGCCAGAGAGGAACAGAAGAGTATTTCCTGTGGGGAGAAATCACAAGTGACACTGCTATTGCTTGCCATGTTGTCCTTTGAGTCTTAACCTGGGACACAAGAATCAATGGTTAGCATTAATGAGTCATCAACAGCTGTCATTCTGAGGCCTACCAGAAAGCTAAGCTGTGAAGCCGTGGATAAGCACACACAGGGCCTCGGGTGGCTGATGGGGCTTGCCAGGGCCAGGGTGGGATGTGAGGTCTTACCGTTGCCCCTCCTCTATCTAAAAGTATGTCTGAATCACAGATGAGCATCTGAGAACGCATCTTGAAACAGCTGTGACCTCTCCTAGAGGGGCTCATTTCTGGCATTGGGAAAACAGATTTTGGTGAGTGGCCACAATGTCTCACAATCTCCCTGAAGTTCAGGGCCTTGTTTTGGTTTGTGGTCAGTGTTTTCCAAAGAATACAGCTCTCTCCTCATGTCCTTTCAGGATGAATATCAAACCTTTCAAATATTGTGAGTCCTAATTGTAATGGAACAGTGGAATTGTGAAAGGAACTAGGATAAATATGTGACTATGTAGAAATAAGCTACCAGCTCTGTTTTATGCCATTGACTTTTCTATGTCTGGACACTTTTTCAAGGGCTTTATAGAAAAGCAAATTGCAAACTAATAAAGTGTTTTCAATAAACTCCATCAAATGAATGCATGCACAAATTATGCATAATTACAAATTATGACATTTAATTTTCCTTAAAAGATTGTCTATTTGTACTCCCAAACTATATGATAATTTATTCTTTAGAAAAGCATATATTTTCAAAGAAAAACTATAGTAAAGACGGACAGTACAACAGCATTACCTTAAAAAAAAAAACTCTTTAAAACAATGTAAGCTTTCTCACCTCTTTAAAATGAAGTACATATTTTCCTGGAGGAGGCATCAGAAGTTCCTTTCATCTAAATCTTCAAATTCTTTTTCTACTGCCTGATAGTGTTTGGAAATCAAATTTTGATTCAGCTGAAGTACCTTTTGAAGAAAAAAAAAAATAAAGGAAGCTTTACTTATTTTCTAAATACTGATTTAATTCAGTTTTAATAGGAGGAATCTGAGTATTAGGTTCCAATTTTTATGTGAATTTCATAAAATATTAAAATTACCATAAACTCCAAATCACAGTGATCTTGAAGAATTTAGAACAATCCAAGAAGTCAGCATAGCTGTAGGATGCATTTCATATCAATATACTGGGCAAAAACGAGATATTATGTGTTCCTTTTTCTGTAATGTTGATCCAACTAAGCGTCACAATGAGTTAAGTAGAGCTAAGTCATGCCAATTTGCTGGGACTTGATTTCCTCTTCAGTAAAATGAGGGGTTTCAATTAGATGATTCTTAGTCTTCTCCCAAGAGCTAACAGTTAGAACTGTGGCCAGGTGCAGTGGCTCAAGCCTGTAATCCCAACACTTTGGGAGGCAGAGGTAGGCAGATCGCTTGAGCCCAGGAGTTCAAGACCAGCCTGGGTGACGTGGCGAAACCCCATCTCTACAAAACCCACAAAACGTAGCGGGGTATGGTGGCTTGTGCCTGTAGTCCCAGCTATTTGGAAGGCTGAGGCAGGAGGGTGACTTGCGCCCAGGATGTCGAGGCTACAGTGAGCCATGATGGCACCACTGCACTCCAGCCTGGGCGACAGAGTGAGATCTTGTCTCAAAAAAAAAAGAAAGAAACAAAGAAAGAAAAAAGTACTCTGGCAACACAAGCATCCACTCCCAGTAGTTCTATTAAACCACATGAAACATAAAGGATCTCCATGCTTAAGGGGCCTAGATTGCTGCCTGATTTTAGAACTAGATGGGTCATAGCAGTATACAGCTAAGTCCTTCAAAGAAACTATGGTAGTGAGGGGAGAGCTGATGGAATCTGAAATGTCCCTTGGTGATAGAAACTCACTTGACAGCAACATAAACAAAGACTTAATAAAACAAGTAGTAAATTCACAGGAAGGAAGAGTAGCCCTAAAATTTATAAGTCTAATAAGTCCGGCACTTGCTGGGTTGATGGCTATCTCCTCTTAACATATAGCTCAGTAACATATACAGTATCTGACAAAGATGGCCTCTGTTAGGCTCTTCTCACGTGCTAGAAGTCCTTATTATTGACCATACCAACCACCAGTTGAATAACAAACACAATGGTAATCCCAGCTCTTCATTCCCGCACTGTTGGGTCTCCCCATACACAGGTAGGAGGGCTATGCAGAATGATTCTCCCGTGGTCAGGATTTGGATCCAAGGATGCGCTTACCGTTCCCTTGCCACTATGGAAATGAGGTTCAGAAAAGGACTCATAAGTTCGAAGTTGTTGGCCTCTGGAAGAGCACAGGGGTCTTTCTCCACTCAACCCTTCCCTTTGGGAGGGTAGATCAGGACATTGCCTTTCACTCTGGCCCCCAAGGCATTTTATCATTCATTATAAGAGTGGATGAAATATTTATTCTGTTGAGTTAAAAGGAGTTGAAGTAAGTTATGTCTGACTGGGTGCTCACTGATGATGACAAATGTTGAGATGTTGGGCATGCTAAGAAACGATATGACAAATAGGAATACCCTAACCCTTTAGACCACCTATTTTCAAGACATTCTGAAGGACACGTGGACAAGATGATGAAACACAGCAAGTAAACACTTCTAACGAGCGGAAGATTCAACCCTAACTACCAAAGCAGAGCTTGTGCAAGCTACACCGGACTGATGGAATCTCCTTTCACTAAGTTTGGGCAGTGTGAACAGTGGAACCAAAGCGGATCAGGAGAATAGTTCAGCCTGTTTTCCCCAAGTTCAGTCCCAGGCCCCAAGTCTATTCCAATGTGAGAGGCCAGAGCGCATGGGGCCATTTCTGAAGAACCAGAGAAAAGTGGGAACAGGAGAACCATGAAAGAGGCCGGGCTGCAGAATTGCTGTGTGTGGTTGTGCACACGGGCACCACACCAATGAACCAGGACTAAGGGACGCGAGGGGCTGGCTGCTGCTCTTTATTATTAGATGCATGGTTTGCTACTCCTGGTGTTTGCTGATCTAATAATAGCTTTACAGAATGTCAAAGTCAATGGTAATCATCTTCTAAAAGTTCATTAGATATCCAACTGTTAGTTTATCTATGCCTGATTGTTTTCTTCCTGATTTTTGCCTTCTGGCTGAGGAAGCTACCAGGAAGTTAAGAGTAGGACCTCACGGATTGGCACAGCATGATTCATCCAGGATCCACTATGATGGGAATTTGAAGAACCTTGGCATACTTTTTCACACGTGCCACATGACACTTATTTTTGCAAATAGTAAAAGATGTTTTTATTTAACCACATTTTTGTCACTAATCTTTACTTGTTACTTTATCATTACTCATCATTACTTAAACATATGACCAGTGAGAACATGTAGAAAATACATACAAGTGCAAAGAAAAAAAATTCCCAAATTTTGTGAAAATCAACGTGAAGCTTTTCATGTACCATTTTCACTCTGCTGTCTGTGTGTACACGTGTGTGCGTGAATGTATAATATGGATTGTATTTTCATGCTAGTAGGCCAACTATAGAGACAAGGAGAGTGGAAATAAAGGTTCCTTAAGAACGATAGTGATCTTGGGAGTGACCTTGGGTGTGTGACCAGGTAGGATGCAAAGGGGCTTCAACAGCATCTGTAAAGTTTGATTTCTTAGGAAAAAAAAAGAGCTAGACCAGGCATGGTGGCTCGTGCCTGTAATTCCAGCACTTTGGGAGGCTGAGGCGGGTGGATCACTTGAGATCAGGAGTTCAAGACCATCCTGGCCAACATGGTGAAACCCCTTCTCTACCAAAAATACAAAAATTATACAACTGTGGTGACGGGCACCTATAGTCCCAGCTACTCGGGAGGCTGAGGCAGGAGATTCGCTTGAACCCAGGAGGCAGAGGTTGCAGTGAGCTGAGATCACATCACTGCACTCCAGTCTGGTGACAGAGCGAGACTCCACTTAAAAACAAAAGAAAGAAAACAGCTAAAGCAAATCCGGCAAAATGTTATCGTCATGGAATCTAGGCAGTAGGTGGATGAGCGCCTGTTGTATCATTCTGTATATTTTCCTGTGCATTTGAAGTATTTTATAACTTCCAAAATAAGGAAAGGCTAGGACTGCCGTTCTGACAGCACATGCTGCACTCACGGCACTTTTACCACTTCTGGGCTCTCTGTCTGCGGCAGGCTCTCTGGGAATGCAGAGGTTTCTGCTTTTTCACAGATTTCTCTTTGCAAAGCTCAAGAACGTCCAATAGAGATTTCTCATCACAAAGACTGGGTAACCCTCTCCTGAAAAGAAAGGTAGAATCATTTCAACAACCCCTCTTCCTTCCTTAGTAACATAAAACGTTGATTGTCCTGAGTGCCACAGCCTCAAAGAGCACCCAGCATAACTGTGGGAGAAGAGCAAGCATTGGACCCAAAACGGTAAGGCAGGTGCTTGAAGTGACATTTTCTCTTTCCCGTTACTATCCTGAGATGATTAATCTTTTGAAGGTTGAAAGTTTTTGTGTTTGCTTGTTGTTGTTGTTGTTGTTTTTAGACAGAGTCTTGCTCTGTCACCAGGCTGGAGTGCAGTGGCGCAACCTCAGCTCACTGCAATCTCTGCCTCCTGGGTTCAAGCAATTCTCCTGCCTCAGCCTCCCGAGTAGCTGGGATTACAGGTGCGCACCACTATGCCCGGCTAATTTTTGTATTTTTAGTAGAGATGGGGTTTCACCATGTTGGCCAGGCTGGTCTCGAACTCCTGACCTCAGGTGATCTGCCCACCCTGGCCTCCCAAAGTGCTGGGATTACAGGTGTCAGCCACTGTGCCCAGCCTGAAAGGTTTTTTTTTAATGATTCGGAGATGACGCGTGTAAATCCATGCCTTCTGGTGCCTGAAGGGCTTGTTTGAGCTGGAACGTCCTCGACACGGGAACTATCACTGTGTCGGGAGCTCGCCTCCCCGTGTGTCACACAGTGTGCTCTTCCAGAGCCTCCTGAGCTGAGGTGCTCGTTAACAAGAGTATCCTGACTGGGGTCAAGACTAGTCACCTTTTTCAAATTCAGGTGATGGCACCAAATTCTTGGAGGGCTTTGGCAATTCAGCCTAGGTAATTTGTCCTTCTGGAAAATTGCTGAAATACACCAAAATACATAAAAATCCATTCTTAAAATTTCATCAATAAAAGGAAGTGTGCAATGAGATTTTAAAATTCGATTGTGTAGTAGATTTCCATGTGGGTAGTGGAGCCTACGTTTTCCAACTTTCACGTGGTACTACAGTTTTCATTAACATCTTCCTTGGGTACTCAAAGATTCCCTGCTGCTAGAAAGTGACAATTGTAAGGCTCCATGTAATATAGCAGGGTTTTATCTGATGGTCCGGAAGAAGGAGGGAAAAAATTTACAAAGAAAATCTTCTTGAAATTCCAAAAGACTTGAGAGTCAGAAATGGAACACTCTATCAGAACTGTTGAAGGATACTGAGCCGTTGATTTAAACAGTCTTTGTGAATTTTTCAGTAAAAACAGAAGTGAGGAATTGGGTTCCCATAATTAAGTCTATTTATTGAGCCAACACAAAGTGTCACTTCTTTTCCCGTTCAAGGAAAGGCTGACCTTCTGGTACAGAAGAGAATGACCAGCGAGTGAGCAGTGCTGATGGGGTGTGAGGCAGCCTGCAAGGTACAAGGTGAGGACCTGCCCCGACCTGGGGAGCGCAGAGACTGGAGAATTAGACAGCGTTCCCATCCCTGGACCCACAGCCTCACGTGAGTGTGCAGCCTGAAAATGAGGGACAGGCAGCAGCTGCCCGGCCATCTTTTTTTTTTTTTTAAGACAGAGTCTCGCTCTGTCTCTCAGGCCGGAGTGCAGTGGTGTGATCTCAGCTGACTGCAACCTCCATCTCCCAGGTTCAAGTGATTCTCCTGCCTCAGCCTCCCAAGTAGCTGGGATTACAGGCGCCCACCATCACACCCAGCTAATTTTTTGTGTTTTTCGTAGAGACGAGGTTTCACCGTGTTGGCCAGGATGGTCTCGATCTCTTGACCTCATGATCTGCCCATCTTGGTCTCCCAAAGTGTTGGGAGTACAGGCGTGAGCCACCGTGCCCGGCCCCAGCCAGCTTTCAAAAAGGAAAAAAAAGCAATCCTTCTCCACTCCTCTCCAGCCCCCATGAAGGCCAGCATCTTTTCAGAAGACCAGGAAAAAACAGCCTCAGGCACTCAGTATGGGTGGGCAGGTGCCGGGCCTGGTGCTGTCACTGACGGGCAGCCCAGCAGGGTTAAAGGGGAGGTGGCCCAGCTCCTCCAGGACCCGGGAGACCTGACACAGGCACACCCAAGTGCGCTGGAGAAAGAGGCTATCAAAACACGGTAGCCCCTAATGAGTTATTTTTGCGCTTGGGTGAACGAAGGGCTGCTTCAGGAGGCTGGTGACGAAAAACCTGCCTGGCTTTTGTGTGGAGAAACGGCAGGCACTTTCCATCCTTTTCTGGGGGGTGGGTTCTAAAAAGAAGGCCTTTTGGAGTCTTCACGAGAGATGTGGATTTTAAGGGCGACCTTAGGTCATACAGAACTAATCAAGCGAAAACAATAAGAAAATGAGCCTGACAGTCAGCAAGCATCTGAGGACTTTATCAAAAAGAATTAGAAATGGACAAATTCGCTGGGAGCTGCAAAGGATCAAATCTGCAAGGTGGCATTGTGTGACTGGGATTAGATTATTTATTCATTGTTAATTTATTTATTTATGTATGTGCAAATGGCTTTGCTGCTGCAGATGCTAAGGGGCGTCTGAAAAGGCCGGGAGTTTTAGATCCAGGCCTAGAATATGGGTCCATTTAACTCATTCTTTCCTTAAGGCGATCAGCACTGACTTTTATCTAAGGAGATAGAGGAGGGAAAACCGTATGTGTTCAGGAAACGATGCAGGACTCAAGCAGCCCTAAGGACCCAAGTATTTCAGCTTCATTCAAGATTCTGGGGAAGGCTCCACGCAGTTTAATGTCCAACAAATTAGCAAAAGAATGCTTATGTCAATATGTGAAAAATCCCTGGTTAGTTTAAACAGATAAAAAAAAAGCCTCCGGGGAAAATGCAGGCTCTTTTTCTTTCTCTTTTTAGTTAATTTAATTTAATTTTTAAAAGGAGGTACAGCACTTCCAGCATTCTATGGAAACCCACAAAAGTTACACAAAATAAAAAGGTTTAATGGATCCTTGATCTTGTACATGCTTGAAATAGTCTCAATGCGACCACTGGAAGAAATAAGGAGATTGAATCAGCCATTCTCTGTATCTTGTTCACTATTCAATAGTGCCCTGCCCAAACTGAAAAGCAGAGCACCCATCTTCACCTCTTATACACGCCTAAGGAGTGAAAAACCAATAATTACTCTGTATGTATGACAATGTAGTTTGTAGAGGGAACCTGAGGGTGAAATCCATAATGATCTTATTTTCTCTAGGTTTAGGCAAATAATGATGAACAAAAATGGTCATTCTGTGTTCCTGCTGACCCAGCGCAGTGGGAACCCTGTGTAGGACATGACCTTTGGGGGAAGGGAACACAAGAACTCAGCGTGGGGGATTCAGAAAAGAAGTCACACGTATTGAAGCCAGTAACACCAAGCCAGTGAATTCTCCTGGAGGAGAAAGACCCACTTACTCTGCAAAAGAGATATATGACAGCTGACAATCCCCGGAGGAGAATCTTTCTACTAAATTGGTAAGGGATGCTAAGCAAATGATGTGACTCAGGAAACTGCGTTTCCTAATATATGGCTGCCTCTCAAGGTGAATTCGAGACCTCTCTTGAATTACAAAGACATAAGCTTTCTCCAAAAGGGGAGAAAATGAAAGAATGAAAAAAGAAAAGAAAAACCAAGGGAAACTCCTTCAAATAGAACAGCAAGATCTTCTTTCACATATTCAGTTGTTCTTGATCCTTAAAATATTTAGCACCCAAGTGCTAAATAAATGATTAAGTTTTAAAGGTGAAAAGGGAAAACGTAGAGGACTCTTTTATACTGCCGAACATCATTCATTTAGTCTCCACTATTTTGAAAGTGGGTATTTTGACACTAAATACCAAACTACCTAAAGAATAAAACCTTCAAAAGAATTTCTCCCCTCATAAATCACCTTGGACTGACCTAAGAGGAAAGGGAGAGTCAGTCTAAAGTCAATAACAGTTATACGCCAAAGCTCCATAAAATTATGAATTCCTTAGGTGTGTTTTCAACTTTTAAATCCCATAGTTACTTTTCCTGTGTTAAAGTTTTATTTTGTTTGTGGCACATTACAATGTAGTGATATATGCCTGCTCTGAATAGGAGTTTTAAAATCACTTATCCTAGTTAGCTTTTTATTTGTAATATGGATAGCACTGCTTGAAGTAGTAACACTCCATGTTTAAATTTTCCCCCATAATGAATAGATAAGCCTTCTTTCCCATTAATCCAAATTAATGAGCATTTTGTTTTAATACTGTGACAGAGTGAAAAAAAGGAAGAAAAGTAAAGATCTACTCCAATGTGTTTTATAAAAACAGCTACTTAGAAACACTGTGGTTTATGATTCCTGGTGACACACTTGGCATTTTTTTCCCCTTTCTGTTGTGCTTCATTTTATTGAGCTTCACAGATACTGAGTTTTTTCTTTTTTTCTTTTCTAGTGTTTCTTTGTTATTTCCTCAGCTTTTATTTTAAGTTCCTACTCACTTGCAAATTTTTTTACAGAGTACGAATGAATGCCTGAAAGTCAAAGTATATGTACCCCAGAACAACTTGCCATTTAAAAACAAAAATAAAACTTTGACATTCAGGCGTTCATTTGTACTCTGTAAAAAACCTGCAAATGAGTATTTTCTGAAGGGAAAGAAAGAAGCACCTTTATCATTTTGTTATTCTCTTGTTATCTGTGAAGTCTGATTTATTGGAAACTACCGAGAAAGAAATTAGCAGAAATCATCACAGCAAGACTCTTTAAGGAATAGATTGTATTTAGAAAGGAATTAGCTGGGAAAAATGTAAAATCTTTAAGTGCCAATTTTCCATTTAATTTTCACCAGCAATACGCATTTCACAAATGCTGTTTCTGAGCTTGAAATGTCAAAAGAATCAAAAATAAACATAGCTCAAGTACTGAATTTTATCATTAAAATACTTTGTTTTCCATTGAGTGTTGGGAGATCTTTATGTTGATAACTGCTCATGCGGAACAGGAGCAGATGTTCTGGTTCTGTGAGGGCATCATAGATAGGATGCTGCTCCTTAGTGGTGGGAGAGTCAGAGCTGGCAAAGAAATTCAAAAGTTATCTTTTATAAGCCCGAACATCACAAAAAGCAACTAAAGCGAAATGCATCCGTATTTTACCATGCTCACCCTTTCCAAGTCATGCACAGGTGTTCATTCTCTCTTTATAATGAGAGCAGTAAGCAACAGCGACATGTATTGGTGCCTTAGAATATTCTAGGCATTGTGCAAAGCAATTACCATAGACTATTTCCTTTCAGACTCAAAATAGCCTGCAGATAGCTATGATTATTTCCATTTTCCACAAGAGGAAACTAGTCATCAACAAGGTGAAGTAACCCTTCCCAGGTCAGATAATAGTGAATGGCAGAGCTGGGATTTGAACTTGTGCCAGTCTAATTGCAGAGCCCAAGCTCTTAGATACTATGTGCCTGCCTCTTTTAAGCATGGTTCACTTCTGCTTCTTGCTTTTACATGCTTAAAAATGATTCGATTCTATATCGCACAATTTCTTCTAATGAATTCGACCTCAGCATTAACAGGCCATGCAAGTGTACTTTCTGTGGGGTGGCTGGATTTGTCCCTAGAGAGGCTGACAGGATTCTGTGAGGGTTTGGGTGGCTACTTCCCCCTTTCCTCTAGAAGCTCTGGCCCTTTCCTAATGGCAAGTCTGCTCACCAGCCCCCAGCTTCCTCTCTCATGGCTCCCATCATGCCCAGACCCACCATTTTCTTTTCTCTGCCTTTTTCTGCTGTATTAGCTCTTCTCTCACCTAGTACTTAATGCTGCCTGCTAATAATAATAACAAACATTGCTAGATGTGCTCAGCACTGTTCTAAAGGATTTACACGTACTAAGTAACTATAGCCTCATGACAACCCCACTGCGGAGGTACAGTCACTGATCCTCATGTACACATATGGAACGGAGACACAGATTGAGTCACTTAATGAAGGTCACACAACTACGAAATGATACAGGTCATGATCTCAGCCAATGTGTTGTGTCGTGTGATGGCACCTTGAGCAATGTGTTTGTGTGCTTATCGTCTGCCTATTTTTAGTGTGTAACACGGGAGGAGTTTCCGTGTTGCTCCCCAGTGGATCTACAGCCTTTAGAAGAATGCCTAGCATGCAGTAGGTCCCAGTAAATACATGGTGACTGACTGACAGCTTCTCTCCCATCTTGGCTTACCAAGGGCGTTTCCCTGATCCTTATCGAAACTGCGATAACCCAATCCCATCTTTACTTTCACAGGATGAACTGGTCATTCATAGGGTAGTGTAATCTTCAGGTCTTTTGCTCTCCCAAGTTTGAAGTTAGGGGCAGTGAGGGGACTCAAAGGTCTCTGAGATGGAAGAAACCTTAGAGACACGTTTCTCCGCCCTGCTCAGGCCTTACAAAGGTCATCCCTCCCTGCAAACTGCATCCCCTGAGCTCCTGTGTCTCAGGCTTCAAGCTGGATTCGGCAACGAGAAACAGCAGGAAATGGAGGCCAGGGAGTTCTAGCCCGGCTGCTTCCCTGCCTTGGCACCACAGTTCTGCCAGAGGCTGCTCCATCTGTGACTACCAGTTCCTGCTGGGGGGGTCCCCCTTCCAACTGTTGCTGACCGCTCTCCCACAGCTCCCTTGGTCTCCTTGAACAGCACTGCTCAGCTTTGCTCCTTCAGGCCTGATGGTGGGGTCTTCCCACTGTTGCTCATTCTTGGGTACCTCAATATCCTTTGTAGGCTTCCTCAATCCTGCTCACATCTCTGTAAATAGCTCTTTCATTAGATATGCTTCAAAATCCCAGCTGAAATGTCCTTCTTCCTGTTGGGTTGTTAATATAGAGACCACCTGGTCCAAATTCCCATCCAATGCAGCAATCCCCTCTGCAACATCCCCAGCCTCTATTTACCCACTTCCAGCATGCCAAGGCATCTACCCCATCCATAGACTGTCCTATTATTAAAATGTTATTCCTGCTATTAAAATGTTATTCCTTTTTTGGAGGCAAAAATGTTATCCCTTTTTTGGAGGCAAAAAAGATCTGCTTCCCATGAAATCCTATTTCTGTCATCTGAAGCACATGGAATAAGCCTCCTCTTTCCTCTACCTGACAGCCCTGTAAATCTTTCCACAAAGCTGTCATGACCTCCCCCAAGTCTTCCCTCCAGGCTCAATGCATTCCACTTATTTTCCACTTTACATTTCTCCATGCTCCCATTTAAGCACCCTCATGTTTTTACTCCCTCATGAAAATGAGGGAGTAAGGAAATGGGAGAATAAATTTATAATAATGGATAGGTGTGAGTGGTAGGATCAAGAAACCAGGAAGGAAGCTGAATCTCCCGATTTCTGGACTTATCCCTGAGGCTGACTCGTCAGCTTCCCATTATACCTCTTTCATTGTTATTACCGCTTAAACTCGTATCACTTCATCCATTCTTTTTGCAATTTTTGTTGTGAAAATAGAATAACATAAAAGTTACCATTTTAACCATTTTTACATGTACAGTTCAATGGCATTAAATACATTCAAAATATTATGCAACCATCAACATTATTCATTTCCAGACCTTTTACATCATCCCAAGCAGAAACTCTGTGCCCATTAAACAACAAATTCCCATCCCCTCCTCCCTCGGTCCCTGGTAATCTCTGTTCTAGGTCTGTCTCTAGGAGTTGCCTATTCTCATAAACAGAATCATACAATATTTGTCCCTTTGTGTCTGGCTTATTTCATCTAGCATAATGAGTTCAGGGTTCATTCATGTTGCAGTACTTACTAGAATTTCTTCCATTTTTAAGTCTGAATAATATTTCGCTGTATGTATATACCAGTTTTGTTGATCTATTCATCTGTTGACACACACTTGGGTTGTTTTCATCTTTTTAACTCTTGTGAATAATGCTGCTGTGAACAAATATCTGCTCAAGTCCTTGCTTTCAATTCTTTTGGATACGTACCCAGAAGTGAAATTGCCAGATCATATGGTAATTCTGTGTTTAACTTTTTTGAGAAGCTGCCAACTTGTTTTCCACAGTGTCTGTCAATACCATTTCTCATTCCTACCACCAATGTGCGAGGGTTTCAATCTTTCCATATCCTCAGCCAATACTTGTTTTTTTGTTTTGTTCTGTTTTTAATTGAGATAAGGTCTCACTCTGTCACCCAGGCTGGAGTGCACTGGTGCCATCTTGGTTCACTGCAGCCTCTGCCTCCTGGGCTTAAGCGATTCTCCCACCTCAGCCTCCCAAATAGCTGGGATCACAGGTGCACGCGTCCATGCCCAGCTAATTTTTTTTTAGTTTTGGTGGATACAGGGTTTCCTCATGTTTCTTAGGCTGGTCTCAAACTCCTGAGCTCAAGAGATCTGCCTACCTTGGCCTTCCAGAGTGCTGGAATTACAGGCGTGACCCACTAGGCCTGGCCCAACACTTGCTTTTTTTAAAAAATAGTAGCCATCCTAATAGGTGTGACATTCCCTTTAAAATTTTTTTAAAAAGGTTTACTGGGGTAACTGACATACAATAAAACAGTAATATTTAACGTGTATAATTTGATACGTTTTGACATATGTATATGCCCATGAAACCATCATCAGAATCAAGATTATTACTACCATTTCTATTACCCCAGAAGTTTCCTCAAGCCCCTTCATAATCTCTCCCTCCTACTCCTCACCACTCCCTTTCCCAGGCAACTTCAACCAATTATTAATCCCCTATGTACTTCAGTTCCCCTTACCTCATATGCTCATTTCCTTCCATCTGTGAAGCTTGATCGCTTGGATCCAAGATGAGGGCAAAATGTATTAGCAGATACATTCAGTAACTTTTACACATACCAAGTTCCCTGCTCCCAGCAAGCCAGTCATAAGTACAAAGAACTTATGAAACTTAAGATGAAGCTGAAAATTAAACTTGCAGTCACTGCTTATACTCCCTCTTTTCCAAACACATACAAAGAAATCAGATTTAAATTGCAATTACCTTTGAGGTAAGAATTCTTATTACGATTTTATAGACAAAGGAACTGAAGTTTGAAGAGGTTAGACAACTTGTTCAGAATCCCATAACTCAACACCAAAAGCACAAACCATAAAAGAAAACATTGATAAGCTGGACTAGATCAAAATTTAAAACGTTTGCGCTTAAAAGACACCAACGGGCTGGGCGCAGTGGCTCATGACTGTAATCCCCAACACTTTGGGAGGCCAAGACAGGTGGATCCCTTCAGCCCAGCAGTTCAAGACCAGCCTGGGCAACATGGTGAGACTCCCATCTCTACCAAAAATACAAAAATAGCTGGACGTGGTGGTGCACATTTGTAGTCCCAGCTACTCCGGGGGCTGAGGTGGGAGAATTACTTGAGCCTAGAAGGTCAAGCTGTAGTGAGCTGTGATTGTGATTGTGCCATTGCACTCCAGCCTGGGTGACACAGTGAGACCCTGTCTCAAAAAAAAAAAAAGACACCATTGAGAACATAAAAAGACAAGTCACAGGCTGGGATAAGACGTGTGCAAGTCGTATATGTGATAAAAGACTTAAATCTAGAATATATAGAGAGCATTTACAATGACCAACACTTAGAAAGTGTTTGCCAAATTTTTTTAATGAGCAAAAGATTTGAATAGACATTTTCCCAAAGGTAAAATATCGATGTCTAATATACAAAGACAAGATGCACAAAATTATTATTCATTAGGGAAATGCAAATTAAAACCAGAAGACGATACCTCTAGACACCCACTAGGATGGCTATAATGAAAAAGACGGACAATAACAAGTGCTGTTAAGGAAACAGGGAAATTGAAACCCTTATGCATTGCTAGTCGGATTGTAAAATGCCACAGACGCTTAGGAATGCAGTTTGGCAGTTTCTTAAAAACTTAAAACAAACTAATAATACAATCCAGCAATTCTATTTCTAAGAATCTATCAGAAAAATGAAAATCCATGTCCACATGAAGACATGCACACAAAAGTTTATAGCACCATTATTCATGCTAGTCAAAAACTGGAAACAGTCTAAATAGCTATCCACTGATGAATGAATATGCAAAATATGGTACATTCCTACAATGGAATACTATTCAGCAATGAAAAGGAATGGATTTCTTCACATGCTACAACATGAATGAACTTTAAAACCATTAAGTGAAAGAAGTTAGACACTAAATACATACTGCATAATTGATTCCATTTATAGGAAATACCTAGTAAAAACAAATTTACAGAAGCAGAAAGCGGATGGAAATGTTCTAAAACTGGTTTGTGGTGGTGGTTCCACAACTCAACAAATTTACTCAAATCACTTACAATGGGTGAATTTTATCATATGTAAATTATACTTCAATACACCTCCTTGTGAAATTACACAACTGATAAATGGTAGCACAAGTTGTAAAGAAAAGTTATCTACAAAGACCTATGATTAGTAAACCTACTCAAAGATGTAGGATGTAGAATATATAAGTTGTCGCTGGAGTTCCTCAACCTCCCTAAAAATTAACAAGAAGCTTATTTGGGGGGTTGTATTAAGCAATCATACTTTAATTAATTATTTCATTAAAAGCCATTAGTTATTTTATAGCCTTTTACTGTGTTTTAGAATTTTCACAGTTTTACTTCAGTCTATTAGATTCCCTGAAGACTTTGTTAAATATATACAGTGGATTTTTTTTGTGATCTTAGTTTAAATTTGCTTTGTATGAATTCTTACAGTTGAAAACATTCAAGTATAGAATAAACCATTACTGCGAATACGCTCATATGACACAAGAACAATCTCTGAGCTTCTGTGAGGATGTCCAGATGACTGGTGACCGTGCTAACTGCATCAGTCATGTATTCATACAGCTTCTTTCTATGAAATAGTGGTTGCTAGTTAGGAGGCATTAAGGCTTCATGGATATAGACAGACTATTCCACTTAAGTGACCTGGCAGAAGCTTAGTTTTCTACCACAACATCCACCTTCCCTGCCTCCATCCCTTCCTAGCTGGTCAGAAAAGCTCCTCAGAATAAAGACTACATTTCCCAGTCATCTTTGAAGCTAGGTTTATCCGCCTGAGTAAATTCCACCAGTAAGATAAAAGCAGAAGTAGAAGTGTGGGTTTTTTTTTTTTTATTGTTTGTTTTTTGTTTTTTGAGACGGAGTTTCGTTCTTGTTGCCTAGGCTGGAGTGCAATGGCACAAACTTGGCTCACCGCAGCCTCTGCCTCCCGGGTTCAAGTGATTCTCCTGCCTCAGCCTCCCGAGTAGCTGAGTTTACAGGCATGTGCCGCCACGCCCAGCTAATTTTGTATTTTTAGTAGAGATGGGGTTTCTCCATATTGGTCAGGCTGGTCTCGAACTCCAGACCTCAGGTGATCCACCCGCCTCAGTCTCCCAAAGTGCTGGGATTACAGGCGTGAGCCACCGTGTCTGGCCTATGCAGAAGTGTTTGCAAGTGCCCTGAGAATCATGCTTAAAGGGAACAGACTCAGGTAGAAGGAACCCCTTTCCACCCTTCCACCTTTTCCCCTTCTTCAGGCCTGCCACAAGAACGTGAAGGCCAGAGCTCCAGCAGCTGTTAGAACCACAATGTGACCCTGAAGGCAGGAAACTTAGCTTTGGAAGGTAGAGAGCCTGGATAATACCCTGGAGCCACCACGTCAGCATGGGTTGCTGCCTCCATTCTTCTCTCAGGGAACAGAAAAACATGCTTCTGTCCTGTTTAAGACATTGGAGCCAAGTTTCTTTTACTCACACAGAGCCTCATTCTACGTGACACAAGGTCTAACAGAAAAAGATCCAATGGAATCCTTTCTCTAAGAAACGAGCAGAGAGAGGAGAGCAAGGCAGTGAATTTATTTCTTTGTTTCTTTTTTTTTTTTTTTTTTTTTTGAGACAGAGTTTTTGCTCTTGTCGCCCAGGCTGGAATGCAATGGCACAATCTCGGTTCACTGCAACCTCCACCTCCTGGGTTCAAATGATTCTCCTGCCTCAGCCTTCTAGCCTCCCAAGTAGCTGGGATTACAGGCATGCACCACCACATCTGGCTAATTTTTTTGTATTTAATAGAGACGGGGTTTCACCATGTTGGTCAGGCTGGTCTCTAACTCCTGACTTCAGGTGATCCACCTGCCTCAGCCTCCCAAAGTGCTGGGATTACAGGCATGAGCCACTGCGCCTGGCCGGAAGTGAAGTTCTACAGTAGTATGTCTGTGAGGCCTCAGCACAGAGGTCCGGTCACTCAGTAGCCACGGTTAACGACTACACCTGCTATGCTGGAAACCACCTCAATAATGAGATTCATAGAACTATACTTAATAACTGCTCCCTAGTGATGTAGCAAAAGGTAAATATACACACATCAGATGTTCACATCCTAAATCTGATTTATTTCTTCCAACATAAAGATTGGAGAATTATTGTAAGGTGAAAGCTAAGTCTATCAAGGAGTTCCTGAAATGCTGACTTAATCAGAAGAAGCTTCTTAAAATTCTCAAACTCTGCAGTTTCTTAAAATTCTTAAAAATACAGTACTTGTTGACCATATATAAGATGAATATATTATCTAGCTTCTCTGTCTTTTCTCTAAATTATGTACCACTCAGACTTAGACTCACCAAGACCTATGTGTACTAGGTCTCTCAAGTGTTAGTTAAGGAACATAATATAGTAGCTATGTTAGTGCTGTGTGCAGATAAATGTTTCATGATTTTTTTGTGTGAGAAAAATGTAATTTTTTTTTTTTTTTTTTTTTGAGCAGGACCTCGCTCTGTCACCCAGGCTGTAGTGCAGTGCTGTCATCTCAGCTCACTGCAGCCTCAACCTCCTGGGCTCAAGTGATCCTCCCACAGCTTCCTGAGTAGCTGGGACTACAGGCTTGTGCCACCACACCTGGCTAATTTATTTTATTTGAATTTTGTAGAGATAGGGTCTCACTATGTTGTCCAGGCTGGTTTTCAACTCTTGGCCTCAAGTTATTCTCCTGCCTTGGCCTCCCCAAGGGCTGGGATTATAGGCATGAGCCACCATGTCCAGCCTAAATGTGATGACTTTCAGACCTATGATAATGGTTTGCTGGTGGTAGCACAGGGCAGATAATGTCTATGCCAGTATCGTCAGTGAGGAATTGCTGCAAAGCATAGATTAGTTCACTGGTGGAACACGGCGTGGATTGGTAGCTCACTGGTGGAACACGGCGTGGATTGGTAGCTCGCTGGTGGAACACGGCGTGGATTGGTAGCTCGCTGGTGGAACACGGCGTGGATTGGTAGCTCGCTGGTGGAACACGGCGTGGATTGGTAGCTCGCTGGTGGAACACGGCGTGGATTGGTAGCTCGCTGGTGGAACACGGCGTGGATTGGTAGCTCGCTGGTGGAACACGGCGTGGATTGGTAGCTCGCTGGTGGAACACGGCGTGGATTGGTAGCTCGCTGGTGGAACACGGTGTGGATTGGTAGTTTGGGCTCCAGTGCAGATGTATTGCCAATTTTAGGCTTAGAGATCTAACAAAAGTACTTAGATGCACACAAACATTAATTCCTGCCCTCATATCATACGGCCAGCTCTCAAGATGATGCCAGAGAAAGACAAGAAGTGTACGTGGTCAACATGGACATTTAATTTGGACCTTACTCATTCAATAGAAGATGGAACTTTAGATTCTGGAAATTTTGAACGTTACTAAAAGGTTAAAATCAATGGAAAAACTGAAAATCTCACAGACGTTAACAGTGAATGCTTCAAAAATGAAATCACAGTTGTTTCTGAGAAACAATTTTCCAAAAGGTCCTTTAAATGCTTTCTCACCAAAATTTATTTATTATTATTATACTTTAAGAAATACCTATGTATACTTGTGCCATGTTGCTGTGCTGCACCCATCAATCTTCATTTACGTGTGCAATTGGCCTTGTGTGATGTGGCCGAGTGATCATCCCCACCTATGCAAACATGCGGTGTTTGGTTTTCTGTTCTTGTGATAGTTTGCTAAGAATGATGGATTCCAGCTGCATCCAAGCTCTCCTTTTTTATGGCTGCATAGTATTCCATCCCATTTTCTTAATCACTGATGGACATTTGGGTTGATTCACTTTGCTATTGTGCTGCAATAAACATACGTGTGCATGGTCTTTATAGCAGCATAATTTATAATCCTCCAAAAGGTCCTTTAAATGCCTCACCAAGAAATACCTTAGGGAGAACAATCTTCGTGATTGGCCTTGAGTGGCTGCATCCTGCAAGGAGGCTCACGGGTCTCACTGCGTCCCCATCAGTCACAGTGTAGATAGGTGAGTCTGAGGAGCAGGTAAAGCTTCCTTCCCGGGGCTTTGACTACCAATACAACAAATCGAGCATACATGAGAAAGAAATATCTAGAAACTGACTTTCAGTTTATTGATGAATAAAAACATTGTACTCTTTAAAAAATTAATACCTAAAATTAATCTTCCTTAGAAGCCTCACCTTTCTTGAGTCTCAAATTTCTTCCCTGTTCCAGAAAGAAGATGGACAATATGACTTCTGCCGTCCCCTTTAGTGCTAGCTTGCTGAGGATATGAATTCTCTTCTGGAAGTAACCAAAAAATAAAAATATAAATTAAAATAGTGCATATACACTAAGTAAACACATTGTCTTCAGATAGGCAGAAATGGAAATGTTCTGGGAATAAACCAACATCCTTCAGGATGTATGTAGTAAGTAAACGATTTGGCTACTGAGACAAATGACCTTTCCCTTAAGATTTCAAGTCGCTAGTTATTTTAGACCTTTGAAGTTGAAAGTACTATGTTAAAACTAAAAATACAAGTTACTGTGGAAATCAAAGGGGTACTTGGCATGTAAGTAGTTGTCCAATCTTAATACTTTTAATGGACCTTCTTGGTACAGATACCCTTGGCTATCTGCTCTGGCTGAGACAGCCACACTCCAAGCTTATCCTACTGGGTGACTAAATGCAATCCTGTGGGAAATAAAGTGGTCACAAAGTCCTTCTGCTTGTGGCTTGTCTAAACTTCCTCCCTACAGTTTAATGCACAGTATGTGGTCATCCTGGCTAGTAAGCCTAACCTGCCCAGATGGAAACAACCCAACATGGATTAGAAATTAGAAAGTGTGACTGCAAGCCCCTGGGCCGACAGGCCAAAGGAGTGGTTTACTTTGACATTCTGAGAGCCCAGAGTCCTCTCACAAGGTACATTGTAAGTTCCTGGACTCCTAAACCTTTCTGAAATCCATTCGGTTCATCAAGAACTAACTGGGCAGTCATGACAAAGGTTACATAGTAAGAAGTGGAAAAGGTTTACTATGACTCACACCAAATAGGCTGTGATTTTCCTAGTAAGTAACATTGTTCCTTGCACATTAAATTATCCCATATTAATTTGTATGTCAATTTTTTTATTGCTGAAGTCATCCAGGCAAATTCTGAAATGGCGAATCTCTAGGAACAGAGACAAAATCACTGGCCGGTGGCTGGGGTAGGGGATTGACTATAAAGGCTGGGGAGGCGTTCTGCTTCTTGATTTTGAAAGTAGTTTACATTTATCAAATCCATTCAACTGTGTACCTAAAAGGGACGAATTTTATTGTATGTAAATTATACCTCCATACACCTGAGTTCAATTTTTTTTAAATCATATGTCAAAAAACACAAACCAGATGATCATCTTTGATCCAATTCTCTGGGTATTTTAAATACCCCATACACACAAAAAAACCCTGGATAGAATCGGCATCTCGGCTGCTGACATCAGTATTAGACCAGAAGGACACCAGACAAATGACGCCTAACATTTGCAACCAGTGCTCTCATGAAGTCTCACTTAGATAAAACAATATTTTACCATCCACTACATGGAGTATATTCAGCAGTGGGTCACATAAGAAATTAGGCCAGAACACTAGATCAGAGTTATCTGGGACTCTAATGTGGAATTAGCTTAGTCTCCAAAACTCTAACATTTATTACCCTAAAATTCTGTCACAACTCTCAGGATGCATGAATAAAATGCTTGTTTATTTCTTTAGGCACTTTGATGAATGCCTCAATAGCATTTTCTTAATTGAATTATGATCAATCACTAATAATTTTTTCTATGTATAATACTTCAGAAATTTCAGTCTGCCTCAGTAGATTTTCCTCCAAGCTTTTCGATGCCAGCACTGCCAAACTTACAAATCTGAACTCACTGACTGGCTAAATGTATTAACAGGTCTCAGCATTCATAGGATATAACATGCTCTAAAAGAATTAGCATACGATTGTAGCATTTCATTCCTTATACTGAAAAGACAACTTTTATTACTAAAATCAAATATCTAAAATTATTTTCCTAGATAATATCTAAAATTCTTTTCTTACACTAAGAAATGCATTTTACATCTTAACCCAGTATAGACACACACACACACACACACACACACACACACACACACTGAGAAAAAAGGTTTCATTAAAAAAATATCCTTACTATATGAGGTGCACTCCGACATTCTGTTCTATTTTGCTTTTTTCTTAAATGCTGGTGATGACACATTAAATTGATTTTATGACCTACTAATGGATTCCAGCCCACTATTCAAAAAGCACTGCTTTAGGCCTTTGCATATGTTAGTGTCTCTGCTTGGAATATTGTTCACTTTTTTCCTCTCCTGGCCAACTCTTACCTGTCTGTCAAGATCCAGTTTAGAGTGTCTATCCATCTCCTGCTCCCTGGATTAGCACCCCTCTGTGTTCCCACAGCACCTCTGATATACCTGACACTCTATGTCAATCTCTTCACCGGTTTGTTGCCTCCTCTTGACAGTGAGACTCTAGAGGACAGTGATGGAGCTGCTCATCCATGGGTCCTCCCTGCCTAGGAGACAGTGCCCAGCATAGAGCAGACCTTCAATGAACAGCAGCTTAATGAGTAACTCATCTCTTCCAGTTTTCATCGGGGTAGATTGAGATGTCCAAGATTACGAAATCTGGCTGTCTCCTGAGGGAACGCCCACACTTTTCAGTAGCAGAGCCACCCAGAGGTGTCTCACTTTAGGCCAGAGCGCTTCTCTCCCCATTATGGTTTAGAGCAGCAATTTTCAAATTTTTTAATCTAAGAATTCTTTTACACTCTTAAAATTAATCAGGGGGACCCCAATCAGCACTGATGTATGTAGGAGAAAGTTATTTATATATAATTATTTACTGAGAAATCCAGAACATATACATTTATTCTGACTATCAATGTTTAGCAATATAAAAACTGTGTAATTTAAAACGTAAAATTACACAGCGCACTTTTCAGTAGTGTCATCACACGTCACTTCTGCACACTCCACTCCATGCTCATCAGAACGAGAGTGCAAATAACATCTTAGTAGTATTACAAAATAGTTTTGACCCCACAGGTCCCTGAAAGGGTCTCAAGGACTCCAAAAAGTCCTCAGATCAAACTTTGAGAACCACTGATTCCGAGCATTTAAGCTATAGACACTGCTGCTTAAGGGGCAGTGTCTATAAAAAAAGACCTCTGCTTTTATCACCTGGGTCTGGAACTGAGAGATAAGTATTATGTGAGTCAGCTTTATTATTGACAGAGCTCTTGGATAATATGGCATAATTGCATGGTAATAATGATCTTCTGAATATTGTCCCTCAAACTTATCATCTAGTCACGGTGCTAAAAACTGCAGCTCTCCCCCTAGAGGCAGGCTCCTGTGAAACTTTCGAGCCAGAAGGGCAGTCTGGAACGCAAGCACCCTGTGGGCAGTGGCTCCCAGGGCAGAGAAAGGGGCTGGGCTATGCTCTCCCACAGTGCAAATCAGAAATGTCACTCTTCTACTCCTGGGAGGAGAAAATAAGGAGGCAGAAGACAGAAGCCAAGAATGCTACGCTAGCGGGGCTCCCTCGACAAGGAAAAGAACATCAGGAATGGATAATAACAAGCTAGGCGCCATGGCTCACGCCTGTAATCCCAGCACTTTGGGAGGCCAAGGTGGGGGTATCACTTGAGGTCAGGGCTGGGCAACATGGTGAAACCCCATCTCTACTAAAAATACAAAAATTAGCCGGGCGTAGTGACAGGCACCCGTAGTCCCAGCTACTTGAGAGGTTGTAGCAGGAGAATCGCTTGAGCCTGGGAGGCAGAGGTTGCAGTAAGCCGAGATCACACCACTGCACTCCAGCCTGGGTGACAGAGCAAGACTCCGCATCAAAAAAAAAAAAAAAAAGTATGGATAATCACTATTACCCCATATGGCACTGAGCAGCAAGTCTGTTGTGTTACCTAAAATTACATATTTTAGCAGAGTACCAATTTTATGAAATTTTCCTGTCACTAAAAAAAAAACCCTGCATAATTTGTGAACCTCTTTGTAAGAGTGAATACACGATACATTGAGGTATTATTTACACTCACAGAAATTGGTATCACATTTTAATACGGTAACATTCCCATATGTGAATGTCTGCTTGGACCACTGTTCACCTTTCTTCTCCTGGTTCATTCTTGCCTTCACCTGCAAGTGCTATGCTAACATGTTAAATAATTTTCTTAAAAATCTCAGATACTTGTCATCTATGTTAGGAATAATGTGTCTTCTTAAAGTAACTCCAGGTTAAAGAACTTCTACTTATAGGCATCAACTCAACAAAGACAAATCCTGGAATGGGGATGGAAATGATGGCTCATGTCTTAGCAAACTACCAGTACCTCTACTAGAACTGGGTACTTCTTTAACCAATATGAGCACAGTAAAGGTCAGAATTAGGTTGTTTTTCATAGTCAAGAGCACATTCTCCCAAGTTTTCTGTTCCTCAAATACTACATACAAGATTAAGCAGCATTACACGTAAACCATATCCCTTGAGCATATACATTCATGACATAGAGAGACACTAAATTAAAGTGTCTGATGAGTATTGTGAAGTCTTTCTTGCCAAAGAGAATGATTTTGTCGAATAGATACTCTTGGCCTAGAGAAGTGCTAAACTCTTCCTGAGTTTTCCCAGCTGTCTCGCACTTACAGTGTTTCAGATAGCAAGACTTATGTAATTTCCATCCCAATAAATATATCTTAAAGGGAAGAGATGCCAGTGACATTAAATTACAGCACAGCTTGGATGTCAACGCCACAGGAAAGAGAAAAGATGGGAAAAGAAAGTGTCACCACTGAGCAAGGTTTTAAAAAGTAAAATTTCCCATGTACTTTAGACAAACGTCAATCTTTGGGCAACCAGAAAGAACTTAAGACATGCTGATCCAAAGGCCATAGTCCAAATCTTTTTATAGATTCCTCAGAAAAACAACTTAGGATAGATAAGAGTTGTCAGTGTTTTTTGTAAAAAATAAAGTTACAGTGATTTTTAAATGAAGCAATAAGATGAAAATAAAAGACTAATACTCTTTAGAATAATGATTTATGAGTAAACCAAGGCAAAGCTTCATTTCAATTTGGAATAAAAATGATTATGAAGCTAAAATCCAAGAAATTGAACTCTAGGTTTCATACTACTTTTAAACATTTTCCTCTGCCAAATAAATAAAGGTTATTTTTTTCCCTTTTCCCTTTCCTTTCCCCTTTTGAGGGGTGATCTTTATGAAATGAAATGTCCTCTAAAGCTTACCTCCATTCTTTCCCGTCTTCTAACACAAGGAGTTTTAACAAATGTGGCTCACTCAGTTATTTTCTTCTGCCCAATCCCAGTACCCGGGTGTGTTTGCTTAGGTTTCAAGCTACTGCTAAATTTTTCAATTTCTTTCAGTGCTCCCACCCACTGGAAGCAGAAGTTGCTTAGCAGCAATAATATTAATTAAATACAGCAAAATTCCACTGTTTAATAACTGCATATATAATTTCCTACCCAAGTACAAATTTCAAAGTTAAGTGTCTTCACCGAATAAACTGAGAAACCCTAGACAGTGGGAAGACACAAGCATGCCTCATGTTGCCAAAGAAAATAAGAAAGACCTGACAAACTACTGGCTAAGCATTAGACAGACACATAGATAGAATCAATGTGCTTTTTCTCATGCAAAGAAAAAAATTAGATGCAAACTTTACATTTAAAACTGCATTGTTCCCCTTTAATCTGGCCACCATCCGAGTGGTGATCTGGATGTTAGAGAAGAGATGAATGGGAGACATTGGCAGGGATTGAAGCTTGGGGATGAATGTGGAAATGTAGAATGGATGTTTCTTTTTTTTGGCTTTGAGTTGACTGTTGTTTCTGTCTGTTTTTTAGAACTGATCCGAGAGGACAGGGAAGTCAGTGTGGGCGGCTCTGAGGAGCCTCCCTCTCTACAGCTGCGGCTCAGAGGATTACGGCGCTTCATCCACAAGGCAACATTGCACAAGTAGCCTTTGAACAAAAGTCATGGATACTATTAATGATATGGTAATCCTTAATCGAGCTACCTCCCAGTAGTGATTATACTGACATGGGAAGAATATCTAAGTCGTGGAGGCAGCCCACAACAACACTGTGTCATTGTTCACCCCAGGCTCGACCAGGACTAACTTCTACCAGCATCTCTAACGTCACCTTTCCCTTGATGCCTCCCCACAACCCCCGGCCCCAGCTCCCACTCCCACCCCATCATAGCAAAGAAGTAGCGAAGAAAACCCTGATCCTAAATCTGTTTTTAGATTTGTTTTTGCAAGTTCCCACACACATTTAGTGTCGTCTCAAAATTCACGCTGTCAACTGTCTCCAGGAATCATTTCCATCTGAGAACAAGACCACACAAAGGTTAGTTCGGTGGGTCTCGGCGAAGATGTTTTAATTGTCCGACAATAGATTCTTCCATCATTTGACTTGCAAATACTGTCCTCTTGCTCTCAGATAACATGTTCAGAATTAGATCATTTGTCAATAAATTTCCCGAAACTCCTTAATTATGATACTGAGATACAAGGGGTTTGCCATTTGCAAGACTCAATTACAATCCAGCAGGGAAAATCTTATGGCTCACCATACTGTGGGGCTCACCATTCTGTGGGACTCTCCAAAAGGCCAAACTTAATGTACTCATAGATGAGTCCCCTTAACATAAGGAAAGTGACCTTCATAAAGACGGAATATATCTATGATTTTTATGTAATTGTATGTGTGGGATAAACATGTTCAAATGACTTGTGGTAAATGTACTCATGAAGCTAAAGAAACTAGACCCTAACTACTACCCTGACCTAATTATTCTCTTTCATAGCTCATTCATATTTTTAAATAATGCCATTTCTCTGCCATTCAAAACAAACCTAAACAAAACCTATAACTCATATAATTTTATGGATACTCTCCCATATTCATGAGACCACATAGATGATCTTTGTAAACCCCATAATAAGCCATGCCAACACACAATGAAATTGGGATGTGAAAAATGTCTGCTTTTTCTAACAAACATCTCTGGAGGAGATCATTGTTCTAAATCAGCTTTTCATTATTCTTTGCTAAAACAACAACAACAACAACAAAAAATGTTGGAAAATACACATATTTTTAGCAGAACTGCCTTATTTAATGAATGTGAGATGTATACATTTTATCCAATATGACTATAAAGAACAAACAATAATTGTATACATATAACATTAGTAGAGGCCACAGCCATAAACAGGTTCATATTGAACACTGGGATAATTTATCAAACATTTTAGAGCCACGAAACTAATGTACTGACTTCTATGTTAAAATTAATAATTAACTGGTTTCTGTTTGAAGGCCGGATTTGGGCAAAGACGGTAAGTGCAGAAACTTTCCCTCTTCATTTTACATACACTTTATATTTGGATATTTACGATAACCCTTTATTGCTTTTCTAACTTAAAAGATAATAAAGCCGGGCGCAGTGGCTCACGCCTGTAATTCCAGCACTTTGGGAGGCCAAGGCGGGCGGATCACGAGGTCAGGAGATCGAGACCATCCTGGCTAACACGGTGAAATCCCGTCTCTACTAAAAATACGAAAAACTAGCCGGGCGTGGTGGCGGCGCCTGTGGTCCCAGCTACTCGGGAGGCTGAGGCGGGAGAACGGCGGGAACCCGGGAGGCGGAGCTTGCAGTGAGCCGAGATCGCGCCACTCACTCCAGCCTGGGAGACAGAGCGAGACTCCGTCTCAAAAAACAACAACAACAACAAAAAAGATAATAAGTGACAAAAACACATGAAATGCTTGAAACGTCTGAATATCTTATCGTCTCTAAGTGGTTTTATTTTCTGAATTTATTCATATGAAAGTGCCACTGTGGCAACTTCACAGTCCCAGCAAAGTACAGAGTAAAAGTTTTGAGATTCTGGTTTATGTAAAAATTGGCTACACAAATTAATATATCACGTCAAATAAAAGCATAGAAGCTTTAACCTCATCTCATTTATCTGCATACATCTTCCACTGCTGAGGGGAAGCACAGCTGATCATCACCTCACCTAAAAATTATTAAGCATAATTTTCTTTTCTTTTCTTTTCTTTTTGACCGAGTCTCACTCTGTCGCCCCGACTGGAGTGCAGTGGTGCAATCTCGGCTCACTGCGAGCTCCGCCTCCCGGGTTCACGCCATTCTCCTGCCTCAGCCTCCCGAGTATCTGAGACTACAAGTGCCTGCCACCACACCCACCTAATTTTTTGTATTTTTATCATAATTTTCATTACCTGGAACGTATAATGAGAAAAGTATTGGCTTTAGAGCCAAGCAAGCCAGGCCTCGCCACGGAAATGTTTTGTTCTGGCCAAGCACAGTGGCTCACACCTGTAATCCCAGCACTTGGGGAGGCCAAGGCAGGCAAATCACCTGAGATCAGCAGTTTCAGACCAGCCTAGACAATACAAAAATTAGCCAGGCGTGGTGGCGCACGCCTGTAGTCCCAGCTACTCGGGAGGCTGAGGCAGGAGAATAACTTGAACCAAGGATCCAGAGGTTGCAGTGAGCCGAGATCACACCACTGCATTCCAGCCTGGGGAACACAGCGAGACTCTGTCTCAAAAAAAAAAAAAAAAAAAAAATTTGTTCTGGATTCTATGTAGTTCAAAGATACACAACTATTTGCTTAAAGAAAGTAATAAATAAACACTTAAAATTCATATTTAATCTGGATGAGCTATTTTATTACAATATTCTTGCTTCGCTGGGTAATTGTCTAGCCTCCCGCAAACATTAGGCAAAATGATTCATAATCGACTGTCTTCAATTTATTAGTTAAATTAAACTTGTGAGGAAAATTCAAGTTTTCTATCACATTGTATAAATAGAGAAACAAAGGCACAGAGACCTGAGGAACTGATTTACTTGGGACAAAAGACTGAATCAATTTCTTTCTTCCATCATGCTGCCTACTCTAATTTTAAAAATTTGCTGTCTAATTCAAAGCTGTCCCATAGGAATACACTAAAAACTACATTCACAATTTTAAATTTGCTAATAGCACACTAAAAAAGATGCTTTTAAGTGGAATTAATTTTAATGATATATTTTATGTGGCCCAATATATCTAAAATATAATCATTTCAATATGTAATCAATATAAAAATCACTGATTTTAATATTCTTTTTTTAATACTAAGTCTAAATTGAATTCAGACTTAAAAAAATAGTAAGTAACCAGAAAACATAAGTGAGTTGCCTATAAAAGCTAAACCTTGCATTGCAAGCCACATTTCAAGTGTAACCTTGCTTGTTGGCACAGTAATGGTAGCAGAGGCACAACTGCTTGTCCTGACTGTCCAGAAGGCAGGGTGGTATTGAGTACGTGGGCTCCGGGCAGGTGCAGTCTGGATTTGCACCCTGGCTCCGCCACTGCTAACTGGAGGACAATGGGCAAGTTGCTTTCTGTGTCCCAGCTTTCTCATATGTGAAGCAGGGCTGTCGTAAGAATGAAATGAGTTAGTATTTAGTGCCTGACAAGTAGTAGGCATTACATGTTAGCTATTGGTACTGCTGTTGTCAGAGAATGCACAAGAGTGCACAAGAGCTAATTTGTAAGAAACTAGACATGCTAGATCTATAACAGGGTTTGTCGTGTGTTAAATTGTGTCCCCAAATGATACGTCAAAGTCCTTATCCCCAGCACCTCAGAATATGCCTTCATTTGAAAATAGGGTAGTTGGAGATGTTACTAGTTAAGACACAGTCATACTGGAGTAGGTTGAGCCCTCAATCTGAGAAGACTGGTGTCTTTATGAGAGCAAGGAAATTCGGACACAGAGACAGAGACGCGCGGTGTGCCATATGACAGCAGAGGCAAAGATGAGAGTGGCACAGCCACAGAACAAGGCTCACAGGGATTACCAGTCACCCTGAGAAGTAAGGAAAGGGCAGGGAAGGATTGTCCTGAGTCTCAGAGGGAGCGTGCCCCAGCTCACACCTTGATTTTGAACTTCCAGCCTCTGGAACTGTGAGAGAATACATTCCTGTCATTTTAAGCCACCCAGTTTGTGGTGCCCCATGATGGTAGCCCCCGGAAAGTAATACAGAGTTCTTCACCCAGAAGGAAGCACTCTGTCTCACCAACAGCCACGGTCCTGGATGGCTGACAACCTGGAGATTGCAGACCTCCAAGGAATTAAAGCAGGCTCTATAAAGTCTGGGTAGCCCCATCTTCCAAAGGCTGCTTCTCCAGTCCACACACACACTTTGGAAGGAGAATCCTGCTCTTGGATGTGGTATTCCTGGTGGGACAGCTGCCTATAAAATGAACGAGGTAAGTCACAAACCCAGCAAAATAATTCCATTGGTTTCTTGGTGATGAAACTAGTGTGAGCATGTCACAAAGTCTACCATTTGTTCTTAACGGACTTTGTCATCTTTTGCCACAGTTTTTTCAAACATCTTATTATGGTCAAAACATTAATTTTCATTCAGTTTTTTATTTGTTTCTTTGTTTTAGAGACGGGGTCTCATGTGGTCACTCCGGCCAGAGTGCAGTAGCACAGTCATAGCTCACCGCAGCCTCAAACTGCAGGGCTCAAGTGATCCTCCTGCCTCAGCCTCCTGAGTTTAATTCAGTTTTTAAAAAGTTTTAGTATTTATGTGTATCCTTAAAAACTGGGGCACTAAAGGTAGGACTTACAAAGAAGTAAAATAAAAATAGTCTAAAGTGATATGGATTTTTATATTGTTAATACTCCTGGAACTGTTAACCATTCTATATACTCTTTTCTATAGTTCTTCTTTCTCCTCAACTTGACAGTTATGTTTCTTTTCCATTTCCATTTATATATATAAGAAATGAAGTTCTCAATCATATATGCAGATTTTGTGACAAAATTACAAAAAAATTCTCTAAAAGAAACATTTATTTTCACAATTCAGGAATGCTTGACTGTAAACACAAGTACTCATAAATGTTTATTGTACTGATTTTAATTTGATGATTATAAAGTAGACTCTAAAAATGAATTTATTACTTTAATGTTATTGCTTGTTAATTCTTCTTATTTACCAGGAAGACACATGCTTCTGTTACAGCATCTTCTTAAGTCATACTAAGTGGCTGCCTCAAATCTCCATTAATATTGATAAGAATAAAAACTGCTTCAAGCAGAATTTTACACTCAGAGAGAACCTTGGAGATCTTTTGAGCTAAACTTTTCATTTTACAGATGAGAAAACCTGAGCAAGGGGATATTAAGGATTTGACGAGGGGCGTGTCATTATGAAATGAAAAGCCAAGCTATAACTCTTGTCATCCAAGTCTCCGAACACCCAGTTCAGGGGCCTTTACACCACACCACCAAGCAATGAATACCGTCCTTCTCTCTGGCAGACGAGAGGGACAGATGGCAATCCATCAGTGAACTTAAGCGGAATTGAGGAAAACGGTCTCTACCATTAAATTAAATAACGCATGTCAAGCTCTTAGCAGGGCATGGGGCACATAATAAACGCTTATTAAAGGGAACAATTATTTCTGTTGTTGTATAATTCAGAAATGCAATGTGAAATAGTGGAAACTCTTGGAGACTTTCAAATCAGATGGACCTAGGTTTAGCTGGCAGTGTGCACTCACTGACTTCTGTAACCTGCGCAACTCACTTAATCTTCCTATGTATCTGTTTTCTCACAGGCAAAAATGGAATAATAATGAGTTTGGGTATGTAAAATATCAGATAAGTAGAGGCATTTGTTAATGTTAACAACGAAATTACAATCTGTCATTTTATGTGTTGAGTCAATAACATAAAGAATTCAAAGAGATGTGACCTGTCATTTACATGTATCCACCTGAAACTGAGGGGAATAGGCCAGGCTCATGTCGGCTCTATGGTTAGTGCCCCACCTCTCTCTTTCCACCCTGCCGCTTTCCTTTGGCACTGACACTTGGGCCTCAGTGCCTCTACCCTGCTGCCTTCTGGAAGTTCAGGAAACTCCCTTCAGAACAACTTGCTTGCATTTCTCTTTCCCTACAAGCCCCATATATAAACAAATAAACAGGCCAGGCGCGGTAATCCCAGCACTTTAGGAGGCCGAGGTAGGCAGATCACCCGAGGTCAAGAGTTCAAGACCAGACTGGGCAACATGGTGAAATTTCGTCTCTACTAAAAATATAAAAAACTTACCTGGGCATCGTGGCTCGTGCCTGTAATCCCAGCTACTCGGGAGGCTAAGGCAGGAGAATCGCTTGAACCTGGAAGGCAGAGGTTACAGTAAGCCAAGATCGTGCCACTGCAGTCCAGCCTGGGCGACAGAGCAAGACTCTGTCTCAAAAAACAAACAAATAAACAAAACCAAACAAAGCAAACAACCCCTGCCCCTGCTTCATTTCATTCTCTCAGGCACCTGATCTTGACCTCCTAAAATAAAGGCTAATACTTAGATGAATAACGTATTCAACTAAGGTAGCATTCCCATGCTCTGTGGAATGCTAGCCTCTAAGATGCTCCATGAGAGAAGGTCAAGTAAGCTTGGGAAATGCTACGGAATAATTGCACGGTGGGAGATGCTCACCTTTAGGTAAGGCCTACTGGTATCTCCTCAGCACTCCTGGTTCTTTTTCACTTCGAGGGCTTTCTACTGCCAGCACCTGCGACTCTGTCTGAGGACATTCTCTGACTTGCAGCATGCTCTTCTCATGCCCTTTAGACCAAACCAGGTTGCTAACTTCCACCCTGCTATCAAGAACTAACAGAAAACATGGGTGGGTTTCGTGGCTAAAGAGATAATCATGAGATTTGGAGGATGGTCCAGGAGGCATATGGGATGAAGATAGTTATATTCTGAAACTGCTCTGGGAAAAAAAGTATCTTTAGGAAGAAGCAGCCCATCTTTCAATGGCTTCAGCCCAACTCATCAGATGCCTGGGACTGCAACATGCCTTAAAGTACTCGAGGAACAAAATGGTCAATACTGATCAGAATTTTAAATGCTTAAGCCTTGAACTACCCTATAAAATCCATGAAAAGATTTTAGAAAAGAGTAAAAATTTGGGTTCCCAGATAGAAAAATACAGATTGAGAGTATTTCAGAAAGCATTCTTACTCTGCCTTTAACACAACCATTGGCAATGGGTGTGTACTCTACTGTCCAGGCAGACTCCTCTGGAAAGAAAGTAGAAAGATGTCTCGTAATGGGAGTCCCTTGGGAGGTGAGTGAGGGGGTAAAAGGTCAGTGTGTGGGGGAATGTTTAGTGCAACTGGGGACTAAATACCGGTCATCTCCAGGACTTGACTTTTGTCACTTACTGCAATTTTCTTCCCAACTCTGCAAACACAGTTCACATGCCTCGTTTGTCACCTCAGTCACACATTATCCTCCCACGTCCACTATTCAGGTTCTAAGACATTAAATAGTTTCAAATGCATTGCCGTAGTTCATCATGTAAAAATTCTACCCTTTTGTTAACAATATTTTTTCAAAAATCCCTCGTCACTTAGAAAATATTAATAAGTAAGATACCAGGCAATAAAGAGAAAATTTAAATAATCCTAGTACTTTTAGGGGTACATTCTCTGTATTAAAAACAAGAATAAAAAAATTACGAAGACATGAGAAAATGTGGAAAAGGAGTGCTAAGAATCCAACATGGCCGTGAACTGGGGGTTTCTGACATTTCCATCTTCATCAAGGGGATTCTGTCAAGTAGTAAGTCAAACTCTTCATCAGTAATCTCCACACCAAACCTGAAACAAATAGCAGTTAGCATCAGTCACCCCCCAAGTTCACATTTGGGTCACCCATATCCACAATACCCTAAGCATATGGCTGCCATTAAAGCTTTGTGACTGCTGCAGTCCTCAAGATCAAGAGCACCACGTGAATATCAGAGGTTAATCAGGGCTTTCATCGCTTCAGCTTTTCTCAAAGAAAGAGATTCTACCACAGAACCCCTGCATCGGTGGAGCACAGAAACAGAAACACCGGCATGCGGAATTGTGTGCGATTGTCCTCTATAAAAAGTTATTCATTACACTAAAACACTGGTATTGCTTAAACAAGTTAACTCTGAAAAGCCTTTCAACTGGGCTGCTTAGCATGAAAGAAAAGGTGGAGAAAAAAATGCCTTTCGAAAAACAGCTTCCTAATACTCTTGCAAAGCATTTCATAATGGCTTTAAAGACATTTTGCATACAAATATTTTAAAAGTGGCAGAGTTTATTCATCAGCAAGAAAGTGTTTTCATCTCTCAAGAACAATCAAAACATAAGCCGTGAATCACTGGCATAAATAAGAATGACTTAAGCAATAATAATGAACAAGGCATTCATTCATCATTTTGCAAAGCTGATAAAACCCAGCTGACTTTTGGAAAAGAGGGGAATATATTTTCTTTTGACAATGCAATGACAGAATAACATCAAAAAGGCTCTTTTTCCATTTTCATTATTACTTCCTTAATAATTATAAAAAGGCAAAATATTTATATGGTCTGCAGAGAAACCAGAGTATACTTTCTTAGTAATTATCAAACAACACATAGACATCATCAACAACAACACGACAAACAAAAATGGCTTTTTTTCCTAAGCTGCAAATAAGTTATCACATATTTGTATTTCAGAAGTACTTGAATTTAAACAGTATCTCAGGGACTTTGCAGTTGGGTATCCTTTTTTTCATTTGTATAAAATTAGAAAAAGAAAGAGTAATTTAATGTTATACCTGTACAGTGTTTATCTTACTCCCTTTTATTCTCTTTATCATTTCTTCGCAATGAAGTTACCAGGACTAATGGAGAAATCCTTGGTATTCTGCATCAGAAATGAAAATTAATTCTTAGGTTTTATTTGGATTTAAACCCTTAAACTCAGTACTTTAAAAGGAAACGAACATTTTGTATAGGCATATTGGAGGAAAAAAAAAAAAGATTAAAAGTCAAGAAATCCGAATCTAGTTTATATCCACCATTCCACAGCTATGAAATCATGGAAAATCACTCAACTTTTACATTTCAGTTATAAAAGTGGTCTCAAAGGTCTGTGAGTGCTCTGTATCTTACTGAGTGGTTATGTGATAGTGAGATAATGATAACAAAAGTGCGAAAAATATCACATAAATATTGTGTATTACTATTTTTGATGTAGAAAACAGGTTAAAAAAGGCCTCAAACATACTAAAAAAGATTGTTCAAACCTAACAGTAACACAAGCCCTTTTTCTCAAGAGCCTATCTTGGTGAGTGGCAATATGGTATAGTGGAGACGGCACGGGCTTTGGGTTAATTGGACCAACGTTTGAATCCCAGCTCTGTCATTTAGTAGCTATGTGTGGCCTTGGGCAATTTCCTTAATTCCCTGAGCCTCGGTTTTCATCTGTATAATAAGAAAGGCTATTTTGAAAATCGATTAAGTAAATAAATATGCATATACTCTCTTTAATGTAAAATGTATTTTTTTTAACAGTGAAACTACCTTCACTGTATTGGATAAAATGAGGCTTTCCCTAACCACTAAAATTAGTCTCCCACCTCAGTGTCCGGTCTCTATCTTATCACACTGCTATTATTATCTTATCTCTCTTACCACTGTCTGAAATTATTTTATTGGTTTACTGACTACTTGGTTATTGTCTGTCTTTTGT
This sequence comes from Macaca thibetana thibetana, assembly GCF_024542745.1. Taxonomy (NCBI): domain Eukaryota; kingdom Metazoa; phylum Chordata; class Mammalia; order Primates; family Cercopithecidae; genus Macaca; species Macaca thibetana. The sequence continues at coordinate 4,947,935 of NC_065582.1, read as the reverse complement.
CTCCACTTCTTGTGTAAACTCCATGAAAACAGGTTTAGCACAACTGGGGACTAACACCAGTCATCTCCAGGACTTGACTTCACCATTCCATTCGCCTGTTCACCATTGTACCCCTAGAATCTGTAACGACAACCAGAAGGTACTCAATATATATTTAGTCAATGAACAAATGACTAACTCATTTCTTTTTTTTTTTTTTTTTTGAGACGGAGTCTCGCTGTGTCGCCCAGGCTGGAGTGCAGTGGCGCGATCTCGGCTCACTGCAAGCTCCGCCCCCTGGGTTCACGCCATTCTCCCGACTCAGCCTCCCAAGTAGCTGGGACTACAGGCGCCCGCTACCACGCCCGGCTAATTTTTTTTTTTTTTGTATTTTTAGTAGAGACGGGGTTTCACCGTGTTAGCCAGGATAGTCTCGATCTCCTGACCTCGTGATCCACCCGCCTCGGCCTCCCAAAGTGCTGGGATTACAGGCTTGAGCCACCGCGCCCGGCCAACTCATTTCTATTGTAAGGGTGTATGTACTTGAGAAAAGAGGAAGTTTTATTATGTGAAATAAGGCATATGTTAATTAGTTTAAGCCATTACACAATATGTACATATTTCAAAACATGTTATATATGATAAATATATACAATTTTATGTCAACTTAAAAAAGAATAAAGAAATAATAACAACATAAAGAGGAGCTTTTATGTATTTATTTGTATATATTCCTGGGGTACAAGTGCAATTTTGCTACATGGATATATTGTGTTGTGGTGACGTCAGGGCCTTCAGTGCATCACTGGAACAACACACGCTGTATCCACCAAGTAGTCCCCGATCCTCCACCCTGCCTCCCACCCCCTCAGTCCCCACCCTCTGAGTCTCCACTGTCCATCATTCCACATGCTACATCCATGTGGACACATTTTTTTAGCTTCCACTTATTAGTGAAAACGTGTGGTATTTGTCTTTCTGTGTCTGAGTTGTTTCACTTAAGCTAATGGCCTCCAGGTTCATTCATGTTGCTGCAAAAGACATGATTTCATTCTTTTTTTAAAAGCTGAATAGTATTCCACTGTGTATATATACCATATTTTCTTTATCTAATCCTCTGTTGATAGACACTTAGGTTGATTCCATATCTTTATTATTGTGAATAGTGCTGCCATAAACATACCAGTAGAGAATGTGTGCTTTGAAGAGATTGAAAAAGGTTTGAAATAAGCACAGTGGAGAATGGAATATAGAGTTGACTAATAAAACATAGTGGGATTGACAAGAAATTGACAGGAAATACTAGGAATCCAGGTGAAGCTGGTGACAATGAATTTACAGTAATGTAAGCCTACTCAGTAGTATGATATTCCCCAGCAGCACTAAGCAGCCTGGGTGCAGGTGAAGACAAGATGAGCAGTTGGGCACATCTAGGTTTGAGAATGTGTCAAAAGACAACAAAGCAAGGGAGTCTAGGATATTGACCAAAAAATGACTCATAGAAAAATAGAATCTAAACTGTGCTCCAGCTTAGAGAGGGAAGAGAGAACATGTGTGCAGGGATAGAACTGGGAAACAGCAGGAAGGTCAGTGGACTAGAACAGATAGGAGATAATAGGAATGGGCTCAATTCATGATTTCTTAGGTGTAGTTATTTTGGATATCACAGTTCATCTCAGACTCCCAAGAGAGTTTACATTCTAAGTAACCCCCAAAGACCTCCTTCACTTAGAAGGTAAATATAATAGCAAAAACTAAAATGTACTGGGAATTTCATATGTTCTTAGCACTATGCCAGACATTTTACATGCACTGTCCCCATTTAACCCTACCAATATCAATTATTATCATTCCCAACACTGTTCTAATAGTGTCAGTGAGATCTCTGAGGTGACTGCGGGCGAAGAAAGTTAAAGGGAAATAGTCTGGAAATCGCACTAAAGAGTGAGGCAAATGAGCAGCTTCCTCCTGAAAAAGGAAGTAATGTCCTGGACAAAAAGCCAGTTTGTGATTAAACTAGATCATAGTATTTAAAATGGTGGAGGATGGAGAAGAGTTTGTGCCTCTGGGTTGGGAATTCTGGAGGGTACAGTTGGAGGATTTTACAACAAGGGGAAGCGTAAGAGTTTGGAGGAGTGAACAAGAAACCCAGATGAACATTAGGGTAAGAGAATTCTGAAAGGGTATATAGGCTAGACAACTGGGGGTGGAGGTTACATTACAGGTAGTATAATAAGGAAAATTAGTATGAGGCCAGATGGATTAAGATTATAAAAGAAACCTCAAACATAACTATCTAGGCCATATTTTTAGCTCATCACTCACCGTCTCTACAGGTAGAGGTAAGTAGCTTAAGTTTTCAGCTATAATGATAATAGCAAACATTTATTGACTGCTTACTACATGCCATACACATTACCTGTATTTCTATAATCCTTACAACAACACTATGAGGTAAATGTACTATATATTATCTCCGTTGTACAGTGAAACCTTACATAGTTATTACCTGGTAGAGCTTGGATTTGAACCTTGCCAACTGTCTCTGGAAACCTCCAGATGACCATTTTATTATTCTCACTGCTTGAGCAGGGCTGCCATTTCTCTTCCTACAATTCTCTTTACCATGTTGCACACTTTATCTAGCAGATTTCTCCACAATCCTTCCACAGAAACTTAAATATTAATGTACGATAAGATTATGACAAAGTCAATACACTCAAAGCTAACCTTTAGACAGTACTCTGTAAGTGGATTTTGAAATCAGGATAGTTCATCTCAGACTTTATCCAAGACAGCTTACATTCTTAAGTATCCCAAAGACCTCCTTCACTTAGAAGGTAGTCTTAAGGCCTATGTCCCAAAGATAGTATTTTAGGACAGATCCAGTGTGTTTAAGAAATTATCTGTCACACAATAAATTTGATCTGCCCTCAGAGAGGAAATTAGCTTCTGATATTTCTCCCCAAGGACAAAAAAATAAGTTACTGTCAGGCTTATTTTAAATTCCATAACAGAAAATATATTGGGGTTTTAAAATTAGTTCCATACATTTTTCTGTCTGTATATAGCAAATAAACAAGCAAAGTAGCTTTCATAGACATAAAATAAGTAGGAATCCCATTATAGAAATTCTCCTTTTCTGTTATTTAAGTTTCAAAATATCAAAGCATAGTATTTGTATATAGAATCCAAGAAGAAATTAAAAATAAATAATCTAGAAAAAAACCCACAGTTGGATTCTTACTATCTTAATACTGATTTAGCAATCACATGTTGATTTTAGTGGGTGAAATTTCCAAGGAACCTAAAAGTCTAAAAGACTTAGGTAGAAAAGATGCGGCCTTACATTTAATAAAGCTCCTTTATTTACTCCTACAGGTAACTACAATGGGAAGGCCTACAATCGAAGTGTCTGTGTATTAATGACTTTAGACCTCTTTGTTCAGGACTTTGTAATTTTTACTAAATGACGTATTCTTCAAAAACAAAAAAAAATCTATATTGGCTAAATATATTTTTGTAATTATGTGTTTTAGAAATAATACTATGTCTACTGTTATAAATCTGGGTTTGTTTCATTGCATTTTAGCATTAATTTTTCAACCAAATCCCTAAACAGAACCATCTATTTTCTTCACAAATCTGTGTTTAATTGGATACTTAAATTATTTTAGTATGCAATGAAATCACATGTAATATTCAAAAAGTATTTCAGGATGATATTCTTATCCTCTTTTTAAAAAGTACAATGTTTAGAGCTTGTTTTTAAAGACTTTAATTTCTTACATCAACATCTTTTCCAATAGATTACTTTATCTTTAAAATACAGACCAGGATATATAGTGCAGGAAAAACAGTATTTTTCATCACCTCTGTTCCCTTCATTACTGTCAAAATCTTTAATATCATATTCCCTCAGAAAATATCTGGGTATTATTATAAAATAAGTTCTCAAACTCTGGTAAAAGTATCCTTAGCCTATACTTCAAAATGGAGAAATAATCCAGCCTTTAACTAATTTTCCAGGAATTTACTTTTCTAACATTAGACATTAAAAGCACATAAAAAAAAATTTGATCAAACCCAGGGTGATGATAAAAACCATTAATCCTGATCATATATGCCAGATCTCTTGGTATATGACATACTCGTTACCCATCCTGAGTAATATGTCTTGTCTTTTCTCCACCTTGTACTCCAAAGTCAGGCTGAAATTACCCTAGGAGATCCATGGGCTTGAAAGGCTCCAGAAGGGCCAGGTGGGGCTGAGCCTGAGATATAAGAATTATTAGTGTGATCCTGGTATTATGAACCACAAGTGACCCAGCGTCATCCCAAATCTCCAGAAGTCCTCCCAACTGAGAGATCTCTCTTTTGAGCCATATCACCTTGTGATCTCCCTTTCTCTTTTTCTCTTTCTTTATCTTTCTTTCCCTACAACTGCCTTTCCTATATTGTACACTTATATTGTATCTCTCTCTCTTTCTCTTTCTCTGTATAGATAATATCTCTGTATCTACAGTGTCTATATCTATATGGATGTGTTGTGGTTTTTTTTATCAGACTATCCTCAAAGAAAAGGATATTTGTCATCATAGAACAGTCATTTATATTAATCAAAATAAACATAAGTGAAGGGCTTTGAATAATAACTTCAATGACTTTTTAAAAAAAGAATTTCTTAACATGGGTAATAAAGTGAGGAGTCCTGGGTTTGAGTCCTTAGTTCTGCTACTTACTAGATGTGAGGCTTTAGAAAGTCTCGTAAGCTCTCACAGATTGTTTCTTCATTTTTAAAATGCACAGGATAATCACAATTAGGCTACCAACCAACAAGATTATTTCTAGATTCAAGCTCGTTAATGAACACATAGATTACTCTATAAACTCTAAATTCTTAATGTCACACATTCATAGTATCAACAATACAACTGGGTAAAGTTTGTATTTACTTCCATGCTAGGACTGAAAAAGGTGAATGGTTCGTTTCCTCACACTACCTTTGCATTCCTTGTTCCTCCAGACACAGCGAAACTCGGTTTCTGCAGAATTTGATTTTATTTGAGTTACTAGGGAACAAAGCAATTAGACAATGAATAATAGCTCAAGATAGGCTAAAGCTGAAGATTTCTGCAAAGGAATGAAGAGGAAACGTTTTGATCCTGAGCAGGTGTTCTCCCTAGATTGCTTAACCTGAGGTTGATTGACTTTTGGAAACAAGACTTGTTCCCAGGTGGGTAAGCCTTGGGACCATAGGTTTTTCAGGATTTTTAAGGTCACATGGAACGGGAGGGGGTTAGGGAAATTTCCCAAGCATTTACGGGACCTGGGGGAATCTCATGTTGAAGAAGGTAGTTACTGCACGCACGCAAGCCCGTTTCCTGATGCAGGCGGTGGACAGCTCCCGTCTGAGCCTGCAAGTCTGCAGGGAGCTGCCGATGGCGGAGGGGCGCCCGGAGTCCTCCGGGAGACCGGCTTGGGGAGCGGCCGCAGGGCACGCCGGGAAAAGCGCGGGGCATGCTGGGAAGGCAACCCGGGAAGGGTGGGACCCTGGGGCCTGGTGAGGAGCTAAGTGGCCAAGTAGAGGTGCGTTTAGTTATCTCAGAAGTCCGTTGCCCTCGTGGTGTCCATTCCTTAACTGTTCTCCCAAGACAAGACAGCCTGAGTTGTTTACAGCCAGCAGCTCTTCCCGTCTGAGAGCAGTGTCTCCCGTTGGGTTTCCCCAGTGCCTCACCTTGGTCCAGATGTCGGAAGGGGACCGTTTCCTGTCACCTCTTCGCACTGTTCTAGGTGTTAACAAACCCCCAGCTCTGCCCCTACTGACTTTCCTCATCCTACTCTTTTAATTCTTTTCTGCCTGGCCTCTAATTTTACAATACTATGGGGAGAAATGACTCTGAAGTTTTACTTAAGCCTGAAATGTATAAGACAAGCCTTCAAAAGTTTCCAAAATCATAAATACTTGTAAGTTTTTCCAGCTTAGGAAATTCTTCTTATGCTTACATTAATTTGGGACAGGGCCCCAGCTCTATGTGAGTGGACTGTTTATGACATCCTATTAAATAGAATTCTATCTACCTGACTGCCATATGCAAACAGACAGGAACATAGCTTCTGTGTGATTTTGTACACAACAAAAGATTTACACTTCTTTTTATTTTTGAGACAGAGTTTCGCTCTTGTTGTCCGGGCTGGATGGAGTGCAGTGGCGCGATCTCTGATCACCGAAACCTCCGCCTCCCGGGTTGAAGCAATTCTCCTGCCTCAGCCTTCTGAGTAGCTGGGATTACAGGCATGCGCCACCACGCCCAGCTAATTTTGTATTTTTAGTAGAGATGGGGTTTCACCATGTTGGTCAGGCTGGTCTCGAACTCCCGACCTCAGGTGATCTGCCCACTTCGGCCTGCCAAAGTGCTGGAATTACAGGCGTGGGCCACCGTGCTCGGCCTACACTTTTTTTTCTTTTTCTTTTTGGTATGGCTGCGGCTGAGATTTTACAATGCCCTGGATAGCTTCTTGGTCTGATTTCATGTAAGAGTTTTTCCTAAATGATAAGTGGAAGAATATCCAAAATCCCAGGTGAAATTGTCATTACTGTATGTTTCACATGTAACCTAGTCTACTTACTTCAAAAGTTACAGCAGTTGGGCCCATCTATGCAGGTTGACTATTGCAGTCAAGTTAGACAGCTTCCAAATTCTGCTGTTTTCTAAAGACTTGATTTAAAATATGCTGTTCGGGCCGGGCGCGGTGGCTCAAGCCTGTAATCCCAGCACTTTGGGAGGCCGAGACGGGCGGATCACGAGGTCAGGAGATCGAGACCATCCTGGCTGACACAGTGAAACCCCGTCTCTACTAAAAAATACAAAAAAACTAGCCGGGCGAGGTGGCGGGCGCCTGTAGTCCCAGCTACTCGGGAGGCTGAGGCAGGAGAATGGCGTGAACCCGGGAGGCGGAGCTTGCAGTGAGCCAAGATCACGCCACTGCACTCCAGCCTGGGCGGCAGAGCGAGACTCTGTCTCAAAAAAAAAAAAAAAATAATAATAATAATAAAATAAAATATGCTGTTCATGTATTTCAATACATATTTGTAAAATTTTATTGCTCTCCCTTTCCTCTTAGTGCTTTGTGAGTCTCTCCTTGGAAGGACTGTCTTTAAATTGAAGCAATTAGAGTTACTTTATGAGATTTACCCAAATATAAGAGCTGAAGAGAATAATTCAAATTGATCAGAAGAAAATACTCAATTACTGAAAAATATCAATTACATCAATAGGTAAGTTATGGATTATATCTAATATCCAGTTTTGAGCTAATAAAGTATAATACACTTCTATAATTATCACCTTTTAAAAATTCACCACTCATGTCAATTTAAGACAAACATTCTTTAAATGAAATTGAAACTCTTACTTTGGGATCACCATTTCATAGATACAGACATCTGTGTATAGATTACTTCAATGTTAAGTTTTACTGCAAATTATAAAATTTTTCTTTTTTTAACCTATGTATTATGTTTCTTCTTTGCAATATAACTTATTTCTATACTTCTTATTGATGTATTTCGAATACACAATAGAAATGATATTTTTATTTTTAAAAGTTTCAAATAGGCCAGGAGCAGTAGCTCACACCTGTAATCCCAGCACTTAGGGAGGCCGAGGCAGGCAGATCATGAGGTCAGGAGTTCGAGACCAGCCTGGCCAACATAGTGAAACCATGTCTCTACTAAAAGTACAAAAATTAGCTGGGCATGGTGGCGCACCTGTAGTCCCAGCTACTTGGGAGACTGAAGCAGGAGAATTGCTTGAACCCAGGAGGAGAGGTTGCACTGAGCCAAGATCACACCACTGCACTCCAGCCTGGGCAACAGAACAAGACTTCGTCTAAAAAAAAAAAGTTTCAAATAAACACAAAAATGTGCAATATAAAACACAATCACCTTCCACAATAATTTCTCCTCCTTCTCCCTTTCTCCCCCAAGAAATAACTGCCTTTGGCTGCTTGATGCTTTACCCTCCATATTATTTTCTATACATATTATTCTATACATATTCTATACCTGTATTACTTTTAGAATAAAGTTATATCTTAAAAATTACTCTGCCATTTTATTTTTTCAGTAAATCAATCTTAGATGTCTGTGCCAATATTTGTATACTTAAATCGTTTTAAAAGCCTATATGGTATTCTATTGTATGGCTGTACCATAATGTATTTGACCCACGCCCTACTAATGTATATATAAGTTGTGCCTATTCTTTCCTTACATGAGCTTCTTGAAGTGTGTGTGTGTGTGTGTGTGTGTGTGTGTGTGTGTTTCCTTTACATTGGACCTTTCACCCTCTGGCAAAATAAAAAAATTGGTGTTTTCTAGACCTAGGGCCACTTTCTTGCTTATTCTTTTTCATTTAGTCTGTTTTCCATTTTTCAACTTCTAAGTCTTGTTCTTTCTCCTCTTTTCATTCTCCTATTTTTTTCCCATTAAGCACAAAGGTCCTCTTCACACAATATCTCTGCCCTCTGGTACCGATACGCTCTCCCAATACTTTCCAACCCCAGCGGTGAAGAGAAAGGAGGACTGAGTATTCAGTTTTTGATAAGAAACAAGAGGCCGCTACTGGCAGGGAGCCTTGTCAAGATCTCCCTCATTCCGAGCACTCCATTCCCACATGAACAACAATAAATGGAGATTTCACCCGCCCACCCCACATTGTTCAAGTTGTCCTTTGCCCTTTCCGTCAAAACTTGGCACCCAAGAGACAGCAGAACATGTTCTGAATTCAACCCTGGGGAGCCACCGATCAATATCACTTGACTCTTCTTACCCATTAGTTGTTCTCTTTCTATGCCCGATGTCGAGTGATGCCTAAGCTATTCTTTGTCATGGCCCTTCTCAGTTGGCCCAGTTAACCCCTATAGGGTGGGATGGCTAGCTACATCCCCTAGGCAGAGCACCATGGACAGAGGAAAAGAGCGTGGACAAAGTACTAAAGCTGAGTCCTGGGACATGGGTTATCTTACTGCCTCAGGTGTAGGCTCAAGGGATGTGGACAATTTAGTGTATTTTACCTCTTTATGATCTGAGTTGCCAAATACCAAGAATATTAACTATCTACTTAACTCACAAAATACTATAAGAATATGGTAATTTGTAAAGCACTTCAAAAATAGGATTCCAAAAGAACAGACTATATTATTTATATGTCTTTTCTCCCTTTTTAGTGTATATATTTTATCTGACTTCCTTTTTTTATATTTACAACTCTTTTGTGAAGCACAGACAGTATATTCATAATTATTTCTAATGAGAAACTTTTTTCAGGAGAGTTTTTTTAGGGGATATTTTCAGAGAGGGAGAAAGACATGCCTATTGTCATTTTTTCACCCTATTTTTTAAAAATATTGCTTAAATTTCTTTTATATCTGAAACATTTATTGGAATGTTTTTATGATTATTGAGGCCTTAATTATAAGCAGCAGCAATCAGATAAGCATAAAAACTTTATAAGAAGTCTAAATTCCTGCCTCATAGTAAGAAAATTAGATACTTAGATATCAGTGTATTAAATATTTGATGCTAAGTGCCAATTACCTTTAATAATCAAATAGTGGATTGTGGGAGGATCAGAGCAGATATAAACATGACACAAACTTCTCAGGATAAGGGTGTTTTAATGTTTTTCAGGTTTAAAAATAAGAAACATTTTGGAAGCTTAAATGGGACAAAATTTCAGAAAATTGTGGATTTCACCTCCTGTTATAGTTTATGATAAAAGGAAAGGCTGCAAAATTCTATTTTAACTGTCATTTCTTAAAAGACTTGAAAGTCTTTTAACTATCTTTTAAATATTCTTTTGCAATTAAAAAAAAAAAAAAAAAAAGCATTGGCCTTTGTGTAAGTGTTCCTTTTTCCCTTGGTTGAAAGCAGCCGATTTCTAAGCACATATAGCTATCACTTTCTTTCTAATTTACTTCTTCCTTCCACAATGCAGTTGAATACCATCTCAATGCATTCTAAAACTAACTTATTGTTTTGGTGCTTGATTTTTAAAGAAGGGGGAAAACACAGATTTGTCTTTTTATTAATAAGTGCATAACTTCTAATAGGTTATGCTCAGTCTTTAATTCATTTCAGTCTGACTAGTCAAGATCATCTGGATTTTCATATGCAACATGTAACTGTAAAAAGGAAAATTCACAGAGTTAGAATTCAGCAGAAGTATACAATAGCGGACACTATATTGCTGATGAAAGCAGTTATAACTTAATGATCTCACTGAGCATATGATGTTTGCTGTGCAAGTGACATCCACTCAGGGCATCAAGTAGAAGGAAGGGCCTTAGTAGAATGTGTGACTACTAATATGAGACTGCCAAAGTCCCAAACTTGCAGCTTCAGTAAACTACAGGAATTTCACGTCTGCTAAGTTGGAAAACAACATGCATTAAAGGTTTCAAAAGAGAGTTGGGCATTAATTGTGTTAATCACCAGGATAAGATTCCAAATAATTACATGACTTTCATGAGGAGATCTGACATAAGTGGTAGCAAGAAAAGTATTGATTACATGTGAAATTTAGATCAAGCCTTAGCATAAAGTTTGAGGAAGTCACTCTCAATATTCTTTAACAAAAGAAGGATCTCGTGAAATTCCGGCAGAGCATGTAATAAGCTGAATGTCCTGTTAACTGGTTAGATTATCTGAAGCAGTTCTGCTTCTGAATGTGTTTAAATTGATTCAATTTGGCTTGGCTACACTAACCCTCATAAAGTTATCCAGCCTATCTAGGGGATTAGGAACTGGAGGCATGAACCAAAATAAGTTCCAGACCTAATCTTTGTCCGCCATCCCCTCTCCTCAGCCTCTACTCCCTCTACAACCTGCCAAAATCAACATTCGGTATATCTAAAATCAAATGTCCATGATTTGATTTGTACATGTCCTGAACAGATACAGAATATTAATGAAGAACACCAACTTTGGAGTTAGACCTAGCTTGGAATCACAGCGTAGCCACCTCTTTGTGTGATATTCATCCAGGTATTTAATTTCTCTGAACTCACTGTCCTTATCTGAGTATCTGAATATGAAGACAAAAATATCTACTTCACAGAGTTTCCAAGAGGATTAATTTATTTTAGCACAGTGCCTAAAATGTAGCAGCCAAACAATGTAGTAGCCAAAATTGTACTATTTGGTTGCTTTAATGGTTTTAATTTTTTTTTAAATTTTAGTATGATTATTTTGAGACAGAGTTTCACTCTGTCGCCCAGGCTGGAGTGCAATGGTGCAATCTTGGCTCACTGCAACCTCCGCCTCCCGGGCTCAAGTGATTCTTCTACCTTAGCCTCCCGAGTAGCTGGGATTACAGGCATGTGCCACCGTGCCCAGCTAACTTTTGTATTTTTAGTAGAGGTGGGGTTTCACCATGTTGCCCAGGCTGGTCTTGAACTCCTGACCTCAGGTGATCCACCCATCTCAGCCTCTCAAAGTGCTGGGATTACATGCGTGAGCTACCACACCCAGCCAGCTTTAACGGTTTTTGTGTCTACTATGTAAAGAAAAAATAGAGCAGGAAGTAAAATTAATACCTATTTCTTGTAAAGCGTCTGCCTTTCCCACCGAAGAAGGACTTAGTTGATGATCTGTGAGAAACTGTGTAATATTACTATTAACACTGCTTAATTTTAGGAGAAAGACTTTGTAAGTGGGCACTCCCTGAAATTCATCAGTTTCCTGTTAGATAACTTTTGTAGAATTTTTGGATGGCAACGAAATAGCTATAAATGTATTCGGAGTTCACAGCACCATTTAAAAATGTAGTTTTCTTCAGTTTCATCAAAATTAAATCTGCTTTTCAAAAGATACCATTAAGAGATTTTAAAAAGCAAGCTACAAACATACATATCTGGAAAAGGATATATCCAAAAAATATAAAGAACTCCTACAAATCAATGAGAAGACAGACAACCCAGTTGAAAATAGACAAAGAATCTCATCAGATTCACAAAAGAAGATGTATGGTTGCCAGTAAACTCATAAAAAGTCACCAGGGAATGCAAATTAAAACCACAATAAGTAATTACTGTATACACCCATGAAAATGGCTAAAGTTGGAAAGCCTGAGGTGCTAGAAAGGCTGTGAAGCAATTGGATTCTCATACTTTACTGGCAGGAATGTAAAATGTTAAAACCACGATAGAAACAGTTTGGCAGTTTCTTATAAATTAAACATATGATTACCATCCAACCCAACAATTCCACTCCAAGCGATTTACCCAAAATAAATGAAAACATATGTCTACACAAACAGATATATGTGAATGTTTATAGCAGCTTTGTCCAAAGTAGCCTAAAACTGGAAACAGCCCAAATGTTGAACAGGTGAATATATAGACACATTGCGGCACATACATAGGAGATGAACTACTACCTAGCACTAACACACGGCTGGCACACTATGCATGAATCCCAAAAACATGCTGCCTGAAGGAAGCCAGACAGCAAATCATGCACATTGTATGATTCCATTTATACATGAAATTCTAAAAAGGGGAAACCAGCCAGGGGGCAGAGAGGAACTGACCACAAAGGAACAAGAGGGACTTACTGGGGTGCTGGGAATGTCCTTTCTCTTGATTGTGGTGGTGGTTACACAGATGTATACATTTTTTCAAAACTCATTAAACTGTACACTTTTTCTTCTCTTTTTTTTTTTTTTTTTTGATGGAGCGTCACTCTGTTGCCTAAGCTGGAGTGCAGTGGAGCAATCTTGGCTCACTGCAACCTCCACTTCTGGGTTCAAGCGATTCTCCCACCTCAGCCTCCAAGTAGATGGAACTACAGCCACGTGCCACCACGCCCAGCTAATTTTTGTATTTTTAGTAGAGATGTGGTTTCACCATGTTGGCCAGGCTGGTCTCGAACTCCTGATCTCAGGTAATCTGCCTGCCTCATCCTCCCAAAGTGCTGGATTACAGGCATGAGCCATGGCACCCAGCCTGAACTGTACACTTAAAATGGCTACATATAGGCTGTATGTATACATGTGTAATAAAGAATTTAAATTTATACCCGAAGAGGTCCGGCCTTTGCCCTCAGCTTCTGGGTGGTAACGTCTAAGCCCTTGGATGTCATAAGAGATAGGAGTGACTTTGTTTACCTGGGGCCTTGGATTATGCTAGTAGTCTAACAATGTCATGTAAGGTTGGATCTAGCCATGCCAGATAGTATTTAGGGTGGAGCTGACCCCGTCAGAAAGATCAACAATGGGATGTAGCGCAGGGGTTTGAGTCACACAGTATCAGCTTGCCAGAGACTGAGATGAGCCGTACAGGCCATCAATCACACCTGCATAATGGAGCCCCATGAAAACTTCCCTACTCGGCAATATTCCATGCATATTGTTACAGACACATACTGAGAAAATAACATCTAAGGCTCCATGGGAGAGAACAACAGAAGCTCTATGTTGGGTGCTTTTCCTGGATTCTGCTCTTTGTGCTTCTTCCCTTGGCTGATTTTAATCTGTAACCTTTCCCTATAATAAACCACAGCTGTGAGTATCCCAGTTCTTAGCAAGCTCTGTGAGTCCCTCTAGTGAATAACTGAACTCAAGGGTGGTTTTGGGACCAATCCCCCGAACCTGCGACTGGTGTCAGGAGTGCAGTGGGTCTTATAGAGGGCCGTGTTCCCTCTAACTTTGCAATTGCCTAAATCCCCAAGGAGATGGTTCTAAACTTCAGCAGTATGATATCTCAATAAAGATTATCTTTAAAGTACGGTCATTTGTTTCTCATAGTACACAATAATATGTGTGTACATGTGTGTGTGCATGTGCGTGTGTGTAAATATACATATATACCTCCAATGGACCGCTGTGCTTTTAATGCTAGGAAAGAAAGAATCTCTCAAATAGGCAATTTTGAAGCCATCTTGATATTCTATACTCTAAAGTTTAAATGTATAAATTGTTCTTTATAAACTTAGAAAAGGCTAGGCCCGGTGGCTCACACCTGTAATCCCAACACTTTGGGAGGCCAAAGCAGGTGGATCACCTGAAGTCAGGAGTTCGAGACCAGCCCGGCCAACATGGTGAAACCCCATCTCTACTAAAAATACAACAAAATTAGCTGGGCATGGTGGCGGGCGCCTATAAGCCCAGCTACCCAGGAGGCTGAGGCAGGAGAATCGCTTGAATCTGGGAGGCAGAAGTTGCTGTGAGCCGAGATCGCGCCATTGCGCTCCAGCCTGGGTAACAAGAGCAAGACTCTCATCTGAAAGAAAAAAACAAAAAAAAAGAACCTTGAAAAACTTATGAAAGAATGGGCATCAACTAATTAGCAGATGTTATTTAGGCAAAGTGGGATGAGATCAGCAAAACAGGGGCTGCTATTTATTATTCTCCGTAGATATTTAGGTGGTATAATTAGGGGTCGTTTTGGTCTTTTTTGTGTTTTTCAGGATTTCTCTAATTAATGAAAACATATACTGGGAAAATGTAGACCTTTTAAATTTTATTCCTCGAATTTCTCCTTTCGAATAAGAAAACTGTATAAACACAGAAGAGAAGGAAGTACTCTGAAGTTTTCAGCAAATGTAATTACAAGAGTCTAGTCATCTTACTGTAGCTCTCTCTGTAGCCAATTGTGTGATTCCTTCCTTCCTTTTTATTGTCTTTTCCTTTCCACAAACGTTTATTGAGGACTTGCTAGGTTTCAGGCTCTCAGCTGTGTCACTTTGGGAACAGAGTAGTTTAGCAGTAGCCCTGTCCTCTACCTAACAGATGCCGGCACCCTGCCCCCAGCGTGACAGCCAGAAATGTCTCCAAACATGGCCAAATGTGCCCTGTGGGCAAAATCTCCCCCAGGTGAGAACCACTGTTTTAAGAAAACAAATTTCTAGATCATCAGCTCATATACATATTCTTTCCTAAAATCAACCTGCGCCCATTATGTTAAAATTAACAAGCTTTGGGAGGCTGAGGCAGGAGAATGGCGTAAACCTGGGAGGCGGAGCTTGCAGTGAGCTGAGATCCGGCCACTGCACCCCAGCCTGGGCGGCAGAGCAAGACTCCGTCTCAAAAAAAAAAAAAAAAAAAAAAAAAAAAATTAACAAGCTTTCATTAGGCTGGATTTCCTCTTCCTGTCTCTTCTTTCACAAGCACCCTTCTCCGACTTTACAAAAGGCCCCCTCTCTTCCCATCCAGAATCTTCCTGCAGTGCACTGCCTGGGAGTGTAAGAATCCTGGGCCCCAAACAATAAAACTTCTAACCCCCTAAGCTGACTCATTCAGGAATGCATTTCCGATTAATTTCACTTTTTGTTATAACTATTTATCAAAAGTAATATGTTTATGGTGTTGGATACTGTATATTAGTAAAATTCTGACATTCAGCACCTTTTGGTCACGAGAAATAAAAAATAAAATATCTCTATATATACTCTTGTTGCAGAGAAGTACACTAGGATGATCACAGCTTTTTAATTATAAAATATTTTATATTAGTATAAAATTCTGTAGAGATAAAACAGAAAATGAGATTCAAGGAAAAAAGGAGTAATATAAAGCATCCAACTATGAAAAATGAGCTTGTTTCAGAATTTTTAAAAACAGATGATGGTGGTTATCAGACCCCTATCATGTTTGATGTATGTAAAGATTGATATAACCATTTTATTTTAAAGTTTCTACAGTATGCCAAAAGTTATATCTCCTTGGTTATTTAAATTTTTGTTGAAATATATGTAAACTTAAAAGTTTGTGGGTGATGCACATGTTTTCAAAATGATTTTAGGGGTACATGAGTAAAAGGTTTAAAGGTTGCTCACAATAGCTGTAAACTATTAATACATTTGGCAATCAGTTAAAAAAAAAAAAAAAAAAAATGCAATGCTCAATCTAAACCAAGGACACTCTGCCACCTGGTGGCTTAGAGATTTTCACAGTCACCAGGCAGGAATCAAAAGCTCTCGCTCCAACCATATATGATAATGATAATGAACTGATTCATAATGTAGAGAATCAGAGATAATTTGATTGTAAGAGATATTCATACAGAGAAGGAAATAAAATGATGAATTTTTAATATTATAATTTCAAATTCAGGAAATTACCATTGGTAGTTTTTTACTGGGTAGGTTAATACCTAAAATCGCTCACCTAATTTCAGCCTAGGCTGCTCTTGAACTCCTGGGCTCAAACGATCCTCCCACGTTGGCCTCCCAAAGTGCTGGATTACAAGCATGAACCACCATGCCCAGTCTCAGAAATTTTTTAAATGATAGCTCATGCAGTTTTCTTTTATAAAGGTAAGTAAAACAAACAAAGAAAAAATATTTAGCATTTTGTTGTGAAGAGGCAGAATAAAATTTATTTCACTTAAGGGCACTGTAGAAAAGTGAAATCACCAAAGATTCCATTATTTATATAGTACTTTATTGAAAAGTAACGTATATGTAAATTCATATTACCTGCTTTCAAGAATTTACATGTATGTTATTTTTGAAATCCCTATTGACTAATGATGTGTTCTTTTAATTTGTTAGTCTTTCTGTCAAACACACACACACACAAAAGAAAAGGAAAAGAAAAATGGACCTTGTCATGGTAAATCCAGGTGCTGTATTTCTAACTTCCTGAAAATTATTCAACAGTTCCCTCAAATTATACACAAAAAATAGATTTTTTAAATGGTCCCATTTCTAGCATAAGTGAGTCAATGTATATGAGCATTTTTCAACTGTACTGTATAGACAACTTGGAATAGGCAGAAGAAAAATATCTTCTCAAGATGCAGCTTCACAACCTTCAGAGTTATTGATAATGTACAAACCAAACTACAGATAATTTCAGAACTCTCCATCACTTTAATAGAAGTGCCAATTAAAGTATATTTCTATCATATCTCTATCAAAATATTTCTAATTTAATAAACACTTAAAATAATGATTGGTTTTGTAATTCCCTTGAGAATGAAGTAACCAGTATAGAAACAGACATAAAAATAGAACATTCGCCTTGATCAAACGCCTCCTGGAAAGTGGCAAGAATTAGAGAAAATTGTATTGAAACAAATTTGCCAATTTGACTTCAATTGCAGTTAAGGTAGAGGTGGGGCTGATTCTTCTTTCATTACAAAACCTATTTTAAAATGTAACATTAAATAATATGACTTAATGTCTCTGGGTGAAGACAGCATCTTATAACGTCAGGAATCCAGTCTCAGCTTTTTCCTCTTTTTTAATTTACGACTTCATGTATTTAAATTATTTGCTTTACCTTGATTAATTTTCCCATTGTTTGGACTTCTAAATGAAAACAAGAACTCTTCTAGAATTCGGAGGGTTTTTTGTTTATTTGCATTATGGGTGATACTTAAAAGAAAAAACTCAATATTTATTTAAATATCATAATAAAGTGTGTGTGTGTGTGTGTGCGTGCGTGTGTGTGCGTGTGTGTGTGTATGACAACCTTAGTCCAAAGCTGGGCTAATGTTGATATTATATTAATATCAGCATTAATGGCATTAAGAAAGTAAGCCAAACCAGAGAAGGTGTCATGTCTTTTTTTCTTTTTCCCTCCTTTTAAGTCTGCTACCATACTTTGAGTTGAGTTGGTACTCAGTAAATAAATTAATTGAATAAAATGAATAAATAAGATGATGCCCAAACAAGCTGGGGAAATCATTAGATCTCAATGTGGTTTCCCTTGGTTAATTTTTTTTTTTTTTTTTTTTTTTTTTTTTTTTTTGAGACGGAGTCTCGCTGTGTCACCCAGGCTGGAGTGAGTGGCGCGATCTCGGCTCACTGCAAGCTCCGCCTCCCGGGTTCACGCCATTCTCCCGCCTCAGCCTCCCGAGTAGCTGGGACTACAGGCGCCGCCACCACGCCCGGCTAGTTTTTCGTATTTTTAGTAGAGACGGGGTTTCACCGTGTTAGCCAGGATGGTCTCGATCTCCTGACCTCGTGATCCACCCGCCTCGGCCTCCCAAAGTGCTGGGATTACAGGCTTGAGCCACCGCGCCCGGCCCCCTTGGTTAATATTAACATTATCCAACATAATTTTACATACAGCTTCCTCTGAGTTGTTTTGGGTTTTAGTTATTTTGATTAGTATTTGGTTTAGTCAGTTAAAAATGATAGTTTACAATTTAGCAAAAATAAACTACTTTTTAAAGGTAGTAATATATAGGTCCAATTCAGAGCTTACATGCTAATAGCCTATGGATGGCACCTGGCCTGAAGATGTGTTAAATATTAGCATTTTAAATAAGGAAATTTCATATAAAATCTGTATTTCTAGCTCTCTGTAAAAATCAGCAGATATGTGAATATCTGTAATTCCCAGTAGCAGCAACTGGTAGGGCTGATGCCATTACTCTCTTCAGATGAGGCATATTTGCCACAATCCCCACTACTCTTTATTATTTCCCCATAATTAAGGTCAAATATTGGATGCAACTTACTAGTCACGTGGTAGTTGAAAAATATTTCCTAGTTACTATGTTTCTATCAAAAGAGATTAAATGAGACACATGGTTCTAGAACAATGGAGGAAAGACTATTTCTTTCAGGAAGCTAAGAAAATTGCTGCATGTTTAAATCTTTGAACTACAGCCTGCTTCAATCATTTACATTACTTGCCTGGCTCAGGTAGAAATTTGAAGTGTGACCCCCTGGGATAGCTAACAAGAGGAGCTTGGTCATTTAATAGCACATAATTCCAGTTAAGCATGAATACGTGTGTGTAAACATGAACATAACCAGGCCTTTAAGGCATAGCTCAGCTCTAAATGGGGCTAACACTACAAAAACATACTTGCAAAAATATTCAAGCAAATTTTGAAGAGTAGTAAAGATGCCTAGCCCTGCCAGAGTGTACAACACAAGCGTCACACTGCACAGGACTCGACACTGCAGAAAGTCCAGAAATAGACTCGAGTATACATAGAATTTAGTATATGATTAAGTCAGCATTGTCAAATGAACAAAGTAAAATACAAAAAAGTGTATATTACCACGTATCCATAGTGTATGCTGCCATATAGAGGAGATAATATTTTTAAATTGTTAGTGGATTCTTCTATTTTCCTTTTCTGAGCACAAGCCTAGAGCTCTTAAAGCATAGCCCTGCCCGGGGAAAGAGCAGGGTCTGTTTCAGGCGGCGGATGCCGCTGTTTCTTACACCACAGCCATCTACACCCCCTTCCTCCACGGCAGCCGATCCGCTTCCCACAGCAGAGGCTGTGGAAACACCTGGCACCCTCCTTCCCAGTGTTCCTTCCAACTCCGGGCATGTGGCAAGGTTAGGGATGACGTGAAATAGAGGAGTCTGCTGGGACAGCTTCTGGAAAGGTTTTCACTGCTAAGAAGAGGAGAGACCTGAGGAGGTGTCTGTCCACCCCGAAGGCGCCCCGTGCCCCTGCCTGCTGAGGACGCTGCCTGCTGAAGGGATGCCTGGAGCAGCTGCAGCTTCCCCCAGGCCCGGGGGCGAGCCTGACCGTGAGAACCTGGCGTGCTGAGGATGGTGGAGCACAGGGCAGCTGGAGGCTGGGTGCTTGGTGGCCTTCTGGAGTTGCCAAACCAACCCTGGAGCCTGGAGCCCCAGCACTGTTGTCATTTGAGATGATCAGTGTCTTCATTGTTTAAGACACTTTTACCTGGATGTTGTCACTTGCAGCCAAGCATCACTAGACTTACACATTGTGGAAGGAATGCCTGCAGAAGAACTGAAGCAATTTTCAATCACTGATATCTGAAAATAGAGCTTTACTGAGAAAAAAGTAAAGATTCAGACTCCTTTATCTGCCCCTTGAGTGTACGAGCCCCCAAGCCTCAGGACTCATACACACTGGATTCTCTCACACAGTGAAGAAAATAACACTGTAGTCAGTGACAAGGCCATACTTTGTTTTGTTTTTCAATATGTGGCATCCAGGAGGGATGGTGAAGAAAGGTAAGTGCAAGCAACAGTAAGGGCAGAGAGAGAAGTTGCACCCTCCCAAAGCCCTCTGCCTGGGGCTCCGGGGAGGACTGCCTCGGGAGGTATCCCATTCCAACCCAGCACAGCCAGTGTGAGACACGCTGTAGTTGTGCACTGTGATCAAGAGGAAGAAAGACCCACGCTCGCTTTCCCGAGCTGCTCTTGGGTTCCTATGCTGACTGGCCCTGGCTGGGAAGCTGAGCAGAGGCAGCTGCCGTGGCCAGGGTAAACTGGCTTTGTGGAGGGCTGCAGGAAGACCACCTGAGTAGGGTTGATGGACGCTTCCCCAGACCCAGAAGCGTGGCAGGGTTGTCAGGAGTCTGGCTGAGGTCAGGGCAGCCAGGAAGGCCCACCAGGAGCATTGCCCCCACACAAGACCCCGACCTTCCACACTCAACTTCAGCACCAGGGATCTGCAGGGTCTCCTTGATGGGTAGAGAGCATTGCCCAGGGGCCGGGGGAGCCGGGGAATAGCAGACAGACACCCAGCAGACGCAAGAATGCTGGCTTCCAGGCCATACAGCTGCACCGCGTCCCTCCCTCTCCTCATTGAGAGGAGCAGGATAAAGGACAAGCTCTCTGGGAGACGGGCCCTTTCTTCCAAGACAGGCTGAAACCCCCACTAAAGCACAGCTGAAACGACCAGGCAGACTGAGGTTTAACCAAGATCAGACACTGAGTTATTATTATTATTAATTTTTTTTTTTTGAGGCAGAGTCTCACTCTGTCGCCCAGGCTGGAGTGCAGTGGCGCGATCTCTGCTCACTGCCAGCTCCGCCTCCCGGGTTCCCGCCATTCTCCTGCCTCAGCCTCCAGGCCCCCACCACCACACCCGGCTAATTTTTCTACTTTTAGTAGAGACGGGGTTTCATCATCTTAGCCAGAATGGTTTTGATCTCCTGACCTTGTGATCTGCCCACCTCGGCCTCCCAAAGTGCTGGGATTACAGGCATGAGCCACGAGTTATTATTATTTTTTGATTTTTTGCCACTAGTCTGTGGGTGGGGGTGGCTGAGAGGCGAGGTGAGGATGGAGTTAGAAGGAAGGCTAGGTTAGTCACAGACAAAAAAAGCATACATTTTATCACCACATTTAAGTCGTGAACAAAATGTATGCCTTTGTTCTACATACTGTCCACTTTTTGCAATCAGCATAGCTTCTCATGAGTGCATATTACTTTCTCAATTTAAAAAAAGCAGTAAAAGCAAATGAAAGTAAAGGTCATGAAAAGTATAAATAAATAGTGGGCAGATGACTAATAATTAAACTCTAAGAGAAACATTTTTGAAAAGCCATGGGGAACCAGCCAAGAGATGTTGTAACTTGAAAACCATACCCAGCAGGTAAAATTAAATGAGGGGCAAAGAGAAGCACATGATCCCATGTGGTCACTGAGGCTCAGGGAGGAACGCCTGGCTGCCAGACGCTGCTCTGGACAATTGCCGTGGGTGTCAGTGAACCTCCCTGTAACAACTGGTTGAGGAGAGAGGCAGTGGAGCCCCGTGGGCACACAGAGGGGCTCTGGCGCCAGCCTGCTTTGGTTTGAATCTGCGCTTGTTACTAGCTGGTGACTTTGTTAAGTTACTTAACCTTTCTTTCACTCAATTTCCTCATATGTCAATTGAGAATAATAAGGCTAATTCATTCATCATAGGGTTAACCATAAGGATTAAATGTAAAGCCCTCAAAATTGCTCTTGGCCAACAAGAAGAATTTAGATTTTACTGTTACCTCTGGGATTGACTGAGGAAAGAAAAGATGCTAAGTTTCCCACCTTCTATGCTTAGAGAACCACCATCTCCTGTCTTGGGGCCAGCCATCTCCCCTCAAAGGGGCCAGTCAGCAGAACGAGCATGGACACCTCCCCTCTCGCCCAGTCTCGTTGGGGTGGGGGTAGGGAGGGGCCAAGAAGCTGGCATGGGAAGCTGTGGCAGTCCAGCAGCAGGGCATCCAGACGTCTCATTTCCTGGCTCCGCAGCAGCTTGGCCATGGGGCTGACCCGCAAGAGTAGGGAGAAGCGGGGGGGGGGGGGGGGGGGGGGGAGGGGGGCGGGGGGAGGGGAAGGAGGTGGTTAGGGGAAGGAGGTGGCACCTGCAGCTCCCGGCTCCGAGCAGTAGATGGTCTTGCCCATGCCTCCACACCCCACACCTGGGAGCTCCGGAAAGCAGAGAAAGTTGGGGAGGCATAATCTCCTTGTGCTGTAATGCATATGCTACATTACTGGAAAAACTCAAGTGAAATCTGTAAATGCGCTATTAATACACCAGGCTAAAAGTGCACTCGGTCTCTGAGGAGTTTACAGTTTAGAAACAATTATAATAGGGTATGGAATGGGTGCTGAGAGAGAGTCAGGGAGGAGAGGAGGCATCTAAGTCAGATGGAAGAATGCAAGCAGGCCCTCTGAGGAGGTGGCACTTAAACTGCACTTAAAGGACGAGCGTGAGCGAATGAGAAAAAAGGGAGGAGCATTTCAAGAACAGCACGTGAAGAGAACTGGAGGTAAGAAACGGCGCAGTGCATCGTAGAGCTTTCACGTGTTTGGGAGAGGCTGAGATGGAGGCTGGATGTGCGGGGGTGAAGGGAGGTGAGGCTGGAGAGGAATGCCATACCCAGCGAATGCAAGATCTGGCATGCACGCCAAAGGGTTCTAATCATATTTGCAGTTTCGAAGGGTCATACAGGCTGGGTATGGTGGCTCATGCCTGTAATCCCAGCACTTTGGGAGGCCGAGGCACGTGGATCACTTGAGGTCAGGAGTTCGAGACCAACCTGGCCAACATGGTGAAACCCTGTCTCTACTAAAAATACAAAAACAGGCAGGGCGCGGTGGCTCACGCCTGTAATCCCAGCACTTTGGGAGGCCGAGGCACGTGGATCACCTGAGGTCAGGAGTTCGAGACCAGCCTGGCTAACATGGTGAAACCCCGTCTCTACTAAAAATAGAAAAAAAAATTAGCTGGGCATGGTGGCGGGCACCTGTACTCCCAGCTACTTGGGAAGCTGAGGCAGGAGAATGGCGTGAACCCAGGAGGCAGAGCTTACAGTAAGCCGAGATCGCACCACTGCACTCCAGCGTGGGTGACAAGCGAGACTCTGTCTCAAAACAAACAAACAAAAAATACAAAAACAATTAGCTGGACCTGGTGGCGCACGCCTGTAATCCCAGCTACTTGGGAGGCTGAGACAGGAGAATTGCTTGAAGCCAGGAGACAGAGGATGCAGTGAGCCGAGATCACGCCACTGCACTCCAGCCTGGGTGACAGAGTATGACTTTGTCTCAAAAAAAATAAATAAATAGAAGGGTCATACTTCCAGCAGTATTTGGGGGTCCAGCAATATGTAGGGGTGGGCAGACTAGAGGCCGAAAGGGCAGCTAAGACGCTACTGTTACAGTCCAGACAAGACAAAACAGTGTTTGATCAAAGGTAGAGATGAGGGAGATGATGAAGGAAGACAAGAGAGATGATAAAGCAATAGTTTCTATGCTACTTGGTAGCTTGTTAAGTGTGAATTGAGGGAGAATGGGGAGTCTAAGTTACTTTGTTTTCTGATTTGTACAGACACCAAGATGCAGAAGACAGAGGAAGTGGCACAGGTTTTGAATGTGGTGAATTTGAGGTGACGTTCATGGCAGATATATGTGGCTGAAACTGAAAAGAGATGTCTGAGGCTGGGCATGGTGGCTCACATCTGTAATCCTAGTGCTTTGGGAGGCCCAGGTGGGAGAATTGCTGGAGGCCAGGAGTTGGAGACCAGCCTGGGAAACATAGGGAGATCTCAACTCTACAAAAAATACAAACATAAAAAATTAACCAGGCCTGGTGTGTGCACCTGTAGTTCCAGCTACTTGGGAGGCTGAGGTGGGAGGATTGCATGATCGCAGGAGTTTGAGAGACTGCAGTGAGTTGTGCGATTGATTGTGCCACTGCACTGCAGCCTGGGTAACAGTGAGACCCTGTCTCAAAAAAAAAAAAAAAAAAGGTGGGGGCGGTGAGAGAGAGCGAGAGAGGTCTGAGCCAGATATGTGGGCATAAGAGTCATCCTCACAGAGGTAATGGAGGAGGAACGATGTGCCCGAGAGCACATCTAAAAACATATACATGAAAAGAGTAACTGGACCATACGAGCATTTAAGAAGTGGGAACCCAGACCCCACCAAGGAATCCATGAAGGAGAAGCCAGAGAGAGAAGAAAACCAGGAGATTGTATCCTAGAAGCCAAGAAGAAAAAAATGCGTGGTTTTAGGAAGGAGTGAGTGAACAGTAGAGTTTAATGTTGCAGAGAAGTCAGATAAACTAAGGATGAGGGTGGACATTTTCACTGGCAATGCAGAGTCACTGGACACCTTGGAGAGAGCAAGTTCAAGGCGAAGAAGCTCAAGCCAGTGGACTGAACAGCGAGTGAGAGGGTGGGAGGAGCAGCCTACTCTTCAGAAAGAGCTTACCAGGGCCGGGCGCGGTGGTTCACGCCTGTAATCCCAGCACTTTGGAAGGCAGAGATAGGTGGATCACTTGAGGTCAGGAGTTCGAGACCAGCCTGGCCAACATGGTTGAAACCCCGTCTCTACTAAAAATACAAAAATTAGCTGGGCGTGGTGGTGCACTCTTGTAATATCAGCTACTAAGGAGGCTGAGGCAGGAGTCATTTGAACCCAGGAGATAGAGGTCTCAGTGAGCTGAGATCATGCCACTGTACTCCAGAAAGAGCTTGCCAGAAAGGTAGCCTGTAGAAAGGAACCAGAAAAGGACGGACCCGTGAGGATGAGCTGAGATGTAGGACTGAGAAAATGAAAATATGATGAAGTAAAAAGCCATGTTTGAGGAAAACAGACTTTGAGAGGAGAAAAGCAACAAACTGAGAATCAAGAAACTTGAGTTCTGGTCCAGGTTCTGCCCATAACCAACCATGAGATTTAGGAAAAAGTCACTTCGCCTTTCTCTGCCTCAGTTTCCTCCTCTGTCAAGTGAGAGAGCTGACCTAGATCCAATTTTATTTAGCCAGAATGTTTTCTAATTCTGAGTCTACTCAAAAGAAGGGAACTGAGTTATTTATTCTGAGGTAAAAGTATTAGCATTTTGTTTAAAACATCTTAAAGCTAAAAAGCTGTCCCTTGAATTGGACCATTCTTTTGCCTGCAGAACTCTGGCACATAAGTAAACACACCAAGGTATAATTGCCAAAGTAAACTGTGTTGAAATTAATTAACTTATAGTCTAAAATTGACAGATTGAAAGTAAATACTGGCAAAGGTTCCTCACTCCTTTGGGGGAATCCATCAGAAATATTTGATAGTTAATTTGTCTCTTAGACTCTTACCATTTGTAACCCTTATTAGTAACCCCTCAGTCATTCACCTCTGCCCTCTTGCTCATCCACTTTCACTTGACTGGTTGAATTTTCACTGAGTAGGCTTGAGTGGGTTCCCACTCTATGTGTTGTCAGCAAGATCCACGTCAGCTTTTAGCTCTGGAAAGAGAGTTTAGAAAACAGGGACCTGGTGTAGTATGAAATCCACCTGGTGACCACCACACTGAGGAACATGGAACCTCTGACCACCTCCGTTACCAAAAGTTACACACAGAAAATCATTTCTGCCCAATGGAGAAGAACATTTGGGTAATTCTGAACCTACAGCCTCTGTTGAGGGACTGTGGAAAGCACTAGTCCTGTCTAACAGTATCACTTTGCTGAGTATCCAATCAACAGCAACAGTTACAGGACAGTATTTAGCAAATGTTACAGTGTGCATTCCCTTAAATTAATTTACATAAATTTAAACATATTCCTCATTTGTGTGGATATTCTGTAATAAATTGAGAGGCTTTTATAAATTGAGATACTTTTTGTTTGTTTTTGAAATGAGGTCTCACTCTGTTGCCCAGGCTGGAGTCCAGTGGTGTGATCATGGCTTACTGCAGCTTTGAACACCTGACTTCAAGTGATCTTCCCGTCTCAGCCTCCCGAGTAGCTTGGACTACAGGCACACCCCACCACACCTGGCTTGGGGTACTTTTTTGTCCAAAGGATATTATTTCTTTTCTTGCAACCCTACAGAACAAAGTATCATAATGATGTGATAATTTTTGCCTACCTTTCAAAGAATTACAATTATTTATTTGTACATATATTCACTAAGTTTCATATCAGTAACATAAGCTTATAAAGTCATACAGTAATATAAAATGTGAAGCAATCTATCATTTAATCAAAATTTCTAAAATTATTTTCACTGCATTTTAGAATATTCTAAGGGCAATGCACAATAAAACGTTTGGGAGTCTATTCTCCTTCAAATCTTAACATACAAAATGTGTATATGTTAGAAAAATTGCCAAAATGCACCGCAACCTCACATTTAGATAGGAAAGGATTCCTATCTTCCAGTCATAAACAAAACCAAAAACATCAAGCAAAAGATCCTCCCCAAGCAGGTTTTAGTCATTATTTCACATAAACCAAGGTCAATACACTATATATCATGTGCCCAGTCTCAGCTGAGGCTTGCAATTTCCTTTCCTCGTTCTGTCTGTTGGAAGAAAGAAAGATAATCCATCCATGTTGGACTACCCTGTCAAGCTAACCTAAATCACTGCGGGCTGGAAATCTCCAGAGTTTTCTCCTCATTATTCAAAACCAGTACAGATATTAAGACAAGACTGAAAATCACGCTGACAAGTAAATTAGAAAAGCAGAATAAAATTCTAAGAAAAACAGGCTGAGTGAGAGTCTTTGTCTCCCTTTTCACACCGAGCCTGCATACAATCTGGGGGCTGTCACATCCTCCTTGACCCCTTAGGGCACTGCGTGGAGCCCTGGCCTGGGAGTCAGAAGCAGGAATCTCAAGGTCCAGCGCATAACTGACTAGCCGTTTGCCCTGGGTCCCTCTCTGGACTTCCGTTTCTCATATGCAATAAAATGAAGGGGTTTTACTCCATAACTGCTATGGCCCTTTAGCTCTCAATGGCATGATTATTTCATTTTCTTTTTCACCAACTCAAGAAATACGTGTCTTAAATTTGTCTCTAAATGACAACAGGGCCCATGGTGGACTCATAATCCCTGTTTGTTGAGTTAATTAGTTTGGTCCCTGAAAACAAGAGGGTCTTCTTTGGTAGGTATTTGACAATCTGTCACTCACCGGATCTTTCTCTTTCAGGAGGAGATAATGCTGTGTAATTGTAAGCAGCTGAACTACAATATCTCTGTAACATTTTGCTGGTGACTCCAGCCCTGTGAGATCTGGGTGGCTCAAGAATCAAATTCTCCCACAAACCTGAGGAAGCCTTTTATTCTTAATGCAACAGGATGCCCCATGTCCAGAATGTCAAATCTGAACACCAATGGAATGCATTTTATAAACACAATTGAAAAAGCACAATCTTTAACAGAATTGTTGTTCTCTAGGCAGATTAATTTTGCTTCAAATACAAAATGAAATATTGGAGAACAAAATTATTTTTAAACAGCTAATACTGAGTAGAAAATAAAAGGCTGAAAAGTGCTATAATGTGTAAAAGGATTAAAATTTACTTTCATTACTTATTTATATATGAGTTGGGTTCAATTTTACTATTATTTAATCTTTATCCTTCGGCAAGTTTCTTTTCTGTCTCTGGATTTCTCATCTAGTGTCGATGAAAAGAGTCACTCTGGGCCAGGCGCGGTGGCTCACGCCTGTAATCCCAGCACTTTGAGAGGCTGAGGTGGGCGGATCACCTGAGGTCAGGAGTTCAAGACCAGCCTGGCCAACATGGTGAAACCCCCGTCTCTACTAAAGATATAAAATTTAGCCGGGCGTGGTGACAGGTGCCTGTAATCCCAGCTACTCGGGAGGATGAGGCAGGAGAATCGCTTGGACCTGGGAGGCAGAGGTTGCAGTAAGCTGAGATCGCATCACTGCACCCAGCCTGGGGAACATGAGCGAGACTTCGTCTCAAAAAAAAAAAAGTCACTCTGTAAAACTTAAAGAGGTTTATTCTGAGCCAAATATGAGTGGCCAAGGCCTGTGACACAGCCCCAGAGGTCCTGAGAACATGTGCCCAAGGTGGTTGATTGACAGCTGGATTTTATACATGTTAGCAGGACAGAAATTATAGGCAGACATCAATCAATACATGTAAGATGTACATTGGTTCAGTCCAAATAGACTGGACAGATCAAAGCAGGAGCTTCCAGGTCATAGGTGGATCCAAAGATTTTTTGATTGGCAATTGGTTAAAAAAAGTTAAATTATTATCTGAAGACCTGGAATCAATAGAAAGGAATGTCTGGGTTAAGATAAGGTGTTGTGGAGACAAAAGTTCTTATGCAGATGAAGCTTCCAGGTGGCCGACTTCTGAGAGAATAGATGGTAAATGTTTCTCATCAGACTTAAAAAGGTGCCAGACTCAGTTAATCTCTCCTGGATCAGGAAAAGACCTGAAAAGGAAAGGAGATTCTCTACAGAATGCAGATTTTCCCTGTAAGACACAGCTTTGCAGAGCCACTTAAAAATACGTCAATGAAATACATTTCAGAGTTAAATACTTCGATGTCTTTGGAGACTGCTATCTCTTCTGTGATGCTACACTAGAGTCAGGTTGGAATTCGATATCTTATTGCTACAAAGAGTATTTTGTCAGTCTTGAGATCTCTGTTTCAATGTTAATGCTGGTCAGTTGTGCCCAGATTCCAAAGGGAGGAGGGTGTAATAAGGCGAGCCTATCTAACCCCCCTTCCCATCATGATTGGAACTAGTTTTTCGGGTTGACTTTGGAATGCCCTTGGCTGAGAAGGGGACCCATTTAGTCAGTTGGGGAGCTTAGAATTTTATTTTTTGTTTACATCATCTAGAAAAAGTAAAGTATGAAGTGGGGGAAATAGGTCAAAATAAGTTCTAGAGTCACTTTTAGCTCCTACGATTCTATTAAAACTTCTTTTCTAGTTATAGAGGTAAGAGAGTTCATATCAAAAAAAAAAAATTTTTAAGATAGATGACTCTCAAAGACATTATGCTAAGAGAAATAAGCCAGTCATAAATACTGCAAGATTCCTTTCCTCTGAAGTATCTAAAGTAGTCAAAATTAAAGAAACAGAAAGTAGTTACCAGGAAGAGGTGGGAGGAATTAGTGTTTAATGGATGGAGAGTGTTGACAAAATACCAAACTCTGTAAAACATTTACAGAGGTTAATTCTGAGCCAGCATGAGTGGCCATGGCCCAGGGAACAGTCTCAAGAGGTTCTGAGAAGGCATGCCCAAGATGGTCAGGTTATAGCTTGGTTTTATACATTTTAGGGTGACGGAAGTTACAGGCAAAACTACAAATCAATGCATGTAAGGTGTACATTAGTTCAGCCTGGAAAGTCAGGACATCTCACAGTGGGAGGTGGAATGGGTGGGGGTGCTTACAGGTCATAGGCAGATTCAAAGATTTTCTGATTGGGAATTCATTGAGAGAATTAAGCTTTATGTAAAGACTTGAAGTCAGTAGAAAGAAATGCTTGAGTTAAGATAAGGGGGATTGTAGAAGCCAAGGTTCTTATTATGTAGATGAAGCCTCCAGGTAGCAGCCTTCAGAGAGAATAGGTGGCAAATGTCTCTTTTCAGACCTTAAAAGGTGTCAAGGCCAGGTGCAGTGAACTCACACCTGTAATCCTAGCACTTTGTGAGGCTGAGACAGGCAGATCACCTGAGGTCAGGAGTTCGAGACCAGCCTGGCCAACATGGTGAAACCCCATCCCTACTAAAAATGCAAAAATTAGCTGGACATGGTGGCACCTGCCTGTAGTGCCACCTACTTGGGAGGCTGAGGCAGGAGAATTGCTTGAACTCAGGAGGTGGAGGTTGCAGTGAGCCAAGATCATGCCGCTACACTCCAGCCTGGGTGACAGGGCAAGAGTTTGTCTCCAAAAAAAAAAAAAAAAAGAAAAGAAAAGAAAATAGGTGTCAGACTCCTAGTTAGCCTCTCCTAGATCCAGGAAAGGCCTGGCTGCATTGACGGAAATTCTCTACAGATGCAAATTTCCCCCACAGAAGAGTTTGCAGGACCATTTCAAAATATGTCAAAGAAATATATTTTGGGGTAAAATAATTTTATTTTCCTCAAGGTCTGCTGTCTGTCATATGATGCTATACCAGACTCAGGTTGGAATTTTGTTATCTTATTGCCACAAAAAGTCTGTTTTGTCAGGCTTAACATGTCTATTTTAATGTTAATGCTGGTCAGTTGTACCAAAACTCCAACAGGAAGGGGTAGGTGTGTCCCATCTCCCTTCCCATGATGGCCGGGAATTCAGTTTTTCAGGTTTTTCTGGAGCCCCATTGGCTCAGAAAGGGTCCATTCAGTCACTTGGGGAAACTTAGAATTTTATTTTTGGTTTACAAAAGTTTCAGTTTTTCCAGATGAGAAAGTTCTGCAGATCTGTTGCATAACAATGTGAATACACCTAACACTACTAATCTGTACACTTAAAAAATGGTTAAGGTGGTAACATTTATTTATTCTTTTACTTTTTTTTAGATGGAGTCTCAGGCTGGAGTGCAGTGGCACAATCTCGGCTTGCTGCAACCTCCGCTTCCCAGGTTCAAGCAATTCTCGTGTGTTTCCCGACACACGAGACACACGTACTCCTCCCGAGTAGCTGGGATTACAGGCACACACCACCATGCTAATTTTTTGTGTTTTTAGTAGAGACAGGGTTCTGCCATGTTGCCAGGATGGTCTTGAACTCCTGAGTTCAGGCAATCCGCCCACCTCGGCCTCCCAAAGTGCTAGGATTATAGGCGTGAGTCACCGTGCACAGGGAGGTGGTAAAATTTAATGTCAGCTTTTTTTTTTTTTAAACCACAATTTAAAAAAAAAACCAAAAAACAGTATGAGAGTAAAAAAAATTTTTAAACCACTCAAAATTGAATACCTCAGAGAGAAAATTTCTATTAACCAATGGGAGCTTATCACTATTGATTTTTCAACAGTTAATGAGTGCCTACCCTGTGGCACTGTTCCCTGGCAGCGAACAATGAACACGACAGGCTTTCATTCGTAAGGGAATCAGCGGCTACTTTAAAAGGCAATAGGTTCGGCTGGGCGCAGTGTCTCACGCCTGTAATCCCAGCACTTTGGGAGGCCAAGGCAAGTGGATCACGAGGTCCGGAGTTCGAGACCACCCTGACCAACATGGTGAAACCCCGTTTCTACTAAAAATACAAAAATTAGTCAGGCATGGTGGTGGCGGTGCCTGTAATCCCAGCTACTCGGGAGGCTGAGGCAGGAGAATAGCTTGAATCTGGGAGTCGGAGGTTGCAGTGAGCCAAGATGGCGCCACTGCACTCCAGCCTGGGTGACAGAGCGAGACTCCGTCTCCAAAAAAAAAAAAAAAGAAAAAAAAAAAAAAAACAAGTAGACAATAGGTTCTACCGTAAGGGGACACGCAGAGAGGAATAAAAGCATGGAGAAGGGGCGAGGAGATCCTGGTGGAGATGAGGGAAAGCTTTCCTGAGGAAATGAGGGGAAATCTGAGATTTGAAGGATGAGAAAATGTCTTTTTTAAGGCTAGTCAAGTGAAGCCGTGGGAGTGGAGAAGGAACAAAGAAATCTGTAACTGGTTGTGACTGCACTCGGACCAGCTGAGAAGAAGATATCAAGACAAAAAGAAGGCACGGACTTTCTGTTCGGAACATGTGCAATAGTCTAGGCAATATAAAGCATGCTGCTTAAGATAGGGGAATAGGACATACACATATGCTGAGGTGGCTCCAGGACCGGGTAGCAGAGGGTTCTGGAACCCATGTCAGTGAGCCTGAACATTTTCCTGAGGGTAGGCTCCTTGACATGGGTTCCAGAGCCCTCTGCTACCCTGCAACCCATGTCAATGAGTCTGAACATCAGTAGGAGAGTCACTGGAGAGCCTGAGTGTAGAGTGGACAAGATTAGACTCGATTTGGAAAGACCTCTCTGGCTTCAATGTGGAGGACGGATCGAAGTGGGGACGGATCGAAGCGGGGACGGATGGAAGTGGGGACGGATCAAAGGGGGGACGGATCGAAGGGGGGACGGATGGAAGGGGCTCGCTGCTGGTTGAGGCTGTGGCAGTGAACACAGTGAGACAAGCACAGGCATAGCCTGTTGTTAATAATGTTGTATTTATAGTTTTTGGCTTAAGACTTTTTACCTAATATTTCATATTTAGGGTTTCCCATTTCATTAAAATTTCATTGTAATCATTTTTAATACCTGCTTGGCATTTCATTGTATGGATAATCCATGATTTATTTAACGACCTTCTATTTTTAAAGGTTGTTTCTGTTTCTTATTCTAGAATGAGTAGAATTAACATTTTGGTGCAAGGATTCTTGTCTATATTTTATAAATATTTTCATAAATGTTAAGATTATACTAATCTCTTGCATCAGATGGCAGAAGAGGTGGCGGCAGTGTTACCAAAGGGGTGTGTGTGTGTGTGTGTGTGTGTGTGAGCAGTTTTACTTTGTCCTACCTAAATTGCAGATCTTTCAAAGAAGCCATAATCTAATATATTCATCCCCTATGTTGCATGGGGCAGGGAAGGCTGTGGGTTTGCACTGCATAGCACATTGTTCTAACCAGGCAAAAGGGCAAGCGCTGTAGAAGGCCAAAGCTAAAAATTCAGTGTGGCACTGGGGAAACGAAGGAGCTGTCCAGGGGAAGTGAGTCATACTGAGTCAGTACCTCTCCTCCTGTACACAGCAGTAACCTCCTCAGCTAGGGAAAGCAGACTGGTTCTTACATGAAAGTAATTTCAGGTCAGGCCTGGTGGCTCATGCCTGTAATCCCAGCACTTTGGGAGGCTGAGGTAGGCAGATCACCTGAGGCCAGGAGTTTAAGACCAGCCTGGCCAAAATGGCAAAACCCCCATCTCTACTAAAAATATAAAAATTAGCCAGGTCTGGTGGCGCACATCTGTAATCCCACCTACTCAGGAGGCTGAGGCGGGAGACTCACTTGAACCTGGAAACTGGAGGTTGTAATGAGCCAATATTGCCACTGCACTCCAGCCTGGGCGGCAAAGCCAGACTCTGTCCAAAAAAAAAAAAAGTAATTTTAATAATAATACCAATAATTTTGGTAACAAATGGAGTAATTTCATTCCTATAGCGCTTTTGTTCCTAGAGGTCGACTTCTCATGGACCATCCATGGACCGGGACACCCCTTGTCCATTAGCACAGGGTCTCCAGGAAGACAGCACCACACAGGCAAAGAATCTAAGGAGCTGAGCCTCCCTGAAAGTTTCTCACTGGGTCTGGTAAGACTCGGTGGATTAGAAGAATGGCATTCCCAGTCTAGAGGGGCAGGCAGGACAACCTGTGCATGGGCATTGAGAGGATATTGTGCACGATCCCTGTCATTACCGTGACCCTGGAATTTCTCAGGAAATCCAAATAACTAATGCCAGTTGGACTGTTTATAAGGTTTCCTCTCTTCAGGAAATCATCAAAATATTCTCTCAGCTGCCAGGCCAACTTCTTCAGGACTGAAAGAAAATCTTTTTTTTCAACCACAGAGAGAGAGAGCAAACAGCCATTGCTACTTGACAAAGTTTGGGGAGTGGGAGGTGGTTTTATTTTGTTTTTTTGGAAACAGGGTCTCCCTATGTCACCCAGGTTCATCTCAAACTCCTGGGCTCAAGCGATCCCCCAGCCTCAGCCTCCTGAGTAGCTGGGACTTCTGGTGTGTACCACTATGCCCAGCAGGTTTGGGTTTTAAATTTTTTTCCTTCTTGTGAAGAATCTCAGGGAGGAGGATGGAGAAGAATATGGAGAATTTATTAGCATAATTTTAGGTAGCTACTATGTATGGATAAAACACAACAGGGCTATAAAGTCATAGTGACTGACTTCCTGGGGCTTACGTTATAACTGGAGAGCGAAAACTCCATGTTAGTGGTTGTTACAACTATTTGTACAGATAACCGTTCCACACCAAGTGCTACAACAGTCCCAAAGAGGGAGGGCTCACTCCCTGCTAGAACATCCAGAAAGAGGAAGATAGCAGGGACATTTTTCAATGGAAGGTTATTTCATTTTCTCTTTAGAACTTGTCTATTTAAGACTGAATTAATTTAAAATTTTATAAAATTATGCCATTCATAAAATGACCAAAATATGTAGAAACACATGCTTAACACTTAGGTCATGTATCTTTTCTAAATAGATAACTTAATATATAGGTTTATTTCCAATCTTTATTTTACCCAACTGATTCATGTCTTTAACATAACTAAAAACCAAAGCAAATCAGGTTACATTTGTATTTTGCTCACTCTATGTCTCCCACCCTGCCTAGATATACTGGGATTTACAAAATCAGAGAAATGCTTTTCAGAGACTCCCATAACAGACAGAAGGACTGGAAGCAGTGGATCATGCCTGTAATCCCAGCACCTTGGGAGACTGAGGCCGGCAGATCACCTGAAGTCAGGAGTTCCAGACCTCAAGACCAGCCTGGCCAACATAGTGAAATTCCATCTCTACTAAACATACAAAAATTAGCCGGTGTGGTGGCACGTGCCTGTAGTCCCAGCTACTTGGGAGGCTGAGGCAGGAGAATCGCTTGAAGAAGAGATTTGGGTGGGAACACAGCCAAACCATATCACCTGTGAACTTTGAAATTAATAAAAACAATCCAAAGAAAATATTTAGGTAATAAGAATTCTAACCAAGCAAATCCTACAGAGCTTACTTTTCTCTTTGCCTTCGCATTGGTTTGAAAATCTAATTCTAATGGTAAGTATTTACTGTGTGCCAACTATGTATTATCCAGTGGAGTTAAAAAGATCAATAAGAAAATAGCTCTACCTTCAAAGGGCTGTTATCCAGTAGGGAAAATACACTTGTCCATACATGGTTAAATGACCCAATAGGCGGGGCACAGTGGCTCATGCCTATAATCTCAGTGCTTTTGGAGGCCGAGGCGGGCGGATCATCTGAGGTCAGGAGTACCAGACCAGCCTGGCCAACATGGTGAAACCCCATCTCTACTTAAAAAAAAAAAAAAAAAAAAAATAGCCGGGCATTGTGGTACATGCCTGTAATACCCCAGCTACTTGGGAGACTAAGGCAGGAGAATCGCTTGAACCCAGGAGGCGGAGGTTGCAATGAGCCAAGGTTGCACCATTGCACTTGTTGCCTGGGCAATAAGAGTGAAACTCCATCTCGAAAAAAAGTAAAAAAATAAATAACCCAATACCATTTACAACCTAAATAACAGAGAGGGAGACTCTAAAGGAAAATTATGTTTATTTGGGACTAGAGCACTGCAGTAGGAGTACACACTCCATAGTAAGCTCTGCATATTCAGGAAGGTAAAGGAAGACAAAGGTCTCTAAAGGAATAAATGAGGAGGATTACAGAATTGTTTTGAGATAATTATCCTTGGCTACAGGATCAATAGCAATTATGGCACCAGTCCAAAGCTGGACAAGCAGTTGATGGGCAGTTGTCCTCACAGATTTATTTTTTTGAGTAAGGTTGCAAAGGCCTTTGTGCAAGCTTGTGGTTTTTGCAGAGTCTTTTATGATAGATCCTGTTGCCAGGCACTTGTGAGAGATCTCCCTTCCACGGCCTTCCCCAGCCCCATTTGTCAGGATTTTTAACAGAGTGACTCCAATGTTGATTCTGTCAACTTTCACAGATACAAATTATTAAGACTGATACACCCAAGTGCTGACAAGTGTGAGTGGGCTAAATTGTATTCCCTCAACATTCATATGTTGAAGTTCTAGCCCCCAGCACCTCAGAATGTAACTGTATTTAAACATACAGTCTTTGAAGAGATAATTAAGGCCAGGCATGGTGGCTCATGCCTGTAATCCCAGCACTTTGGGAGACTGAGGTAGAGGACTGCTTGAGGCCAGGAGGTCAAGACCAGCCTGGGCAACATAGTGAGACCTTGTCTCTACAGATAAATACATTTTGGATAGAGTTAATTAATGTGAAATAGGCCGGGCGCGGTGGCTCAAGCCTGTAATCCCAGCACTTTGGGAGGCCGAGACGGGCGGATCACGAGGTCAGGAGATCGAGACCATCCTGGCTAACACAGTGAAACCCCGTCTCTACTAAAAATACAAAAAACTTAGCCGGGCGAGGTGGCGGGCGCCTGTAGTCCCAGCTACTCGGGAGGCTGAGGCAGGAGAATGGCGTGAACCTGGGAGGCGGAGCTTGCGGTGAGCTGAGATCCGGCCACTGCACTCCAGCCTGGGTGACAGAGCGAGACTCCGTCTCAAAAAAAAAAAAAAAAAAAAAAAAAAAAAAAAAAAAAAAAAAAAAAATGTGAAATAAAATATGGTTATTGGGGAGGGGTTCTAATCTAATCTGACTAGTGTTTTTGTAAGAAGAAGAAATTAAGACACAATGCACAGAGAAGGAAGACCATGTGAAGACACAAAATGATGGACACCTGCAAGCCAAGGAGAGAGGCTGCAGAAGAAAACCAACTCCAGTGACACCTTGATCTTTGACTTGCAGCCTCCAGAATTGTAGCAAATACATTTCTGCTGTTTAAGCCACCCAGGCAGTGATACTTCGTTTTGACAGCCCTAGCAAACTAATACAGCCAGAGATTTTATTAGTCCATTCTCATACTGCTATAAAGAAATACCGGAGACTGGGTAATTTACAAAGAAAAGAGGTTTAATTGGCTCACAGTTCCACATGCCGTACAGGAGAAGCCTGGCAGCTTCTGCTTGGCTTCTGGGAAGGCCTCAGGAAACTTACAATCATGGCAGAAGGCGGAGAGGCAGCAAGAGTATCTTACATGGCCAGATCAGGAGGAAGAGAGAGAGGAGGAGGAAGGGGCCACACACTTTTAAACAACCAGATCTCGGGAGAACTCACTATCGCGACAACAGTTCCAAGGGGGATGGTGCTAAACTGCCCCCATGATCCAATCACCTCCCACCAGGTCCTACCTCCAACATTGGGGATTACAATGTGACATGAAGCTTGGGCAGGGACACAGATCTAAACCATGTCAGAGACATACAATATAGGAATTTGTATACATTGCTGGTAAATAAATGGGCACATTCATTTTGGAGAGGCACAAGCCCCAGTAGCCAAAAAAATCCATTTGAGTTATCTATTCTAGAGAAAGTCATGCAAATGTGCCCCAAAAGACATATGGAAAGCTGTTCAGTGAAGCGTTTTATCTAACTGTGAAAAAAATGAAACTAACCTCCCCTCAGTGGAAAATGGCTAAACTGTGGTTCATTCACACAATGGAATTCTACAAGACAGTTAACATGAATGATCAAATGTATCTGCATATATCAACAGGGATAAATCTCAAAACCAATGTTCAGTGAAAAAAGAAAATTGCAAAAATATTTCTACAATATGATATCATTTATGTGTAGTTTTAAAACAATTGTCTATATTGTTTATGCACATATACATATGTGTAAAAGTACAAATACACACATGAGCATAAGATGCGTGTAAGATAATGGTTAAGAGCACAGACTGTGGTGCTCCCTCACCAATTATATAACATTTGATAACGTTAATCCTGTGCCTCAGCTTCCTCATGTGTA
Source organism: Macaca thibetana thibetana (assembly GCF_024542745.1). Taxonomy (NCBI): domain Eukaryota; kingdom Metazoa; phylum Chordata; class Mammalia; order Primates; family Cercopithecidae; genus Macaca; species Macaca thibetana. The sequence goes on along the minus strand of NC_065582.1, from coordinate 4,910,414 downwards.
AAATGGTGTTAATGATAGTGCCTACCTTATTGGATCATGGGGAAGATTACATTAGAAAATGCATACAAAATGCTTAACTCAGTACCTGGCTCATAGCAAATGCTCAATAAATATTATATTATACTGTTGTTTAACAAACGTCCACTTCAAAACTCATGGTAAAATGTGTCATTGTGATGGTATTGAGAAGTGGGAACTCTAAGAGGTAGTTAGGTTATTAAAGCTGTCATCATGGGAATGGGCTCATTACCATGGGAATGGGTTTGCCCCCTCTTACAATCAATCAATCAATCTCTCTCTCTCTCTGTCTCTCTCTGTCTCTCTCTCTCTCTTGCCCTTCCACCCTTCAGCCATGTTATGACGCAGCAAGAAGTCCCTTGCCAGATGCTGGTGCCTTGACATTGGACTTCTCAGCCTCCAGAACTGTGAGCCAATAAATGTCTATTTGTTCTAAGAAATCTTACTAGATAAGGGCCAGGGGCCGTGGCTCACGCCTGTGATCCCAGCACTGTGGGAGGCCGAGATGGGTGGATCACGAGGTCAGGAGATCGAGACCATCCTGGCTAACACGGTGAAACCCCGTCTCTACTAAAAATACAAAAAATTAGCCGGGCGAGGCGGCGGTGCCTGTAGTCCCAGCTACTCAGGAGACTGAGGCAGAAGAATGGCGTGAACCCGGGAGGCGGAGCTTGCAGTGAGCAGAGATCGCACCACTGCACTCCAGCCTGGCGGACAGAGTGAGACTCCGTCTAATACACCCAGTGTAGACCAGGAGGAAAGCTAATGCTGGTGCGCATATACACTGTTAGTAATAAGGTAAATTGGTGTAAGTTTCTGGAGAGCAGTTTTAAAAATATTCCTAAAGATATTCACAATTATGTTTTGCCTGTAGGAAATAAATGAATAAATATTTATGTATATCCATTAAAGTCTTAAATATAGTAAATATAATAGTGAATAACTGGTAATAATTTACCAGTTTGGGGGAATTGTTAAATTATAATATATCCATTTGATAAACTCTTAGGTGGATATTAAAATTCATATCAAAACTCTAATTAATGATTTGTTGAAATGTTCATGACGTGATAATGACATTCACGAAATAATAATGAGGATGATCACAAATTTTGTTTTATTTACATTTAAAAATTTGTTAGGCCGGGCGCGGTGGCTCAAGCCTGTAATCCCAGCACTTTGGGAGGCCGAGACGGGCGGATCACGAGGTCAGGAGATCGAGACCATCCTGGCTAACACGGTGAAACCCCGTCTCTACTAAAAAATACAAAAAACTAGCCGGGCGAGGTGGCGGGCGCCTGTAGTCCCAGCTACTCGGGAGGCTGAGGCAGGAGAATGGCGTAAACCCGGGAGGCGGAGCTTGCAGTGAGCCGAGATCGAGCCACTGCACTCCAGCCTGGGTGACAGAGCCAGACTCCGTCTCAAAAAAAAAAAAAAAAAAAAAAAAAAAATTTGTTAAACGAGAGATATACCAACATAATAATAGTGATGATCAGAGTGATGAAATTATTAGGTGATTTACATTTTCTTGATTATATTTTTCTATAGGTTCCAATTTGTCCATAATAAATGTGTTTTTTTAATCTGAAAAATCCTCAAATGTAAAACAATGAAATGTGGGCCGAGTATAATTCTTAAAATATTTACTTTTTGCCTCTTTTTTCTGGATCATGTTTTTCAAGTTCTCTCATATTCCTAAATTCTTCTCTGAACTTGTCTTTCAGTCACTTATTTACATCAAGTAGCTCTTCTTCTTCCTCTGTTCTTGATTTTTTTTTTTTTTTGAAATGGTCTCTAGATATAACTGAAGAGGGAAAAGATCAATTATTTACTTAATTTAAAATTATATAAAAAGATAATTTTTTGGCAAAAAGTAGGTTTGACCCTTTGCATAAAGCATTATTTTACTTTGGGAAATACAGACTTAAATCACTTTTCATAAAAATCTACACTATACCTATACATGTCAGAATTTTTTAACCTGGAGTCCATGAACATCTAGGGGTTCACATAATTTGAGGCAGCCTCAAATTATGATCTAGCTTTTTATTTCCTCTTTGTAATCCATCAGCCTTTGGTAAGGTCTTTTTGAACCCTCAGCTTTGTCTCAGCTGTGCCTTGGAGTCTCCTAGGAGGGCCCTTAGGCCACAGCTGGGGGAGCCTCCCCATGGTGGGTGTGGAGGTGGCCACAAGCGTTGATGAGAAGTCAAAACACAAGTGACTCTCGGGGGCACAGAAGGAGAACTTCTCAGCCTGGCTTCTCGGTCTCACCTGGGAGATTCATTTTCAGTGTTCACCTTGAAAGTTCTGACTTTATTAAGAAAGGTGATTTTTTTTTTTAATGATATACACATACTTTATAATGTCAAAGAATAAACACGTGTAGCTTGCCTCATCTGTTTAGTTTTTACCTGAAACCTCTGCGTGCTTTGATGATTCATTCTGATCTTCTACTCCCAATTTTTTAAGAGTTACATCTCTGTTGAGAATATCTATTCTCTTCTCACCATACCACTAATGGAAATGATACGTGTGGTTTAATATGTAAGTTTTATGACACTGACAAGTTCATTGTCTAGCGATGGCACATGTGAGCTATGGGGGCCGCCAGTTTCTCCTCCTGGGTGCCTATCAGACAACACCGTTCAACACAGCTTTCTTCTTGTCGAGCCCAGATTCAGCCTCAGAATTTTTCCCAAGTTCTACCAAACACTTGGCAATGGTATGCAGCATGAAACATACTGATTTATATATATGTATACAGATATACACACACACATACACACAATGGATTTGTCTGTTTTATTATGTTTAAAATGAACAATTTTTAGAAGTCCTTTGTCAGGCCATGTGTCCTGAGTTTGGATTTGAAAAAAATATTCTCATTATATGCACACCACATATACTCTTGCATGCGTAATTATGGTGAAATACATCAACTGCTCATGCTTTGCCTTCAGTAGGAAATTACACGGATAGGTCCTGGCTCTCTGGGCTGTGTGATTTCACAGGTTGATTCTCTGAGGCCCAGACAGAATATGTTTGGGCCTGACTTTGTCACCTTTGTAATTTTTGTTTTTTGAAACGAAGTCTCACTCTGTCACCAAGGCTGGAGTGCAGTGGCACAATCTCGGCTCACTGCAACCTCCGCCTCCCAGGTTTAAGCGATTCTTATGCCTCAGCCTCCTGAGTAGCTGGGATTATAGACATGTGCCACCATGCCCAGCTAATTATTGTATTTTTGGTAGAGACAGGGTTTCACCATGTTGACCAGGCTGGTCTCAAAGTCCTGACCTCAGGTGACCTGCCTGCCTCAGCCTCCCAAAGTGCTGGGATTACAGGCGTGAGCCACCGCACTCAGCCTGTTATCCTTGTAATTAATAACTAATGTTCTTAGCTACTTTCCCCTTCCGCTGAATCTCCCTCTTTCTTAATCAAGGCTTAGAGAGGTCTTTTTTAAAATCCTAGCCTCAATATCATTCTTTCATCTACTGAGCTATTCCATGGTATGAGATCCAGGAACCTGTTTTCAATAAAAAGAACAATGGATTGGCTAAAATGTGAAGTCTGTTTCACCATAGATATATCTATACAGTATATGGACTCCCAGTGGCCTTTTCTTTTGCTAATAAAACATGTTCATTTTGATTGTTAGAATTTTATCATTTGAGTTATCAGTGTGAAGGCAGAGGGGAAATAACCAGTAAGTCACGCCTCTAACTCTGTCTGAGATAAAAGCCCTCTGCGAAAGACATTTAGCCCTATGAGTTCCAACAGAAGCTGCTGGACATTCAGAATCAGCTTGCAATTTCTTTTTTTGAAAAAGACATGCAGTGATTTACTCATTAGGTCAAAAGCAGAGAGGTGTCTCCCTTGTTTCGGCTTCTCCGTTGAGGTTTATATGGATCTGTGAGGCTGCCGTCAGTGCCCCTGCCTTCTGTTAAAGGGGTCAAATCAAGCAAGAATTCCGAGGGAATCGGTTCCTCTTCCCAAACTGCTGCATAGACTAGCTCTTCAAACTTTATTGTGCTCTTGGCTTGGAGTTTCAGCCTATAAGAAATTAAGAATATAGGGAAAGGAAAAGGGATTTGCAAATAGAACAGAGTTGTATTCCAGGAAACACAGTAACCAGATCCCTTCCCAAAGCTTTTACCCTTTTTAGCTCAGATATTAAGTTTGTTGTTGGTGGTGTTGTTTTGTTTTGCTTTTTTGTTGTTTTTTGAGACAGCTTCTCACTCTGTCACCCAGGCTGGAGTACAGTGGCATGATCCTGGCTCACTGCAACCTCCATCTCCCGGGTTCAAGCAATTCTCCTACTTCAGCCTCTGGAGTAGCTGGGACTACGGCCCGCACCGACACACCTGGCTAATTTTTTGTATGATTTTTGTATTTTTTTTTTTTTGGTGGAAATGGGGTTTTACCATGTTGGCCAGGCTGGTCTCAAACTCCTGACCTCAAGTGATCCACCAGCCTCAGCCTCCCAAAGTGTTGGGATTATAGGCATGAGCCACCACACCCAGCCAGATATTAAGTCTTAAAGTTTAAAAACGTGGTTTCGAATTTTACAGTTTTCTTCAAGTTGATGTGGAAGAAAATTAGTAACAAGTTAAAAAATAATAATGAAGACAGTGACTTTGAAAGTAGGACTATCAGTCTAAAAGTAACTTCTTCATAAACATACTCTGTGTTGTAGAAATTGATCACACAAGCTGTGCCACTCTTGTCCACCCAACCAAAATAGAGTGGAGGGCTGGGGGGAAGAGCGCTCAGGACACGTGACATTGCTCTATAAATAAAACTTCTGCAAGTCTGGTGGCTGAAACTGCCTATTGTAGCCTGAGACCAGTTTTATCTGTGGCCTCAGCAGCTACAACTCTAGGACTAATCTTGGCCACCATGGTCACCCACCAAATGGAGCTGGCCAGTCCCCGGAGCTTTGCTAAAACCAAAGAACTTTCTCCAGGACCACACACACAGAACATTCCCTTTTTTTTTTTTCTCATAAAATCCCCAATCTTCTCTTTATTCTTTAGACATACCAAAAACCACTTAGTCTGCCTGTATGCCCTGAATTGCAATTCTTTCTTCCCAAATAAAGTGTTAAATTTAGAGTTTCATCTCTAATTTTTTTATTCTCACTTCCACAGTGTGTATGTAGGTGTATGTGGGGCGAGGGGGACAGGAAAAGGAAGGGAGAGAGGGAGACAGAAACAGATCATAATCCTGCTTGCCTGTGTGACAGGACTGGATTTTGTGTTATATCATGGTAGAAATCAGATTGTGGCAGCGAAAAGAAAGAACGACAGCAGGAAAGCATTCCTAATTCCTCACATGTCTGTCCTGCCAGCTGAACCCTTCTTCAGGGATCTCCCAGCTTCACAGCCCTCAACCCCTCTCCCTGCCCTGACTCGGCAGGGCATAAATTGTAGCAGTCACAGGGTCCCATGCAGGTGATCGGCCTGAGCAGGAGTTGGGGATGCTGCTTGGGACTGATCTATCTTCTCAGGAATTTAGACAACACCATAAGAAGCGCATCTCTGCAAGAATTAAAGAGTCCCCAGGACCAAAAAGGAGATATGATGATTTAAAAAAAGGAGAGGTCAGCACCATCCACTTTGATGTCATTGCATGTTGCTTCCCTCATATAAACAATACTACCGGCCAGGTGCCGTGGCTCACACCATAATGCCAGCACTTTGGGAGGCCGAGGCCAGTGAATCCCCTGAGGTCAGGAGTTCAAGACCAGCCCGGCCAACATGGTGAAACTCTGTCTCTACTAAAAATACAAAAAAAAAAAAAAATTAGCCTGGTGTGGTGTTGCATACCTGTAATCCCAGCTACTCAGGAGGCTGAGACAGGAGAATCCCTTGAACCCAGGAAGTGGAGGTTGCAGTGAGCCAAGATCACGCCACTGCACTCCTGCCTGGGCAACAGAGTGAGACTCTGTCTCAAAATAAAAATAAAAATAAAAAACACAACACAACAATATTACCTTCACCCCTTTTTCATCTTCCCTTCATCCTGTCCTCCTGCCTCCAGTTTAATTACTTGGTAAGTTCGCTAAACATTTATTGAGAATAGAGCACTCCCCAAACACTGGGGATTCACAGTTGATTAAGACTTGGTCTGTGTGAGCAAGGCGCCTGGCCTCGCTGGGACCGCTAAGCACGTGATGGCCAGTGCTTTGACAGCGGGGTGTTGGTACAGCTGTGCACATGGTCCCCTCCAAGTCTCATGTTGAACTGTAATCCCCGGTGTTGGAGGTGGGGCCTGGTGGGAGATGACTGGGTCACGGGGGTGGATTTCTCTTGAATGGTTTAGCATCATCCCCGTGGTGCTGTGCTCGAAATGAGCGAGTTCTCACGAGATTTGGTCATTTAAAAGCGTGTGGCATCTCCTCGCACACTCGTTGGCTCTTGGTCTCATTCTCACCATGTGATGCGCCTGCTCCCCCTTTGCCTTCTGCCATGATCGGAAGTTTTCTGAGGCCTCCCTGGAAGCAGATGCCAGTCTTATGCTTCCTGCATAGCCCGCAGAACCCTGGGCCAATTAAGTCTCTTTTCTTATAACTTGCCCAGTCTCAGCTACTTCTTTACAGCAGTGCGAGAATGGCATGATACAGGTGTGGATACCAGAAGGACATGGAGCACAGTCACTTAAATCTGGGTGAAGGGTTGTGGGTGGGGGGTGGGTCAGGGAAAGTTCTGCAGAGAAGACAACGCTGGGGTGAATTCTGAAGAATGATCAGCAAGTGACAGGGGAAAACCTGGGGTGGGGGAGGTGAGCCAGAGGTGGGAGTCGGATGGGCCACATGAGGCAGGGAAAACAGCTAAAGACGAAGGTGAGAGACAGCAGGGTGTGTGCAGGGCATTGCGGGGGGAAGCCACAGGGCTGGAGGAAGATGCACAGGGGCGGAGAGGGATGAGGCGGGAGAGGTGGACAGGTGCTGACCGGAATGGGCCTTGTTTCCTGAAAACAGGACAGAGGTAGTCTCAGCAAAGCACACATGAAAATGGCCTGTCTACTATGTCCCCTGTCTTGGGGACTAAGAACCTATTCAGTTTGAGCCAGCAAACACTGACCAAGTTCTGTGCCCTGTGCTACGAGGTACAGATGAAAGGTGAGTAAGACAGTACCCCTGGCCTTGTAGAGCTCGCATGATAGGAAGAATTCTGGAAGCAGGGCTATCTTTGGGCTTCTTCTGTTCATTTTACTTCCCTCTTATTGTTTAGTCTTTTCATAAAGTATCTGTAAATCTTCTAGCCAGCTTTCACTGGAGAAACAGGGCAAGAAAATGATTCTGCTCTTCCTTGGGACCAGAACACGGAGAGGGGAGGAAGCAGCACCCCCTGGGGCCTGCATGGTGTTGGTGATCCCAGAGAGGCCATTCTAACCAAGGGCAAACAAAAGCCTGGGACTCAGGACAGGAGCCTCTGGTCCAGCTGTCCCTCCCCCTTGAGAGTCTTGGTCAATTCTGTCTCCTGGCAAGAAATCAAACCTTCCCATTTTAGTTTAATAAAGGAAGGGGGTTCCCTTGTGCCTGGGTGCCTTGTTATTCAAGTACTACCTACCCCCAACGTAGAGGACACCAGGTCTGACACCAGAGAATCTTCTCGGTCAAGCCAAGAAATCAGTTATAATCCAGTCACCCACCTGGAGTCTCCCCACTTAGCCCCGCCTTACAGACAGAGACCCAACACTTGCATTCACCTGCAATACATACGCAATACCCACTCAGCAGGGGCCGCCCGCGCACATCCCGCAATACCCACTCAGCGGAGGCCGCCCACGCACATCCCGCCCATCTCAGGGCTCTGGGTGGAATCGGGGTAACAGAGTTCCCCATTAAGAAGACTCTTGGCTCCTCAGTGGTGCTGACTGGAGGGAAATTAAGAGGAGAAATGTGCGTAGCAGAGCAAGAGAGGAGAAAACACAACTCCTACACCTCATCCACTTCTGTCTCCAGCTGGACTCCAAGCTGCGATGATGGGCGGGCCCTGCTGCCCAGCCGGGTTCCGGGCTGCGATGATGGGCGGGCCCTGCTGCCCAGCCGGGTTCCGGGCTGCGATGATGGGCGGGCCCTGCTGCCCAGCCGGGTTCCGGGCTGAGGTGATGGGCGGGCCCTGCTGCCCAGCCGGGTTCCGGGCTGAGGTGATGGGCGGGCCCTGCTGCCCAGCCGGGTTCCGGGCTGAGGTGATGGGCGGGCCCTGCTGCCCAGCCGGGTTCCGGGCTGAGGTGATGGGCGGGCCCTGCTGCCCAGCCGGGTTCCGGGCTGAGGTGATGGGCGGGCCCTGCTGCCCAGCCGGGTTCCGGGCTGCGATGATGGGCGGGCCCTGCTGCCCAGCCGGGTTCCGGGCTGAGGTGATGGGCGGGCCCTGCTGCCCAGCCGGGTTCCGGGCTGAGGTGATGGGCGGGCCCTGCTGCCCAGCCGGGTTCCGGGCTGAGGTGATGGGCGGGCCCTGCTGCCCAGCCGGGTTCCGGGCTGAGGTGATGGGCGGGCCCTGCTGCCCAGCCGGGTTCCGGGCTGCGGTGATGGGCGGGCCCTGCTGCCCAGCCGGTTTCCGGGCTGAGGTGATGGGCGGGCCCTGCTGCCCAGCCGGGTTCCGGGCTGAGGTGATGGGCGGGCCCTGCTGCCCAGCCGGGTTCCGGGCTGAGGTGATGGGCGGGCCCTGCTGCCCAGCCGGGTTCCGGGCTGCGGTGATGGGCGGGCCCTGCTGCCCAGCCGGGTTCCGGGCTGAGGTGATGGGCGGGCCCTGCTGCCCAGCCGGGTTCCGGGCTGCGGTGATGGGCGGGCCCTGCTGCCCAGCCGGGTTCCGGGCTGCGGTGATGGGCGGGCCCTGCTGCCCAGCCGGGTTCCGGGCTGCGGTGATGGGCGGGCCCTGCTGCCCAGCCGGGTTCCGGGCTGCGGTGATGGGCGGGCCCTGCTGCCCAGCCGGGTTCCGGGCTGAGGTGATGGGCGGGCCCTGCTGCCCAGCCGGGTTCCGGGCTGAGGTGATGGGCGGGCCCTGCTGCCCAGCTGGGTTCCGGGCTGCGATGATGGGCGGGCCCTACTGCCCAGTTTGGCTCCTCTGGCCTCCACAGCTTCTACGGTCAGTTTGTCGGCCTGAGGTCATCCAGAAAGTCACAACGCTAAGAAAGATGTACTCCTGTCATCAAAATGGTAGATGTTCATCAGCATTCCAGGCAAAGAAAATAACAAAGCTTAGGGCACTCTTCCTACTGACAAATCAACTTTTTAAAACTTCTTATTTTTGGTCGGGTGCAGTGGCTTACACTTGTAATCCCAGCATTTTGGGAGGCTGAGGCTGGCAGATCACCTGAGGTTGGGAGTTTGAGACCAGCCTGGCCAACATGGTGAAACCCTGTATCTACTAAAGATACAAAAATTAGGCGGGTGTGGTGGTGCGTGCCTGTAATCCTAGCTACTCGGAAGGCTGAGGCAGGAGAATCGCTTGAACCCAAGAGGCTGAGGTTGCAGTGAGCTGAGATTGTGCCACTGCACTTCAGCCTTGGTGACAGAGTGAGACTCTGTCTCAAATATATATATATGTATATATGTATATATATATTTTTAATTTTTGTGGGTACATAGTAGGTGTATGTATTTATGGGTTACCTGAGTTGATTTTACATGAGTTGATAAAAGCATGCAATGTGTAATAATCATATCAGGCTAAATGGGGTATCCATCACCTCAGGCATTTATTCTTTGTGTTACAAACAATCCAATTATACTCGTAGTTATTTTAAAATGTACAGTTAAATTATTTTTGAGGCCGGGCACTGTGTCTCACGTCTGCAGTCCCAGCACTTTGGGAGGCAGAGGCGGGCAGATTACCTGAGGTCAGGAGTTCGAGACCAGCCGGACCAACATGGTGAAATCCTCTCTCTACTAAAATTACAACAATTAGCCAGGCATGGTGGCGGGCACTGGTAATCCCAGCTACTTGGGAGGCTGAGGCAGGAGAACTGCTTGAACCCAGGAGACAGAGTTTGCAGTGAGCCGAGGTCATGCCGTTGCACTCCAGCCTAGGTGACAAGAGTGAAACTTCATCAACAACAAAAAAAATTTTTTTTGGACTATTGTCACCAGGTCTTATTCATTTTTTTAAAAAATTTTTTTGCACTCATTAACCCTCCCTACTTCCCTCATCCCACCTCCCCCAATGCCCTTCTTAGCCTCTAGTAACCATCCTTCTATTATCTATCTCCATGAGTTCAATTGTTTTACTTTTTAGCTCCTACAAATAAGTTAGAACACGTGAAGTTTATTTTTCTGTACCTGGCTTATTTCATTTAACATAATTACCTCCGGTTCCATCCATGTAGTTGCAAATGACTAGATCTCATTCTTTTTTATGGCTGAATAGTACTGCATTTTGTCTATGTACCGCATTTTCTTTATCCATTCATCTGTTGCTGGACACTTAGTTTGCTTTCAAATCTTGGCTATTGTGAATAGTGCTGCAATAAATGTGGGGGTGTACATTATCTCTTTGATAACACTGACTTTCTTTCTTTTGGGTATATACCTAGGAGTGGGATTGCTGGATCATATGGGAGTTCTATTTTTAGTTTTTGTAGGAATCTGCAAACTGTACTATAGTGGCTGTACTAATTTCCATTCCCACCAACAGTGTATAAGAGTTTTCTCTCTCCACATCCTCACCAGCATTTGTTATTGTCTGACTTTTGGATAAAAGCCATTTGAACTAGGGTAAGATGATATCTCGTTGTAGTTTTGATTTGCATTTCTCTGATGATCAGTGATGCTGAGCACCTTTTCATATGCCTGTTTGCCATGTGTATGTCTTCTTTTGAGAAATGTCTATTCAGATCTTTCGCCTATTTTTAAATAGGATTGTTAGATTTTTTTATAGAGTTGTTTGAGCTCTTTATATATTCTGGTTATTAATTCCTTGTCAGATGGGTAGTTTGCAAATATTTTCTCCCATTCTGTGGGTTGTCTCTTCACTTCGTTGATTGTTCCTTTGCTGTGCAGGAGATTTTTAATTTGATGTGATCCCATTTGTCCATTTTTGCTTTGGTTGCCTGTGTTTCTGGGGTATTATTCCAGAAATCTTTGCCTAGTCCAATGTCCTAGACAGTTTCCTCGGTGTTTTCTTTTAATAGTTTCATAGTTTCAGGTCTTAGATTTAAGTCCTAATCCATTTTGATTTGATTTTTTTATGGTGAGAGATAGAAGTCTATTCCTTTTGCATAGGGATATCCAGTTTTTCCAATACCATTTGTTGAAGAGATTGTCTTTTCCCCAAGGTATGTGTCACCTTTGACAAAAGCGAGCTCATTGTAGATGCATGGATTTATCTCTGGGTTCTCTATTCTGTTTCACTGATACATATGTCTGTTTTTATGTCAGTACCATGCCATTTTGGTTACTATAGCTCTGTAGTATTACTTAAAGTCCAGTCCTGGCATGGAGGCTCACACCTGTAATCCCAGCACTTTGGGAGGCCAAGATGAGCAGATCACTTGAGTCCAGGAGTTAAAGACCTTATATCACCCAGGGTATTGCTCCTATCACAAAAGGATTCTCAGGACCACAGTGATAGCTCCACCACACTTGCAAAAAAGAACAAAGGTACAGGCAAAAAACTGACCAAGACTGTAAACTCAAATAACTAATATTTCTATTAGGTTAAACGAGATGAAAGTGTAGTTTTATGTCAACTATCATCATTTCTATATAGTTTAACGTGTGTGTGTGTGTGTGTGTGTGTGGGTGGGTGGTGTAATTAAAACATACATCCAAAAGTTGTTTCTGGGAACTGATTCCAAAAGTGAGACTTGGCAGGCTTTGGATAAGCTATCACCTCTAAATTATCTCCATCACTTTTAAAATGGAACTATGACATACTTTGATGTATATTTAAAAATGTACAGAAGAAAAATAATTCCAACAGAATCTCCTCTCTTCCAAGTCCTGCAGTTCTTTAAATTCTGCACCTAAAAATATCCCATGTATAAAATGTAGAATAGCATTTGTGTGTATTTTGATGGCTAAATGGATAATCCTTTATAGGACTATCTATATTACCCCAGGTGTGGGAGGGGACATTAAATAAGGGACCAGAAGCCCGGTGCCTACTAGCTGTGTGGCCTTCTGTGGACTTCAGTTCACATGTGTATAAAACAAAGATAACTTGCCTCATGGAGTAACTTGTGAGTATGACATGACAGGTAACGAAGTAAGTGAGAGGCCCTTACAATTATAAAGTGTTACAAATGTTGATTACTACATTTCCATAAAGGGCAAGGCTGCAGACCACTGGAGAGTCATAGCTGTGGTTTGAAAGGAGCTGAAATAGATGTGGCTTCCACTTCCTGCAAGGGAAAGAGCCATCGGCAGACAGGCTTCTGTGTGATCACGGCGCAACACGAAGGACAACGTGCCGGTGTGTGAAATCAGTTAATGTGGTCAGTGTGGACAGACCCATCTCAGCACTGCGGCCCTGGGAGGTTATTTCACGGGCCTAAATCATTCAAATAGGCTTCACACAGGGATCAAATTGATTGGGTAATTATACATGCTCATTTCATTATTCTGGTCGCGTAGAGAAATAATCTTGTTGTTATTGTTTTAGAGACAGGGTTTTGCTCTGTCGCCCCAGCTGGAGTGCAGTGGCGCGAACACAGTTCATTGCAGCATCAAATTCTTGGCCTCCAGCATTCCTCCCTCCTTGGCCTCCCAAAGGACTGGAATTACAAGCATCAGCCACTGCACCCAGCCTACAGAGTGAGTTTAAGCCCAGCTAGTTTCTATGGGTTTTGTCTATTTGTATCATCGGCGCATTAAAACAAAGGCACTTTGGTAAACAGCAAACACACAGATGATCTGCTTGTGCAGAGTGCAGTGACCAAGATGTAGTTGCTGCCCTCCAAGGTCTCACACCTGGGCCTGAGTGGTGTTTTCCAAAAGACCATCAAGATGGCTAAATAGCAGAAAGGAGAGCTTTACTGGGTATATCAGTTTGCAAAATGGGAAGAGATGGTCTCCAGCATGGACAGAAGGTGCTCTCTCTTTGAAGAGGGAAAGGGCAGGTTGGTTTCATGCCTTACAGGGTCTGTATTGCACAATAGAATCAGAGATATTCAGCAAATTTTGGGGGAAAGCTATACATATTTATAAGGGGCACTGAGCACATACATAGTGCATATACATATATATAACATATATCCCATGTTCACTTTGGGGTGGTGTTTTAGCATTAAAATGAGGTGGGGCCAGGCGTGGTGGCTCACGCTTATAACTTTGGGAGGCCAATGCAGGCGGATCACCTGAGGTCAGGAGTTCGAGACCAGCCTTGCCAACATGGTGAAACCCCATCTCTACTAAAAAATCAAATATTAGTCCAGCGTGGTGGCAGGCACCTGTAGTCCTAGCTACTTGGGAGGCTGAGGCAGGAGAATCACTTGAATCCGGGAGGCAGAGGTTGCAGTGAGCTGAGATTGTGCCACTGCACTCCAGCCTGGGCGACAGAGCGAGACTCCCTCTCAAAAAAATAAACAAATAATTAAAAAATAAAAAATAGAATGTGAGTAGAGGGATGGAGGAAATGGGATTCATTCTGTAGAAAATAGGGAGACATCCTAGAGGCCTTCAAGGAGGAAAGTAACACCTCAAAGGAATGAAGACCCAGATGAAGGTCTACTTCCTCCCACCATCACTGGTGCCAAGTCCAACGCCTGGTGATTTCTGGGTTTTTTGGCAGAGTCTCACTTTGTCACCTGGCTGGAGTGCAGTGGAACGATCTCGGCTCACTGCAACCTCTGCTTCCTGGGTTCAAGCGATTCTCCTGACTCAGCCTCCCAAGTAGCTGGTCTGCAGGCACCCGCCACCATGCCCAGCTAATTTTTTTTATATTTTTATTAGAGACGGGGGTTTCACCATGTTGGCCAGGCTGGTCTCGAACTCCTGACCTCGCGATTCGCTGCCTCCCAAAGTGCTGGGATTACAGGGGTAAGCCACCGCGCCCGACCGATTTTTTCTTTTCTTTTCTAATTTTAGATTCCGGGATACACGTGCAGGTTTGTTCCCTGGGTATATAAACCACGATGCTGAGGTTTGGGCTTCTATTGAACCCATTAACCAATTAGTGAACATGGTACCTGATAGGTCGCTTCTCAGCTGTTGGCCCCCTCCCCCGCTTGCACCTTTGGAGTCCTAATGCTCATTGTTCCCATCTGTGTGTCCGTAGGTTCCCAACCTTTAGCTCCCGCTTACAAGTGAGAACATGCAGGATCTGGTTTTCTGTTCCTGCGCTGATTGGCTTAGGACATGGCCTCTAGCTGCATCCATGTTGCTGCTAAGGTCAAGATTTTGTTCCTTTTTATGGCTGAGCACCTGGTGATTTTTAAAAAGAAAAGTTTGCTGAACGGAACCTGTTTACACTGAGGCCTGCACGGTGGGGCTTCCGGAAGCAGCACTCCTGCGGAGGCTGCGACCAGGCCCCAGCTAGAGGCGCCTGGGGGTCGCGCCTAGACAGGGAGAAGCTCCGGGGGACGAGGCCTCTGACCAGCCCCGAGCACTCGGCTCCCGGCACCGCGGTGGGGACCCCAACCGCGCCACGCGCGCCGAAAGGACTCCGCGAGCTCCTGCAGGTAACGGGCTGGGTGCAGTCCGGAGCCCAGACCAGGCCGCTGCTGAATTATGCCCGGGGGAGATCCGTGTCCTTCAGGGCGGAAGGCTCAGAAACGGAGCGCGCGAGCTTCTGGGCGGCGGTAAGGGCGGGTTGGGAGTTTTGTTCGGCGAGTTCAAAGGAGGCTCCCGGGCTGCAGAGGCCCCGCCAGGCTGTCCCTGCCCTCCGAGCCCGGTCTCCTGCGGTCTCCTGGACTGCGGCGACGAGGGGTCGGGGCCGAGGCTCCCGTCGCCTGGGGATGCGCTGCACGCGCAGAGCGGCTTCGGGGCGCTGCGGCGGGACCGCGGGTGCGGGAGGGCGGAAGGGGGCGCTGACGCTCCGGAACCCACGGTCCAGGCTGACCCAGGGCTTGGAAGACCCTCGGGAAAGTGCGGGCGTTCTGTGTCCGGGATGTGTGCTGCGGGTCGGACTGGGGGTTAGGTTGAGAAGGGGGCACTGAGATTTATGTATTTATTTACTTATTGAGACAGAGTCTCTCTCGTCGCCCAGGCTGGAGTGAGTGGCGCGATCTCCGCTCACTGCAACCTCCGCCTCCCGGGTTCCCGCCATTCTCCCGCCTCAGCCTCCCGAGTAGCTGGGACTACAGGCGCCGCCACCACGCCCGGCTAAATTTTTTGTATTTTTTGTAAAGATGGGGTCTCGCCATGTTGGTCAGGCTAGTCTCGAACTCCTGGGCTCAAGAGATCCTCCCTCCTCGGCCTCCCAAAGTGCCAGGATTCCAGGCGTGAGCCCCGCGCCCTCCCTCCCCTGGCGGTGATTTGGCCTGGAAAGCTCCGCCGCTCTGGCCAGCACCGGTCTCCTTCCCGCCTCCCCGCGCTCCCACGCCCGCCTAGTTCAGAGCGCTGGTGGCGTTACCCGCAGCCTTGGAGTCCCCTTTACTGTTCCCAGAGGAGCTGCGAGGTGGAACTGGCTGCGCGGTGGAGGTTTTCTCCGGCCCCGGGACGAGTGCCCAGCGTCCCTTCCCCGCGACGCTCCCTCGGAAGCCCGGGGAAGAGCGCAGCAGAGGCGGGGAGGAGGCGCGAGCGGAGGGGACCGACTTCCACCGCACCCGGGTGTCGCCAGCCCCGCCTGGCCCTCGGCGCCGGGACCCGGACGCACCGCGCTCATCGCGGCTGGTGGCCTGGTGGGGGACTGCGCCTGCGAGCCCCTCTTCACGCAGAGATATTGGGGTTCTCTGAACCCCAGAAATGGGCCTGGCAGGGGAAGGAAGTTGCAAGAAAGGAGTTAATCTGCAGGCCGCTCAATTCTTTCTATGTCAAATCGCTTCATCCTCCTCTCAGCATGTCAGAGCTAGGGGTGACCCGGGCACTGCCTGAGCAACGCTTTCTACCGCGGTCCTGGTGTCTCCGCTGCCTGGAAATACATGCCGAGCGCTGACTGTGTACCTCTTTCTGCGGCTTGCGGAGAACAATTAAACAGGTCCCTGCACGAGGCCGTTCTAGTTCGCATGTCCCTATGACGGCTTTGTCTGCTACTCAGGTTAAATGTCCCGTTTGTATCTTAGTGGACTTGGCGGATGGTAGGCGCATGTTTAGCCTTAGTGGACCCTACCAAATGGCTTTCCAAAGTACCATTTTATTTTTCTTCCAGCAATGTGGGAGAATTCCAGTTGTTCCGCTTTCTTGCCAGCACTTGGCATTCTGTTTTTATTTTAGCAATCTGGAGTGTGCAATGGTATCTCACTGTTCTTGTTGTTTAGGTTGATTCATGTGATACTGCTGTTAATGGGCCACTTTGGGATTTATTGGCAATTCCTTCCTTCCTTCCTTCCTTCCTTCCTTCCTTCCTTCCTTCCTTCCTTCCTTCCTTCCTTTTCCTTCCTTTTTTTCCTTCCTTCTCTTCCTTCCTTCCTTCCTTCCTTCCTTCCTTCCTTCCTTCCTTCCTTCCTTCCTTCCTTCCTTCCTTCCTTCCTTTCCTTCCTTCCTTCTTTCTTTCTTTCTTTCTTTCTTTCTTTCTTTCTTTCTTTCTTTCTTTCTTTCTTTCTTTCTTTCTTTTTTTTGACAGCCTCGCTGTGTCGCTGGATGGAGTGCAGTGGTGCCATCTCACCTGACTGCAACCTCCACCTCCTGGGTTCAAGTGATTCTCCTGCCTCAGCCTCCCCAGTAGCTGGGACTACAGGCCCCCGCCACCACACCCAGCTGATTTTTGTATTTTTCATAGAGACAGAGTTTCATCATGCTGGCCAGGCTGGTCGCGAACTCTTGACCTCAGGTGATCCGCCTGTCTTAGCCTCCCAACGTGCTGGGATTACAGACATGAGCCACCGCCCCCGTCCTTTATTGGCAATTTATTTATTTATTTATTTATTATTATTATTTTTGAGATGGAGTTTTGCTCTTTTTGCCCAGGCTGGAGTGCAATGGCTCGATCTCAGCTCACTGCAAGCTCCGCCTCCCAGATTCAAGCGATTCTCCTGCCTCAGCCTCCTGAGTAGCTGAGAATACAGGTCTGCGCCACCATGCCTGGCTAATTTTGTATTTGTAATTTTAGTAGAGACGGGGTTTCACCATGTTGGCCAGGCTGGTCCCAAACTCCTGACCTCAGGTGATCCGCCCACCTCGGCCTCCCAAAGTGCTGGGATTACAGGCATGAGCCACCGTGCCCAGCCGGCAATTTCATGTTTCAACCTAATAATTTGCATTTCCCTGGTGAGAAATGATGTTGAACACCTTTTGAAATGCTGGTTAACTATGGGTATGATCTCTTTTGTGAAGCCTACGTTTCTGTTCAAGCCTGATCTATTTTTAGATTAGGTTACTTGTCTTTTTCTTTTCTCATCATCTGTAGTGTAAACCAAAGAGTATCTGAGACAAGTCTCAATCAATTTAGAAAGTTTATTTTGTCATGGTTAGCCACAGGAGGTCCTGATGGCGTGTACAAAGGTGGTTGGGGTACAGCTCGCTTTTATACGTTTTACGGAGACATAATACATCAAGCAGTAAATGTAAGGTTTATATTAGTTCTATCTGGAAGAGCAGGACAACTGGAAGGAGGAGAGCGGCTTCCAGGTCATAGGCGGATTTAAACATATTCTGATTGGTGACTGTTCGTGGTGGCGGCTCACGCCTGTAATGCCAGCACATTGGGAGGCTGAGGTGGGTGGATCACTAGAGGCCAGGAGTGCCAGATCAGCCTGGTCAACATGGCGAAACCCTGTCTCTACTAAAAATAAAAAAATTAGCTGGGTGTGGTGGCACACGCCTGTGGTCCCAGCTACTCAGGAGGCTGAAGCATGAGAATTGCTTGAACTGAGAGTCAGGGTCTGCAATGAGCAGAGATCGTGCCACTGCACTCCAGCCTGGGCTACAGCGCAAGACCCTGTCTCAAATAATAATAACAATAATAAAAATAAATAAATAAACCTATTTTGATTGGCAATTGGTTGAAAGAGTTATTATCTATAGAAAGGAATGTCTAGGTTATAAGATCACTTGAGGTCAGGAATTGGAGATCAGCCTGGCCAACATAGTAAAACCCTGTCTCTACTGAAAATACAAAATTGCTTGAACCTGGGAGGCGGAGGTTGCAGTGCACCAAGATCATGCCACTGCACTCCAACCTGGGCAACAGAGTGAGACTCCTTCTCCAAAAAAAAAAAAAAAAAAAAAAGTTAACATAGTCCATTTTCAGCCAGATGTGGTTGCTCAGGCCTGTAATCCCAGCACTCTGAGAGGCCAAGGTGGGAAGATTGTTGAGCCCCAGAGTTCAAAGCCAGCCTAGGCAACATAGCAAGACCCCATCTCTACAAAAAATATACATCAATACAAATTGGTCAGGTATAGTGGAGCATGACTGTGGTCCCAGCTACTGGAGGGGCTGAGATGGGAGGATTGCTTGAGCCCAGTAGGTTGAGGCTGCAGTGAGCTGTGATCACACCACTGTACTCCAGCCT